>NC_081758.1:22585361-23785361 GCF_963082965.1 Carassius carassius | reverse complement strand
TTTTCTGGTATTTTGTTCCAGATAGATACAGTAATGTATCGCATGTTTTTATTCAAGAACATAACATCTTTACAGATACATTTACAAAAGGAATAAAGACTTGTCGGATCTTCATGATTTAAATAATGAATTAAAATTTTTACATATATATATATATATTTTTACTGCAAAATTGCATGTTACTGTGTACTGTCACTTTAAAAAAAATAAAAAAAATATTTTGGTACATAAAAATGTTTACACGGCAGAGTAGAACATGAGGATTTGTTCTTCATTGTTGTAGAAGGTCACGGTCGCTGTTGCTGTAATTAAGGAAACCGAGAGAGAAAGAAAAAAAGATAGAAAAATGTAATGATAAAGGGACTGTACATGAAATATAAGTATTTTAACTCATGATGAATTCAAAATGTTTTTTTCATGTGAAAATGCAAAAGTGTGTTTACCTGCATCTTGCCATATATCCACATTAAAAGTTGCCCTACATTACTGTAGACCCCTGGACGGTTCTGCCTTCCACAGCCATCGCCCCAACTTGTTACGCCTGTGAGATACCATTTGTCATCAACTTTACACACCAGTGGACCCCCACTGTCGCCCTGGAGAGAGAGAGTGAGATTAAAACAGATGAAATAATACTGAATGAACTTAGAAAAGCGCATTAAAAACAGTACAAAGTTCAAACTGCAATATAATATTGTACCGAGAGGTGGCAGTATTTGTAAGCTTTTGAATATGAGAACGTGTCCAACCTGGCAGGAGTCTTTCCCCCCCTTAAGATCTCCTGCACACTGCATTTGCTCAGTGATACGTCCGCCGTAAACAGTATTTGATTTACACACAGCTGAGTCTATCAGGTCTACTGCGACCTCCATCAAATAAGTGGAGATACTATCTGCGCAACACACGTGGAGAAAGGCCAGTATTATAAATGCATAAATCAATACATCCAAACTCTAACCACAAAATACATATTCATACATACCTGCCCCTTCAAAGGTAAGTCCAAAACCTGTGGTCCAGCACTGTTTCCCAGCAGGAAACATCTGGCCAAACACAGGCAGGCAGACAGGCTGTATATTACCTAACCGTATGTACAAAACATGTCAGTGATCAGATGAACCTCTTTGATTTTTATAGTTATGGTAATTTAGACAGTGATGTGTATGGTTAATAGCTACAGTTATGTCAACTTGTGGATTCATAATTCTGTGTAAATGTACAAACTTACTTGCAGGTTTACTGAGTTTTAGCAAGGCAATATCATTGTTTTTTGTCGCTGAGTCATAATTCTCATGTAAAATGATTTGTTTGACATAATATGGGCTGGGAAGCTGGAGCTGGGACACCAAACCAATATACACTTTCCAGTTAGGCAACTGAGAGCTGGATGTTCCTCTAAGAAAGGGGGGGGAGGGAAATTCAATCATCTGTACATCCATCCATGCTTTTTGTATATTATTTGCTAATGTTCTCATTTATCTTAATTATAATTTCAGGCCACAGTATTATTTCCAACGTGTAGACTAGTCATTATATCTTCTGTCAGTCTATATAATGTAATATATACTGACTTGGGGAAGCAGTGAGCAGCAGTAATGATGAAGTCTGGAGCCACTAGAGTTCCTCCACATGTGTGAGCCCCTTGGAAATGCAGACTGGCCTGCCACGGCCACTGACCGTCAGCAGCCACTTTCCCCCCTACGATCCTTGGTACTGATGGCTGTCCACACTCTAAACAGAGAAAGAATAGGAGAGAGTGTTTAGACTTAGATAGCATTATCATGCAGCAATAACATGTAGCAGTCGTGTAGGGTACTCACTGCTGCACTGCAGGGACACAGTCTTCTGACCAGGACAGGATGCACTACAGTTAAATCAACATTGTTACACACGTGGTAGAGACAAAAAGAGCATTTTCAGTTGTGATGTTTCTGTTTCTAAATATACCGAATCATTATACATATTCATACTTTTTAAATATTTAAATGAATGAATTTAAATTGAATGAATTAAAAATACAAAACCCTATGTGGTGGCAATTCGTAACAATTTAATGTTTTGCTGGCTAATTCATATGAATTTGTATGACCTCGATTGTTTTACTTTAAATTTTTTTTTTTACATTTAAAATCTGCTTATGCCCCACTGAAGATTAGGTTTACCTTATTAGCATTTTTTTTTTGTAAGGCATAATCTTAAGCATTAACATATATTACACATCCACTGATGGCTATAGCTTCATGCTGTTGTTGGAGTGATTTTGTTTTCTGTAGGTTAATTTATTTTTCTGCTTTCTGTGTTTTCAGCAGCAAATTATACACATTTCTGGTTTTTACCTCATATTAACGCTCCCTTGGATGGCATTTGTAAACTGACTGTTCAAACTTTGAAAGGCGGATGAGCTGGTTTGCAAGACATCATCTTTATAACTCCTGCAAAGCACACAAACCGAAACACACATGCATACATTTCATACAGATATTCTTAATATTGTTTCTTAATAAAGTTTGTGATTCAATGCCATGACAGCTTTCATTGCTAGTTTCAGTTTAAATTACAAAGTAATAATATAAATATTGTATATAAATATTGTAATAAAAATAGAAGAGTTAAAAATTTTTTTTTATAGAAATTCCAAAAACAAGACTTGACTGTAAAAATATTTCGGATCACAGGAATAATGTGCGTTTGTGTGTGTATATTATACTTACTGTCTGAAACCGAGCTGTTGGCAGGTTTGGTCTGCTATGGTTTTATTCCAGCCCTGTGCACAGACGGGAAGAAAGCTTTTGGTCTTAGAGGTCATGACCTGCAGTTCATTTGCTGTACCGAACCGCACTGTAAAAACAAAGTCAAATCAGTTTATCATTTCCAACTGGAAGAAGATTTCATTATTGACATGTGATTGACACTGACCACAGCGAGATTCATCACTGCCTTGAGAACAGTCTCTCTTCCCATCACAGTTGACTGATAAAGGGGGACATGTGTCTGTCTCTGTTTCTTTCTCTGAGAGAGCCCACAGTGATGGCCCATAACGCACTGTGCAGGAGTCGAAAAAAATTGTACCTGTAAAAAGCTATTCTTCGTGTCAATATTGTTACATACTTTAAAATATATGCTCACCTCCCAGCCAGACGGCAATTACAACCAGAACAACTATTACAGCAGTACCACTCGACCCGCCATAGCAATACCTTTTGTTCATATTTGTATTGTTTGAAGGAATTTGACTTCGTTGTGTCGGGACTGCAGTAAAGGAAACAACAAAGACTACTGACACAAATAAACAAATGATACAAATTATTTAATACAGATATAAAGATAAAAATATTTAATATTTAACGATCCCTCAATTTATTTTACTGAACTATTTTACTGTGTTTTAAGCCCTGTATGTGTGTATAGATAGTGTGTGCTGTTAAATATTACTTGTCTCTACTACACAAGGAGCAGGTGTTTGATGTACTGGCTGAGCTATGTAGTACGGCTGGTCTTGGGTGGCTGACAATGTCTGAAGACTCGGATATGAAGGAGGAGGCGTGTTGTGATTCACCACAGAATCATATGAGGGAGGAGACTCAGCCTGTATTCATAAAATAAGTGCAAGATATTTGTAAGTCTATATTTCTATACAAACTGTTCGCTCTCATCTGTCATCAAATTAAATACACATTAAACATTATATATATTTAGTATATATATTACCAGGTTTCATTGTCAGAAGTTATACACAGTTATAATTTAAACATGTATTCATTCATATGACTATCTCTCTGGATGCAACACAACCACCTCCTCACCAGCAGAGGGGGCAATTATTGGTAAGTTGGTAACTATTCTCTCAAATAAATTCCCCTAAAAATGACAAGATTTTGGAACCTTGTTTAAAAATTGTAATACTGATTTTTGGTACATTTGAATGTGTCTGTGATGCAAATTTGGACATGGGGACTACCATGTGAGACACAAACTTGCTGATACACATCAGTTAGTATTTGACTGTGGATATGACTGCATTGGGATTTGGAAGCTGGAGAAACCAATATTCCCTTTACTTTTTTTAGTCCCGTCTGACCTAATGCTTGATCCAATGAACCTCATTTATTTACCATATTCATATAAGTGTTTAAAAGTGCCCATACGCACACCTGTAGACATACATATATTGCATTTATAAAAAAAAAAGCAAGATGTTGCATGGAGTTGACAGAGTAATTCAGACATCTCAGTCTGGTCTCCTAGCTACTTAGATGCATTATATTCATAGGTGCATTGTTTCTATTGAATTTGTTGTACTGCTTTGATGAAATGAAAGCAGACCCTTACTAGGCATGTTTCACACTACACACAATGTGTAAATAAAGTTGCAATGCATCTGTAACAGCAGGCTTCAGCACTATACAAAGATACATTTCTGGTATACTACTCTGAGTATTTTTTTAACATCACCTGTTATAAACTGGTTTTCAAATACACTACACACAAAAGCAGCATAGCACCTATATTTATTTTGATTTCCATATTAACAGTTTACAGTATGCACTCCCGCACACAGAAGGGTAACAGAAACACAGACATAGGTGCTTATTTTTTACTTTTCTCGATGCAAACCAAACAAAAAATACTTTGAAAAAGCTTTGTAAACCTATTTATGAAAACGGTCTTGTGATACAGACTTTTATGAAACAACATAAAATACTAAAGTGAAAAAGATTGGTCACAGTGACAGGCTTTGATAGTAAGTCTGACCAAATCCAGATCATTTAAGCTGTTTATCTGTCCTCCACATTTAGATTTCACAAAAATAATAATAATACTTTTGAAATAATTCTCAATGACCAATTTCTACTAAATAATGCTGTGATACACTATTTTTCACCAGGATTAATCGGTGAGGTTCAGATCCTGCCCTTCCTTCTTATGGCATGTTGCAGATCTTATTCTCTCTTTAACAGCATCCAGTTGGAACATGTTTTACATATTCTACACTGAATGATTCACTCAGTCGCATGCTATCTGCCTATTTTTTTTATAATTCTGTTTCTTTTTTATAACCAAATAATCTTACTAATTCTACTTATAAATTCTAAGTTAGAATGTATATGTGTTAATTATTATTATAGGTAACTAAGGTAACTATTAGGACACAATACCAAGATAACTGTAATGTTACACACAAGCTGATCACTAAGAGAAAAATAATTACAGGAATCATAAAGTGAGACGTAATACATTCACAGTAATATATTAACAATAACAACAACAAAAAAACTGTTGTTTTAAAAACCAACCACAAAAAGAACTAATGACACACTTGAAATTCAAGAAATAAATATGTATATGTTTGTTATATACCAGTATATCCATGTTAGAGAACATTTTGTTCAGTATTACAGTATTCATACCTGTCTTTGCTCCATAGGTGAGTATCCGTATTAAAAGATCAGAAAAACTCCACCTGTACTTTAGCTATGATTTATTTTCTGTCATGCACCTGCTAGTGACGCAGTACAACAATTACATCAGAGCAGGACAAACTCAGCCAGTAGTAACTCATTTCTTATTCTCTCTTACACCTGTTGAACAGGTTTAACAAGCACCATTTTATACTGCGTTTCTTAACAAAATGTCCATAGAAACACTGTAATGCAGATAATTAAATAGAGAACATAACTGTCCATGAACTGCTTTTAACATAAAAGGCAAAATAGAAATGCCACAGTGGAAACTTGGTGTTTAATTCATGCCATTGGACTGTTATTCTCCATCACATACGTATGTTTACACAAAGATCACATTTCCCCCAATTAATCACAGAATTTAAAAATAAAGGCAAAATAATCTGAGTGCTGAATATAATAAGATTGACAATGCAAAAATATCAGTAATCACAGATTAATTCATGAGTAATGGACACACATTAGTCACAGACAAAACACAATCACATTTATACATATCTAATAAAAATGTGCAGCAATTATAGGTGTGTGTCTTACGTATCAAAACATTGATATTTTGTATTACATAACATTGATTCAGCAAGGTGTGTATATTTGATGACAAACAGAACCAACACCTGTCATTCATGAAAGAATTCGTCTCTACTGCTGACAAATTATCTTCATCTGAACTTATTATTTAAAAAAAAGTATTTTAAGAACTTGAGAATTACATTTAAACCTATTTTGAAATCAAAGGCTGAATTCATAATTCCATTAGCATGCTACTCCTATTTCTGCTGAAAATTATAGTATGCTATCCACATATGACAGAACCATATGCTGTTCTGAATTCAGCCAAAGTCTCATCAAAACCTGCCTCCAACTGATTAGTTAATGCAGATCAGCTGATGTAGGTGATAACTAGGGAGTCCCTAAACACTGGTATTGTCTTGTTAGCTGCTAGTCGTGATTCACTAATTAAAACTAGGACACTAATACCAGTCTAACCACACATATAAACCTGTTTGTAATATATTTAGCAGTAGAAAATTATTAGTATTAGTGAAGTCTCACACAGTTAAAGAAAGGACAACGTGTCTATTGAATTACAGGACCAGTAAAATCCACTGATTTGGCTAGATTTCTAGTTTCTCATGGCCCTAAAGCTGAAACGAAGGCGAGAGTTAAGCACAACAAGGACTCAGGAGAGCAGAGGACGCTGGAGATTGACCATTATTTCTGTGTGCTGTGTGATAGTCATACTAGCAACCTTAATAGTGGGGTTGTACTTTAGTAAGAATCTTTTGCCATCTATTCTCCTTTTCTGCCATCTTTCATTTTCTTCATTGTAATGCTTATCACTTTGACAACTGTTTTAATCACTTTGACCACTAAATATAAAACGTTCTTCAAGAAAATTCTGTCTGTTGTTTATTTTGGTTACTTTCCAGCCATTAAGATGGTGAATACCAAGTTTTTCTTCTGCTCTGGCTCGCTGAAGTTCATTTCAATAGAAAAGGTATGTGATAGAAAGGCTGACTGTCCAGGCCGTGAGGACGAAATTACATGTATATCCAAACTGCAGACCAATGACACCCATCCAGGTGATTATGCACATTTATACTCTTAAAATAAAGGTTTCAAAAGGTTTTTTTTTCCCCATAGCAATGGCATAGAAGATAATTTTCAGTTTCCTAAAGAACAGTTTAATCAGTCGTTTTTAACGGAACTCTTTGGTTTTTCTTATAAATTTCTTGTGATAAGATCTTGTGCCTTTTTTTTTTTTTTTTTTTTTTAATTTAAGAATTTATTGAACCTTTCTCTACTTTAGAGAACCCTTTTGTAAAACGGAAAAGTGTCACTGATGTTAAAAGTTGATGCCAATGAAGAACCTTTTTTTTTTTTACACCCCTTTTGAGAGATTTTTCCACCACTTTATTTTTTTTTCCTGGCCTTGCTTAAAGGTATAATAAAGATGAATTTGGAGGCGAACATGTGATTGATCTATATTTACTTCTGTAGTGAGACTGATGGGGGAGAGACTGGTCCTGCAGGTGTTTGTTAATAAGGGTGGATGGAGAACAGTGTGTGCTGATAACTGGAGGACAAAGCACACAAGGTTAATCTGTCAACAACTGGGCTATACAGCGTAAGCAGAGCACACCCTGTACAATGGTTCATAACCAATGACCACTGGTAAACTAGGCTCTAAAAACACATAAGTGCTGTTATGTAACTAAGAAATCTGAATACCTTTCCATTGATTGCTGCAGTCTTTATTCAGAAAATATTCCACTACAGGAGTCCACGAAGTACACGAGTCCTGATGAAGAGTCTGCTTTTCAACTCTCACAATGCATTTGCTACAGTCAGCAATGACTCAACACACTCTGACATCCAGCGTTTGTTCT
Source organism: Carassius carassius (assembly GCF_963082965.1). Classification (NCBI taxonomy): domain Eukaryota; kingdom Metazoa; phylum Chordata; class Actinopteri; order Cypriniformes; family Cyprinidae; genus Carassius; species Carassius carassius. Next base: position 23,777,506 of record NC_081758.1, on the reverse strand, counting down.
CAGTCAGGTAAGATACACTTACTATGAGGTCATTGTTATATATTTTTTACATTCTCCACATAAAATTATCATGGCATTTGCAAATAGAAACGATGATGTGCTCTCTCACAGTGACCGATGTCTCTCTGGCTCAGTGGTGTCTGTGTCCTGCTCAGGTAAAACTGAGACGTGTGTGTGTTCCATTCATGAGCTGGAATCTGAATTTTAATTGGCCACAGTGTGCAGCGTTAAACATGAATAACAAGAAGTGAGATTTAATAAATTGCAATTGAAACACATTCAACTTTCTGCCAAAGTATGAGTGTTCTACTGTAGTCCATACATCTATTTGTATATGCAGCTTAGAAAATTAATGGGCTTTTTTTTTTCTTTTTTTTTTTTCTTTTTTATAAACGTAAACAGTTAGGTTTTCTAAACCTAAACAGTTTAGTAGATCTAAAAAGTTTTTGACAGACTTTCCCTTTTAATTAAATTTTTTTTAAATTCACTTTTAATTCTACTTCATTTTATTTTCTAATGTAAATGCTAGTTCCAGTTAGGTCTGTTTTTTTTTTTTTTTTTTATTAATTTTTTTAGGAATTAAGCATACTAAATGTCTTTATGTGCCTGATTCTAAACGTCTCCCCTGTGTTGATGCAGACTGTGGAGAGGTGGTGGGAGAGGACCGTATTGTTGGTGGGGTGGACACAGAAATCGAACACTGGCCGTGGCAGGTTAGCCTTCAGTGGAACCACCAGCATGTTTGTGGAGGAGCATTACTGTCCCTGCGCTGGATCATATCAGCTGCTCACTGTTTTACAGGGCAAGTCATTCAGAAGTGTAAGATGTGTTCTAGAACAGAATTTTAGTCCAAAGCATTTTGACTTTATTCAGTCTTTCCTCTTAAATTCAGTTGACTAATGAAATGTCTCAGATGGGTAAACCTAAACCAGTTGCTTTTGAATACAATTCCTCTTTACAATAAGAAAACCCATTTTTACTTGTTTAAATGTAATGACTATTGGTCAGTTGGTTCACTTGGATGTTTTGTGACTTGCTGCATCTCTTTCTCCCACACACACACACACACTCTTAGCCAGACACAAGAGCTGAGGCGATGGACCGTGGTTTTGGGTCAGACCCAAGTGGTGGCATCCAGAGGTGTCAGCATAGAGAAGATTGTAGTCCACAGTTACTACAGCCGCTTGAGTAATGACTATGATATCGCCATGCTGAAACTCACCCGGCCTGTCACTGTTGGAGGTACAGTATCATTTATCCATTCTGCTTAGCTAGAGTTTTACAATTATTATGTTTTATATAAATTGCTTTATGTAAGAGGGATATTTTAAGTTGGAGTCCCGCTGCAACAACTACAACTTTTTTTCTTTCTCATTTTCCCTCCTTTGCTGCTAGATTGTTATTTAAGATGCTTTATGAAACCCCTTTTAAGCCCCAAAGGCGGTTCATAAAGCGCCCCCCCCCCCCCCCCCCCCTAAAAAAGGGCCCATAACATATGGCATATTGTAAAACATAAACGAGGTTCACTTGCGGTATGCTTTGGTTATTTTTAACTTAATTCTTTTGAGAAGCCTCAGTGTGTCATTACTCAAGCATCCCAGTACTCTAAAGCTGTAGTGTCAGTAATTACAGTGAAGTCAGTGGTTTGTAAGGTTTTTCATAGAACAAAAGGCCCAAATAAATATCACTGGTTATAGTTCTTATTTTCTGTCTATACTTAGAATCGATCTTGCCAGTTTGTTTACCCCCACACCAGCTGTCTGTGAAGGAGATGCTTGTGGTGACTGGATGGGGATTGTTAAAGGAGAAAGGTAAGAGGAAGGGGATTTGTGACATAATAGATAAATGGTAACTCCAATAAGGCAGGACTGTAAACCTCTACATTTAAATCAACAATCCTCTTTTTATTCAGCTTCTCCCACAACCTTTATATTGTTCTGTCTCTGACTTTTCCTCGTTCATTTTATGCAGGTGAGCTGCCCTCTGTGCTGCAGAAAGCTTCAGTGCCTCTGATTGACAGGTCAGAGTGTTCCAAGCCCTCTTTTTATGGTTCTGCCATAACTCCCAGAATGCTTTGTGCTGGATTCCTTGAAGGAAACATAGATGCGTGTCAGGTAACAACAAATGAAAAATCAAAAATAGGCTCCCCTCCAGAAGAGAGAGAGAGAGAGTGTGTTTGTGTGTGTGTGTGTGTGTGTGTGTGTGTGTGTGTGATTAATGGAGGTGTGTGTGTGTGTCTCTTGAATCCAGAAAATAAAAAGCAATTTCAAAATCGTATGATCACTTTTAAAGTGTTCTCTCTTTTTCAGGGGGACAGTGGGGGTCCACTAGTGTACCCGTCATCTCGTTGGAAGTTAATGGGTATAGTGAGTTGGGGAGTGGGCTGTGCACAGAATGGAAAACCTGGAGTTTACACTGATGTTAGTCAACTTCTCAACTGGATATACACCGTAATGAAGGTATGTTTCACATGATCATGCACATTGATATATAAGAAAGGAAAATATATTTCCAGACTGAATGTAATGTTTCAGGGACCTCCATGAGAAGGTGAACTATGGAGACATCACTTCATGCTTTTGTGACACAAGGGGAAAAGCAACAGATCACCTTCGTGTTACTACAGAAATATGTTCTGGAATCTAGTTCAAGTTTATAATTATTTTGATGGTTATTTTAACGTATTATGTCAAAACATCATGGGTTTTTTTTTTTTTTTATCTCACTAGTTAGACTATGGAAGTTTTCCAGTCAGTACTGTATGCTCATTGTAAAGCTATTAAAGTGTTTTCGAAGTGTTTTAATTTTTCTAACCAAAAGCTTTTAGAAAGATAAATAAATAAAATCAAGCTCTCATTTGATTCATTTACCAGTCCAGCACACATCACAACCTTTATTTTATCCAAAACATTTTTAGTTGCTTCTTATAATAAAGAAATGTAGGCATTACTGTGAAGTCCAATGGGGTATAACATGCCTGCACACTGGCTTAAGGAAACAATGGAATCAAGAATTCTGGATTATTGGCTGATTGGACCATCTAGTACAGCATGTGTTTTACATTCAGTTTTACAGGGACTCATGTCAAACAATGTCTACTGTCTGTAGATCTGGATTGAGGTAAATTCCAAGTTAGTCATTTTCCAAACGTAACTCCTCCAAGGCATTGTTCCTTCTGACTTTGTGGACTGGAGTCCTTGAGGGCCTCCATTCTCTCTGAATGTATCTGATCCAGGTTTCATTTGTATTTTTTTACATGGCTGTGTTACTCAGATGCTTTAACACTGTGCAGTTTGCATGCAAATTATTGTAAAAACAACTTACAGAAGTTGCACACAGTTTTATTCAAAAGCAAAGTTTGTGTGTAGCAATTTAAGATACTTCACCAGCCATCTGAGTGATTTAAATGATAAACTGAAAGTAACACATTCAAACCAGCAATCCACACTTTATTTGGTTTCTCCCACATTCCCTATTATTGCTTTGTATCTGACATTTCCTCATTCTAGTTTTCCACAGGTGAGCTGCCCTCAACACTACAGTAAGCTTCAAATAAGTGTGCACAGACACACACCATCAAGATAGTTATGTTTTTGCCTACATGAAATTGGTGTTTGTGAAGTCTCAGACAGAAATTTGCTTCAGATTCCAATAGAAAAACATGAGATACATTTACAGAGAAATACAGCTCTTTAGGAAAAACATTCACTTCAGATAATGGTGGAAATTTCATATTAGTCTGTGGTTTGGTTGAAAAATGAATTGGGCCATGACTACCACCAAGCATGACAAAGAATAATCCAACCAAATCTGGTGCTGTATGTTGTTAATTAAATAGTGCATTAATAAAATGAAGACCGCAAGAAAGATAATATAAATTAGAAGATCTAAGATCCTAAAGCCCAATTTCAAAAAGAACGTCAAACTTTTTCACTGAACAACCTGAAAAATTCTTGACTCTTCCAAAATCTTAACGTAAAATGCAGAAACATTAAGTGTAAATTTAGCACAACACTATTATGAAAATATCTGAATAAGAGGTAGAAATAAGTGCTTTGAAAATGTATGAATGTACCGTTCCAACATTTCTCTCATTAAAAGAAGCTGAAGAGCCCTCTGAATGTGTATTGCTTTACTGATCTGTGTGCCATCACAAGATAAAAAAAACACCTGAGCATCAATGACATTATCACAACTGTTTGTTAAAGTGACCCTTTAACAAACTCAATTACAATCATTTAAAACTACAACCTTGCATTGTTAAATAAAATATATATGTTTCCAAATGAAACAAATAAAAAAAAATAGAAACCTAAATGCTGTTTCAATAGACAATTAGTGATATTACACATCGAGAGGAAAGCTCCTGGATATAATGTATAGTATAAACTGCTTATAGAGTTTTCAGGTCCAAATATAATATTAATTTACCAGATTTCTCCTAGACTGTTTTGTGCTCTATAGGTCTAATTAACAAATCCACAATCTTGAGTTTACAAATCTAGACTAGACTACTGTAGACTAGACTAGACCTCTGACAAGTTTATCTGGAGTTATCTGGAGTCATAGTGAGGTTTAGGGGTGGGGTTGGGTAAGGGGGATCGTTTTGATTGCATGATTTAGAAACACCCAGCAGTTTGAAAACACCCACAAGGTGATAAACGCCCACTTTTGCTCTGCAGAGACCTAAGTCTCAAAACAAGCAGCTTTTTTCAAGGAAGACTTACGTGTATTTCGTTACCAACATAAACCAAGATTCTTGGTTAAAATATATCTCACTAAATAATAGTTTACTAAAAGAGGTAACCTATCTTTTTTAAATGACAGGATAATCTGCTGTTGGTCATTTAGAGTTGACGTTTTGTACAGCATCTCTGTAGTTTTATTAACAGACTATTGGGACATTATCTATTTATTAATGTTATTTCATGTCTAACTGAATGAGCAGACCTCACCAGACTTGCTTGACGTTAGCCCCTTCTCTGTTGTCCTCTGAATTCCCTAAATCCTTCAAGTGAAAGTTTGAAATGCTTATTAGCTAAACTTCTGAAAATCTGAGACCTATATCCAGTCATGTCTCAATTATTAAATCTATATTAACATGATATATACTGTTATCATTTAGTTGATTAGCATGACTGTGTGATGATGAGTTTATTGCCTTTAAATATTGCATGTCATAGGGTAAGCTGCATGGTTTTCAGGTCAAAGTATGTTTGCATCGAAAAGTTATATATATATATATATATATATATATATATATATATATTGCCAAAAGGTGGCAATAATATATGATTATTATTATTATTTTTTTTGGTATTCATATTTTGAATAGCATGGAAATTCACCAAGCTATTTTTAGTTTCAAAGCTGATGCTAATTATGTTCATTATATGACAATTTTCTCTCAGTATATAAAAAAGCATTACATACAACGTTTCTACTGTTATAGTCAGCCACGCACCCCTAAAACTTCTGGCATTTAACATGCTATAATGCATTGGAAATTATTTGAAGCAGCATTTTCAGTGTTTCATTCAGAGTTTTCTCTAAGAGGATAAGGATTTCTACAGATTGTCAAGTATCATTCATTAGCTTGTATTTACTAACTGTTTGGTGGCTTTTGCAATTTTGCAGCATTTTCTGTTCTTTTTTTTTTCTTTCTTTCTTTTTTTGCATTGTAATGTACTGCATTGATTCAGTCATCCTCGCCAAAAGGTGGCAACAGAAGCATTAACAGGCACCTGTGTTTCATTTTCAAGCAAAAACAGTAATGAGGTTTATTTTGAACTGGACTCAAGACTGTTTAAGGCCTAAATCTCTCCTCATGCTGATTACTTTTTTAGGGGAAGTCGTGGCCTAATGGTTAGAGAGTCGGACTTGCAATCGAAAGGTTGTGAGTTTGAGTCCCGGGCCGGCAGGAATTGTGGGTGGGGGGAGTGCATGTACAGTTCTCTCTCCACCTTCAATACCACGACTTAGGTGCCCTTGAGCAAGGCACCGAACCCCCAACTGCTCCCCGGGCGCCGCAGCATAAATGGCTGCCCACTGCTCCGGGTGTGTGTGTGTGTTCACTGCTCTGTGTGTGTGCACTTCGGATGGGTTAAATGCAGAGCACAAATTCTGAGTATGGGTCACCATACTTGGCTGAATGTCATGTCACTTTTTCACTTTTCACAATCAGAGTTCTGCTGTTTTTTTTTCTGTTTTTTTCTTTTTTAGATACTGCATTAAAACATGCAGTTTGATTAATCAGCTATGAGAGTCTGTCTCTGTGATTGGAACAATACAAATCACTAGGGTCCCTCTAAAAATGTCTGTCTAGAACATATATTTTTCAAAGTCAATGGCCATTTGACAAACGGGACTAAATTTTTTTTAAACACAAGAAACATGTACTCCTTTCACAATTATTTTAGTCAGGCACCTACTGTACATGTGAGGGCATAGGCTCTTCACAGTTTTGTAGTCCAGTTCAATGAACTAAATGAATAGCATAGATACATTTATCCCTGTCTCAAACATTGTTGAAGAAAATGTTTCATTTTTCTATCATTTTAAGTACAACCCACAGATTCAGTGTGGGCCAAGAAACTAAAATGCATGAGGCTGCATGTGCGATGCATATTTAAACGCATATATAAATGTAATATATGCAGGAAAACCTTATGCCCCTCTTTTTATTCATATCCGTGTTTATGTATCAACCAAAAATAAGTCCTGTGAACATCATCCTTGGAAAGGTTATGAATGTAAATATTTCACATTTGTTTAATACTATCATTGCTCTCTCTCTATATATATATCTATCTATATATCTACAGTCGTGGCCAAAAGTTTTGAGAATTACATAAATATTAGTTTTTAAAAAGTTTGCTGCTAAACTGCTTTTAGATCTTTGTTTCAATTGTTGCTGTGATTTACTGAAATATAATTACAAGCACTTCATACGATTCAAAGGCTTTTATCGACAATTACTTGACATTTATGCAAAGAGTCAGTATTTGCAGTGTTGGCCCTTCTTTTTCAGGACCTCTACAATTCGACTGGGCATGCTCTCAATCAACTTCTGGGCCAAATCCTGACTGATAGCAACCCATTCTTTCATAATCACTTCTTGGAGTTTGTCAGAATTAGTGGGTTTTTGTTTGTCCACCCGCCTCTTGAGGATTGACCACAAGTTCTCAATGGGATTAAGATCTGGGGAGTTTCCAGGCCATGGACCCAAAATTTCAACATTCTGGTCCCCGAGCCACTTAGTTATCACTTTTGCCTTATGGCACGGTGCTCCATTGTGCTGGAAAATGCATTGTTTTTCACCAAACTGTTGTTGGAAGAAGTTGCTGTTGGAGGGTTTTTTGGTGCCATTCTTTATTCATGGCTGTGTTTTTGGGCAGAATTGTGAGTGAGCCCACTCCCTTGGATGAGAAGCAACCCCACACATGAATGGTGTCAGGATGCTTTACTGTTGGCATGACACAGGACTGATGGTAGCGCTCACCTTTTCTTCTCCGGACAAGCCTTTTTCCAGATGCCCCAAACAATCGGAAAGGGGCTTCATCGGAGAATATGACTTTGCCCCAGTCCTCAGCAGTCCATTCACTATACTTTCTGCAGAAGATCAATCTGTCCCTGATGTTTTTTTTGGAGAGAAGTGGCTTCTTTGCTGCCCTTCTTGACACCAGGCCATCTTCCAAAAGTCTTGGCCTCACTGTGCGTGCAGATGCGCTCACACCTGCCTGCTGCCATTCCTGAGCAAGCTCTGCACTGGTGGCACTCCGATCCCGCAGCTGAATCCTCTTTAGAGACGATCCTGGCGCTTGCTGGACTTTCTTGGACGCCCTGAAGCCTTCTTTACAAGAATTGAACCTCTTTCCTTGAAGTTCTTGATGATCCTATAAATTGTTGATTTAGGTGCAATCTTATTGCAATCTTATGCCATTTTTATGCAACACAATGATGGCTGCACGCATTTCTTTGCAGGTCACCATGGTTAACAATGGAGGAACAATGATTTCAAGCATCACCCTCCTTTTAACATGTCAAGTCTGCCATTCTAACCCAATCAGCCTGACATAATGATCTCCAGCCTTGTGCTCGTCAACATTCTCACCTGAGTTAACAAGACGATTACTGAAATGATCTCAGCAGGTCCTTTAATGACAGCGATGAAATGCAGTGGAAAGGTTTTTTTGGGATTAAGTTCATTTTCATGGCAAAGAAGGACTATGCAATTCATCTGATCACTCTTCATAACATTCTGGAGTATATGCAAATTGCTATTATAAAAACTTAAGCAGCAACTTTTCCAATTTCCAATATTTATGCAATTCTCAAAACTTTTGCCCACGACTGTATCTATCTATCTATCTATCTATCTATCTATCTATCTATCTATCTATCTATCTATCTATCTATCTATCTATCTATCTATCTATCTATCTATCTATAATATATATATATATATAAAGTAAGTATAGCATTTGTAAACACGGATGTAAATTAACAGAGAGGGCACAGCTTGGTGGCTGATCCATGTTTTCACTTGCATGTGTGACTCTGTTTGGTTGCACAGTGTCATGCTTTTTTTGGTGTAGATTTGGAGCCCGACAGACCCCCGTTCTCTGTGTTATCATTCCCTGAGGAGGTGACAAGGCACTCCTTACTGAAAAAACATAGGAAGAAATGGGCAGAATTAGAGGGAGGTCATATATATAAACCATATATATTATACATACTACTTATAATTTATTTTTGTCAAGCAATTGCATGGTCCAATTCTGGAAAAGGGTACAGGAAGTCTTAATCTTTAGTCTAATATATACTTATGTGTACATCCTACAAGTTGCCATGAACTCACTTTTTTTCCTCAATCTTTGCGAGAACGAACAGAGTGAGGTTCTTTAGCAGCATGAAGGCCATTAACAAAGCGATGAATCCACCAACACAGGAAGCAATGATTTTGGTGAGTGTGTTATCAACCTCCCTTACTGAGAATGGGATACAACCGGGAATACCACAAAAAGGGATGAGAGAGGAGAAAAAGGCACATAGAGATATTTTAATAATGACCTTGGAATGTGATGTTCATCTATCATTCTCTCTCTGTAACTTCCTCTCTCTCACCAAACTGCAACACTTACGTTCCTCTACTACATGTAGAGTGAAAATGGCGCTGTGATTCTTGCCCTTCTCTTTGGGGTTTTTGCCAAAGCAGATGTAGATGCCTGCATCCTCAAATGTTATATTCCAAAGCAGGATGGAGATGTTATTTCCTTTACTGGAGCCAACATATTCCACCCTCTCACGGTAAATGTTTACTTTATTTGGCTCCACATTATCAGTTGGAATTACAGAATCAGCCATCTGATTGGGAAAGAGAGCTGTCAGTTATTAATTTTGAACTGAGCATCTGTACAGTACAACTAACAATGGCTCTTTTTTGCCTTTGAGACTAACAATACTATAGTTCATATGTAGGCAATATTTTAAATGTCAAATCATTTTACAATATCCTTAACAAAGACTCTTCTCTTTGACTTTGAAGTCTGTAGTGATAATGTATCTTTGTTACCATCTTTGAAACTTGAAAGACTATACACAGAATATGACACTGAGAAACAATATCAAGTCAATGGAATGATTTGGAAGAACTGCTGCCCTTCAACTTCAAGTGCCCTTGAAAGCATACAAAACCAGCTCAAGATAAAGGGCTTCTATTTATATTTCCATCCAATCAATGTTAGACTTCGCAATGTTTTCTTAAGTAAATAAAGGCGGAATACAATGTGAAAAGTGTCCTGCTACATGGTGAGGTATAATTGAATACGTTAAGTAAAGAAGAATTCACACTGAGCAGTTAATTATCACACAAATAAACATCGAGGACGTGTAAAGGGGTTTAGACTATTGACGGTTTTCAGTCACGTGACCGGCTCAAAGACCTGAAGGACAAAACGTCCATAGAACTTCAGCACAAGCCTATCAATTTTTCCAGCTGTTTCACAGCCACGAATACTTATGCCGCGTTCCAGGCAACCCGTAACCCGTGTTTTTCCAACCTTCTACCCGTGAAACTGCACTGGAACAGCAGTCAAACCCGTGACTTCCCACCCGTGAACTCGTAGGCTACTAGATAGATGTACTCCGAGTTACGAACTCTGACGTCACATAGCCTGCGAAACAACAATGGCAGCCTCTACGGATAATATTGCCTATGGATGCAGTGTTTACGCAAGTGGTGCACGTTAAAAAACGATTTTAGGACAATATAACATTGCAATAAAATTAATAATCTAGCTACAATTGCTTGCGCTCAGGAAGTTTGGCGTGACTTGCCTGGAACGCTATAAAGTCGTGAGTCGTGGTTCGAAATCGTGACTTACGGGCTCAAAAACCTGCCTGGAACGCAGCATTAGATCACCTCTCAAAAGAATAAAACAAAGGTATGTGAACAAAATGCAAATGCATATCATTCATCCTGGGCAATGTTCAATCATTAAGCATTGCAACAAACGTTGTAAAAACACTTCAAGTGCATTATTATATTTAAAACAGTAATTTTAAAATATCAAATTCACTAATGATAAATAGTTTTCATAGGCAAGCAGATGAGGTCGGAATGTGAACGCAATCCGCTTAATGGTTCAATGGTTTCTCTTAATGTAAATTGCAAATAACTGGCGCTCAGTGGAGCAGAGCTTAATTTTGCCCTCCATTTGGGCGTTCCTGTGAGTGTGACGTCACGTGAAAACTATCAATTGTATATTATCGAAATTATTACACGGCTGTTTACCAAATAACTAAATATGTTAACATGGTTAACATTGCTAAGAAAAAAGTCTACCACAACATATAAAACAATCGGTAGTGACAAGGCGAACATTGCATCTAAACTGTAAATATACTGAACTCCTCTGTTCTAAGGTCAGTGTACCTACAATCGATAAGTGAGAGACGCAGGATGGCGCCAGCTGCGTTTGCATAGCAGCGAGCGCGAGGCCGACACGAGATTTCGAATGTCTGACCGCTGGATGGCGCCAACATTCGACCGTCAGTGTAAAGCAGTTCACGTGATTTGGAATTGTACCATAATAATATTTTTATGTATGTTAGTGGATTAATCGGACTATCCCATAACTGAATATCTGTTACCTTCTGCATGGTGCCATTATTATTGAACTCCCATTTGAAGTAGAGGTTAGTGATTCCAATACAGCTGGCATAGGTGCAGGGCAGAAGGACTGTGCTGCCGTTCACTGCATCCAGAAATGGAACCTTACCAGTAGACATCTCCAGCGCATGAACACAACACATGCCTGAAATAAGAAGAAAAAAGCAGATGAAGATGGAAAACATGAAATGTAGTCAGTGACACTATAAAAACCTCAAGAGAGAGACGCAAATCTATCAAAAGGTCGTTAAGATCAATGACTAACTGACATATGCACAAACACATATGCATAAACCTTTCTGAGACTTTATAGTGCCAATAAATATTATTGGTCAAGTATGAAACTTCTCAACAACCCGCAAACAACTCATTAGTTTTCAGTCATGGTTTAGAAAGTTTCTACCAAATGCATTAATATATTGAACAATTAGAAAACTTTTAATTAAAATAATAATAGTAAAAATCCTACTAAATTAATACATAATAAAAATAAATGTATAATGTTGATAAACCAAATAAATGATGCAAATAGTACATATAATAATACATAATAATATTTAAATATGTAGCGGGTAGTTTAGAAAGGTTCGTATAACTTTCACATGTGGTTTTTATGTGGTTTTATAGAGATACAGCGATACATTTTTAGTCATCTTTATTTATCTTTTTCTGTTCTATGTGTTTACTATTACTTTTATTGTCTTCTATTACTGTGAAACGTGTAAGAGGCATAATTTAATGAGTGAATTAATTATATACATATTTTCTTGTTTCATTGTGAGGAACAACTTGTCGATATTCATGGTACATGCACTTTATCAGTTTGAATGCAGTTCTGCAAGCTAACAGTGAAACCGTGTGTCTGGATATTAAAAGTTCATATAAAACAATCCATAACTGTAACTATAAATGTATATATTGTACACATTTTACATAATGTATGTACCATTGTAGATGAGAAATAAGCAGGCTATTGGGTTAGCTTCCATACACACCTGGGCTCTCTGACGTCAAGTGTCCAGAAGTTTGCTTGGCACGCAATATGACAGAATAAACATGTGCCGGTGTGAGAGTGCTGAGTTTACACAGCTGTGTAACTTGAGACGTCCCATAAGCAGTGAAGAGGTCCTACTTATCAACTGGACCCTTTCATGAGAAGTATTTTAAACCAGGAAACGAATGATTGTTTCATGTTCTCTAAAAGACTTTGTGCTTCCGTTACAGAAAAAAAGCCTGCTGCTTTACCCCAGAGAAACATTTAATTGAATAAATATTGATGAGGAATCAATCTCATGAGACTTAATGATTCTCGGTAACAAATCTCCCAAAATACTCAAAAAAAAAATACAAAACTAGGCATTAACTAGAGTATTTTTATTTACTATAAAATACAGCACTACTGTGTTAAATGAATGAAGATAAAATAGCCCAGATACTTTGAAACATATATATATAATAAATGTGTTCCTTTGGCTTCATGGAAGAGCATACTGGTTAAAAAAATAAATAATAATTTTGTATAGCCTGAATGCACTGTAAGTCGCGCCTGCTAAATGCAAAAATGTAAATGAAAAACATTTGAAAGAGTCTTAAGCAAAATTTGTAATGATTTCCTAATGTACTTAATGCAAGAGCCTATTTAATGGGATCTTCAGTCCCTTGTTTTCTGTGATTAACTCAACACCAGTCTGTGATACTCCCTTTTACCATCCATGAAACAAAACTCCTTACATTATGTCTCATCTGACATTAGTCTGTGGTAGTCCAAAGTATGTTCTGTAGAGCAACTTGGGATGCACGTTCACAGCTCTCGCTCACATAAATCTGTCTTATTCACAACCAAAATATAACTGAAAAACAAAATTTTAACTTGCAAACTAAAAGCAAGTTCCTCAGAGCATTGTCATCCCATATTCAAGTACAAATACAGTGTGATATGCAAGGCCCAACTTAAATGATAAAACACTTTGCTCAATGAAATAAATGTGAACATTTTAACAATCAGAAAGAAAGTCTTGAGTCAGACATATGATATGACATGAAAGAGAGCAAATTATAACTCTGACCACAGTTTCCTGAGCATAGTTCCGTTGTCAGGGGTAAATATGTCTCAGAAATTTGAGCCACTAAACTAATGCTGATATCAACACTTTATTCTACGGCAGCTCTGCAATGCAACATTAGGAGCTGGATCTGCGTGTGTGTCTGTGTTTAGGACATCAGAGAATTGCACAGACTTTTTAAGCTCACTGATTCAATATGAATTTTCTGTATGAAATATTAGTACAGTACAGACTTGGTACTTGCAGTAAACAACTCTGTGACAAGAACAGGAATTCATCTGGTCTGTTGTATTTTAAAAAAAAACAACTAAACATAATAGTTGTCAACAGTTTGTTTTCATAGAGGAGGTAGAGGAAAGTCTTACCAATGATGAATGTGAGCAAAAGAGAGGATACAGTTCTTTCTGAGGGCACTCCTCCCAGACGACCTCTGCTCTGTGTTTTCATCATGCACTTCACTTTCTTCTCCCTTGTTTTTGTCACGTGCACCTGCCTTCCTCAGCAGTTCACGTCCAGTCTTGTCAGTTTCCCAGAATTCTTTGTTCCTCAAGATGCTGCCTGGATGGCAAAGGCTCCTGTACACTTCTCAGCAATTGTGCACTAGATCAATCTGAGCGTGCAGATCCTAACATCAAAGATAAGATTCCTCCTGTTAAAAGCCTGTCCAGTTCTCAGGAGATCTGGAAGCACAAGGATCTGCCCAGCTGGGAAAATTAAGTTGCTAGAATTCCATCTGGCTTTGTTTATTTGGTTGTTCGGTTACCCTCTAACCTGTGAAAAAGGGAAGTTTTGAATAGTAATCATTGAACTTGGTTCAATATAATACAATCAGTCATAAGAGAAAAGTATTCTACTATTATCTATTATCTATCTGTGTGCTAAGGATTGCAGTGTACTTAGAACAGTGAACTATTTAAAACTTAAAAAACACTCATATATGGCAAAGGACCTTGTCTAACTAAGAATAGGGGTTAGAAATTGGTACCTGATGTTATTATTCACCCTTCAGGAGTTCATATATGGTAAAAGATACCTTGTCAAAAAAAGATGTTACATGTAACAAGATTCTGGAGTTTTCTTCTGTAAACCATAACTCACTTTATCTTGTTAATAAAGTTAATCTGGCTTCAAAATCTCTTCAGAGCAATTTATTTTGATCAGAAAAATTCTACAACAGAGGCCAGCAAGACTTATACAAAGTACATACAGAGACATAAAACACACACTCCATAACCACATTCACTTTAACTTTATCTGTTCAAATGTCAACAAGAGAGATGAGCTGACAGAATATACTTCAGTCAGCAAGTCTCAAAGCAATTTACTGTAAGCTGGTTTGGATGTAAGTGTCTACAGAATACATGCAAATTATTATACAATTACATACAAATAAATATACAAAACATGTATTTATAAATAAATAAATATATTTCTTAATACATCAACAAAACTATTTATAAATTGTATATAATATGTATTGTATATAATATATATATATATATAATAAAATATACTAATAAAATAGATTTATGTATAATATATAATAATATCAATAACTAGTAACTAGTTTTATTAAACATTTTAATTATTTATTATTATTTTAATAAATGTATTGATGGACAGTATATTTACTAACTTGGTCCAATTTGATCTAAACTGACAATACTACTACTAATATATAATAATATCAATAACTAGTAACTAGTTTTATAAAGCATTTTTATTATTTTATTATTATTTTAATAAATGTATTGATGTATATAAATAAACTTAATAAATACATTTCTTACAATGAAAAACCAAACGAAATGCTTGCAAATGACTCAAGCTGCATGTTTTGTGTCTGGTTGAGTCAGTATGTGTGTGTGCATGTGTGTGTGTGTGTGTGTGTGTGTGTGTGCGTGTGTGTGTGTGTGTGTGTGTGTGCGTGTGTGTGTGCCGTACCTCTGTTAAGCAGGTAAATCTGTGTGTCCTGTTTAGAGAAGCAGAGGGCATCAGTCCACAGAATATGTTGCACACAAATACGCAGTGCTTTGGTCTCAGTACTTCTCAGACACACACACATACACACACTCTCACCGACGCACCTTTTGAGGGACACGCGCAATCCAGCCGGTAAAACAGAAGCGAAGCGCACTGAAGCACTGGAGGTCTGGAGACAACTGCAGCTAGTCTGTTCAACAGCACCCCCCCCCCCCTTCTCTCTCTCTCGCTCTCTCTGAAAAATCTGCTAAAATCTGGCTCACACTCAACTTTTCCCGTCCTTGGATGACTGCCTCCCTTCTTTCCTCTTGCCCCTTCTATCTCTGCCCCTTTCTCCTTTCTCCTTTCTCCTCCTCCCTCTCTCTGAGCTGTAAATGTGGGTTCAGGTTGTAAGGTGGTGTTATTTGGGGTCCGGAGTCTCTTCTGCATTGCAGTTTTTAGAGAGGCAATAGGGAGTACAGTTCCAGAAACAAACATGAGGGGTCCGTCAGCTCCACAACTGCTGGGATACACATCAGTTTGTTTGACCCATAACAACAAGCGTAACATGCGTCACTGTCCCACATTGAGGAAGACACATAAATGAATATTAGCAGACTGTACATGTGTGTGTATGTGTGTGTGTGTGTGTGTGTGTGTTTGTGTGTGTGTGTGTGTATGTGTATGTGCGTGTTTACCTATAAATTGACTGTGACTTTGAATATGTGTCTATGTCCCTCTCTCACATATATATCCATGATAGATTGGCAGAACTGAGATTCCTATGACTCTGCATTTGTCAACCCCACCCCTTCTGGTATTGTTAATAGGCTGCACCAGCAGTGTCAGGTTTTCATGGATCAAGGCAATTGTCATCTGAAACCCAGAGACTTTCTGCATTTGGGAATTTGTGTGACTCCTAGTAATCGATGTAAACTATGAATGGGGGTGAAGAGCTGCATTTATATATTTACTGGTGAATAATTGGAATAAGAATCTATGATGACTATACATTGGTTTTTCTTGGTTGAGAAATCTTCTACCACTATGTGCATTTATTTGTTTATTTGATTGTTTTTGCTAAAAATATTATTTGCAAACAGTTTGAAGTAATTACATTACAGTAAATTGTTACTTTCTTTTTTTATTTCCATAAATTATTTACTTATTCCTTTAAATAATTTTAAGGAGTTGATGTAGCTGGTATTATGCAGTAGAAACAGATTTGTCTTGTCACCTGCTTTTCTTATTGCCCTATCGTATCTAGCTCTAGATACTGCTGTTCTTAAACTGCATCCTCTTTTCTCAAAACAGGCCATTGTTTAAGCTCCTCCATTGATGACTACAAACCACATATAGGATATCCCACATAAGGGATAGTAAAAAAAAATAAAAAAAATAAATCAGTCGTAATTTATTCACTTTTATGTCATTCAAGTCTGTGGAATACTTGCTAATGTTGCTAGCCAAAAGGTTTCTTTTTGGTGGCCTATCCTGCCAAGCAGTGTCTTTGGAGGGGAACAGCATATAATTACAAGTAGTAGTGAATAAAATTAAAATTCAATTTAAATTTAAATTCAATTTATGCATTTAGCAGACGCTTTTATCCAAAGCGACTTACAGTGCATTCAGGCTATCAATTTTTACCTATCATGTGTTCCCGGGAATCGAACCCCCAACATTGCACTTGAGAACACAATGCTCTACCAATTAAGATACAGAAACACTATAATAATATAAGTATATAATAAATATATAAGTACTGAATAATATTAACAAACAGCATGTACTTACTACAGGGTTCGAGTTTTTTTTTGAGGAAGGGGATTTATTGCATGTAATAATCCATAATTTACTGTTATTACCATATTGAGTACATATAACGTGTAATGGACAAAAAAAAATTTACCACATTTTTTTTATTACATTTTTTGGCCACACTTTAGTTTCAGGACCAGTTCTCACTATTAAGTAAGTCTAAATTTGCTTCTTATTAATATTAAGGTAGTTGTTAAGCAGGCATGGGGTAGGATTAAGGGATCTAAAATATGGTCCTGCAGAATAAGGAATTAATATGTGCTTTATTAGTACTAATCAATAACCAAAATGCTTGTAATATGCATGCTAACAAACTATTTAAAAGTGAGAATTGGCATCTAAAGTTTAATTTTTTTTATGTTTTGTAGAAGCTTGAAAACAGAAACCCAAATTAAGAGTTGAAGTTAAAGATGCTCTCTCTTGCACTTCATATATATATATATATATATATATATATATATATATGTTTTAACCAATTTTAAACATAGCTTTGCCTTCATATATGCATGCTGCAAATATGCAAGTCATTTCAAACTATGACAAATAAATCCCAAAATATTGAATATATATATATATATATATATATATATATATATATATATATATATATATATATATATATATAAACACTATCAAAATGCAGTTTTTGACAGTATTGTGTGTCACACCAAAGGTCACATTAAGTATCCATATACAGTATCGACAAGTGTGGCATCAAAAATGTCCATACTGATAACATCAGAGTTTAAGATGGGACAGTGCAGGAATATGTGTGTGTGTGTGTGTGTGTGTGTGTGGGATGAGGGCTGCAGTTTGAATTTTTGAGGCTGCTCTGCCCCGGTGATGTGCTGCACTGAATGTGGCAAGGTTTTTTTTCTGCTTTTTGGACCAGTTCCCACCAATGCTGCATTTCTTTCTCATCAGACACATACACACACACACACACACACACACACACACACACACGCACGCTCACAGAGAGCGGTGTCCTCTGCTGGTGCAGCAAAGAGTCTGGCAGGGGACGATCCTCTTTCAGTACTCTCTGGTATACTGCAGTGAGTGGGCAAACACACACACACACACACACTCACTCACATATGTACAGGAAGTCAGGTTCTCTATTTGGTTGAAACAATTGAAAATCTATAAACTCAATTATTTCTTTTAAATCTAGAACTCAGAGGTCCCTCGTCCATCTTAGTACCACACACACACACAAAGAGAGAGAGATTAAGAGAGAGAGAAGAACACAGCATGTTCTTATAATAAACAGGCTAAAGGCCACCTGAGATCAATGTAATGTAACACAAGCAGTGATCTACTGTGTCTTGTCTCTCAAACACATGCATAATCTATATTCTCTCAGTGAGCTAAGTGTTCCTATAATAATAAACACACATGCATGTTCTGATTACAGCTACATTTAACAATGGAGCCTGTGCAATGTTTCCATTTGAGGGAGAAGGATCCTTGTCTGTTCATTGTATTAAATGAAAGACTAACTCATGTTATCACTATTTTATGACAGACTTATACTGCCACCAGAGGGTGCTTTTTTAACCACAAACAAATGTATTTGTGCATACAGTATACACACACACATCTACAGTATATCTATATATTAATTTTGTACATATCTATCTATCTATACACTCACACACACACACACACACACACACACATATATATATATATATGTACAGGGGTGCACAAGTTCTTCAGCCTGGTTCTCAAAAGAGAACCTGGAGATTTGGTTTGGTCCTCACAATGCACATAGTGTGACCCATTAAATATAACTATAAAAAATAAATCAATAATAGTAATAACATTAAGTTTATATTATATACTTTTTTAAATATATAATATGAACAAAATAATAAAGTGTTGTAATACTAATCTATTAAGAACTAGCAGAAGACACTAAACAGTTTTAAATCCCATTTACACTGCGTTACAATTCTATGACATTAGCGATGTAATTTACACTATTTACTTTAATAAATGTTAATGAGAAACAACGAGAAACAGGTGAATAAAGACTGACAGTCAATGTTTAATATTTAGAAATTATTATTTCAAGACATGCAAAGCATTTTTTCTCATTTATGTGGGCCGTCCCATGCATGGCTGCAATGTGTTCATTGTCAAACTCTAAAATCGGATTATTTTTGTCTTGTATATTTTTTTCATCTAATCAGATGAATGAAATTAAGCAGTCATCTGGTCATGTTACAACATGCCCCTCAGATGTTAAAATGTTCTCCACCTACAGGGTATGTTGTCACATTTCACTTCCATTTTTTAAGGGTAAATAAAGATAAAAGTATACACTGTAATTATTTAACAAAGCGACATATTTGTACCAGACAACTGTAAAATTACTGTGAATAAAAAAAAAATATTCTGAACCCCATGTGGATTTAAACAAACTGAGAAAGTCTAAAAGTGTTACTTTGTGCCACGCTCTCCATAGCTCTTCCACTACCATTTAAGTGCACCCCTGTATGTGTGTGTATATATATATATATATATATATATATATATACACACACACATACTGTATATATCACACACACACACACCTCTCTTTCTCTCTCTCTCTATATATATATAACTATATAACAACCACAGTGTTCATTTGCAGATAAATTGTTTAATGCTTGTTTATAAACAGTATACTAGTCATAAAATCTGGCAATTTAATGAAAGCACAACCAAAACTAGGATAGCTAAATTAAAGATTGAATTTAATCCTTGGAAAATAAGTCCAATATAAACTGGCATACAATCACACTCAGTGGGGTAGGTGTTAGAAAAAAATGAAAAGTTGTATTTTTATTGCTTTTGGAACAAGCTTCATGTCAATATTTCAAAGAGAACATAACATTCACACACACAAAAAAAAAAAAAAAAAAAAAAAAAACTTTTGTAAAACGTACAAAACCCCTTGGAATTATAAGGTTCTTATTTGACATTTTTGTCAGTTTAATTATTCCCATATTGTAGGAGCCGCATTTGAGTTTATTTTTTGGTTTCATAATTTACTTATAGTTGTCCTTTCTATTGCCTTTGAGTAGTATATCTTCTACAGCCAGGAGAGGGCGCTATCATATAAATTGGAGCGTTCAGAGCATGAGGAGGAGAAGGCGTGCCAGCAGATACAGTCTTTGACCTCGGCCTGGATCTGTGTTGCCGGAGCTTTTGCTTATAGGAGAAAGCTAAACTCTAAGCGCTACAAAGGAATACTTAAAGTAATTTAAATCAGTTCACATTTTTTGTTTTGTACTTTGTTTATTTGCAATAAATATCAACAAACATTCCATGACAACACTTGGATTTTCTTGGATTCGGGCTGTGAGTCTGACCCTGTACGCGCATTCTCCAGGTGGTTGGAAACAATAACAGGGGGTTACAGGGAAAACCCAACATTGTTTTTTGCCATTATACATATTCTGTGACAAATTATTTACATTATGTGACAGACTTTGTAATGTTGTGAACATTTTGGGACCTTTTATTTAAAAAACAAAAAGGTTCTATCTACACAGTCGAATGGAATAAATTTTTTTTAAGCTTAATATCTCAGAATGCAGCTAGAACCTTATAATTCCAAGGGGACAACTTGTAAAAAGATAAAAACTCATTTGAAATGGAGAGAAATTTACAGTATTTCATTTCAAAGTAGGTTTAAAGGATGAATTTACTCACTTGAAATATTTTCTAAAGAACAAAATCCTAATCGCAGCACTGATGAACAAACAATCCCAGAACACAAAAGATTTGAGGTTTATACATTAAGATAGGCAGTACAAAGAATAATAAAGGTCCGAATACTACATTTGTTCATTTTTTTCATGCAGTTTCTATTTGATCCATTCATTCTATACACATTTAGAAAAGTTTTTACTGGTTTTAGAAATCATATTGCTATTTTAAAAGGATAGTTTTTTTTTTTTGCACGTTTGTGAACCACATTTAATGAACGTACAGAAACACACCCAAACACAGATGCAGACCATTTACATGTATGACTGTACAAACTGCCATAAAGCAGTGCAACAGACAAACTCAGAATACAAAATGACAAAATTTCTCAATCATTCTTTTTGGCAGCAACAGTCGATAAAATCAGAATTTATATACACAAAAACTCAAAACACAAAAACCTTCTTAAGAATATAAATGATGGATTATCTTATTTTATGTATAAAAATGTACCTCATCTTAAGCTTTCATATATAAAATGTAAAATAAAAGACATTCTTTTTAATGATAACTAAAAACATATCTCTGTAAAATTATTAGTAGAAAAAAGTAAGCTTCTATGTGCCATTTAGATACTCTGTTATATCATATAATTAGAAAATCCTGTGGAAAAATGTCTTATGTGTCACTAGTATTGGAAATGGGTTAGTCCAGACAGAAAACTAACAGGCATCCTCTCTCACAGCACCTGATCCTTGGATCCGTGGTTCTCCATCTCAATATCCGTGTCATTGCCCCGTCTCCGGAAAACCCGCACAACAATATAAATGATGAGGATCAGGAGAATGACACCAATGCATCCACCCACAGCTATCGCCAGTATTCCAATTTCAGAGAATGAAACTGTAAGAACAAAAGAGATAGCATTCTTAATGCTTCACTGCCTTATTGGATGTTTATTTTAAATTAAATAAAAAATTACAATTAAATTTATGCATTTAGCAGACGCTTTTATCCAAAGCGACTTACAATGCATTCAGACTATCAATTTTTACATATCATGTGTTCCTGGGGAATCGAACCCCCAACCTTGTGCTTAATAGCCAGTGCTCTACCAATTGAGCTACAGGAACACTTTATTTTATACTTTATTATCTTATTAAGCTACTATTATTATTTTTATTAACCACTACTGGAATCTTATTTTATTGCTTTTTCCTGTCACAGTGTTTATCGTATTTACTGATGATTTGGAAATACTGCATAAAATAAGTATGGCTATAAAAAGGGGCGGCCTCAACCAATAAGCGAGGTAAGCAGCCACTTAGGGCCCAATCTTATATTGGCGAAACTTATTTGGGCAAACGCTCCAGTGTTTATTTGTGTTCTGAAGAGTGTCAAATTTTCACTCAGCACTCAAAACTCGAGAGTTTTTGTCAAGTGCTGAATTCTGCAAGCTCACAAATCCTCATTAATTATAACAACGTGACATGAATAAGAGACTGAATGTGCAGTGCAGACAGCTTCACTGATTAACGGAACGTCATGAGATCGTGACGAACTGAAGTGAATTACAGCTTTTAGTGATTGTAGAGGGAGCACTCTTTGTGCACTTTCTAGACTGTATGATCCTGTCAGACTGTCTCGGAATCAATATATTAACCTCAGAGAAGAAAGGATCATGTTTCATGTGCTTTTCCTATGCGCACCGATGCGAACTGCTGCACACTCATACAAATGCATGAATGAGACAACAGGAGATTTTCACTTCATAATAGATTACATTTTCAGTTTGTTTATTGGCAAACCCTACCGTGTGCCTTAAGAATACTTGGAATATGGAACAAGTTGCAATTTAAAGATCATTATTTTATGTATTTGGTGTAACAGAATATGTTGACATGCTTTAATGTTCAAAAACACATTCTTTTTCAAATACTGTTTATTAGTGTAGGTCCTCTATGCCCCGCCTCTTTCAAACGTGTCATTTTCTACAAAGTCCCTCCTTCCGACAAGCGTAGTCTGCTCTGATTGGCCAGCTGACCCAGTGCATTTGGATTGGCCGAACACCGCAAGCACTCGTCGGAAATGTAACACCCTGTATTTTTCAAAAGATAATTCCTGGTCAAATATTCAACTATTTGTGTACAGCCCTACTTTAAACTAAAATAAAGAAGTATGAGAAAATCTGTCCAAAAAACAGATTGTGAACCTTTATCATAGAATGACCAGTACACTGAATATCAGTCTCTATTGTTTATCTTACACGCTTGTTGTCTGTACCATAACACTCTCAGAGAAGACTGTCTGCTATTCTAGCCCAGTTGATTAGATACTTCTGTCCTTCAGCTGCTGGGATCAAAGAAAGAACACAATATCCTGCTCATTCAACCTTCACCATACGGGTTTAGAAGGGCGAGTAAATGATTTTACAAACAGGTGTCGTAGAATCTGCTCTTACCTTTTTGAACGACTCTGAGACTGATCTCGCCTGCAAAGCCCTGGAAGTCAGGCGGATTTTGGACTTGGCAGATGTAGGTACCATTGAAGCGGAACTGCACATTCTTCAGCGTGATGGATGCATCACCCTTCATTACATTACCAGACCATACAGCATGATCCTTAAATGTGCCAACTTCCGGGGGATATGCCTGTCCTTTGTAATGAAAAAACTATGACAGAGTAAAAGAAAGAGAGTGAAATGTTCATAGTAAGACAAAAAGGAAAGACTATGATGACCCACTAAAATGAGTTTTGAAATAAAGAAATAAATGGGGCAGAAGGAAAATTCTATTGAAGACTTTTGAATAGTGTTTTAAGAGTGCGTTTCCTGTAAACAGCCTCATTTCACCCAATAGTTAATAAAAACTTTCAAATACATTAACTCGACACCCATTTAATCTCACCGATTCTTCTCCCGTCTTTCCAAGTCCTCGGAAGATCCAGGATACAGAGACACTGTTTTCAGAGAGCGGATGGGTAGATTTAAATGTACATTTGAGCCGTACATCTGTCCCATTGACTGCCTCCAACTCTGAGGACGTAAGCACCTCAATTCCCTTCACCTGATGTACACCTGGAAACCACGGATTTACATGTTACTAAGAAAAGCGAGTGACTCTTTCCAACAACATTTACATTCTCTCACCCTAAACTCGGGTCTAAAATGTACATTCTCTGTGGCCTTCAACCAAACATTGAAAGAGAACCAGGGGCGCTGGACTGGGGGTAAAACCAGTACTGATTACAAGGGCCCCAAAGGAAGAGAGGGCCCTTGAAAAGTCTGTAATATATATTTTCAAGGGGAGGGGGGCCCATTAGGACTGCCTATGCATAGGGCCCGGGATCTTGTGCAGCGCCCCTGGAGAGAACCATAATATTTTCTCAAAGTTCATGACAGATATATAGAGATACATGTCGTGGACAAATTCATTTCATAACTCTCCTATCAGATCAGATCTAATTTACAGTTAGTCACCAGAATATTACAATCAGATATTACAAAGCAAAACCACTTACATGAAAGTCACATAACCATTAGGCTAATTTATTTTATTACTGTATATAGAATTGTGAAAAACACAGATGACAATACCTGCATCTAAATATCTAAATGAATTACATTCTCTAGTACTGTATATGTCATATTTTGACAATCGTGTTAAATCCCAAACTTTACACAATAGGTGTAAAAAAATATTCAGTGCAATCTTTGTGTTGTTAACCTTTTAAACAGCTAGTTGATCTCCAGTCCTTCCAGCTAACAATTAGTCACAACAATCTGAACCATCAAAACCATTTTTACAGTAAAACATGTTGGCAATAATGAATCAGCACCCCATACAGCATCATTCAGTCACATGGAACTATAGCTGAACTGAGGTGTCCTGCACTAAATACCCTGAACGTATTATTAAGCATTAAAGTAAAGCTGTCACGGGCCCTCCTGTGATCGGTGTGTTTAATTCTGCTTAAACTCAGACTGCAGCCGTTCCAGCCATTCAATGTGTTTCTACTCACTGCAGTAGTAGGCCTACCTTCAAAGGATATTTTTTTTAATACACTGAGCGTTGTATACTTGGATTTCATTTTAGATTTTTTTTTTCATTAAAAATACATTCCATTATCTTCCAACTGTTTCTACCTAGTTGGATCTAGCTATACCGCTAATCTTTCTCACTACACCTGTTATCCACTTCAAGCTGCTGTAATGCCTGCATTAACCCCCTGAGGATCAATCTAATCTTGAATAATCTTATTTTATGAACGGCACTACAGTGCAAATCTGATAAGCGTCTGATAAGTGCCGCAGAAAAAATATATGTATAAAAACGAGTAGTGATCAAACCATACTAGCTTGTTAAAGATTTACGTAACTCCGAAAACTAGGCTAGCTACCTAAAGTATAATGTGACCACAGCGGTCTCAAATCGCCAAAAGTAGCAGGCAAATAATCTTCCTAACGGCACAAGTACTGACTCGTTAAATTAAATATTGTTATATGTTATGTTAATCAAACATTTTCTATTTTTTCCGAAATCAAAGGTGGATCCAGGAAGTAGGAAACTCACCTGGCAAGACAAGCGCACATAGCGCAGGGAACAGGTAGATCCAGACTCGACTCATGGGGAAATACTGGAGGAGCTGTCAGAGTTGCTTTAAATTGTACTAGACTACTGTTTACTATATATCTGCCAGCTTAATGTATTTACACTAAGATCTAAGTATTAGTTGAACATCGGCACTCCTGAGAACAGCGGCCATGCTAAACATTTCATACTATTTGCTCTTCTCCGTGAATGAAGAGGAGGAGTTTTAAAGACGTCAACAGAAACCAGTCTGGCTAAAGGTAGCCTATGACTGCACGAGTCTCCCACAAGATAACGATACTTTCTTTTGTGTATCCAGTGCATGTCACTGCATGTTTCTCATAATGTATGTTTCTACAACATCCATTCTACTCGAAAAAGATCATTTACAGTTTCCTTTCCTACAGGGACTTTGAAGGTTCGTAATGACTTTACATAGGCCTATAATAACGAAATTAAATATAACGAAAATATTTTGTCTAATTTGTCTGTACTGAAATGTGCAATCACAGAAAGAACATTGAAATCAGGTGTGACATTATAATCGTTTTTTTGCTCTGCTGCTATCTTGTGGAATAGAGAAAAATTGCAGCCTTCGAGTGACGTCTTTAATAAACTTAAATTATTCAGGCACTAAGCCTTTTCATCTCGTAGTTATGAATACTGTAAATGGATCTGTCATTTTCTTGTGCATGTACTGACTTTGTAACAACCAGTCAATTTTTTTTGTTCATATTTACATTTTATAATGATTTTATATATGTGTGTGTGTGGTGTGTGTTTATTTGTAAAAACAATAATAATGAGATTTCGGAGCAAAAAGACGTCCTCAAAGTGGACTTTTTTTTATTAAACTAAAAGTCCCTTTTACTTAGGCTATTAAAGTTTAAACTATCAATCAGACGGCATGTACGTACGTGGTAATTGTGGACAAGATTGTGCAAGTTGTTCAGCAAAATATGAATTATGATTTTTTTATTTTTTTATTTAAATGCCTTAGAAATCCACGTATCAAATATGATAAAGCTTTACGGAGTAAGCAATGTTGTTGTATATCGAACTGTTCTAAACAAGCCGTGTTAAATATAAGCAGGACGCTCTTTTTCGTGTGATAGCCTACTGATCCTCGCCTATATTTTGACTTGATGAGGCGGGACAGTATGGCAAGCCGTTTTAACATTTAAAACCTTTTTTTGACTATTCGTAAATATAATTTCGGATAGTCACAATTGTAATTCCAGATATCTATATTGTAATTATGACTCGTCGTAATTGGAATTAAGATATCTACAATGTGATTATGACTAGTCATAATATGCATTGAAGATATCTACGATGTCATTTTGACTAGTCATAATACACATTCCAGATATCTACAATGCTATTACGACTAGTCATAACCTTCCATTGACTTCCATTGAAAAATATTTTCAGATATCTTCAATTGAGTTTTGACTAGTCGTAATTCCAATTCAAGATATCTTTAAATATGATTTGCCTAGTCAAAATACAATTTAAGATATCTTTAATTCCAAATTTTTAAAGATATCCAAAATACATTTGTAGATATCTGCAATTCATTTATGACTAGTCAAATTACAGTTGCAGATATCTTTAATTGGAATTTTGACTAGGCAAATCATATTTAAAGATATCTTGAATTGGAATTATGACTAGTCAAAACTCATTTAAAGATATCTGCAATTTAATTATGTATATCCCAATCAGATTTGTGACTAGGAAGAACTAGATTTAGAGATATCTGCATTTAGCTTTGTTACTAGGCGTAATTGCAATGTAGATATCTGGAATTAACAATTTGACTAGTCAAAATACGTTTATAGATATCTACAATGTGCATGCAAATACACCTTTGCTGAGCCCAACCTTAAACATTTTATTTAACCAATCCTAGCTTGGAAACTGTTGTCATCTGCAATTTGTCAAAGAGTTGTATAATAAAAGTCCTGCGTCTTTGGGTGATTTTAAACTGTTTTATACAGAAGTAATTAAAAAGTATGGAAATAAAAATGTAGCTGGAGCATGTGTAAAAGTGGTAGGCTATAGAGAGAGGACTTAAATAGGCTTTTGTCCTGTTTTATATCGTAATGTTGAGACGTGTGTGCTGTGGATTACATTTTGTTAGCCTTTATTTACAAATGAACACATGCATAAGCCTTATGTCAGCCGTTGCAACATTTGATATAATGTTAAAAGAATCAGTATCTATTTACATTAAGTGCAAGCCTGACTTGTTGTCAGAGACTACTTAGACTGTCGTCCACCGACATATGATATCAGTTAAGACTGATAAACGATGTTGGATTAAAGTCAACTGTAGTGGTGTAATGGTTAAAAGCTGTGCTCTTTGGTACATTCGACCCGTGTTCGTGTCCGTTTTTTGCCAAACATTTTTCTACTTTTTCAAAATCTCATATCGTATTGGAAAGGCATTTATTTTCAATAAAAATTAAGGAAATAATTAAAAAGTTGAAAATAAATATTGGTTAGGGTAGGTGTAGGGAGGGCTTTTTTTGTCCCAGTAAGGTGGCATCCATTAAAAATGTTTAATTAAAATGATCATTTACACTCACTACACTATTATTGCGTACTGTTTTATAATGTAATACAATACTGAGATGCAGATAATTGCCACTATTTGAAATAAATAGTATAAATAGCAGAAAATCTTGCTTTTTTAACAATGTAAATATAATCTATAGTTCTTTGCACTTAGTGTAAATATCATCTATCGCTAAGAAAATATGCAATTTACACCTAGTGCAAATAGACGCTGCCTAAAAGAATACATTGGCACTCATCACTGAAGACAGTAGAATATCGTCATCATGGATCTCTTGCTATAATACAATACAATACTCCCAACTTGTGGGCTATTTATGGAAGCTCGTTTCCACCACTAAATAAAGAAATTAATTAATTAATTAATAAAGAAAAAAGCAACTTTTTATTTCAGTTATAAAATGTATATCTCTTATCGTCTATATATCACAATCCTGATAAAAAAAGTCAGAATGAATGGTAAGAAAATCTTTAAAAAAAAAAAATAAAAACCATTGTTTTTCATTGTCTAAATATATAATAGATAAATTCAGACGAGCAGTTTGTGATTTTCTGCCTTTATTGAACATTACACTGCATTTGGTCTATTTTTCAACATGATTCAATTAAAACGCTGGAGACCTTTTAGCACACAAGGCTGCATCCAGATATATTCAATAATCCATGAAGCACTTCATCCAGTAGCTTTTCTCTCCATGACAAACAAAAGCAGACTTTTATTATGTTGTAAGCAGTTAGTAGAGTAGGCAGGGAGGAGCTGAGTAAATTTATTCTGATGTCACACAACAGCAATTCAACTAGGAGGAATTGCAATCCAGATATCTCAAACTATAATTGTTACTAGTCGAAATTTAATTAGAGATATCTCTAATTACATTTGTGGATGTATGACGCATCTATTGAAGATATCTATAAAGTAATTAAAGATATCTTAAATGGAGTTTTGACTAGTCATAGAGTATTTAGAGATATCTCTAATCCGATTTCTTACTAGTGCAATTATAATTGCAGATATCTCTAATTATCATTGTGAATAGTCGAATTATAATTATGACTATCCGAATTACAATTGTGACTATCCGAAATTATATTTATGGATAGTCAAAAAAAGGTTTTAAATGCTAAAACGGCTTGCGATAGGACAGCGCTGAATGGGAAGTGCGTGACGAAGGCTGTTGGCGGAAGTGAGGCTTCCAGAAAAGCGCGTGGGCGGTTGCGCAGGGAAGTGGGGAGGTGGTTGGCTGGATGCTATTTGGTTTACATAACCAAAACGTTTACTGTGATTCATTGAAAAGGCCTCGCGTTGTATTCTCTCGTATTTAAAACATCCAACATTATTACTGCTGTGTAGCCGGAGTCAGTTAAGGTTGTATAGTGTTCTAAGGGAGATCTGGAAAAGCAAAGTCGAGGTGCGCAGCAGCAGAAACACTCATCTGCATCTTTCCCGGACAGACAGTCTGGACTGAGGGACCCTGCCCTGCTCTGCTGCCCACCAGCAGCTCACTCACTGTAGACGGGATTTGCAGACACTGTAGCCAGGTTAGTCAAAAGGAGGCGTGCATAAAGATGGACTTGATGAGCTGAACAACATCAGCTGAACAATACTGATTGCTGTAAAGTTGGTTTCATATTCACATATTCGGAGTTCTGCTCTCAATGACTTTCTTTCGGTGTTTGCAGAATGGATCGTTTGAGTAAATTATTAATATTGCCAAGTGCCATAAGCCACTTGTTTGATTGATTAACTTGTTTGAGATTAACTCTCAGTTGATTAACCCAGACCATGCTTACTTGAGGTATGCTGGTTCCAAAATCGCGCCTGGGAGTAAATTAATTAAACTCAGAGTAAGTTACACAGACGGCTTAGGACTGTGCGATTGCATTATTTGTAGCTGATTGTAAAACATGTTGAAAGCAGTAATTTATTAATTTTAGCAGTTTTCCATCCACCGTTGGGTTGCTATTGAAAAAGCGTTAAAAAAACATCGATCTCCATGGATGGTGGTGACGTCAGCGATTATTAAAGGACCACCTACTAATTATATATCATATTTGACGAATACTCGCCCATGCTTTTAACCTGAACATTTGTTTTATTTGATATAGAAAGCTTCCAAAAACAAGCCGTTGATCTGTAAATGAAGTACTACTACGAATAATAATTACTATGTATGAATGTGTAAGCTATATCCTTGTCAAACGTGACTGAGTAAACTATCATTTCATTTATTTTAATTCATTTATTTATTTATGCGTATAGTGCGTTTCGCAATAAATATAGTTTCAAACTAGTTTGATAGAAAATGCATGTTTCTACATTAAAAATAAAGTAATCTAAGTAAAAACAAAGTACTATCTGTCTATCTACATTTAAGTGATTTGTATGTTCCGTTCCCTTTTTAATGAGGCAGGTTTTAACATAAACACACATTAAAAATGCAAAATCTGTCATTAATTACTAACCCTTGTGTTGTTTCCAAACCTGTAAGACCTTCGTTCATCTTCAGAACACAAATTAAGATGTTTCTCATGAAATCTGAGAGCTCTCTGACCCTCCCATAGACAGCAAGGGTCCTTACACAATCAAGGTCCAGAAAACATAGCAAGGAGATCAGTAAAATAATAGATTTTACAAGACTTTTGGATGAAGCATCATACAAGGTTCTGCAACATACAATACAACACCGACCTGTTATTTGTTCAGTAGGCTACAAGGAAGACATTCCAGCTTGTTCTGAATATCTCTAAATTTATTTATAATAAATTTATTAAGTGCTGTATGATGTAGGCTACAACAAAGTCAGCAGAACTCGACAGATAAGACAGTTCCCTAAGTGTGAGATGTAGTATGTCTTTTAGAGGGTGTTTGATAATGATATAGATATTTGGGTGAATCTGTGTATAGGCTTAGAAGATATTGAAATTTCAATGTGCAGGTAGTGCAACTTAGAGAGGTTAGTTTTATTCTATTTTGTACATAAGGACTGTAATGTTTTTTTATTATTATTATAAATATTTTACATTATTGAAACCTTAATGTTGTCTCGTTAAAAATTCATGCATACTTAAACAAGTATTTCAATGCACTCGAATGCAGCGAAGCCACACATTCAGCACCACATGTATGGACAGCAACATGTCATACAAACACACAAAAGTCTTTATAAAACATCACCAAATATCTGAGGTCAAAGTTTTATTTGTAGTATATCCAGTTAGATGTGTAAAACATTACAAGTGATTTTAAAAGAATCTGTTCAGCCATGTAAAATGTATTGAGCTCAGTATGATACCTCATTACAAAGTTAGATTAACTCCTTATATAGATGTAATGATTCACTCGACTCACGATTCAATTCAGTTCATGATACTGAATTCATGATACGATTTTTTTTTTTTTCGTTTTAACGTAAAACAGAAATGTCGAATAACAAAACTTAATTTTAATTTTAAAACACCTTAAATCTAATCAAATATATGACAATAAAATCTCTTCATATAAACAAAGGCTTTGCCTGTGCGCTTTTCATTCAAAATTAGAGGCAACCACTGCATTTGAATCACAATCCAAACAAAGATGCTGTATACATGCAGCATGAGCAGTTTTTAAACTAAATTAGATTGTATAATTTGACATTTTGAAACAAAAAAAAAAATAGAATGGTCTGACTTTAGTTTTGTGAAACTACACTACATTAAACATCTGCATGAAACAGAAACAGCAGACGGACCGAATGAGATGCAAGTTCGCTCTCTAACAGCAGGTGGTGCTTTTGGAACCGCAGCGATACAGCGTAACCTTGGATACCGCTGTAAACAAAGCAGCACAGCGGAGATGGGTGATACCACTTATTTTTTTCGATATGATACCAATACTTTTAAAGGCCAGTATCGTCGATATCCATACTTCTAAACTGATCTCTTAAATTATGAACATCTGAACGCTCTGTTTGAATAGATGTGGCAAATTGTAGACCTGGAAGTAAATGCTCACTGCTATGATTGACTTCAATATGTTTGACAGCTAAATCTTTCACAGATAGAAGCTGCAGTGATTTGGGTTAAAAACAAGTAAACAAAGGACCAAGTTCTTAATGACACTTATAGAACTTAATTAAAAATAAAGTTCATCCATTCTTTCTTAATGTTTGCATCAGAGGGAAGGCAATGCAACTGTTTTCCACGCCGTGGCACAGAACAGCATCTTGTCTTCTGAGCCAGCTTTGTCGTTTGGTTTCTTTGTAGACTTGGGGGGTATTCTAGAAAGCAAAATTAAATTACCGTCACAAATAGCCTGAACTCTTGGTTGATTAACCCAGACCTTGCTTGCTTGAGGTATGTTGGTTCAAAAAAACACGTCAAGTTCATTCAAATCTGACTACACAGACGGCTTAGAACTGTGCGATTGCATTATTTGTAGCTTATTGTTAAACATGTCGATATTAGTAATTAATTAATATTAGCAGTTTTTCATCCACCGTTGGGAAGCTATTGTGAAAAAAAAAAGTCTGAATACAAAACCAACTTTACTGCAGTCAATAACGTGACCATCCCTGTCAGTAGCAGTCGTGTCGTGTTGTTTTGTGTCACCTGTGTTTGTGTTGTAGAGAATGAGCACGGAGGAGAATCCCGCTGCTGAACCTGCGCCTGTGATCGACGTGCAGGGAGACAGACGCTGGATGTCACAGGTGTGCGCTCCATTGTGGAAGACTGTATAAACATGTGCTTGTAACAGCTCAGAGTTTTGCAGATATTTTCATAACACCTAGCTCTGCTTAAGGATTAGTGTATAACATGCTTGAAGTTGTCCTATATTTTTGCAGCATAACCGGTTTGTGCAGGAGTGCAAGGATGCAGAGCCCGATGTTCTGTTTGTGGGGGACTCAATGGTGCAGCTTATGCAGCAGTATGAGGTGATTGTTACCTCGTTTATTAGTCAGTCCATGAAAGGAGAGCCATGTGTAGACCTGCATTTTATTTTAATGACCCAGCTCTCTGGAATACTTCATTCTGATAGTTGTTGCATGGCATTCAGTGGTCAGATATTTTTGAATAATGACTGTTGTCCAGGGCAGCACTGTGAATTTCTGAATTTCATGTTCATTTATTGATTGGTAAATAATATCCATGTAATACATTGGAAATATAGTATAGCAGTAATGACATTTAAAGCCAGTCTTACCTTTCCAAAATAAAAATGGCTTGTCTGTTTTTTCTTTTTCTTTTACTTATGCTTTGTTAAATGTGCACCTGATAATGTTTTGTGCATGTTGTTGGTTATTATTAATAATCAGCATTTAATAAGTTTTCATATAAATGTCCATAATTGGTTTACATTGGCTACATTTAGTTTACAATTCTTATTTGTACTGGTTTCAGGTGTGGAGGGAAGTGTTCTCACCTCTCCATGCTCTGAACTTTGGGATTGGTGGAGACACAACCTGTAATGTGCTGTGGAGACTACAGAATGGAGAACTGGAGAACATCAGACCCAGAGTGAGGAAGAGTTTTTTTTTTTTAATTGTTCTAATAGCTTTAACAAAATTTGCCATAAAACAAAATGTGTGTTCACAGCTGGAACGGAATCCTCATTTGTTTTCCACAGGTGGTGGTTTTATGGGTAGGAACCAATAATCATGAGCACACTGCGGACCAAGTTGCAGGAGGAATACTGGCCATTGCACAGTTAGTTCTGTCTCGCCTCCCCAAGTCCAAAATTATTGTTTTGGTGAGTTACCTTAATCACAATTTCTGTATATAAAATTATGTGTTCTAATTAATGTGTATACATAGTATCAACTCTGAGACAGTTCAGTTATTTGTTTGAAGCTGATTACTGTCGTAATTCCTGTCATTCAGGGCCTGTTGCCAAGGGGAGAGTTTCCTAACTCCCTGAGAGAGAAAAATGCATCAGTGAATAATCTACTTCGCGCATCTCTACCTCAACTCGGCCCCGTTCAATTTATTGATGTGGGAGGTAGTTTTGTCCACTCAGATGGGGCTATTTCGTCTCGAGACATGTTTGACTTCCTGCATCTGACTGCCAGTGCATACAGGACCATATCATTGACTCTTCATGAGCTGCTGCTTCAAATATTGGAGGAAATGCCTCAGGAGAGGCGGGCCTTGCTGGTCTAGGAAGGGGCACTACATTGGTCAATCACTGAAGAGGCAGGGTTAAGAATTATGTGCTATTCAGAATGTACCTAAAATACTTTATTTAGCAAGACAAAGAAAAGTACAAAAAGAACAGCCAATTAAAATGTGATGTAGGACAGTGGCCAATGTTATATGATCAGTAGATTGTGTATATGTATCTAAGATGCATAATAGACAACAGAATATGAAAGAAGAAATATTTGTGACAAGAAATATTACTTCTTAGGACCGTTGCTTTTCAGTGGGACCAGAATCTCTTCAAAATTCAATTGTCACAGTCTGAACAACCTTTAGTAGTAGCACTTAATCTGCCATCTCATCTTCATACATGCACTCAGTCACACAGTGGTGTTATGATGACGGCAACATGATTCAGTACATACAAGAGAAACCATGCTTTTGAAATATGTACTGTATGTCTTGCTCCCATTTTAAGATCTTTGGCACAGAGGCATCTAAAACCTCCTTTTTCTCTTTTGCCCTTTCCCAATAACACAGCTATGATATATTAGAGGAAGACTGGACACCATGTCATACCCTGTGTTTGTGAGTTTGGGTTTGAAAAAGCACCTCTTAAGCATCTAATGCACAACCGTGAGATTTTTTCAGTGTTAATATTTATCACACTTGCATCCATGATTTTGTGTATGTGTCCATGCGCTCTATTAAGTATTATGTGGAGGGGTAAGTGTGCGAATGGAAGAGCCAGTGGGCAAGAAGTGATATATAAAGTTGTGTGTGTGTGTGTATATATACATATAGAATCTGTTATTATTAATGTACTCTGTGCAAAGTACTTACTGGTGCTGGTGTATGTGAATGTTTTTGTGTTCGAGTGTAAGAGATCAACCATCTATAACTATTTGTATAGCCCACAATGCATGCACTGTTACTGTGGCACAACTGCCACATGCTTCAGAGCCAAGCATTCCAATAAATCAGCAGAGATCGAACCTCGTGTACACTTTATTTCACATGCTGTGTGGGATTTATTTTTTTACACATCATTTGTACTGTACAGTCGTGGCCAAAAGTTTTGAAAATTACATAAATATTGGAAATTGGAAAAGTTGCTGCTTAAGTTTTTATAATAGCAATTTGCATATACTCCAGAATGTTATGAAGAGTGATCAGATGAATTGCATAGTCCTTCTTTGCCATGAAAATTAACTTAATCCCAAAAAAACCTTTCCACTGCATTTCACTGCTGTCATTAAAGGACCTGCTGAGATCATTTCAGTAATCGTCTTGTTAACTCAGGTGAGAATGTTGACGAGCACAAGGCTGGAGATCATTATGTCAGGTTGATTGGGTTAGAATGGCAGACTTGACATGTTAAAAGGAGGGTGATGCTTGAAATCATTGTTCTTCCATTGTTAACCATGGTGACCTGCAAAGAAACGTGTGCAGCCATCATTGCGTTGCATAAAAATGGCTTCACAGGCAAGGATCTTGTGGCTACTAAGATTGCACCTAAATCAACAATTTATAGGATCATCAAGAACTTCAAGGAAAGAGGTTCAATTCTTGTAAAGAAGGCTTCAGGGCGTCCAAGAAAGTCCAGCAAGCGCCAGGATCGTCTCCTAAAGAGGATTCAGCTGCGGGATCGGTGTGCCACCAGTGCAGAGCTTGCTCAGGAATGGCAGCAGGCAGGTGTGAGCGCATCTGCACGCACAGTGAGGCCAAGACTTCTGGAAGATGGCCTGGTGTCAAGAAGGGCAGCAAAGAAGCCACTTCTCTCCAAAAAAAAACATCAGGGACAGATTGATCTTCTGCAGAAAGTATAGTAAATGGACTACTGAGGACTAGGGCAAAGTCATATTCTCCGATGAAGCCCCTTTCCGATTGTTTGGGGCATCTGGAAAAAGGCTTGTCCGGAGAAGAAAAGGTGAGCGCTACCATCAGTCCTGTGTCATGCTAACAGTAAAGCATCCTGACACCATTCATGTGTGGGGTTGCTTCTCATCCAAGGGAGTGGGCTCACTCACAATTCTGCCCAAAAACACAGCCATGAATAAAGAATGGCACCAAAACACCCTCCAACAGCAACTTCTTCCAACAATCCAACAACAGTTTGGTGAAGAACAATGCATTTTCCAGCACAATGGAGCACCGTGCCATAAGGCAAAAGTCATAACTAAGTGGCTCGGGGACCAGAATGTTGAAATTTTGGGTCCATGGCCTGGAAACTCCCCAGATCTTAATCCCATTGAGAACTTGTGGTCAATCCTCAAGAGGCGGGTGGACAAACAAAAACCCACTAATTCTGACAAACTCCAAGAAGTGATTATGAAAGAATGGGTTGCTATCAGTCAGGATTTGGCCCAGAAGTTGATTGAGAGCATGCCCAGTCGAATTGTAGAGGTCCTGAAAAAGAAGGGCCAACACTGCAAATACTGACTCTTTGCATAAATGTCATGTAATTGTCGATAAAAGCCTTTAAAACGTATGAAGTGCTTGTAATTATATTTCAGTACATCACAGAAACAACTGAAACAAAGATCTAAAAGCAGTTTAGCAGCAAACTTTTTAAAAACTAATATTTATGTAATTCTCAAAACTTTTGGCCAACTGTACTTACATGATGCTTTCAAACTAATCCAGTGAATCTGCATTTAAGCAGTAATCAGGCTTTAAATCTTAAGTCTTAACTCTAAAGTGTTTCTACATTCACATTCAATTAGTTATTTTGAAACCGTCTGCTTGATTTTTTTATTTTTTTTTCTCAAATACAGGAATATTAGATCATAGTGCATTGTATAACAATAGAAGACATGGGAGGAGCCTCATGCTGGAGGCAAATATAATTCTTTATCAGTCATGGTTATGAGATTTGTACTCGAATCTCCTCCAGAAAATACAAATATAGTAATACTCATTTAGCCTGTAGAGGGAGACATGAGTCATGACTACTAGAGATTGAGGCCTCTGCAGAGCAAAAGTGGGCGTTTCTGATGTTGTGGCTGTTTTCAGACTGATGTGTGTTTCTAAATGATGCAATGACAATGATCCCCCTTACCTGACTACTGTACCTGTACTGTAAACCTACCGTCACATATGATGTGAGCCGATCGGGTAACATGGTCAAAAATGCCCCGATCTGGTAGCGCCCATTACTGTCCTGCAGAGGCCTATTATTGACCTACTGTGGAATCATGTAGATGATTTTTTATCATTCATTAAGAAATGCAATAAGCCTCCAACATGGAAACCTCTAATAGGTGAACAAACATCAATATAATTCATAGGTAGGCAGGCCTTTTTATGAATGAATCCTCTCTACGCAAAAATAATTCTATTTCTGTTAGTTGGGTTAATATCACAAGGGAATCAACTGAATTTTATACTGATTTGAAATCATTGATAAATGGTATCATCATTACTATCGAGTGTCATCAGAAGAACTAAAACTACCCAAAATCTTATACTATTAATGTAAAATGCAAACCAGTTCACAAATACTAGAAGACAATGACATGTTCTGTGTCAGTATCATTGTTATGGGGTCATATATGACAGGTATTCATACAGGTTGCATGAATAGAGAGAGTGATAAGTTAGTGCTAATGATGACACAAGCTCATATGGAGCTGTGTTGCTGATACAGGCAGTCAGGTAGATAACCTTGTCCTCTGTATATTACCATATAGTACTTAGAACCCACTGGCCCTCTCTGTTTGACTGCCAATTTGAGACGAGGACTGTAAAGTCTATTGCCAAGTACAAGAAAAACATCACCATGTATTATAACATTAGGTTACTGTTTGTCTTTAAAGAGAGTGCATAAACAAAGATGTACACTTTTAACCCCAGTACTTATGGTCTGTTTTATTGGACAATCTTGTTCACATTTCAGTAAATATCAGTCTGCATTCTGGTTATTTCATGAACACTAAACTGAAATGTCCTCAGTTTTCAGTCAAAATGCCCCTCAGCATTAGCCAATAAAGTTGACTTTTGCTTGAGAATGTGAACAGTTGAGTAAATCATGGGACAAAGATAACTAATTGATCAATGACCCCTGACTGGTTCTTTGGTTGGCAGTTGATAAAATGGGATTTGGAGCAGAAGGAGGTAGAGATCAAGGTTTGGTACACGTTGCTAAATGTTTTGCCATTACCAGTTTATGACAGTGAGATGCAATCACATGGATGATTACAACAAACTGCTTGATCACAAACCAATAAATGCAACATACACAGCACCATAAAATTAAAAATGTTGCTATATATTTCTTTTTGTTGATGAATGTAAACACCTAGATTACGTTTTAGAAATTAGAGTTTCTTGCTTCTAATATTTGTCCCAGGAATCATTGCTTAGATGCAGCTAAACGTCTCATTAAATTACTAGGCTGTTGCACTTTGATTCGCAGAGATTTCACAAATGTAAATTACAGTAATATATGAAGAAAATACTTCAGAAATGCCCATTAAAATATTTTCTTTGACAGAAATAATATCATTGCATATTTACAAGTAATCTGCATTTTGTGAGACGGACGGAGAACGTGCATTCATGTATCTGCAGATATCTAAAAGGAATTTCTGATTGCACTTAACCTTTGAACCTCTGATGTGTCAGAGGACAGGGTTCCAGCTCCACATGCACTGATCCTGCTCTATATAAGACCTTTGCCTCTGCTGTCCGTCCTCGAACATTCAGAGCAGTACCACTCAGGTAAGAGCTCAAACCAGCAGGAGAGGAGCAATGGATCAAGAGAATATCAAAGTCATTCTTGATCTAACTGTGTTATTATCAATGTTTTCCGTTTCAGAGCTTAACCATGAAATTCGTGGCTCTTGCACTGACCATCCTCTTGGCTGTGGGTAAGTACTGTTTTTTCTATAGTAATTTAAACTGACTTTATGTTTAACCAATTAAAAACGAATTATTTCGTTGATGCTTTGTTTTTCATGGTGACTATATGACCACCTATGGTTCTTAACAGTTCAAAGGTAGACTTCACTGTGCTCCCTGAGGCCTTTTGGAGGCCTTTCTGAAGCTTTTCCTGCGTTTCTTCTCAGGTTCCCAGGCCCGTTTCCTGCAGGCTGATGCTCCCTCCCAGCTGGAGCACTACAAGGCAGCAGCCTTGGTGTACCTGACCGAGGTCAAGGAGCAGGCTCAGAAGGCCCTCGACAGTTTGGACGGAACTGAATATCAGCAATACAAGTAAGAGCCACACCATATCATAACGATCTCTACATTTTCATGTCTCTCACTCTTTTCTCCTTTGCACTTTTGTCTTAATCTTCTTCCCCCTCGCAGTTCAATAATTCTCAAAATAGAGTAACAGGTCACACTTCAGTGTCTCAGCATTTCAAGTCTCAGATATTTATACAATACAGATTACATATTAATAAAAAGGAAAATACCAGTCTTAAATGCATCAATTATTAAACAAAATGTAACATCAGCTTTAAAGGAGATCTACAGAAGACAATGGTATTGTTATTCTGCTCAATTTAGTTCAGTGTTGTTTCAATTCAGTTTGATACCTGTCAATGCTCCAAATTATGAAACAAGTTTAATTCAGCTATAAGCAGCTATACATGAAGGCAATGTTATCATTATTCAGCTCAAGGCAGAGTATTGTTGATTCAGTTGTAAATTTTGTGTCATTACTCAATTCATTTCCAGTTATGTTATCCCATATTGGCATTGTTAAATCACTAATATTACTGTATTAACATTAATTTAGCAACTGAGAAAGCCAAAGGCAACAGAAAAGAACCAATAAACCAAAACTTCATGTGATAGTAGTGAGAGAAAAGAAAAAAAAAAACTTGGGAGAACCCACTCTTAGTTTGGCAGCCAGTTTTCTTCTGGCCTTAATGACCAAGCACAGTGTGATTTATGATTCCAGACTTTCACCTGAAATGGTTTGTGTCTGAGTTTACCAAATTTAAGCTCTTTTCTCCTCAGGGTACAACTTTCAGAGAGCCTGACTAAGCTCCAAGAATATGCCCAGTCTACTTCCCAGACTCTGACTCCCTACACTGAGACCATCTCTAACCAGCTCCTGGAG
This sequence comes from Carassius carassius, assembly GCF_963082965.1. NCBI lineage: Eukaryota > Metazoa > Chordata > Actinopteri > Cypriniformes > Cyprinidae > Carassius > Carassius carassius. The sequence goes on along the minus strand of NC_081758.1, from coordinate 23,737,426 downwards.
AAGACCAAGCAGCTGCGCGAGCGTGTCATGACTGACGTCGAGGACCTCCGTTCCAAGCTGGAGCCTCACCGCGCCGAGGTGTACGAGGTCCTGCAGAAGCACTTTGACGAGTACCGTGAAAAGCTGGAGCCCGTTTTCCAGGAGTACGCCACCCTGAACCGCGAAAATTCAGAGAAGCTGCGTACCAAGCTGCAGCCCCTGTTGGATGAGATGAGGCAGAAAGTCGAGACCAACATTGAGGAGACCAAGTCTAAGCTTGTGCCGATGGTTGAGGCTGTACGCACTAAGCTGACTGAGCAACTGGAGGAGCTGAGATCCATGGCTGCCCCCTATGCTGAGGAATATAAGGAACAGCTGGTGAAGGCTGTTGAGGACGCCAGAGAGAAGCTCGCCCCACACACCCAGGACCTCCAGGAACGCATGGAGCCCTACATGGAGAATGTGAGGGCCAGGCTTGCACAGGTGTATGAAACCATCTCCAAGGCCATCCAGTCATAAAAATGCACAAGGACTTTGCACACTCAGATCCTCAGATCTGAAGAAAGAGTCACAAAGAGTCTTTGTGTTTGGTGATAGGAGTGTAGATGCAAGGGTTGTGTTATGAATGTTTATGATGTTTAAGTTAAATAATTTTTGATTAATAAAAAAAAAAATGCAAACAAATAAAATGCAAAAAAAAAAGGTCTTCATGTCAGTGTTTTCTTCTATTCTGCAACATGGTATGTCACAATACAGTTTCATTATTTAACAACATTTATTTTAAATCTTATAAAAAAAAGAGTCACTATCAATGATTACAAAAAGTCAATTTATTTTTCCCTCTTTAATGTATAAAGCTCTCCACATAAAGGCCTTTGCTGATCCTTAATTTAATTAAATACAGATATAATGAATATAACTGCAGTCTGCAACAGTTAGGTACCAGTAAGATACAGTTGTGTATCACTTGGAAAAGTTTTAAAAGAAACATTTTATTTTGTTTTGGAATCTGTATGTATGCTACATGACATTTATAAAAGCATACATAATGAGGATTATACTTCAGGGCACATTTGAAAATCTTTGGAATAACACTGAATACGGAAAAGTACAATTCACTTTGTATTTTTTCCACTGATCTGCAAAGTAACATCAATAAGTATAACAACATATTGTCCTCATAATAATAATTAACTCTGACCAGGAATTGAACAATATATCTTTTACATTAACCAGAATTACCAAAGAATAACAAAAATCTAATTCACAAGTGTCTTGATAACTGTTTATATGACCATTCCACTTAATGTTTTTGCATGTATTGACTCAGCTATGAGTGTGTTTTGTCTCCTGAAGTCAGACCTCATTTGGATGGGCAGAAAGGACAGGAGTTATTCTTGCTGGTCTTGAGCCAAACGCTAACACACTAAAGAAAAGGAGAGAAAATAACCATTATTAGAACACACAGACAAGGCAAATAACGTGCCTTAAATGTATTTTATAAATGTTACACACTCACTTCTTTGTGAATGGTATGGGAGCAGTTGGTGTTGTACTGGCTTCCAGCATCCACAGAATTCTGACACATCAAACAAAATTTCCGGGTAGAGGGCTGAGAGAGACAGAGAAAAAGAGTGTATGTTTATTTGGTTATATATGTTAATCTGTTATTTATGTTTCAATATTCCCCAAATATTTAATAATCTCTAATGTAGGGTTATTTATTAACCTCTTCTTCTTCTTTTTTTTTCTTATACATGTTCCTTTTTTTTTCTTATTTAAGCTAATAGTATGCATCCTGAATTAGGCATGTTAGTTTTACCTCGGTCTCATTTCTCCTTACTAAAAGGACAACTTCAATCAAAAAGTGGCAGAGCTCCCACACTCTCCTATAGTTCAGAGTATTTTGTTAAATGTGATTTAAGAAAAGGGATTTAAAGTTGAATGCCACCTGTGGGGGTCTTGTGTGGAAGACCTGAGCCACTGGGGGACGGAAATGATGCAACATGGGATGCGGCGGCTGGGCTACAGGACGCTGAATCGGACCAACTGAAACAGGAAAGGCTCTTGCTCCAGTTGGAGGTGCTATAGGTCCTGGTGGCTACAACAGTGATAAAGTTATAAATGATATGACCAATGCACAGAACGAAAGCAACAATGCTGAGGAGTGAGATAAGAAGTGTTTGGTCTCACTGGTTTTTGGTTCTGCGCAAGTCTCTGTGCAACCTGCTGAGTAAGATCATCAATCGACATGCCAGCCATAGTACCGCGCTCACTCTTAATTTGCTGTAGAACACGCGTCAACTGATCTCTAATGCAGACAGAAACAGAGAGATCAATTTCAAAAAGCTATCAACAAACTGTGTCTAAGAAAGACAAAAAAAAAAAAATAAAAAAAATTATACTAACGCCTAAAAAATGTACTAGGAAGGAAACAAGCTGATCAAATAACTCTGTGAGCTCAGTACCTTGTGCATTGTGGAAAATGTGAGCCCAGTCTCTCCAGTAACTTGTCCAGTTTTCCTGCTGGCGCAGGATTGGAGGGGAGGGGCTGGGGGGAGGAGTTACGTGTAGCTGTGGATGGCATGAATGTTTGGGGAAGGCGCGCTGCAGTTTGGGGTTGAAAACTGGCTCCATGATTATTTGGTAATACAACAAAGCTGCCTACTGAGGCAGCTGACGGTCCATGGGAGACACCTGGAACACCTGCATGTGTCTGTGGGGTTGGCGTGACAGGTGCATGGGATGAGGTTTGAGGCAGGCAGATGGCTTGCATGGGTATTTGAGGGGCAGATGCGTGAGTTGTCAAGGGAACATAAATGCTTGGGATGTGTGCGGACTGTGGACCTACAGTGATGGGTAGGTATGGTGTGTTTTGAGGAGATGGGGCAGAAAGTGGTGGTGTGGCTCTTTGGGGTGGTGTGATCGAGGAGTGGAGCTGTGTGGGAACTATGGGAGGAGAAGTTGTGGAAGTCGGCGGACCACTACTGAAAACAGGATGGGATGCAGGATTCTGAAGTGGACTCATTATCATCTCCAACTTCAGAAGATCGAAAATAAATAACACACACAAAAAAATACATTACTAACATTAGTCTAAACTTGAACAACACAAAATAATTATAAAATGAAGTAACTATATCACTAGAGTCACATTCACAAAACATGAATGTCTCTAGTAGGCCATGTTTCAAACCATGGCAAAACAACCACTTTAAAACTGCCAGTCTACTAACTCTTTACCACATTATCTATTGTACAATAGCACTACATACGGTTTAAAACTGTAATAATATTTTACAAAATGACTGTGTATTTTTGAGTAAATAAATGCTTGGTGAAAATGAGACTTCTTTCAAAACAAAATAGGATTTGAACAGTAGTGTACCTCCAACCCTAGGCCATATATGAATAAACGGACACTCACTGTAGGCACTGGTGGAAGTAACGGGAGCGGGACTGAAGGCAAACCGTCCAACTGTTCACCTCTTTGCAGGAGTTGATGGTTTTCATTAAACTTATTCTGTGAAAGAAAGACATAGTGGAAGAAACTGCTATCTCCCTTAAACTGTAATCCACCTATATTAGTTCCTCCCCTCACCTTAATTCCCACCAGACTGCTGCGGACCATCGCTATATTCTGCTCCCACTGCCGCTGGTGCGGGTGGTTCTGGGAAGGATTCAATCTGTCCAGAATGAGCACAAATCCAAAAGGAATTATATCACCTTCATGCATTCAAACCTATTGCACATGCATCCCTCTCTACAGATATTAATTCACACACAGTACCTGAGAAAGTTTAGATATTTTTCAGCATCTGCAATCCAGTCCTCCACTTGAGAAAGCATAAGCTCTTTCTGCATCTCTAAAGCAGCTATCTGCTCACACAGGCAAATACACAAATACACAGTCAGACAGTAATATGCACGATCCATTACACTGTCTGTGAGATCTCTAGAAGATGGTTGCTGTGAAGGTGCAGCATTGACCTCATCTTGAAGAACGGTCTGACTGGCTTGCTCTGCCTGTCTGCAGAGTGTCTCCATTTCCACCCTCAGGTCAGCTATTTCCTGCTCCCAGGACAGCCTGTCACACACACAAGCACAAAAACAGATAAACACAGAAACAGAGACATTGTAGGTATTTCTTCTGTTATCATCTGATTTTTTTTTACTTCTCTTGACACTGTTCCTCAATCAGCATCTTGAGTTTCTTTTCTGTGTCCTCCAGCTCCTGAGCCAGTCTAAAACATACACAAATCTTATTTAAATTCAGTGACCTATCCAGTATCATATATTATCATTCAAAAGCTTGGGGTCAGTACGATTTGTATTTTTTAAGAAACTAATACCTTTATTCAGCAAGGATGCATAAAAGTGATCAATAGTGACCAAAAGACATTTATAATGTTAGAAAAAGTATTATTATTCTTTTTTTTTTAAAATGCTGTTCTTTTTAAGTTTATATTCAAAGAATCCTGAAATAAATCTATCAGTTTCCACATAAATATTAAGTAGCACAAATATTTTCAACAATGATATTAAGAAATGTTTCATGAGCATTCTTAAAACATTAACATTCTTAAAATATATTAAAATAAAAAATGGTTACACTGTACTAACACTATTACTGTTTTATAGCATTTTTGATAATAAATAAATGCAGTCTTGGTGAGAATGAGACTTCTTTTACAAACTTTTGAACGGTTGTGTATAGTCTGCCCCAAGCAGACAGTTGGATATGATAAATATTTAATGATAGTTTACCTTGTTTTCTCCTCTTCCATTCGCTCTTTCTCTGCAGTAAGCTCTTGCCGTTTTACCATGAAGTTTTTTCGTGTGGTCTTGCCGCTATTCAGCTCCAATTTAACTTGCAAAGACTCAATTTTTTCAATAAAACCCTATACAAATAATAAAAAAACACTGCATTTCAACAATGAAAATGAGGTAATACCAGGTAAAACCAGACAAACATAATTATTTATAACTTCTTAGGCAATGGTAATGTAAAGGAGAAAAGCACTGCTATTCAAATGTGTACATGTGTACAGTAAGTGTCAGAACCTCTACAGACTATATATAGTGACATTTTTTATGTACAGATGTAATATTGAACCTGGTACTGATGATTTCTGTCATCTTTGGTCTTTTCCAGACTGCGGACATGGAGGTTGTGCTCCTCCTGCTCCGCTGCATGCTGTTTCAAAAGAGCCTCATACTGCTCCCTTAGCTCGATACTGCAGTCTTCTAAAGCACGCTAAAGAAACAGAAAGAGAGAAAGAAATGAATACATATGGGTCTGAAAGTCTGAGACTTTTCTGAAAATCATAAAATTATTATTCCAAGAAAATAAAGAGAGCAGTTTTAGGGCTTAAAAAAAAATTGTGACATAAAAAAAAAGAAGAAATATTTACTTAAATAAATTACTGATTAAATGACCAAATTTGTGGCATTATTTAAACTCCATTGTACAAATAGATGTTCTTGATTCCAGTGAAACAGCATGCTCTTTGGAACAGTCAATTCATGAAAATGTATTAACATTAGCTGTACTAATATTATATAATGAAAAGATCTGTATTCAAATACAATTAGAAAAACACAAAATAGAAGCATTTTCACAAGTGTTCACAGACATTAGAACCCCCACTGTACACAAATTAACATTTACCAAAACATCCTGCAACATATTATAAAGTAAAACAAAAAAGGGTTTCAAGGCTGATTTATTTTTTCAAATAATAATTTAAAAAACAAGTTTAATATTTTTGCTACAAATCTCTCGAAAGAACAATAACAAGGTTTTTCTGTCCAGCTGTGCAAGGCTGAAGTCACAAACACACACACACAAATAAATATTGGTCAGACAAACCCATAACAAATTTCAAGTTTTTCCCAATTTATGAGCATTTCAAGGACAACTTCAAATCTCCTAACTGTTCATCATGACTCACCATATTTGTGAGGATATTTTCACAAACGTGGTGCTCACTGGTGTAGCTTGTACACAGACACAGACACGGACACACACACACGGACACACACACACAGACACGGACACACACACACGGACACACACACACGGACACACACACACGGACACACACACACACACACACACACACACAGGTTAACCCTGTTGTATGGGAACCAACTTCATGATCATCACCTGTGGGGACCACTCCTTTTCTGAAGGTTTTAGAGGTCTGGAAAAAATAATAATAACCATTGCTTTGTTAGCCTATACATGACTTCTAATATCAGAACTGATGAAGTACTGACTTGACCATGCTGAATGGGGACTTCTATAAAAAAAAAAAAAATTAAAAAAATAAAAAAGAGAGATAACATACCTGATAGAGACCTTGTGCGCATATTATTTGCATAATACACACTTTTCCATTTGATTTGTGGGGACCTTGCAACATTTATATTACTAATGCCAACAGCACTTAAACCAAGTAAATCAGATCGTATTTGTCCATTTACACTTAAAAAGATGGCTACAATGAAGCAGAATTAAAAGATTCAGTAATAGTACAAAACATTTGTTCAAATTTTGAAATGTAGCTAAGATTAGCTGTTCATATGTAGTTGTTGAGATGTATTGAGTCCTGCAAATGGCACTAGTGATGCAAAGACTCCCTCCCGCACAGAAAACCTAGTGTTGTGTATGTGGTCATCGTCACAACATGCAGATTGTTTGGTCTGATTGACTGATGTTTCTAGGTTTCATAGGAATAGAAGTGTTATTGTAGTGTATAGATAAAGCAGTGAAAAAAGTTCTCTATTCACATAGGAAAGATGGAAACTGTAGTGACTTACTGCCTGGATATCAAACCATCAAATGAAACCTTGAAACCTTTAGTTTTATTTAATTGCAATGATTTAAGTGTATATTCACAGCCAACTATCAGCTACTAGCTCCCTCGATACTTCCTACTATGATAATAAATATGGATGCACGATATTGGATTTTTTCCTATGGCCAATAACGATGCTGTTATATTCCCTTTTGTTTGTTAACAACATCAAGTCTATAATAATAAAATAAAATAATAATAAAATGATTTAATTTACAAGGATCATGTTTGTGATTTTTATCATGTAAGCATCTTCTGACCTTTGAATCAAAGCATACTCGTGATTCTATGACATCAATTACTACTTTTTAAAATAGAAATGCAATCTTAATAATCATAAACACATGTATCTTAATGTTGTTAGTGCATTTAACAATTCGTCTTATCGGCAAGGCATATCGGCATAATTTTTTATATCAGGTCAATGCCGATGTATAAATCAAGTCTTTATCGTCCGATTTCGTTCCAGTAATATCGTGCATCCCTAACAACAAATCTACTATTAACTACTAAATTAACCTTGAGACATCAAATTATTTAATTTGCTGAATGTAACTTTTAATGGGTTCAACTTTACAAACAAATGAATTCAAATAAACCCTGCAAATACATTATTTTTTTATATAAAAAAAATACTGAGACAGAATGTAAACAAAAACTAGAGGTCAAAACAGTCTGACAAGTTTTGCTATTGTTAGACTGGTGCATTTCAGCTTATGGCCTTCATCTGTCATCATAAAACATACAGCAATCTTGTTTAATATGGTAACACCATATTTATCACCCATATCCTCTGTCGGACACTCCCATTGCTTCTTTTACAGCTGTGACAAATATCTTTGTAGGTGTCCCACTGGCCAATGTGTGTGGATGTAAATCATTGTTAAATAAATAAATCATTCTTTTTTTGTTTTGCCTCACATACACAATTTGAAATTTTTTATTTTTGCAGTATGTTTTCAGTCTCTGATGAACAGCACTGCTCTATCAATAAAGTTGTTTAATGTTCTTCAAGTTTTGCTGGAGTTTTGACCTCTTTGCAAACATCGTAGTTATTTCTGGCACAACATCTCCTACCTCAAACGTGAATGGAAAAGAGATAATGTAAACAAAAACTGCCATACCAGAGAGTTGGAAATCTTCATATTATTTGCACTGCAAACTCTTTTTATAGGCTGTAATGCGGTTATATATGAAGAACTTCACGTTCTTCCAGTCACGGTACTTCAGAGCTTCTGGTTCAGCCTTTAAACACTTCTCACAGTCACTCTTTGCTGGTACAGTAAAAGAAGTGATGAATCTCATCATGTGCCTTTCCACCGCCTGCACCTCGTTCTGCTGCCAGGGATTTTTCCTCCGGGTAGTTTTACCTTAAAGCAGTGAGAGAGAAAAAGTTGGAGTGAGGAGTTGGGGTAGTATAGGGATACTGGAAAACTGAGCATGGAGGTAAACTGAGGTGACCTTGCTATATATAATAGGTCTCCTCTCATACTATGTGGTTAAATTATCTAAAAAATTATCTCTTTTGTTAAACAAACATCATTTTGTGACTATGCAATGTTTCTACTTCAGGCCCCTGGTCTGAGGTATGGATGTTTAACTGGTTGGATGCTTTTGCTAAAAGATTGGTAATATTCCTGGAATGGGCCATTCCTTCTACTGCAACATTTGGCCATTTCTAATTTAATTTGTACACTGGCAGTTAGGGATGCATGATAAATATCGCCCGATATTTAATGCGCATCTTGTAAGTAAAGCCGGTTCTGTAATCAGCGGTAAATCTCTACATAAGCGTAATTTCATGTGGAGCAGCATTTCTACACAGAGCCGTTGTTCACTGACATATGACACTGGCAATATTTATCGTGCACCCCTACTGGTAGTACGTTTCCAAAAAGCAGCAGACATAATCATTACTGACATAAAAAATGTGTAGAGAGTTCACCTTTAAAAGTAGTCCTCACAACACTGGCTCCTGAAGGAATCTTTTCATCTTGTGATGGTGGTTTTTGTCTTTTGGGTGCTGGTGGCATTTCATTCCTCTCAGCAGGAGGAAGTGTCTCCTCTGCTTTTGGTTCTATGGAAAATTATCCTAAATGATCAAACATTATCACAATTTCACATTTTCAGAAAGATATACTTTACATGTACTGTAGAAGGCAGACAATACACAACTTAAGTTACTTGCAGTACTAACGGTTTTCAACTATAATCAGTCCATAAACAGGCAATAATCCATTAAGTCTGCATTTCTGTTTATCACTGCAAGTATAACTGAACCACATATTATTCAACTAACGAATGGGGAATCTTTTACATTATATTGATTAATTTTGCTGATAATTATAATTGTACAACAAAATGCTGCAACAAAGAACAAAGTGCTCATGAAGTTTTACTTTTAACTGTGTAGCCTGCTCAGGTAAAAGGTTTAACCTGAAAAACACTAAAAGTAGGACTGTCCTGGAATTACAGAATAAAGTGATAAAAGTAAAGATAAATTAAACACCATGAATAATTTGTTTACATCACTGCAGCTTTCAAGTCCTATTTAGTAAGTCCAAATGTACATTATATGAATGGTCAACACACTGTGATAATGTTTCTGCCCCTGCACAGGATGTTGGAGCAATGTATTTGCAGTCATGTCTCAAGCCTCTCCATGACTGAAAACTATGAACAAAGTTTGAACAAAGAACTGAAAACTGTAGTATTTATACAGTAATACAAACCATAAACAGTAGATGGACAGTGTCCCTCCTGTATGCTCCGGTCTTCATCACTTTCCAAGACTTTTTCTGTGGAGGCCAAACAAAGTGCAGCTAAACAATATGTTAAGCAAAAAAGGAATATATGGAATAACACAAATCAAGCAAACAAACAAAAAACTAAAATAACACACCATCAGGATCTATCACAATTTCATCCAAGTTCTTGCCATAGAGTTCCCATAGTTCTTTAGTCATGTTTGAAGGCACAGGCCCTGTGTATATACACATGGACTGAACACGTTTCTTTCCTGGTTTGAGTGGGACAAATGGAGGTTTAAGTCTACAAGTACACATATGTCGCCACAGGACCTTTCTTGTAAAAAGTCCTTGACAGTATGCACAATGCATGAAATCTTTTCCCTGCGCTTCTTTGTCTCGTTTAAATGCCACTAGTTCTCCCTTTCCTGATTGCATAACAGCAGCATTGTGAGCATAGTTTCCTCTGTTGCGAATATGATCTAGCTGTTTTTTTCTCTCCTTGGAACTCTTTTGAAAGCTTAGCGCTTTAGCCAAATCAGATTCATGTGCATGTGAACTTTCTAGATGCCTTGCCATCTTAGCATAAGGCTTACAGCAATATAAGCAGTAATGCCTCTTGTTGTAGACTCTGCTAACACCTCTTTTTTGGTATGCACTAACAACTACGCCATCTGCTGCCTTCTTACTTAAACATGGTTCTTCTGTTCCAGATGCTTCAGATGCAAGGCTGGGCATTTTGTCTGGTGGTGTTATGTCACAGTCAAGGGAACTCAGTGAGCCTGATTCATCAACATCCAATTCATCATAGAGAAGCTGAAGTTTTGTCTGGTTTGGTGTAAGATTAGCATCACCGTCACAGTCACTTTCAGAAGTGGTATCTGTAAAGTAATAGTCTGAACTCTCGGGTGTAGAATCAAAGAGTTCATCCGAATCTTGAAGATCTTCGTCTTTCAGCTAAAAAAGATAATGATTAAGAATGTCAATTAATTAATTGATCAGTAAATTTACAGACACAAATTGGTAACTATTGTGTTAATTAATTGTACAGGTACATTAATTCAAATTGGATTATGTCATTTTGGGCTTAAATAAATGTGACGCAAAACTGTTGAACTGTTGATCTTTTATAAATTATTTATCACCTAACAATATATTTATATTTTATAATTATATAAATAATAATGATTATATCATATTATTTTGTAATTAAAACCATAAGTATAACATTTTACATTATTATGGTATTTGAAATGTAAACATTAAGTTGACTAGAGTTTAAATATGTTTTTTTTTAAAAACACTAAAACACGACAATGAGAGACAGTAGACTTCTAAATCTGAAGTGATAAATGTGAACGTACCTGTTGAGGAGAATTGTTTTGACCCGAAGTATCATTCATCTGAGTCTTTGACTGGAGGGAAGGATCGTCTGCCATGGTATTAGCAGCTGAGCTGGTCGTCTGTAAAAGACAATGGGGAAACACAGGAGATAAATCTTATGTAGATGCTGCATGACTTCAGAATAAAAAGAAAAAAAGAAAAATCAACTAAGTTGAAAACGTTTGTTCCTGTCTTGAATCAAATAGGCTTTCATACACAACTTAATAATAGTTTTATAACAATTTTGTTAATTCAACACACAAGTTTGTACTCAAACAATGACTAAAAGTGTCGTGGGGACATTGTAAGTGTCCATTATAAAGAAACAATTAACCAAGGAAAAAAATACCTGTGAAAGATAAAAAAAAAAATGTCACTAAATACTAGACTACCACTAACAGGTTGCAAAGAAACAAGCTATTCTGAACACAGTGTGCTGTGCAACATACTTGTGTTCTCCATGAGTAAACTTCTCCTTCGTAGTCATAGGTAATTTCTTCTCCTTCTTTAATGTCATTCAGGGCAAACAAACAAAGGTGTGGCTTTCCATTCACATCAATTTTCTTCATCTTACAGTTTGGATGTTTGTGTTCATCATTAACTATCTGCCCAAATGATCCATCTTCTCTAGAGGCATCAATACTTAAAAATATAAAAACAACAGAAAAGGATAAATACAAGTATTACAATACACCACAACAAATCAGTGCCTCATTTACTATAATACAACATAAGAAATATAGCTTTGGTGCAACTTGACTTCTTACCACCAAGTTTTCCCTCTCCACTTGAACTCGAACATAAATGCAGCACTGGATGTGTGGTAACGTTTTCTTCTTCTCTGCAATTCTGCGTCACTTATTATATCCCCCCTATATTCAACAACAAAATCACCTTTGCAAATGGAACCCTTTGCAAACAGACCACGTCCTGCAAATACAGCAAAAACAAATAAAAAAACAAACATGAAAGCCTATTGGTTCAAACATTATCAATCGGTAACAAAAAAAAACAACATCTTGCAGATAAAGGATACCAATTATACACATAAAAATCATATGATAGTAATTACAAATCACACCAGACACCATCTTACCTTTCACTGCATTGATATACTTCACTTCCAATTTGAATGTTTTGTCAGTCTTTGAAACAACATGATGCATGGCATCCTTAAGGGAGCTGATTAGTGGTGACTGAAAGAAAAAAAAAGTGTGAAATAAATGACAGCATGAAAATGAGGAGACATGCAGAAGCAAAGTAGCCAACTCAATATGCATAAAACAATGTTTTTGTAAGGGCAACACTATATTGTTTTATTGCAATGTAACATTAAAAGGGGACATTGGATGAAATTGTCACTTTTTTATAGCTTTTTTTGCATTTAGTTCATGTCTGCCAGCTCAGAAAAGCTAAAAAGACAACACACAGCCAGTTTGTTATGGGCTGTCTGAGTCTGAAACTGTGTCATCCAGCAAGCTTTTTCAATTTGCAGCTGGTTTCTACATAAATAGCTAGCTATTAGAATAAGACCACCTCCAAGCTATATACAGATATGTTAATGTGCCTCGAGTTTACAGTATCTCATTATCATTTAAAGAGACATGCACCAAAACGAGACGCTGTAAACAGAGCTGACATTGACATTTCATGAATACCCTAAAAAAGTATACCAATCTGTGGAAAATGGGCATTCGATGTCCCCTTTTATTATGCTGTAATCATAACGTATTGATGCAACAAGAAATCAGAACTAAGGCTTAGTTAAAAATCTGGCACAATGCTAGCCTTGAGGGCATCAAGTCACTATTTTCATTTAGCCCCTAATCTCTCACAAAATCTGTCTCTATATATTCCCAGGTAGCCTTAGCCAATTATTTCATATTTAACTACCATTTTTGGACTTTAAACCAACCACTCTATTGGAAAATCTCACCATACAAACCCCTGTTTATTTTAACTAATATTTTAACCTAGTTTTAGTCATAAGTTTAATAATTTTTTCTTTCGAAGCCATTTGCCATGTTACAAAATGTTTTAAGTGTACTTAATTTCTCTGTGAATCACTTTGGTCAAAATCTATGGCTTGCAAATGTTCTCTATAAATTCACTTAAAAGTAAAAACAAATATCAACGTTTAACTCATATCTTCATATCAAAATTAAGAATCATACACTATAAACACAAGCCCAGAATCAAGTGCCCCCCTGCCCCCCTCCCAATGCTATGACAAAAAATATATTTCTTTTATATAAAATAGCCCACCCCTGCCCGAATGCTAACTAAACACACACACACACAATAGGCTAACAACTAATAGATTAACGGGTTTACTCCATTAGCAGTCAGTCAGGCTAAAGATTTGACAAGACTTTTCAGTTAAAATGAGGTCCTAAACATACCTAATTGTATTGATTATGTCATCGCTAGTTGGAAAAACATAGAAATGTTAGTTAGTGCTAACAAACAACCTATTTAGATCAAATTACCCTAATGGGTTTGATACATATGTGCTTACCTTGTGTTTCACTTTTTATCCTCTGCACAAGTTCTTAGATCCTTAGTTGGCATCTCCTGCAAATAATCTTCTTCCTTGCTCTCCGTTTGTAGTGTCAATTTAACACTCACAATTTTCATTTTGCTGCAGAAATCCTTCCTTACGAGGACTAGGAAGTGAGTTGTACCCAAACATATTTGTGTGCGTGCGTGTGGAGAAGTGTGTGCATTATGAGCCAGAAATATCTGGTTTGGTACAACAGGGCACCCCCTACACACACACACACACTGATAAACGTGCTACGGACCTATTTAAAAACTTCACCAGCACCGTCAGAATAGTTCATCTACTAATTGAACCTGTTAACTCTCACTCACAAATTTGAACATAGACTTGAAAGTGCATGATCCAAACCTAAATGTTTATAATTCATGAAAACATTTTGTAATATGACTTTGATGTACCATTTTCATGGTAATGAAATGTTTGATTTTAAAATGGGTTTTAAAGGATGAATTTTGAGATTTTAAGTTTTCAAGTGATATATAATTTCTGATGATTTCTAAAGTGTGATAGAGAAAAAATCAACGAAGAAGACTTTTTTTGACAAAGGTCAGAACTCCTTTTATGATGTAGATTTTTGAGGTGCACTCTTGCCATAAATTAATCTATTACTTTTCCTACATAATTTTTAACAAAAAAAGATTGGTAAAATATCTATTTAGGAGTCTTAGACCTTTCCAATGATATATAGTTTGTCATGATTAGATTAGAATTTAATTGCATTTAATTGTATCTATTCTATTCTTTAAAAAAAAAATCTTACTACCTTAGCGTCTGCTAAATGACTAAATGGAAATGTAATTGTAATATAGTGAAGTAAATGTAGGCGTCCCGTATACGGTGCCAGTTAACAGGTTAAAGGGTTTCCCTCATGGGCAGCTGTTTTTTGGTCCACATAATGTGACTGCGTGAACAGATTTCTGTCCCAACACTGTGATGATAACCAGAACACACAAACACACACACACCTGGAGTAAGGTGCTGAAATCTTACCATGTCTGATTCCCAGTCCTCATTTGTGTTTGTAGATCTTTCATCTGTGCAGTCCTCCGTCTACGGTTGGAGACAACAATCCAACTACATTAAACTACATTTATATGAGCACTTCTGTGAAATGTGTCATTAGGAGGTTCTATAGACCTGTACGGTTTGGCTCTGTGTTTCTCTGCTGGGGATATAACTGCTGTAGTTTAGTGCTTCAGCATACTGATTAAATACTGCTGGGACGCTGCCCTCAGGGGACCAGGGCCCGGATGAAGGGCCCCATGGGGACGGGTCCGGTGGAATCACTGCACAAACGGGCTCCCTGTCAAAAGAACGAGAACAGCCGTGTTGCTGAATCATTTTAAGTAGAAACACTTTAAAAGTCTACCTTAAGCCGTTTTGTACTCACTGGAGTAAGTCTTCATTTAAAGCCGAGCTCCACTCCGTGTGTTTTTCACTTTCCATTGACAGGCAATCTCTGGATCTGATACAATATTGAAATTTAAAACCTAAACGGCATTATTTTCATGAACGCGTCTTAATGTAACGTTATACCGACGACACACAGGTTTTACATCATTCGTTCAGGGAAACACGAGCGCCAAAAACAGTTAACGAAAGAGCACAGAAATGAAAACAAAACTTACACTAAACATTCAAGAGACAATGGTCTTGTGGCCAAATGACTTACAGTATACTCAGTGTATACGCTATGTATTCTATATAAACTAAATTAATAATGATATTTTAAACTAAACGAAAAGCATAGACAACTGGCGCAACTTTCATGACGTCATCTAAACCTGTTTTACTTCCGGGACGTCACGTGACGTCTCAGGCATGCTTCTTCTTCTTTAGTTTTTTGGCGCATAACAGTCTAAATGTATAGCGCCACCTACAGTACATTGCTGTTGTGCAGTCATGTTAGCTATGATCATCAAAATGGCTAATGAACAGAATAATAATAATAATTATTATTCATAAATTTGAAACTATACCAGATGTCCCTATACTAGATTCCTAGGATCCAGGGTCATGCTTCTTATTATTATTATTTTGGCGTTTTATTTTGCTTGCAAATCAAATGATAGGTGCATTCCTGCCACCCAAAGGGCTGGAGTTTGGAACGTTTACGTAATCTGTGAACCTATAAATCACATTAAATAGACCTACTATTCCTAAATATCTCATTAATGTACTGTAGCCATTTTCCATTAATAGCTATTCTGATTTAGCTATTCTATCCATTATGCCAACCGTAACTTTAATATTCTCATTTCAAGATGCAGGACAGGATATGAAGAGCAGAAGATCTAAGAATCCCACAGTATGCACATGTTGCCTGTGACTGCATTATATCCTCTTTTTTGCAGCAGAGTTTTAGTCGCTGATCCATATGCAATACAATCATCTATAGTTGACTTAATTAATAATGCACATATTTTTTTTTTCAATTAATGTCAGCTGGCAGCCCAATCCACCCCCGGTAGACATCTTAAGATATTTATCACTTTTTGCATTTGTCAACTTTTTTTTTGAATGTACACTGCAAATGCTAGTTTTGTGTCTAACAATGCCTCTAAATATCTTATCACAGTTACTTGTTTTAAAGGTTTGCTGTATAGTCTTACCCTAGGACACACTCTCTTTTTTTGAGAAACAAATAAGCTGTGGTTTTGACACTTATATCAGAAATCAGCCCATTTATCACCTCATTGTTTGCTCTCTGCATACTTTTAACTACAAACAGAACATTCCTCAATCTCTTCCACAGTGCTCTGTCATCTGCAAATGAAGACGTCTTAACTCCTGCACCAACCTGTTCAGCCTCACAACTAGTTGTTCAGCCTCAGTGCAATCTTGCAATTTTATTAATCTCTGTTTAACAGAACACCATGAAAGAAAGTGTTTTTACTGTTTGCTGTGAATGTTCTTATCTCAGCCATCATCCTCATCATTGTGGGCCTAAATTGTAAGTATCATGGCATAGCATATGAAATTTATTGAGGCACTAAATACTAATCTAGAAAACAAATTTCAGTAAAATAATTTAAAGGGATAGTTCACCCAAAAATCTAAATTATTATAAATAAATCCCTGACTGATTCTGAGTATCGATATGCACAAATTAAGAAAGAGTGCTTTAGATTAGTCTTTGGCCTCGACAATTTTCATAACTACGTATATTGCCTTCCCACCTTTACTGCAGAAACTGACCATTGTCCATTAATTGCAATAAAAAAGAAGAATCTAAATGAAATGTCACCAAGGATTCAAAGGGTAATGATGAAATTGGCCTTTATGATGAAAAGGCCTTTAACACCCCTCACCATGTAGAGTAGATTTATGATGGATGGATGCAGTTTTTTGGGCTTCAAAAACAGGGGCACCAATCACTCCCATTATACGGCTTGGAAGAGCCAGGACAATTTTAAATATAACCTAATTTTGTTCATCTGAAAGAGGATTGTCAGATATGCCTAAGATGCCCTGAGTAAATCATGGGATAATTTTCATTTTTGGGTGAACTGTTCCTTTAAGATGAATAAAGACAGGGATAGTTCACCCAAAAATTAAAATTACCCCATGATTTACTCACCTTCAAGCCATCCTAAGTGTATATGACATTCTTGTTTCAGATGAATACAGTCAGAGTTATATTAAATAATATCCAGACTAATCCATGCTTTATAATGGGAGTGGATGGTAACCCAAAATTTGAAGTCCAAAAAATTGCACCCATCCATTATAAAAAAAAGTTAATGCGGGGGTTAATAAAGGCCTTCTGAAGCAAAGTGATGTGTTTGTGTAAGAACAATATCCATATTTACAACTTTATAAACCTAAATATCTAGCTTCTGCTAACTGTTGTAAGTTTTCACGAGAGAGTGGCGTCTAGCGGTAGACGTACATTTACATTATATTAAGTAATTTAGCTAATGATTTTATCTAAAACTACGTACAATTGAGGTTAGCTTAAGGCAGTGCACATAGTAAGGTTTTTTATTATATAATAAAGAAAAAAACAGATAGAATAGAAAAAGAATAGATCAAGCTAGTGTTAGAGGCCTTTTCGCTTTTGTATAAAAAATAAAAAGAAACAAAATACAAAAAGATTAGAGAAGCTATGGGTTTTTAATCATTTACTAATTTACAGTTAGTAAATATGGTAAATAGCGTGCAAGTCTAAAAGGGGCAAGTTTTTTTCTCTCTAAAGAATAGAATTAGAATGAGAGTGCTAGAGTCAGAGAGTCAAATAACAATGGAAGATATTTTAGCCAATTCATTGAATTTCAGTCGGAGTTGTGCGACACTCAATCGTCATTTACAAATACCATAGAAATAAATGTATCTCACCTGTAGCAAAAAGTCTGTGACTTCTCTTATAAAATGCCATTCGGTGTAAACAAAATAGTCCAATCCAAAAGTATTGCTTAGTGTAAAACATGTTGGAGATTAGCTGACAGGCTGTTGATTCATTAAATTATTGCTTTTTAAAATGTCATTAAAAACAACCTCTTATCTGTTACTTTTGGAGACAATGTAGTTATAGTTACAGAAAAGAGTTTTGCCTTTGTGTTCTGTTCTATTTAATAAATTCTTCTGATCACTTGGTTTCCGTTCTCCTGCTCTTCCCCTTCATCTGCCCCTTAGCTGCAGAAGAGTTCTTTCTTGACTGACTGAATTTTAGACAACCAGGTTAACGAGTCGTAACAACGTTAATGGAGGGGAGACTGTGTGGCAACATCGGTTCCTTAAGAGAGAATCTTCTCAAAAACAGGGCAGATAATCACAGAAAGAGGAAATAGGATCAGTCCATCAAAGCTGAGGCATCTGATTTTTTTGAATGCCAATCTTCACTGAGGACATTAATACTGTTTGCTTGAGTTTGGTTTTAGTTCTGTGGATTTATTCACGGTTTTGTTGCAATAAAATGTTTTATTAAAATATTAAACAAAATAATGGTTTTGTAACAAAATAAATGCACAAAATTAGGCAATTATAAGGATTCTCATAAAAATACTGCACATGAAAGGGTTTTCAACACACAAACCATTAATTTTTGCAAAGTTATGGTAAAAAAAAGGCCTACAAAAAATCCTAAATTAAGAGACATTCCGGAGTCGAAAGAGCCGGCTCTTCTTTGGGAGCTGAGCCAAAAGAGCCGGCTCTCTGAAAAGAGCCGAACTTCCCATCACTAAAAATGAGTCTTTACATTATATTTCGCGCACCGTTTTCTCGGGTTCTAGCGCCCCCTTCCTGTTATGTTTTGAAGTGTTGAACTGTTTTAACCGTTGTTGTAACACTGGACAAAGTGTTTCTATGTATTTACAGAGCACGTTTACTGATCAAAAGAAACAGAACAGAACAGACCATTATTCAGGTGGGCTATATCAAAGACATATACTTAACTTACATCTTTGTCCAAACTCAAATTGAAAACTGAACTAAAAAGATATTGTTTTTTCATACGGATTTGCATATAAACAAGTTGTCTGGTGGCGTTAAATATCAAACAGTTATCAGCAGTTTATAAGTTTGTAGATATATTGTAGATGTAGATATATATATATAGCCTGTATATAACATCCGTTTCACTGAGTATATGTAAATTTGTCAAAACGCAGTTAATGAGCATGTGTTACTCTATGTAGGGATGAAATCCGGAGATACTCTGTCACTGTGGCTGAACTCTGATATTTTCATCGTGTTTGTGGTGTTGCTGTTTCTCCTCCTGCTGCTCGTCTTTGCTGTGTGTTGGCTCATAAGGCGACATAACACACAGAAGCCCACAGAGTAAGCCTACTAAAACATACACACAGGTCACACACGACACAGTTATGTTTACCATAAACACATTATCAGTCCCATGTACATCAAGGGCGCTCATTCCTGTTCCTGAGGATCCACTTTCCAGTTTTAGTCCTGATCAGTGGCATACTGCACATAAGTGAAGCAGTGGTTAGTTTGCAATAAATTTGTAACTTAAACTCAAATGAATGTTTCATCATGATTCATTTATTTGACAAATAATTTTGTATTGTAGTGTCAGGGGAGTCCTGCATTCATTTTTGTGGGGGCAGGAGTGAAGGTGGGAAGCATCATGTGACATACTGCAGCCACAATAGCACTTTATTACTGATAAGCTTATGTTTTATTTACTTTTTATTTGAAATATTCCCAAACATGTTAACTATATCATGAAATATCTCCATTCTCAATTACGTTTATAGATTATGTGATGGCTAATAGAGAGGCTAATGGGCGATGGGAAAAGTAGCCTTATAGTGTATTATATTAACTATGCAAAAAAAAAAACACCTTTTTACTTGGGTGTCATGCTATAAATTATTTTTCATACGACTGACTTTGTATTTCATGTGAATTTAATAAAAACATTGTAAGTTACTAATTATAACACGTTCATAGTACAGAAATAGAGGAGAGAACATTTACATTCTCAAAAAAATCACTATTGACTTCAGTCTATAGTACTTCAGGGTTCAAACAATCTCAAAAACTTCCATTACAATCACTGAAGTGAGTGTGAATCTTACTTACGTGCACACCTGCACTTTGTTGTTTCTGATGAGTAAAAAATTGGCAGAGAGCAGAAATCAATCAGTCAGTGTGCGCTGGAAAAAAACACCGGCGTTTCAGCGATGACTCATCTGAACGCCTCTGATTGGTTATTGCATTCATAAGCGCAACAGAATCATGCATGATTGGATTTATTGCGCAGCTCTCTGAAAACGCGTCTGCCTCTTCTGTCCCTGTGCTAGTTGGGTTTATCAGGGTTGATCGGGGTGGAGACGGTTAGGTTTAGCTATATGTAAGGTGGGAGGAGTTACATATGGATCCAATTACGCCCCCTGGATCTTGTGTTCTGCAGTGAGGACTAATAATATGGATAGGAATAATATAGGACTTTTAATATGTTAATGCATTAAGCCGCATTAAGCGTATGATAATGTAAAAATGCGCACTTCATGTGGTAACATCTAAATTAATTTTATTTAAAAAAAAAAGCTGAAACATTTAATATTAGGTTACATTAACAAAACGAATTTACGATGGTTTTTGACAACACACGTGCTGCAAATGCTAACAACACCACCAAATACTGAAACGCTCAGAGTTGTAAAAGTAATTAACCAGCTTACATAACTTTTCACAGTGCAGTGATTTTGCATTTGATCAGCTTATAGTTTAGGCTAATATTATTGAACAAGCCAAGTAATCATATGATCATAATGCTTAAACAAATAAAACCGTATACCCAGGGGCGCTGCACAAGATCCCGGGCCCTATGCATAGGCAGTCCTAATGCATAGGCAGTCCCCCCCCCCGGAAAATATATATTGCAGACTTTTCAAGGGCCCTCTCTTCCTTTGGGGCCCTGGTAATCTGTACTGGTTTTACCCCCAGTCCGACGCCCCTGCGTATACCTTTCAGAATAGACACTTAAGCGTGTCCTGCCTATTTCCATGTTTTTCCTCACGTTATTACCTTTTATTCTGCACTTTCTTTCTCCTGCTCTTAAAACGCACACACATACAGTACAGACTCACAGTCCAGCGCATGTCATTTCTCAGTATTCAGGTATAATGGCGCTGTTCTTGAAGCAGTTGATGCTGCTGATGAGAGACGCATAGAATCAGATTATTCACACATGCTTAAAATCTCTCTCTCTCTCTCTCTCTCTCTCTCTCTCTCAATTTGCATATTAAAGGCTCAAGTCTCCATTAGTATCCTAAAATTAAATAAAATTTTGCAATCAGTAACAGGATTCTGCAGTAGAAAACACTGTATCGATTTCCATGTTTTCTTATATTTGTTTGCTGTTTTTGGGAGGTAAATATTAATATTAATAATAAGCCGTTTCCAAATTCTACTGCGTGTCTTGTGTTTTTAAAACCAAAAATTAATTCTTTATGATTTGTGAATGTTTTTTTTAGAATGTCCTGTGATGGGGGCAACAGGGTGTGTGTCTGGTAAACATATGTGTAGGTGTCCTGAAGATCTAGCTATACTTCAGATATATTTGCAGGAAGGTACTGTAGTTGTCCAGGAGCAGGATTGAGCATCCCTGCTGTACATTATGCCTTCTTACGTTATGATTGATCTCTCTCTCCCTATTTCTCAAGGAAAATGGCCGAAATAGAGATTATTCCAGTTGATGGCACACATGTTGAGAACCCACCCAGATTTACCCTAAAGATAGTAACTGAGCAGACACATGCAACAGAGCTTGTGGAGATGTTAACTCGTAGAGGTCACTCTACTGAGGTTTCAGACCGCAGAAGTAACTCTGCTTTTACGGAAGATGACGACAACGATCAAGATTACACAGATGCATTGCAGAATATATAAATCTTTATTAGGATATTTTTAAATCACAATATTTAGTAAACTTCAAAAAATACAGAACTATAAGCAAGTGAATTTGTTATTATTTTAATGATTATTAAACAAACTTTATCATAAGAGGATTAAAATGAATCATGCAGGACAGCATATTGGAACTTAGAGTAAATTGTAGTACTTTGCTGCATGTTTGAGTGGAGTGGCATAGCTGACATATGCAACAATTTTGCTAGTTTTGTCAATAGCGAGTTAGCCATCTCCACTTCAGTCTTACTGAACACAGTTGCACATTGGGTCTGCTGAATGGAAATATGAACAATGCATGCACTGCAGATTAAAATTAATTAAATATACATTTTTGTCAGAGGAAAAATGTGCAACAAAAACACTTACAGAAAAAGAAAGAAATGAATAAGAAAAAAAAATAACAATAATTGGATACATGAGTCTACTCACGCTTCAACATCCTCGCAATCCTACACAAGAAAAGCAGTCTGGATAACAGATGATTAATCTACTGTAAAAACTTCATACATACAGGGGTTGGACAGTGTGAACCCCCATTATTATAGGGGTTAGTGTAATAATAATAGCCTAATATTGTTTAGGCTGCAGAGAAAAACAGATGTTGCATTATCTTTTATTTATCTTTCATTGTCTATCTCTCACGGGTGACCTGTTAGACTTCCAAAAATGGCAAATCATGGGAGCCTGTTTAGCAGAAGCATCTGTAACCTTTTATAGTTTTAAGAAGAATATTCTTTATGATCATGACTGCATGCACAAAACATGGCAAGACTTAATCTACAACTATCAGTGAAGAACAAAAGTGAATGACATCTACAGTCACACACTAAGTACTGTGTCTAAACCATACAGAACAACTGCAGCAAATTGCCATCAAATTAAAAAATATCACCCTTAAGAAAAAAAAGACCACAGAGAACTTTACATAGCTTGATCTTGATCTTGATCATAAAACCTAGACGAGTGGAGTACCAAAGATGAACTTCAACATCTGCCCTGACTTCAATCACCTGACTTTAAAATGATCAAATCCAGTGTTGGAGAGACCAGTGAGAAACAGACTCACTGAAGCAATGTTGTTCTGATGAGGAAATTATTGTGGTGTTCTGATTCAACTGAGTCTATACAAAAGTTGTATGAATCTATTCTAGGAAGGCTGGAAGCTGTATTAAGACAAATGGTGGTAAAACACCTTAATGAAGAAATATTGCCTATTTCATATAATCACATAATTTTGTCCAACCCCTGTAGGGATGTAAAAGCTCTACTGTAGAGCACCTCTGTAGAGCATCTATAACTAGAACATGAAAAAGTGAGCCTGCAAAGCTTTTAATTGGTTATCAATATGCATACACTATCAAATAAATTTGGGTTATTCAGGAGCGACACTGGTAAGACCATGAAAATACGTGTAGAAAATGAAAAAATGAAACAACTGATTCATCCACTATTTCTTTTCCCAGTGCATCCATGCAGAAGTTGAACTGGAAGTTTGTCAGGATTTGGTATGGGATCCTTTTTGTTTACCACTTTTTTCCTGAAGTTAATTAAAGTGCAAACAAAAACAGTTATCTAATATGGCTTTTATGATATTATTAAGCATAATAAATTGACTGAACAACTTACTTTCCTTGGCTGTTTTTTGTCGTTAAAAAAAAAAACAGAAATGTGATTAGAATGTTTATCAAAATGTATGGTGTATTTAAGTTCTTGAATCTTAAAACTCACAACAATTCTTACAAACACACACACACACATTAGTGCAAGCCCCCGTATAAACATGCATGTGAGGAAAAAGTTATACTTTTAGTTATAAAAAAATGCTGATGAAATGATAACGTACCTTCAATTTCAGCCACTCTATAACATCTTCACAAGCTTTATCATTTCTTTTACATTTTAATAATCCTTTGTCATAGAACAGACAGTCCACTGTACATGTATTGTCTCTCTTCACAAATGTACTGCTGTTTGGCACAACAACCTCAGGATCAAATGTGTGATGAAGCACCACTAAAATTACTGGCTTAGTGTCTACAGAGTGTAAGAAAGAGAAGATGATTGTGAGATACCCATTATATGTAACATATTATATATTTCAGATTTTTTTATTTTTTATTATTAGGAATCTAATGCAATATATTCTATAAGTCATTTCTTACGTCCAATCTTACTGAGAGCAGCATCAATGTCAGTTCCAGCGCGAGAAACAACTGGGAAGAAAACTAGGTCAATATCACTGGGCTTATTTTTCTTATCTGCATTTCTCAACTTGATATTGAAATTAAATTTTGTCTTAGCCTTAAGACTGTTCTTGAATGCGCTAGCAATGTCTTTGACACTGTCAGGTGTGTCGATGGAATATTTAACTGCAAAGAAAAAGGATATGAAAGACATACAGGTTAGGCCTAGTCAGTTGAGAAACACTGAAAGGTTTCTGTGAGGTTTAATAGCTTAAAGCTTCTTCAAAATATTAGTACAAATCATAAATTAAACATGATAGAGCAAAATCGGCATATGACAGATAGTAAAGCTGTGAGCCAACCTAAAATCTTACTGATATGCACTAAAATCTATAATAATATCTAAATGCTACTTTAAAATAAAAAACAAACGGCTATGTTGAATACTATTCTAGACCATATTACAGGAAGGCTGAATATTCAGTCATCATTTACTGACTTTGCTCCAATTCAAACTTCTTCTCTGGATTATAATAACA
Organism: Carassius carassius; assembly: GCF_963082965.1. Taxonomy (NCBI): domain Eukaryota; kingdom Metazoa; phylum Chordata; class Actinopteri; order Cypriniformes; family Cyprinidae; genus Carassius; species Carassius carassius. Next base: position 23,712,793 of record NC_081758.1, on the reverse strand, counting down.
ATCATTCACTTTCACTGTATTGGTACACTTCTGCCTGAAGTTTTTGTGCTTCATAAACGAAAGAAGCCTAAGTCATACAAGTCAGATTTATGTACGTATGCTATGTATGTATATCTGACCTGCCCATTTATGGTACAGATTACGTTCATCAGGTTAAGATTGCGAATAATGACTCACTGCATTAGAATGAACTGTGTTTTGTAATTTAGTCAATGTCTGACTTACTCGATTTCATCATATGCGAATTATGAAGTGGAGGGATGAAAAATATTCACTGCAAAAAGAACATAAGAGAGTAATTAAAACAAAACAGTTACATATTAGCTACATAAAGTTGCTTTTAAAAGCCTGTGACAAGCGATCATCACGAGCTACATCAAAGAGTATAGTAAGTTACTTCTATACTCTTTGGCTACATACTTGTTTGTATTCAAATTATTATCGTCTGCAAACCTCATTAAATTTATCTTACCTTGTTTGTCTCGTTAAATATTGCTATTCATAGAAATCTTGAAGGGCGAAATTTGTTTGACCACCATGAACGCTAAACAAAAAAGGCGTATGGTTTGAAATGGCAAAATGTGAAAGTGAAAGCAGCTTTTTAACCTACGTCACACGTCACAGAACTAACCAGATCGAGTCACGACAAGAAAGCTGAAACGATACATCTTACCCCCTGGGCATCCACGATGTAGGTGACTTTGTTTCTTCAGCAGAACACAAAAGGAGATTTTTAACACAATCCATTGCAGTCTATCAGTCTTACAATGGAAGTGGATAGGAATCATGGCTAAAACATACACCTACACAAACAAAACCAAATTAAAACCAAAAAAGCTTGTGACTACAAATTATGTGTAAGGACACAAACCAATCGGTCTGTGCAAGCAAATGAACAGTATATATATATATATATATATATATATATATATATATATATATATATATATATATAAATATACATATATATATATAAATATACATATATAGTACAGTACAGACCAAACGTTTGGACACACCTTCTCATTCAAAGAGTTTTCTTTATTTTCATGACTATGAAAATTGTAGATTCACACTGAAGGCGTCAAAACTAATTAAATATGGAATTATATACATAACAAAAAAGTGTGAAACAACTGAAAATGTCATATTGTAGGTTCTTCAAAGTAGCCACCTTTTGCTTTGATTACTGCTTTGCACACTCTTGGCATTCTCTTGATGAGCTTCAAGAGGTAGTCACCTGAAATGGTCTTCCAACAGTCTTGAAGGAGTTCCCCGAGAGATGCTTAGCACTTGTTGGCCCTTTTGCCTTCTGTCTGCGGTCCAGGTCACCCCTAAACCATCTCGATTGGGTTCAGGTCCGGTGACTGTGGAGGCCAGGTCATCTGGCGCAGCACCCCATCACTCTCCTTCTTGGTCAAATAGCCCTTGATGCCTTCAGTGTGACTCTACAATTTTCATAGTCATGAAAATAAAGAAAACTCTTTGAATGAGGTGTGTCCAAACTTTTGGTCTGTACTATATATATATATATATATATATATATATATATATATATATATGTATACTTTTTTTACCTCTGTTTCACTCAATGTCTGAACTGTTAGAGCTCTTGTGAGTGCACATTCTCAGCAGCAGGCGCGTGAGGCATCTGCTTCTTTGTCTTGCTTTATGGCGGATTGCAGACTTATAAGTGCATTACTACCACCGATCTCTCAAATGGACCATTGACAATGTATCTACAATCTCAATTAGGAGTCTCAATAGTCCATGAGAGATTTTAACTCGGGGAGCCTGTGGGACCCACTCCATTTTGTAGCCAGCCTCTAGCGGCCAGTCGATGAATTGCAGTTTTAGTCACTTCTGTGTTGGTTTCACGAGAGAGACTGGAAGTTGCCGCTCGGGAGAGCCTGCTGACAACAAAAAACTGGGCTACGAAAAAGGATTAACAACATACCGATGGTTCAGTAAACAAAAACACACAACAAAATGTAAAATAAAGTGGTATTTACTATAAAGAAAGAAATAATACAACTCTACTTTGCATGGAGTATTTATCAAAATCAGTTATACAATACATAAAATAAACACAGATCAAAATTAAAATAAAGTATTAAAATTTTTGTTTGTGGAAAGGTATCGTAGGTAAAGTGATGAATTACATCTGTCGTTATTATAACATGCCATGTCTGCTGAAAGGTTAGTAGTCATTTTGATCCAACTGTTTTATTATTTATAACTCCGCTTTTATGAATTTTCATCTTCAAGACTGTTAGTTTGTGTATTTGTGGGCTAAGATTTTTTTTCTGCCATTTACATAGTTACACCACTAGGTGAACTTTTTGTGAGTTATTGATACAAAAAATAAGCCAATATATTCAGCAAAAGTGGTACTTTCCGGAACAAAACTCCACCTCTATATTCTGTATTACATTTAGACCCCCCCCCCCCCCCAAACATTTTAATTGAATTATCTGGCAATAGGATACCCTTACGAAAAATAAGTTTATTCAAGTGTGCTATTAGTATACTTCTTTTAAACTAATAATAGGAAAGAAAAAAAATGCTTTTTTATGTATTTCTCAGAAATGGGCGTTATGTACTCCTCACAAATATACTTAAAATGACATTTAAGTATACTTGACTTGTAGTTACAAGCCTGTGTTTTCATTGTTATACGGTAGAGGGCGCCAGTACACATCTTTTGTTCAGTATACTCAGTAAAATAAACTTTCAGTTTACTACTTTTTGGTAAGGGTAGGCCTATACTGTCTAGAGCCAAGTATGGGCCTTTGTGCAATTCAAGTTCCTCAGACTCCTCTGTTTTATATGTGTTTTATATGTTTTGCAACTCAGCGACCCCACACATTTTTATTAACATGTTTACTGTACCTGCCCACATATGTAAACATCAAACTTAGAGTTTTATATTTAGAAAGTTGTGGTTATAAACTATAAAACAAAATAAGAGAAAGAAAAAAGCCAATCTTTATGCAATGCATGTTGATGAGATGAAAACATTGTGATTTCAGCCACTGCACAGCATCGTTTTTTACACTCTAGTAATCCTTCATCCTCATAGAACAGATCGTCTAGTAAGTGTCCAAAAGTCCAGTAAGTAGAACATTAAATGTTCTCCTTTTCCACAAATTTACTGCTGTTTGGCACAATGTGCTCAAGGTCAAATGTGTGATGATCATGAAGCACCATTAAAATGGCTGACTTGCTACCTACAGAGAGGAAAAAATATATCACGCTCATGTTTTCAAACATGTATGTCTTACTTTATATGTGGAACGTAACAGCAGATGTTAGTTAGACAAAATGTTAATTACTGAAAAGAAAAGGGGAAAAAAGACTTCTGTGCACTTCTCAAAAACAGCAGCTGTTGTTGATGTTTTACCACACACTAACCACACGATGTCCTCAGAGGCCTAACTTTGGCACACAGACGCACTGAACGATTGTGAACGTTCCTGTCTTCCCTTGCGAGGGATGTGGTGTTGTGTTTTTCAAGGGGTAATGGCCGCCTCAGAGTCTCGGAAATGGGGACCAGACTGTCCGTCGGCACAAGCAGACGCACGCGCGTTCACGTTCACGTTCACACTCGTGCCTGTTATGATCATGAGGCTTAGCAGGTGGTTTATCCTTGGAAGTCATTTCAGAGGCGGGTGTCTGTCTAGACTTCAGTCACACAAACACATGCACGCGCGCGCACACACCTTTCCAACATGGACGGCTATGTTAAAAAAGACAGAGGACACTCATTTCGGTTCTCTCATTCTTTTTTCATCTTTTTTTCATAAATTGGAGTGACATTGTCTTAATCACAGGCAATAATCATTGAGGAATTTCTGAATTCAACAAACATTTCTACTATATCCATACCATACAGTCTCCCATTGCCCACCCAAGCCCAGTAGTTCCCTTTTATTCACAGAACTGTACAGTAGCCCACAGCCTATTCACTCTCTTAATGAATCCCTTTTATACACAACTGTAATTTAATGTTTCATAGAATTAGATATACAGAAGAACAGATCAACTTTGCAACTTTACACAGACCCCTGATTGTGCATATCAGACCCTTTTCCCCAACAATTGCAGGTACTTAAATACAATAAAGGATTATTTTTCTTTTTTAGTATCTTTTTTTCCTGGACTATACATAGATAGTCAATACCTACAGTATATATGACCTTGGCTGTATTTCTACACCAGTTTATACCATGTTAATGTTTTCTGGAAAGAAAGTCTGGGGACATACAATTTTATACACAAAACTAGACAGGAGAAAGAAAAATCCCACTGCTAGAATGCAGAATCTTCAAACATAATTTTCACTGTTCTAGAATAAAAAGCATCTTTTACAGCTGCCGTGTATTAAATAATAGCTAATACAGACAATAAGGCAATCAAAATATAGAAAAGAAAAGACATGGAGTAAAACAGAATAGCCAAACATGCATTGCAGTTGGACTGGACAAAGACTTTCTTTGTTTTTGTAATGGTCTACCTATGAGGTGGATTAAAAAGGCATATGTCTGGCTCAGAATGAGAAGTAAACACAGAGGTTAAAACTCGGAAGGGGACTTTATTAAGCCCACTCCACATTATGTTCACCACCTGTTGTTGTTCTGTTAGATTTAATCCCTAGTAAAGATTATGAAGCATGTGAACGTTTTGGTGGGAGGTATGCATGTTATCTGTAATCACTAACAACCACTGTATAAGTGATGTGAATTATGAGTATAAATACTTTAAGCAAATGTAACCTCTATTAAACACTTAGAAACACTGCATTGAATGTCACATTTTTACATATAAATGAACCATATAATATGCATAACCTAAGGAAACTCTTATTTTTACATGATAGAAAAGGCATTCATATAAGCACTATAAGGCTTCATGTTGATTCCTGGTAACTGAAGGCAGCTGTTGTACTATGTGAGATATTTAGACTACATTGGCAAAATAGGTGATAGAAAATACGCAGATTGTGCAGGCAAACGAGGAAAATATTGGTTACTAAAAATCTGGTATTAAAAAGCATGTTTTACTTTATGAATTTGGCACTAAAACAGGATCATTTTGTTTTTGCAAGTTACATACACTACAGAAAACAAAATCTAGATTAATTAAAAAATTGCAGAAGCCAACAAAATGAATCGTAAAAGTCAAAACAGGTGTTTAGAAAAAAAGAAAAGAAAAAAATTATAAATCACTTTCAACAAAGACAGGCACCATAGCCCAGATGGCAAAAAAACACCCTGTTCCCTTGTAAATCTCATTTGTAAATTGCAATACTGAACAAAATAAGCGAAAGCAGAGGAAACTGGATCACATTCTCTATTATAGGGCAAGTTAAGCATTTGTGTGTGTAAAAAGTAAGTTGAGTGTAAAAACCAGTCAGAGTATCATCAACAAGTCTGATGGAGAAATCTGGATATGTGCATTTGGCTAAGTGTATGTGTTAAATTCATATAGCAGCTGAGTCTGTGATAACAGAGCTGCATTTGAGGGAGGCACAGTTTTAAATCTGAATGCGAGTGTGTGTGTGACCAAAATAACCTGGGGATGGGAAGCACTACATTAAAACACAACCCTGGTTATGTGACTAAAGACAATAGGCTATGGACACACACACACACACACACACACACACACACACACACACACACACACACACACACACACACACACACACACACACACACACACACACACACACACACACACATACACACACACACACACACACACACACACAGTTTCATTATATTGATCAGACACCTATCAGTCATCTGATTTTGTGCTCATAGCCATCTGATGCTACTATGCTCAGATCATTAGAGGAAAGAGTGGATAATATGAATGTGTTTTAGTGTTCATTTGTGTTGAGGAGTAGATGCATTCAATAAAGTTTTAATCAACCAGCAGTATGGTATATGCAATCAGTTTTGATCTCGCTGTGTGTGTGTCCAGATCTTTTTAGCGAACTGAGGCACAACATGGCTGAGGCTTAGACGACTGATTACACACACACACACACACACACACACACACACACACACACACACACACACACACACGCACGCACGCACGCACACACACAGTTTCATTATATTGATCAGACACCTATCAGTCATCTGATTTTGTGCTCATAGCCATCTGATGCTACTATGCTCAGATCATTAGAGGAAAGAGTGGATAATATGAATGTGTTTTAGTGTTCATTTGTGTTGAGGAGTAGATGCATTCAATAAAGTTTTAATCACACAGCAGTATGGTATATGCAATCAGTTTTGATCTCGCTGTGTGTGTGTCCAGATCTTTTTAGCGAACTGAGGCACAACATGGCTGAGGCTTAGACGACTGATTACACACACACACACACACACACACACACACACACACACACACACACACACACACACACACACACACACACACACACACACTCAAGCACATACACAAATACAGCACAGTAAGGCAATCTGATTATATAAACCATGGCAAATAAAGCTCTTCCATCTATTCAATAGTTTTTCTTCACTTCAATTACTTGTGACTTTCTGTCTTTCGACTTTGTTCAGCATAGCGAACACAAAGGAATGGGAAAGCAAAACAAAATAACAGCAACAACAAAAAAACTAAAGCATTTCTTACAGAGCACATTGAGACCTGTGTAAAAATGGCTACAATCAAAAATGAGGCACTTTTCTAAAAAAAAAGTTGTATTTATATATAGATAGATATATTCTCAGTAATATTATGTCTGCTATATATTTTTGATCTATCATTATACTATTTAACATCTCTCTTACAATAATTGAAAGTATGTGGTAGAGGAGAAAAGGAATACCATTGGCTCCTGGTTGGCAGTCAGAGTCGCAGTGGCCCTTCACAAATGGCTGAAGGACATGTTCATCTCAGTGATGTCTGATGGAAATGACCGATAGTCTTTTGGCACAAATTTAATTTTCAATGGAACCAATGGCAACTAATGAGAGTAAATGTTTTTATGAGGCAAGGGCAGTTAAATGTCCACTGCTGAGGCATGTGGAGAATCGCACCATTTTTCAGGACACATCAGGTGCACTCACAGACAAACACACTCACGCAGGAAGGACAGGTGCTGACTGGTCCGAAAGCAGGAGCACTTTAACAATCTGCAAAAAGAAAAACAGACAGAGACAGATTAGGCATCAAAAGTACAAATCTAATGACTATTGCAGGTGAGCAGTAAAATAAATCAATTAAAATATATTATTATATACACTAACATTCAAAAGTTGGGATTCAGTTTTTTTTTAATAAAAATACTTTTATTTTATAAAATAATAATAATAACAACAAATAATTCATGATTATAATACGGAATGTTTCTTGAGGATCATGCGACATTGAAGACTGGAGCAATGGCTACTGAAAATTCAGCTTTGATATCACATGAATAAGTTTAATTTAATTTAAAATACAGGTGTATTGAAATAGACAATATATTTTAAATTGTTATAACATTTCACAATATTTCAATTTTTTCCCATTTCCAATTTTTAAATGCAGCATTGAGCATAAGAGACTTCAAAAACATAAAAAAAACCTCAAAATTAATTATTTCCACTACTTTTGAATTAGCAAATTTGGCCAGAAAACTTGTGCTTATTTTATCAGAGATTCATTTTTGCTATAAACATTGGGTTTATCTTTTGCCTTTATTAATCTGAATTCTGACTGTTTACAATCTCAAGGCAGCAAACACAAAATGATGTGTTTTCACAGTGCTGCCTTCAGATGTGAGGTCATTAGAGGACACTGGTGCCAGTCTACTGTATGCCATTACCTACGCAGTCTCATACTCTTAGTCTCAATGTTAAAACAAACAGCATACCAGAGGACAACACAGTCACAGAGGCACCAAACCACTTTCAGTTTAGTCTAGAGACAGGAGACAGTGGGAAAAGATTCAGATACGCACAAACACACACACATACACACATTCAAGCAGAGAAACACACACTTGAAAAATATCAAAAAAGAAACGTAACTAGAAGCTGATCATCACTTAGATTTTTTTTATTCTGTTTACTTGAGAATCTGTCTTTCTGTCTATTTCTTCTACTCTCTGTATAAAATCATCAATGAACAGGTCCCATGGGATTTCCACATTTTCATTTATTTATTTACTTTTACCTGGAGTTCTCAATTTCTTATCTTTTTTTCTTAACTGCACTTTTACTGTCAGACATGTTTAGGAAATTTCAAAATACTCTATTTCTGTCCTTTTTACTGACAGTATTGCTATACGTGGATTTACACAAATCTGATATCATATTCCGGATGCCCACACACATACAAACGCACACATCAGTCTATATGCACAAAAAGGCCAGACAGGTTCACAGTCAAAGATGTAGTGCAGTATGTGAACAGCCTACACTCGAGTGAGAAGCACCTCACACACTGTAAACGCAGCACACAGTGCTCAAGCTGCAAACACTCCTCCCTGTGAAAAAGTGAGAGTGTGCCCACACACTGCAAACACTCCTCCCTGTCTAAAGCCACGGTCACACTGGACTTGTGAAATTTCTATAGACACTGCAGTCGTTATATGATGTCACGCTCACCATACTTCTATAACACATACAAAATGTAAAAATATGCTTCACTTTACTGCAATGCTGCAATCCTGCAGAATTAAAGTTTGCATTCTTTTAATTCAGCAAAGAGACCATGCTGATCTACTGATCTACTATAGCATTTATCGTTGCTTATTATTTCAACCTGGTGAAGGTAAAAATGAGCATAATTGTGACCCTGGAGCACAAAACCAGTCTTAAGTCGCTGGGGTATATTTGTAGCAATAGCAAAAAATACATTGAATGGGTCAAAATTATTGATTTTTCTTTTACGCCAGAAATCATTAGGATATTAAGTAAAGATCATGTTCCATGAAGATATTTGGCTAAATTCATTTTTGATGAGAAATATGCATTGCAAAGAACTCATTTGGACAAATTAAAAGGTGTTTTTCTCAACATTTTTGCACCCTCAGATTCCAGACATTCAAATAGTTGTATCTCGGCTAAATATTGACCATAAATAAACCATACATCAATGGAAAGTTAATTTATTCAGCTTTCAGGTTTTGTGATCCAGGGTAACAAATTACGCATATATAAAAAATGCTTGCCTTGCTTCAACTGACAATGCTTCTAGCATCCCTCCACCACAACAATAGCCTACTACCTCTAATTATTAACAATTGAATTTTAGGTCATTCAAGAAATATAGACAATGCTTTTCCTTTACAGTTTCTTTTGGTGCAAGTCTAATTTGAAGATTCAAATGAATCAAGTCTTAAAAATTCCTGAAGCTAGCTGTTGTCCAATCGATTTTAATCATTATGCATTTATAGAATATGCATTTTAATTGTTATCTTGAAATTTTTATGCATTTAACTGAAAACAAAACTGATTTGCTAAATCACTGTTAAGCTAAACATTCACAACCATAACATTTGGCAGTTGTAACAGGGATGTGAATATTAGCTGATATTCTGAAGACGGACAAACATTTAAAAGAGTCATACAACAAATAAAGTGAGTTCAACTAAGCTCAATATCCTGTAAATCATATGAAGCTGTAGTACATCATTGGGACACACAAATGATGGTAATGAGAGTAATCCACCACTATGCTACAGTACAGAGTGAATAGATCATTTCTGTACATGCAAACATGCACACGGTGTGACTCATGAAAATAACTTGGAGGAGTGAAACTGAGTAAAAGCCAACACATCCAGTTGTCTATAATAAATTGCTAGATCATTTTACTATAATCTGGATCTCATATCGTTGCTTCTCCATCCTGAATTGGTGGCTTCCTCCTTTTCTCTCTAACAGACCAGCACTGTCATTGCCAAATATAGAAAACAGACATGAGTGAGACAAGCTCAAAGACACATAGGCTAGGACAGATGTGTGTGTGTGTCTGCATATGCTAGTGGAGAGAGAGACACATAGAGAGTGGTTTGCATGTGTTTGGGTCTGTTTATGTACTGTGGGAGGTGTTTGATTTGTGACAGAGAATGTTGTATGGATCTGTCGAAGAGGACAGAGTGTGACTTAAATGTGAAAGGCCAAGAGAGACAAAACAGGCCTTAGAATCCCCCACAAAATATGACTTGAACTTAGAATGAATGATCATGTGACACTGAAGACTGGAGTAATGGCTGCTGGAAATGCAGCTTTGCAGGAATATTAAATATTACTGTTTTGACTATATTTTTGATCCAACAAATGCAGCTGTTTAGCATAAGCGACTTCACACTTGTTGTTGATCCACATGATCATTGTGGAGAAATAAAGACACACAATAATTGTCAAGACATTTCTACATAGAAGAAAGAAAATATTTGAGCTGTGTATATAACAGGTAAAATAAAGGGAATAAAAGAACAGTGCACAAAATGACAACATTGTCTCCATCAGCAATGCCATGTCATCTCTCAGTACAAATGCTAATTTGTGACATCACTAGCAGTAGACAGGGTGCATGGCATGCTTCTTGGAAGAGTCCTAAACATTTGCTGTATATGTGAGTGAACTGGCCAGCTGCCACCTTCACCTTACTGTTTGAAATGCCACAGACTCTCGAGTCTAGAGCAATGAAATGAATCCAACAATACACACAATCTCTCTCTTCCAACCTTACTATATCAGCATTCTAACACACGCATTACAACTCACTATTTCTCATCCAAACTATCAGTCTACCTGTGCCTCCTGCTCTGAGTGCATACACATGAGTGTTTGTGTGTGACAGTATGTGTGTGTGAATGGTTTGTTAACAGCAGACAGATCAATTGGCTCTGCTCTCAGTACACCCACTTGAGTAAACCATAATCTCTCTCCCTGCAGACAAGCACCTACCCACACACATATACCCATATTCATACACACACAAACACACACACACACACACACACACACACACACACACACAAACCCACTTTTTCCTAGACACACACACACACACACACACACACACAAACCCACTTTTTCCTAGACACACACACACACACACACACACACACACACACACACACATATATATATATATATATATATATATATATATATATATATATATATATATATATATATATATATATATATATATATGCAGATGGTGTTTGCTTAACATGTATGGCATCGGTTTCCACTGACAGTCTTCTACAGACTTATTGGTTGAGTGTCTAGACTAAAATTTATTTTCAGGATTTCAAAGATGAATTCCAAAATGTATTGACTTACTGTCCATTATCGAAGGCATGTGCAAAAAACATGTTGTAAATTATCCCTGGATTTCTTAAATCCACTTAATCACTAAAATTAAGCAATATTTACTAGAAAATTAGTAGAATATTTACATAATAGAAAAAAAATTAATTGACAGGATCAGATGCACAAGCACCAGCCTAAGAACTATGGGCAACCTAACAAGAGTTAGCATTAATAATTTCATAATCCTTTATTGACAGTTATACACAAGCAAAATCTTACTTTCCTGCACAGTCTAGGGCCAACATGGTCAGTGATTCTCAGTAATCCTAAAGACCTTGATTAGCTGGTTCAGGTGTTTGATGAGGATGGCCACACAAAGTGTATAAATATGGACACTTTTCACATTTCCAGGGTTTCCGGTCATAGTGTAAACTCCTAGTGGTGAATGGAAACTACAACACGTGTGTATTTCCATTACCATTTGCTTCAATAGCAAAAGAAAAATCCACAATAGTGTTTCTATGACTTTCCAATGAAACTCCAAAAATTGAAGTTGACTACATTGTTCAGGGGAGAGACATTTGCCATTCCTCCCTCAGCCATTGTGTTAGAAACACTGACATCAGCATGAACTAGTTTTAATTCAATGTAATAAAGGTAATAGGTAATATAACACAAAGCATAGTGTTATAAATGTACATAAAATAAAAATACAAAATGTATATAAAACTTTGCTACATTAACTGTGGAACCACATTATTACAGTCTGTGAAAAGGGTCAATCGGCCAAAGATCTCCAAGACCATGGTATATTATAACTAATTATTAACAGATTATATTTAATAAGAAAAACATGCACAGCAATAGTAACTAGAGCTGCAGGATAAATAGTTGTTTTGGTTGAGGGCCTGTGACGGTCAGTCTAGATTTTACACCTTGACCCCAATGAGAATGTATATATGTATGTGTGTGATACTGTCAAAGACTTGGAGAGGACGGTGCTGAATCTCTGGCTGACAAGCAGAGACTGAGAGAGAAAGACAGACAAGCAGGGGGGAGAAAACGAACAACATTCTCATTAGTATCACTAAGGAAACGAAACGGATGAGTCTTCCTTTGACGTAGGACAAATCAAACATCCAAAATAAGCATCAAATCTTTTTTCTTCCACTACAAAAGCACATTTTTTAATGTCATATAAAGTTTTAGGCTTGAAATGGAATAAACAAGGCTTGAAAGGTCAAGCATGTATATTAGCAGTACAGTCAAATTGTTCATTCAACAGTACAGCATTACATTCAATTAGTGAACATTCAATTAGTGAATATCAACTATAATAGTGATGTTGCGATTCAGTAAATAGCAACTTAAATTTCAGTCTGTTCCTGAGGAAATACTTTAAAGGTGTTACACTAACATTAAAGGATTATTTCATTTCCAGAATAAAAATTTCCTGATAATTTACTCACCCCCATGTCATCCAAGATGTTCTTATCTTTCTTTCTTAATCACAAAAAAAAAACATTCCAGGATTTTCTCCATATAATGGACTTCAATGGCGGCCAACGGGTTGAAGGTCCAAATTGCAGTTTCAGTGCAGCTTCAAAGAGCTCTACATCTTATTTAGCAAAACGATCTGTTATTTTCTTTAAAACAATTAAAATGTATATACCTTTTAACTACAAATGCTCGTCTGGAAGATCCTGGAATGTTTTCCTCAAAAACCTTAATTTCTTTGCAACTGAAGACAGAAAGACATGAATGTTGGATGACATGGGGGTGAGTAAATTATAAGGAATTTTTAATTCTGGAAGTGAACTAATTCTTTAATTATTCACTTCTCAAATATTATTTAAAAAAAAAATAACTGGATTCTTGGATAGTTCACTCAAAAATGAAAATAACCACATGGTTTACTCGCCCTCAAGCCATCCTAGGTATATAAAAATTTATTTAAAAAATGTCCTTGCTCTTCCAATCTTTATAATGGCAGTGAATGGATGTTGATATTCGATAGTCCAAAAGAAGTCCAATAAAGTGCATCCATCCATCATAAAATGTACTCCACACAGCTCTGATGCATTTTTATAAGAAAGATATCCATCCAAAATACCTATCAATTAGAAGTACAATATCTGCTATCCACTGGATGCCACTCTCTCGTTTACACACGTACAACAGTTATCAGAAGCTAGAGATTATGGTTTATGGTTTTAAATATGGGTATTTGTCTTACACAAATGCATGATCGATTCACTTCATAAGGCCTTCATTATTACCTGGAGCCATGTGAGGCACTTTTTATAATATGGATGCACTGTATTTTTCTTCAAAATCTTGACCACATTCACTGCCATTAAAAAGCTAGAAAGAGCCAGGGCATTCTTTAAATGTAACTCCAATAGTATTCATCTGATGAAGAACGTGAGTAAATCATTTTTGGGTGAACAATCCTTTTAAGCCACATTATTATTACTATAAAACTACATTTTCTCTATTTATGACTGTACTCTTAAATGTATTATTTAAATTAATTTTAAATTTGAAAATATCTGTGCAAGTTAAAGGCTTTAAGATGACAGAATTCTAAGCCAACATTCTATTTATATGTTGTAAAATGATGACAAGACATCTTGTGATCACTGCACTATTTGTATTGAGATGCAGAATAGGACTTTGAATAAAATGACACTGTTCTTTAGTAAGAGGTTTTGCTTCATCAGGTCCAATAAGGTTGCAGGAACAGATGTAGACTACAAAGACCTTCTAAAGCAATTCATACAACAGAAAAAAATATATACAAACCATAAGACGCAAAATCAGCACATGAAAGCAGTTTTCAAAAGGAGAGCAAAGATTTGTACTTTTACAACAAATTTGCATGCAGACAAAAAAACATACTGATCCTAAACTTCTGCCCTATGAGAGGTGTGTTACTGGGAAGAGTTACACTGAGGACAAATTAGATTTTTTTCTCCATTTTCTAACTGATGATAATTCTAGCTGGGTAATGTAATGAATCACTGCACATGCACAAAACTGCCACACTGCCATGCATTAATGCTGGTGTGTGTAAATGCCCTCCTTCAGGTCCACTATAAAGGAATGTATTCTCCTCTAGACTAGATTACAGCTCTTCTGACCAACAGCAACCTGCCTGTCTAGACAGCTTCGGGTCGGAGCAGATTCCCCTTTTCTTAGCACCACTGTGGTGACTGGGTTTGTATGAGGTAAAGCCTTCAGAGCATCACTTTGAGTCACACAATACCTGCATTGACGATCTGACTCCTTGTCTGTCTCTGTTAATCTTTCATTGTCTATCAAGTCACAACCTTACTGTCTTTCAGAGACCACATACTCTCTGTTAGTCCATTCTTTTGCTTTCTGGTGTCATCTATCTTTCAACCACTGAAAACCTTTCTTTGTCTTTCATACTATTCGTCTTACACAATTTCCACCCTCGCACACTTTCCACCCTGATGCTAAGTAGTTTAAGTAAGATGGTTTTCAGGATGTTTATCAAGCCTAGCACTGAAGTAAATTGCAAAGTCAAGGATACACCTTGACATTTCTTTCTTTTTACAAGTTTTGGACTAGGCTAAATCCATTTTTTCAAACAAATCTGAGTTATCGAAGATGGGTCTCTTACTCAAAATAGACACAATTTAGCAACCACATAGCAATGCTTAGTAACACCCTAGCATTGTGACACTTTTGAATGGGCAAGCACCACTCACGTGTTCTACAGAAAATAGTTTAAAAAGTTAAAATTGATGTGTACATTTTCAGTGGCAGTTGCAGCACCAAAAATCGCTGTTTACAAAGTACTTCCTATATATTGTTTGAAAAATACACTACTGTCCAAAAGTCATCAGCCATTAGTATTTCACCAACAATAACAACAACAACAACAGCAACAAAAGTTTTAAGCCAGTTAATTCTATCTTCTGTAGTGTGTCAGTAGAAAATATTAGTTTACATTTCCAAACATTCCTTTTGCCATTAATCGTAATAATCCAGTGAGATATTTGTATGCACACAGAGTCTGACAACAGCCAGTGCTCCACAGAGATCTGATCTCACCATCATCCAGTCTGTCTGGAATAACATGAACAAACAGAAAAAAACTAAGACAGACTAAATGTAGAAAAATTGTGGCAACTCCAAGATGCTTGAAGAAACCTACCTGCAAAGCTACGGTACTGTGAAAGGGCACTTGTGTAAAAATACTGTAAAGTGATGATGCTTTCAAAAATAATGTAGTAAATAGATTTTATTTATCAATTAATTTTTTATTAACTAAATCAAGTCAACATTTGGTGTGATCACCCTTTGCAATTAAAACAGCTTTTGTCCTTAGTGCATTTGTGCATAGGTTTCTAGCTTTGCAGGTAGGTTTCTTCAAGTGTCTTGGAGACGTTGCCACAGTTCTTTTGGATTTAGTCTTCTGGATCTCAGTTTTTTCTGATTCATCATGTTGTGCATACAAAAATCCCACTGATTTATTACAATTGATGGTACCGATGTACCGATAAAACTGATATTTCCTACTGACATACTACAGCAAAAGACAGAAAAAAATGTCTTATAAGCTTTTTTTTTTTAATTGAAAATACTAAGTGCCTAAGAGTTTTGCAAAGTAGTGTAGGTAATCTGACCCTCAAAACCTTTGGTTGAATCAGTGTTGCTATGTTGGGCTCCTCAAACAATCAATGTTGAATGCATCACAGAGCCACAGTGTTTAAATATTTTGGAGAAATCAACACAGAGAGGAAGAGAAGAGAGATGAGTAGAAGCAGAACCACATTCAGGAACATTTTCAGCAAGACTGAAGTTAAATAGCCATAATTATCTACAATCACAGTGAGTTAAATATATATGCGGATACAGGGCTGCTCAGAGGTATCCCTTATAAACACTTAGACAAGCCACAGATATGCTATATTCTTTATCCACACACATCACAGGCACAAACATGCATACTGTACGTCTGTACTCACACTGCCCTTACCATGCACTCATGAACTTTAACAAACAGACACACACTCACAACCAACAACCTAAATGATCTTAGGTACTTTAAAATACTTTAACACAAAAGTTGTCTGATTCTTCTTACACTCAACCTCCCCTTCCTTGATGGAACCAGGCAGAGAGCAGTCCAAATACAGAACTAGGCCTCTTACGATATTTACTATTGTTCGATAACAAAAAGAAAGATAGGAGAGAGGCCCCAAAATAACCCTTGAAAAGCCCATTACAATCACTGCGTGAGCCTCAGCAGGAAATATTTTAAATTTCCAACACAAATATACTGAATAACAAATAAAAAAATGACTGCATTCTGTCTTGAATGAAAAACAGTATGTTGATCAATGATATTGTGACTTTATGGCCTTTATAATTCTTCCTCAATGAGATAAGGATTCAAAAACAAAATTGGGCGATGACACAACTGTTCATTTTCAGTAGTCACATCATGGCTTTTTGGTTAGGATGGAAAAACACCAGAGATTAATACTTTGAAAAGACAAATGCTAACAGTATGGAGAAGCAAACATATGAATTGGGCTTTAGTAATGCAGTAAATAAGTTTTTGGTAAAAGAACAATGTTTTTACCTTTGCTGTCCTTCCTGCTGCTCTGATGAACTCTCAATTCATCTGATTTAACGAAATCAATGCTGGCATATGTGTTGATGCTGGAGCTAGGATTTCCTCCTGCTCCACCCAATCCCCCAGTTAACCCTCCTACTCCAGGAGAGAAAAATGAATGAGGTCCAGAGTGTCCATCCACACTGGTTTGATTCTCCTTACTGACCAAGTCCAAATCAATGTAGTTCAGGCCTTGTTCCAGGGTTAAGGAAGATGCCTGAGCAGCAGGGAGATTTGCTACTCCAGAACTGGCACACTGTGGAGAGGGTGGCTGATTATTAGACCAAAGGTTGCTCTCTAATCCTTGCTGTCGTGTTGGACCAGCAGGTAGTGTTTCAGAAAAAGGGCAAGGGGAAGCAGAGGGGGAGAGGGGGTGAGTTGGAGGAGTGATGAATGTCTCTGAGCGATGCCGCCTTCTTGCTGTTGATTCCGCCCTGACTAGACGGACACCCTGATCCACGTTTGAAAAAGCCTTGGGTGAAGGGAAATTCATGTTATGCTCCTGCTCCATGGAGGATGGCAGAGCTGTTTGGCCAGCTTTTGGTGACTTGGATGTTGTATCTGCAACCAATCCAAATTTCATCTCAGTATAGTCTGTAAAAGGAGCAGCAGCCACATCTGTAGATGTCAAACCTGTCATACTGCCCTTCCTGAGTCCCATTTCCGGTTCTTGTTCTACTTGAGGAGCTCTGATGATCTCCTCTCTGACCTTTGGGGCAGGTTTAAAAGAAGAGAGGGGAGTGAGAGAAGAAGGTGAGTTACCTAAGTCCATGTTTACATATTCAGACGATAAAGAGATGGAGGTGGAGAGGGGTGCTGAGAAGCTCCGAAGAAGGTTGGCCGATCCACCTTGACATGCCTGTGGTCGGTGAAAGGCTCTTTGATGTCCTTGCGTCATAGAGTTCCCTGGCTCAGCTGTAGTCTTCCCCTTCTTATGTCCTCCTCGCTCACCCTTATATACAATGCTCACATACTCTCCAGGGCTCTGGGATGCAGTTGAGAGCAAAGTCTCTCTGACTCTTGGCAGCGTATTGGCTTTGGACACATCCACAAAAAAAGTAGATGACTTCCTTGACTGTAAATGACCCTGTTTCTGAACACCTGGCCCACATCTCTGCTGGTGATGGTGTTGGGCTGAAACTTTGGGGTGAGCCCCCCCTACCCTGTGTCCTGCACCCAACCTAGTTGCTCTTCCCACTCCACCAACAGACAATGACCTGTCCTCAAGGCTTTCACTGCTAGCTGAACTAGAGGAAAAAGATGATGATGACAGAGAGAGTTGTCCACCACCACCTGAGCCCACAGGTGTGTCCCCTCCACAATGGTAACCACTATGCCCAACTTTTCCTCCTGCTTCACCTCTACCCATACAAACCCTCTCCAGATTATCCTCAAAACGGGTTGAGAGGGCAGTGTGTTTGTATGAACGTGGCAGCGAAAAATAAGAATAAACCATCTTTGGCTGCAGTGGTTGCTGCTCTGGGTGTGATGGAGGAGTACTGCAAGCTGACCTGGCACATATAGGTGACATGTTCATGTAGTCGCTGCCTGCCCGACTCTCCATGCTGCCCCTACTGCCCCAAATGCTTCCACTTAAGCCATGTAAGTCTGGTGAACAGCTGCTGTTGGGAGACATCATCACGTAGCCCTCATTGATGGGTAGGCGGATGTGCTGGGGGGGTGAGACACTACTGTTGGGGGTCATGGCCATGTATTCATCTCCACCCTTTGGCACTTCATCTGAACCAGTAACTGACAGTGACAATGAAGCAGGAGGAGCTGTAACACCTGGTAGCATAGACATGTATCCACTATCAATTGAGGAGTCTTCAGGCCCCCCTTTAGTACTGACACCTTTATCTGCTGAGTTTTCCTGCACTAATGATGTTGTAGCTGAACCCCCTGAGCCTCGGCGAGATGTGAAAGACTCTCTACTTGCACTGCGTGACATCACTGCATAATCTTCTTCATCCTCTTCTTCTTCCTCCCTGCGGCGTGGGACCGAACGCTCTTGGGTAGAGATGGGGGGTAGGGAAGCACGCTTGCTGAGCAGCCTGCGCTCAGCCTTACACTCGCGACTAGATGAACGACGTAGAACCCTGCGTCCATGAACTCGTTTGTGAGACCCTTCTCGGTGACCCATCAGGATATAACTGGCTCCACCTTCAACAAGAGTAGCAGGTAGTCCTGCGGCTAGCAGGGAGTGCTCTCCGGGGCTGGAGCCATACTCATCTGATGAACCATAATCACTGGGTGATCCTGACATGGACACTCTCTGAGGAATTCGAGCATAAGTGCAGATGGGCATTGTTCCAAAGACAGCTCCACCCAACCCACATTCTGACCCATGACCCGAACTGGATGAGAGACTGGGGGCTGGGGAAGGTGCAGGGTTAGGGGTGTATCGTGCTAGGCTGAGGGTGATCTTTGCTGGAGTGGGTGCTCGTGAAGGTTTAGGCCTCAGGGTTGGGGTAGTTGAGCAGGATGAACCATTGAGACTCGGACTTGTGCTGAGTGCTGTTGCTCTGCCCCCTCCATCATCTGTACGTGCCCCAATGCTGGCTGTTCGTGACCTAGAGAATCCGTGCCGTGGAGTAGGAGACGTGTTGCTGTTGGAGACTCCAGGGGTTTCAGTTCTAGCCCGTCTGGAAAAGCCAACCTGTGATGGTGGCAGATTTGGGTGGTGTCGTCTAGAAGGTACACTGATAGGGTTAGAGGCAGTTCCTCCTCCACAGCTTACACCAACAGTCTGGGATTTGCTTCTTTGACGAAACTCTTCGCTCAGAGCCTTCATAGCCTCAAGAAGGGTCTCATGCATGTTCTGCGCCACCACTGAATCCTCTACTTGCATCCAGAATTCTCCAGGACCCGTCATGGAAGAACGACCCACTTCAATGAAAAAGAAGTTCTCTGAGTGGCCACAGCGTCGCACATTCATCAACTGCAGGACCACAGCTGCAACATCAGAGTTGAGTTTGACAAAGTTGACTGTTTTGTCTGTCAAGCAAAGTCGGTAGATTCCCACTAGATTCCTGGCTTGGCCCAAACCTTTAGGCCAGACTTTAACTTGCCAGACCTCCTTAAAGGCAGGGCCAGGGGAAGGCAGTCCACAGTCTCCTCCACTGCCACACTCATCAGGAGTCTTACCTATAGATATAAAATAAAAATAATTAATAAATATGCATATATTTGAGGGAATTTTAAAGTAAAGTGTGTTTTGCACTGTTTTGTGTTGATTGTGTATATCTATCTATTTATAGACATAATTTAAACATTAAAATTCTAACTTCAAATTATATATTTTTTTCATATAGCACACCATTAGCTGAAGGATGTTTTGTGTTATTAATGTTATGATTATGTGCCTTTTCTATCTTATTAACAGAACTGCCATGAAAACATCTACTTTATTAAATATACACACATTTATTTCAATTACTTTATTACCACAAATTATTTAATTTATCCTCACCCAGGTTTTGTGTAGGTCAAAAGGGCAAATGTTTATTTGTTACTTTGTGACAGCATTCAATTAAGAACAAGAAATTAGACCTGTGCCACCCAAAACCAATAAGATCAGGTCAGGACTCATTTTGACTGATTAGTCTATAATATGCTAACTGGTTCTAACTGATTTTTTTGCATACCATTCGAGTTTGTCTGACCAATGTTGCACCTAAATATATTGTAGCCTGCTTGTGAAAACTGAGAAAATTAAAGATGCTCTCTGTGCAGTAGCTTGTTACAAACACTACAGCCAAGTGAATCCATTATAGCCTTTACAGACGCTAATCAAACCGAGGATGAATCGCTTTCTCGGCAACTAATGTCTCCATATCATCACGTTGATGGCCAGCTGTTCAACCCGGTGATCGGTTCATTGAACGGCGGGGTGGGGGGATCGTATTCTACCAAAACACAAGGGATGGGGCAAGAGGAGACCCGTATTCCAATAAACACGCACGGCTGCCGCGGCTCCCCTCCCCGGCAGAATCGCTATGACAGAAATGTAGGTTACACGCACAACATGCACAAAATGTGTAGAAAAACAAAAACTGTCGTGAACGCTGCAGCAGCGTCCGCCGCACAATGCGCCACTCTTGCATTCCGCGCTATAGTAGTTCTGTCTAGTGCTGAGAGCATTTAAATACTGACCATTCCGCATTTCGATTTTCTTTTACAAATCTAATTGAAATCAAATTACGAATTCGTCAATTTATGAATGTACTGAATGGCTCTACAAAGCATGCACGGCGATCAATTTGGCTGTTTTAATACCGCGTGCGTCCACATTTCCAGGTGTGGTTGCTACATTAAACAGACGGGTGGGGTAGAACATGCATTTGAATCCAAACAGCTTTGCAAATATAGATCCAGTGAAGACAAGGGGGCTCCCATCATCAACGCGCAAGTTGATGGGCAGGTTAAGCTACTACAACCACCAAGGTCCATGCTGCAGCGATATGTGAATGAATTCGACTCAGGGTACAGTCATAATTTTCCGGCTCACATTTACATTGTAGATCCAGCATGGCCTGGTACCATTCGTTTTGGACCTCCTCAGTGTCCGCGGCTATGGCAAAGCTCTCCCCGCGGGTATACAGCACTATCATATGCTTGTTCTTTGAATCTGCCCGTTTGTTGATGTTGAAGCAAGAGTCCAGGGTCACTGCTTTCTTTGGGACTGGTGACTTGCTTCGGAATTTCTTTTCGTTTTCATAATATTCGAGTCTGGCTGGGCCCTGCTCCGAAGCAGATCGGAGAACGAAAAAACGCCGGTGCATAGATTTCTGTTTGCGGAGATAACCGCTTTTCCGCACGTCTTCATAGCTCTGCTGTTCCATCGCAGTCTGGTTCTCCATTGCTGGGCGAGTTGCTTTTTTTTCACCAATTGTCTGCCTAAAATATGTGGTATGTTTTACATTCGTTCATGACAGCAGGAGTTCTCTTCTCTCTCATCATGCAATCTCATCATGCAATCACGCGCCCTCGAGGAGAGCCCAAATAAGCGCTCGAGCTTGTTTTCCTCCTGGTCCAGCTAGTAGGGTTGTGTGCACCCAGGCTCCACTGACAGGCGTGCACATGCGGCATACGACGTCTGCACTAGCATGCAATTCTGCTGTGTATCACTGCAAGCGTACCAGAATTGTTTACTGTACATCTCTCTTCCGCACACTCAGATGCCCCCCCTCTGACTGTACATCTATGAGACTGGTAAACCCGCTAATGCCAGTTCACGGAGACTGCATTGATTTCATTGATGTCTAGAGATGGATTCGTTGATCAAGACAGTTCAGAATCTTCTGGGTTTAATTAACACATTTCGAGTGCCAGATTTTCTATTCCGCATAAAGTGTTTATTTTAATTGCCATTTTGTAAATGTTGATATGGCAATTTGGAGGAAATGCACATCGGATGTTTTTTTTAAGAATTATTCTTAAGGAAAATTTACACGATTCTGTTTTTCACGTAGTAGTGCATTTTTTAATTATTAAATGCGGAATCCCCTTCTTTCCAGCCATTGGCAATTCTCTTGCGCTAGTGTATCCCTCATAACGAGGCGTTTGCGACACCTGTTGGTTATCTTCTGCAATTTTTGTGTTAGTGCAGCACGAAGAAACTCAATTGCCAGTTTTTACCTGTATCAACATATTATGAATATTAATGCTGTCTGAATTACTGCTGATGCTAAATCTGCAGTTAACGAAAATGCATGCACATTGTCCATTTACAACATGTACATGAAACAGAAACTTAAAATTTCAGCAGAAAACCAGCAATTTGTACCGAGAGCTTACCCTTCATGATAACTGTGAGGGGGGTGATTTATTATAATTTTTTTTTGTATAACTCATCTGTTTAAATTATATTTAGCCATTAAGTTCTGCATAATTAAGGGCGTGGTCACTTGAGTGACAGATGGATTGCCGCTGCTGTCACCGCTGGTGTTCTGAAATATTGGAAATATTCAGGGGAGCAGGGTTTCATATTTTTTTGAAGCACCCCTGAGTACGCCCGACCCCCAGGAAGTACGTGCTTCTAATTGACTTCATTTGTCTCTGTTGAATCCAATGGGGTCGCTGTGTCCATTTCTTTTACTGTCTATGGAAATATTCGGTGTCTGAGATATTTGGTGTCATTGGGCGGAGCATCATGAATATTCATGAGTTTCCTGTTTTGCATTAAAGCGACTCTGAAAATATTAGTGCGTTGTCACTGAAACACAAGATTTTCAAGAAGGTATGTTTTAGCATAGAATGACATTATACTTAGTGTATAATTGTTAATATGCTAAATAGTTTACAGATTGTGTAATGGTTAGTGATTGTCGTAATGATTTACCGGCTATGCTCCAAGTTAATGAGCCTATAACTATTAAGCATTTGTATAATATTCTTATTTTACCTGGAGACTCCCTAAAATGTATAGTTTAATAACTTTGCCAAAATGTATCTGTTGTGGCATAATAAAATTGGTTGTGATGATTATTCTGTGCCTTATCGTTTGCGCAATCATTCAAAATGGGGGAAGTCATGGCCCAATGGTTACAGAGTTTGATTCCTAACCCTTGTGGGTTCGAGTCTCAGGCCTCTTACACATGTGCTTCTCATAATTAGTGAATATGAATATAAAAAGCCTTTTAATAAACAGAGTACAATAATGATGGCTGATAGAAAGGCATGCAGACGTAAAGGAAAACCAAACTGGACACAAGCTCAGCTGTTACTTCTTGCCCAGCTTGTTAACGAAAACAAGGATATAATCAAAGGAAAATTTGAGTTGGGATAACATCTAAAACCAAAGCTGATACCGTTTTAAAAGCTCATTATCGTCAAATGTTTTTATAATGTTTATATTCTAAACCAGATTGCCGGCAACAGCCATTTGATAGTTTATGGTTTAATTTTAGTGACTGTAGTGAGTCCTCTTCACTACTTCTAACCTTTCACAGATTTAGGAGCTAGTTTTAGAGCTAAAACTCTTTGTGAAATACTCTTAGAGCAAAAATTTAGGAGTCCTAAATTTAGGATTGACACGCCCATTATTTTATAGATTTTCTCCTAAATCTGCGAGTTATGAGCTACTTTTAGCCTTAAGATGTTTTGTGAATACGGGCCCTGTTTTTTATGAGTGAGATGAATTAATGCACTTTCACATTTAGTCTACTATAGTTAACTACAGTAACATCATGTTCACACAGTGAGATTTGTCAGTCAATAAATGGTAAAAAAAAAAAAAAAAAATTATAATTATTCTGATTACGTAATGCTTTACCTCCAAACACTGGTGACAAACCCTCCCATCAGTCGCAGCAGGGTTAAGCGCGGGTGTCGACAGTTAAATAGCCTTAATGTTGGGCAACAAACCGAGCCCTCCGTGGACTCAGAACATGATTGTGAGGTGTGTGGGTCCAAGGAAACTAATGTATTGCAGTTACGATCAGTCTATCGCAAGCACCATGGAGGCTTGTGTGCGCTCAGACTTTAAACTCAGATTTACTTGAAGAACAAACCCACTATAGATTAGATGAGACAAATGGTAAGATATTTGATATCTGAAGATGATTAAAACTTGCGTTTAAAGGCTTAAATAATTTAAAATGACAGACTGTCAATGATTTCGCAATAACAAACCATCTCGGTAACAGCTGGCACATTTTGGCATCATGTTTACTCTTTCCTTGTGCATTTATAACCCTTGTGGGTTGTTATTACGCTCACTGTGGTGCTATCGAAGTGTTGGTGACCCATATACACTCGTATGACAGTATTCAAGTTTCAAGTTGCTTAAAAATGCAGCCTTCACAAGAAGACAACTATTAAAATGCTGTTATGTTGTGAATATTTATTTTCTTTTCACGTGTGTTGCCCTGATTGTGTTTAGTCTTTGTATGACCCCCTGTCCTGTCTGTATATGAGTATTGGCATTGGAGAATGTTTTATGGACAGGCCATTTTTTTATGAACTCTGACTCATTATGTGGCTTCCTAATGTACCATTTGTATTATCATGGTGATTATCAGTACATTTGAATGGTTTATTAACATTTTATCATTTCTGGTATAGTTGCCTTTTTTTAAATAAATTTAACAGGAATTGTTTTCTACAGTGCATGTTTTGGACAGTATTTATTAAATATCAAGAACGAGCAACATAGTATGACCAAAACTGAGCAGGCATGTGCTGAAACAGTTACAAGTGTGCTGATCGAGGATTCATCCTTTGAAGTGGCTGTAAAGAGAAAGAGGAGGTTTATGGTGACCCAATCCTAGTGTCCCTCTCTGTAGCGGAGGAGCCCAACTCAGACAGCCTTTTTTTCTGGATCAGCCTCGACTACTGGAAGACTGGAGACTTGAGTCATTGCAGTCAGAGAGCTGCCAATCAAACATGAACTTCCAGTACACTAACCAAGGTAAGTAATATTCCATGCTAATGGGGCTGATATTAATTTGCAGTGAGTACAGTTTTATACGATTTTTTTTTAAATGTATTTTTTCCTTTTTTCTGCCTCTAGACTTTGATTTCCTGTCATCCTCAAGCTCAGGCCAACAAACCAACTTCCCAAAGCTCCAAAACAACAATCACAGGGGTCCCGAGTGCCGTGCATTTCCCCCCGGCCGAAACCTGTACTGTTGTGGCCTATGTGGGCGAGACTTTAACCGTAAGCACCATCTCAAAGATCCATCAGAGGATCCAAACAAGAGAAAGGCGGTACACTTGCTCCATCTGCAGCATGTGCGCCATCACGCATTGACACTCAGACACCACTTCTGCCTTCATACGAGATAGAAATCTTATGTTTGAGTTGTAGGTGGAAAGGAGTGAATGAACAGTGCTCTCTTCCACCATCAATACCCATGGGCTGAAGTGCCCTTGAGCAAGGCACTGAACCCCCAGTTGCTCCCCAGGTGCTGGATCTATAGCTGCCCACTGCTCCGGGTGTGTGTTCACTTCTCACTGCTGAGTGTGAGCACTTGGATGGGTTAAATGCAGAGCACCAATTCTGAGTATGAGTTACAATACTTGGCAAATATCACAGCTTTCACTTAAATTAGAAGTTCAGGTAACCAAAAACTTACAAGAGTCAAAGTAGAGTTTTAAAATGAATCCATTTAAATCTTTTTAAATATCCTTTTATTTACATCTTAACAATGTTTAACACACATACACCAAACATCACTTTTAGTGAACACAGCAGCACAAAATGTGCGTTAATATGTGGGAATCAGTGCGGTTTGTTGTAGCTTGTGACACATGCGCAAGAATCCATGTTTACCATATGTGATGTGCTTTGTACGTTTATATGTTTAATTACAAGACTCGGATTAAACTGCTTGTTTCGTATGGATTTTACAATGCCCTTGTGACATTTTGGATCTTTTAAGTTTTAGTTAGCTAGACTTTCAGTGGAGAGACAAAATATGTATTCAAAATATCTTAATTTGTGTTTCCAAAGATTAACCAAAGTGTTATGGGTTTGAATGAACATGATGGTAAATGAGTTTTCATTTTTTGGTGAACAATCCCTTTAAGGTTCCTTTAAGTTCCTGATTTTATCCCTGAAATGACTGTCCCTGCTTTGGATAAACCCATCTGTCAAATGGATATTGATTGTACCTTAATATCTTTCTTTCCATAAGATATAAAGTGCCTGACAATAGTACCCTGAATCTGGATAATGCTCTGTTGTGCAAGACTTTAATATGAATACAGTTAGATTGAATCTCCACACCCGAATACTGGATCCAGTCTCTTTACCAGATCCTGTCAATAGACTGTCTGTTTTTCAAAACTGTCAGCAGAGTTTTTATTTTGTATTGTACCCAAAACCTTATTAACTAAAAGTCTTCTATCAGGAGGTTGACAGAAGAATGGCATGAAAAAGTAAAAACATGAGATGAAGTCATGATGATAAAAAAATGACCATTGGTTTATGTAATAATCCAAAGTCTGAAATATACTACAAGACTTTTGTCCCAATTTCCCCCTGATTTACAGTCTGCAGAAGTGGATGCTAGTTGCAGAAAGTCAGAACCAGTCTGCAGATTTGAGTTGACAAATTTCATAGGAAACCGCATAGTATGTGTTTACAAAGTGTACAATGCCTAGCATTTTAAAATGTGTTTTACACGGATACAAATCAGCCAGTGTAAACTGGTGCTACTTTTTTGAAGTTTACTTGAGTTGTTATTCCTGCTAACCCAAGTCCAAGTCAGTCAGGTGTAAGGCATAGATAGCATAGATTCAAAGCACAGGGGGAAAATGGGATCAGCGCAATGATATATTTCTTTTTTATATTGAATCATTTTATGAAATGTGTTACTGATTACTTCTGTATTGCAATTGACAAATCTTGCATTTGTATTTTAGACAATAGTGTCCAACCCTGGGAGGGATCTCTGTTCAGGTTTTTGGTGACATAAATCTCTGTTTTTCTGCTCTCGGCTTTGTGCAAGTTAGATTCCAGTAGTTTGCATTATCCTTGCTACAATCATCTTGCAAGCAGATGAAACAGAAACTGTGAAAGCATGATGTGCATCTTACAAACTTGCATCCTCCTTCATGCATAATCAGATTATGGCACTTGGGACAGGCTCTGAACATTGGACAACCAAGCACTTTGCTCTTGGGATCTGAGACCACTTCACAGGTTAGCAGTGTGGAGACGAGGGGGCACAGCTTGTTGGTGCAGGCAGCAGAAGTGCAGGGGTAAAGGCAGGAGCCACAGAGGAGCTGAGTTGTTGGGCATCTAGTGCACTGAAGCATCTTATCACTACCTTTTATATATGCAGGTTTAAGTGCACAGAAACAAACCGGGCACTTTGGAAAAATGTAAGACATTGGTGGAAATTAATAAAGGTTTACATGACACTATGATGAGTTTGGTTCAGATTTAGTTGATGACAATGAAATGAAGTTAATATGGAGTGCTTACTGTGTTTGTGGGATCTAGATTGTTTCCATCTTCCTGGGATCCAGAAGTCTTTACGGATTGGTTATTTATTATTGATTGAGTTTGAGAGGGAGGAGAAAGCGCCTTTACAGAACAGACAAAAAATACTGTGACTAATTTGATCAGTTTATTCCAATGACTTAACCAATATCGATGCCACCAGCGCTCCATTAGATATTACTGTATATGCTGACCTGCCATTTTTAAGCAGCTTATAAGGGTCTTTTGTATATTTGACATCATAGTTACAAGCTAATAATGTATTCAGCACAAAAGAATTCTCACCTTTAAAATACTTTCCTCCTGGCTGAGATTATCAGTCAAATCACACACTTGTGAATTTCCTACAGAACGATAATTAGCAGTTTTTTGGGGTATTCTTACATTTGAAATGTGCAGTAAGGGTAACTGAAAATCGATTAGACATGTTGTGTCGTACTTTCCTCAGGAAAAAGTGAAAGTGAAAGTCATTTGTCAATGTTTGTGAATTTATAAAAACAAATTCATTAATAATTTATAATTCAAAACGTAAAAATGGTTAATAAATAACAAATACCAGTTCCCATTGTTGTCCTTCCTCTTCTATTCCACTTTATAACTGTCTTTCTCACGCTTCTCAGCTCTTCCTTGTTCGGGTTTATACCTGCATTTTTCACACACTTTTTTGTGGTTCTTCGAGGACGTTTCATGTGATCTGTTTGAGTGAGATGAATTTAAAATCCTCACCGAAGTTTGGTGTGCAGTGCTGTCGATCTGTTCTGCGTGTAAATGAATGTGTGACACCAATTGTTTACGGGAAACCCCACCACATCACAGCTGAGCTCTGGAAAGTCCTGGAGATACATTACATAATAATAAGCCTAAACCTTTAGTGATTTTAAATGTTTTGTGTATCTGTGAGTTAAAATATACAGTCCATAATATAATCCATAATATTCCATTACAAACATATATTGAAATTTGTTGTGTAAACCGTCTCTGAGATTAATAAAAGAAGCAATTCATGTTACTGTTTCTCTTTAAAATC
This sequence comes from Carassius carassius, assembly GCF_963082965.1. Taxonomy (NCBI): domain Eukaryota; kingdom Metazoa; phylum Chordata; class Actinopteri; order Cypriniformes; family Cyprinidae; genus Carassius; species Carassius carassius. The sequence goes on along the minus strand of NC_081758.1, from coordinate 23,683,862 downwards.
AGATAAAATCTGAAATACTTGACCTTTGTCAAGTTATGTATGCATAGTCCTTAAAATAAATGTTTTAGCAGGTCAGAACTTTATTGTAATAAAAATGTATTGTATTCTTGCAAACGTTTATAAACAAAAGGTCAATATACATCTTTCCTAATATTTAAAAGTCCATTTAGACTCAAGGTTTAAATGTAAATAGTGAGTTTTGTTACTTACTGTAGATGTTTATGTTGGATTAGCTCTTATGTTTACATAAAGCATAAATATTTCATCTATGAACCTGAGAGGTAACCTGTCAAACAGGTTTTCGTGCAGAGGGCATGCCTGTACTGAAAAGTCAAACATTTATTTCTGTATAAAAAAAACTTTACTTACACAATTAAAAACTTGAAAGCAAGCGACACATTGGTAAGATTTAAAGCTACTAGCTCGAAGCCACTAGACATTAATTTCCAAAAACATAAAAAAATACAAAACAATAAAACGCTATTAACAATATTAACAAGCCTGTTTGTTTGTGCAGCATTAACAATAATCATTATTTTGTAGGCACCCAAAGCTAAATATTTAGCCTGCCACTATGCACACAGTGTGGGGAACACATATATGTAATACAATTCATCCTCCTATGCACCAGTCCATCGAGCTTCACCCACCCCTGTAAACACACTGATTTATGTGTGGAAGAGACTACAAATCTGGTTCTAATCCCCTGTCTTGAGCTGAAACCCCATTATATTTGATGTTCCTTATATGGGGCAGTAAATGTTGACCTATTCTGAAACATGAATCGGATACTCTGAGTACTGTATGTGCATGCATATTGTATGCTTGTTTGTTTCTGTTTGTTCAGTTGTCTTTTTAGATATCACAACATCAGTCCAATTCCTAAGGTCTGAACCCAAACGTCTCCCTATAGTCCTGTCAGCGATACCCCTTCAGCCGGTCACAACACAAGAAGGCCTCTGATGATACGATTCCATATGATGTGGCATTAAGTGTTTGCCGAAAGCAGTTCTCACTCAGTACCTCTGAAGATCAGTTTGGTCTCTGTGAACACATTGTGATTTTTCATTAAAAATAATAAAGCTGAATGCAAAAAAAAAAAAAAAGAAAGAAATTGTGACCACAAACCTTGTAACAAATTACTTAAAAAGGAACTAAAAAAAGTGATAGTTCACCTAGACATGAAAATTTGGCCAAACCTGTATGAACTACTTTCTTCTGTTAAACAGAAAAGAAGATATTTTGAAGAATGTGGGTAATTAGTTGTTGGCCCATTACTGAAAAAAAATGCTGTGGAATGGGGACCAGAAATTGTTTAGTTACTCACATTGTTCAAAATATCTTCTTTTGCTTTCTGACCCTGGATAGACAGCAATGGAAAAAACACAGTCAAGGCCCAGAAAGATAGTAGGGACATCAGTGTTGGCTGCCCCCACTCCAGGTGTGTGTTCACGGTGTGTGTGTGTGTGTGTGTGTGTTCACAGCTGTTTATGTGCACTTGGATGGGTTAAATGCAGAGCACAAATTCCGAGTATGGGACACAATACTTGACCACATGTCACTTCACTTAAGATAGTCCATGTGACATCAATGGTTCAACCTTAATTTCATGAAGCTACGAGAATACTTTTTGTGCACAAAGAAAACAAAAAAAAATGCTAGACAAAAAAATTGCAAGGCATCCTCTCTGCTGAAATCTGCAGACATGTTTAAAAAGACTGTTTGATGTGCAGCATGTGTCTTCTGCTTATAAATGTGCACATATCGAAGACTTATGCAGAACAGAAGAAATTGTTGAATAAAGTCTTTTATTTCCCTTGCAAACAAAAAGTTTTCTCATAGTTACATCAAATTAAGGTTGAACCACTGATGTCACATGGACGATGACCTTACTTTTCTGGGCTTGAACGTGGTAGGTATGTTGCTGTTTATGTAGGATCAGAAAGCTTGGATTTCATCAAAAATATTTTTATTTGTGTTCTGAAGCTGAAAGAAGATCTTATGGGTTTGGAACGACATGAGGGTGAGTAATTAATGACAGAATTTTCATTTTTTGGGTAAACTAACACTAATATACATACAGAGAATGTAGTTGTGTATGTCACAAAAGAAAGTGAGGTTTAATCATTGTCTAGTTGGTTTATTTAACAGGTAACATTAGTCACCTTATCTCTATGGCTCCGCTGATGAGCCCTGAACTGCTCAGGGTTTGTGAACAGCTGTTGGCAGAATGGGCAGACTGACTCTGGGAGGGTATTCCACGTTACCCGTCCGACTGAATCAGGAGAGGTCAGTTGTTCTTCCAGGTGATCTGCCTTTGTCCAGTGCTTCTGCTTATCTGTATACACCATGTTAATAACCGATGGTCTGTCGTTTCTCGCCACTGCTGCATCACTATCAGATCCAGAACCAGATTCTGACCTGGATCTGAAATCGGATTGTAAAGCAGCTTCTGGTTTATAAGCCCAGAACCTTAGAGGTGCGTTACCTTTCTCTAACCTCTGTGGCACCTCTGAGGTGTAGTCGTGTTGAGGCCTCTCCTCCTTACCTGACACTGAGGTGCGTGTGTCTCTTGGGAAAGAAATTGCTGTTACTCTATTCCTGTCCTCGATGTTTTGATCTCCTGCCTCATTCCTTAAGTTATTCTTCACAGTCCTAGAGTCGTCCTGTTTCCCCTCTGCATTAAACCTGACCAGCCCTGCACTCCAGCTTTCTAAAGGTGGCACGGACAGCTGCTGAATGCAGTGGTGGAGAGATGGGTAGTCCACATATTTAAACTTGGGAACCTTATCCTTAGGACTGGTGGGCCTGTAGTCTGGTGCCTTTGCCAACGAGCAGGATCCCAGCCAACCGCTGAGCGGAGGCACAGAAAGCTGTTGGATGCACTGGTGCAGAGAAGGGAAATCCACATACTGGAAACGAGGCACCTTGCGAGGGACATCACAGAGATCGTCTTTTCTCACACGTATTTGTGTCGAGGTCTCAGGGTCACCCTGCTCCTTCCTGACCACTCTAACCTCTGTGCTGCACTCTGCTGAGGCGGAGCGCTTGGCGTTGCCACCTCCATCTGGAGGCAAGTGCCTCCTGTCCTCCATCCCTCTGACTGCACAATGGTGCTTTCGTCTCCTGCGACTATAAAGAGACATACAATCAGTAAAATATCAGCTCTTTAAGTAAGGACTAGTTTTGATTGGGATTATTTTTTTAAGAATATTTCAGTTTTAGCATTTATGGCATAAAGGTGCAGTCACAGTGAAATTTCAGCGAAAATGGTCCATTGTCTATTGCCAATAGCATAGTCATACACACACAGAAGTCACTTTCAAACCAAGAAGCTTTCTGTTGGTCAACTTGGTGGATTTTTCCTCAAAATGTCTCCAAACAGAATTAAATGTGACCACACCTTAAATGTTAATTACCACAAGTTTTTTTTTTTTAATTTAGACTCATCCCTGGTTTTCTTAAAAAGAAAAAGAAAAATAGCTACGACTAGGCACTTACAAGGGAAGTAAATGAGGCCAAATTTTAAAAGCAGAAATGTGAAGCTTATAATTTTATAAAGACATTTGCTTTAGGGCTTTATGCTTTACAACTTTATGTAGTAATAGCAACAAAGCTGTACAATTGGAGACAATTTTAAAAGGTTAGTACTTCCTGTGCATTTACATTTTATGGCTGTACGATTGAAACAGTAGGTATTTTAAAGCTTCACAGATTGACCCCATTCATTTTCACTGTACTGTAAATGCCTTACTGTAACCTTAATGCCTTATTTTTTAAGAAAAAAGAAACACCACATTTTATATTTATATTATTATTTTGTGGTAAGCAACATAATGCCATAACAAGTGCTGTTGATTGAGCTTAACTTTAATTGCACCCAGAATACCTTTTGAAGCATATTTTGTTCACTGAGCAACTCCGCAAGAATCAACATGAATTTTTCTTTTGTGATAAATAACCCAGTTATGGTTCAACAACACTGTAATTCCGTCTCTAAACATTCTGGGACAAACAAATAATTACAGATGTGGGTTGATGCTTATTACATAGATTAAATGGAAAGCCATTCATTAGGCATTCATGCTTTGATATGTGAAACAGGCTTCCACATGTATACTGGGACCAGATCGTTTAAAAGAATACAACTCACCCTCACTGCACTCCTCGAGGGGATGTGGATTTCACCCCGTGTGGGTGGGTGGGTTTGCTCTCCACAGGCCAGGCTGAGAAAATGATAATAAGAAGATTAAAAAAAAACTCTGAGAGGGTAGGAGATGTGTACACATAACTGTATGAGCACTGGAGAAAGTGTCTATGTGTGCGTTTGTGAGGGGAGAGATGGTCTGAGTTGCTCCTGTAACCCTGTAACATGGGTATAAATAGCTCTGCAGGTATGGAGTAAAGGAGAAAAGTAGGTCAGCTTCAGACTGATCGCCTTCTCCAGGGGGCCCAAAACAAAATATCTGTCACACACTACAGTCTTCTCTTTCTGTATTCACTGTGGTCAAAACCAAGAACACCCAGTACTGCCACACAAAAGCCTGGAAAAGCCCAGTCCACCCTGACTTCAGATCACAACACACACCTAGTGAAATTGACACTGGCTCACTCCCCGTGTGTAATCAACAGGTGAAGAGAGGCTGTTTACCACCTGGTCAGCCCACAGGCTACACGTAAATGGAAGATTCTTTTTCTTTTCTTTTTTCTGATCTAGCACCAATATCTCACAACCACACCCCAAGCGTTATCTATAAAACACACACACACAGACCCAAAATTGCTTGAATGTTAGGAGAAAAGATTAACATCCCAGTCGAAAAAGTTCATGCTGTGCACAGATGTGATTTAAATATTTCCTGTTTATTGAGGGCTATGGTAAGTATAGAGATTGCAGGGCTTATTGCAGGTTATAAGTATATATATATATATATATATATATATACTTTTGATGCATTGTTGTCATTTATTACAGCAAATTGATTAAATGTAACATTTCTTTCTTCTCTTGTATATTGCCTGGCACAGAGAGAAAAACACACAGTGTAGAACCCGCCCTGGAATCGTGCCGGGCGTGGAGTATAATAACCGTGCTCCACATTCACTCTGGCTGTGTTGTTCATGAGGAATTGGGTCACGCGCCGTGGCCTACATTTTTAAGGTTTGTTGTCTTCGTTTTTTTTTCCCCTCCCCACATTTATTTGGGCTGGCCCCGCCCTCGTTGCCTGAGCAGTGCGACGGGGGTTGGGGAAGAGCGGAACAGTTTGAGCGGAGCGCTGCCAAGCAGTTAGCGCCCTCGCAACATGCAGACAAACAGAGCATTCACACGCGCGTGACAGCAGCAATGTGCGCGTGCTGACACAACGGGCAAATACAGAAAGATGCGCATGTCCATAAACCTATCAATTTGACTTCTTATTAAGCCACGTATGCCCCCGCAAAATATTACACCTGCCATGGATAGCACAGTAGACAACTGTTGTTACAAACCTGCGTTAAGTAATAGGAGGTGACGACATTAATTCAGATATCAGGTTAAATATATCAGATATGATTTACACATTTCATGTTTCCAGAGGTTTACCTTATGCTACTGTAGTAGTCCGTGGCGGTCCGTGAAGTGCATGTCAAGTGAGTTCTCCGTCGATTTAATCTCAGTTGTGCTCGTCTTATTTCAAAGAAAGAGCTTCATCATCAACACAGTATTTAAAATAAAACATAAGGAAATTATTTCTCTCTGGTCAAATTAAGGCGTTTGCTTTCTTGAAGGACCATTTAAACTTATTCGGTTTTTAAAACTATATTTATCCTTTGTTAGTATCAGCAACACTTTACCAGAAACAGTTCCTTAATGTGTAAAATGTGGTTTGGCTCTAGGAGCCGCTATTCGGATTCTGATAGAGGGAGACGAAGGCCAATCATAGTTTGGTCACGCTTCATGACACACCCGTGGACTCCGCCTCACTCACGTATCTTTGTCCAATCAGAGGGCTTCTATTTGATAAATGGGCGGAGCTACCATGTCCTAGTTCTAGGCGAATTATAATTCAGCTCAGACTCCGTTTACTCGAGTCACCCGAGCGCGAGTTGACACCCAATCCTCACGATCAGTGATATTAGCCTTGACATATGCACGCAAAACAGTGATGTCTTTCCTTCTTTTAAAGTCACACGGATATACAACTCTTTCAAATGTTGGAAATAATAATAATCCATCATGGCAAAATGAACACTAGGATCTTTTTCCTCTTGTGTGTTAACATTATTTTGCCCACACTGTCAACACACAACTCTTGCTCAGGTGTAGGAGACACATCCAAGTTTGTAGTTTATATTTCTTACTCGGGCGTGCGTGAAGAAGACTTTGTGTTGACACATTATCTGAAACTCTCCAAACAAACAAAAGCTATGATGAATGAGGAAATCCTATGACCTTTTTTGCTGTTGGTTCACTTGCTTATATGGAGCTAAATAAGTACATGGATACAGTAATTACTAAGAAAGATTGTACACACTCACTAAAATCAGCTTTTATTCACACAATCACAGACAAAAAGATAAAATGGCGAGACTGCAATTGAAATTCAGCTATATCCTGCAGTGATTGTAGCTCCCCAGATTGTGGTTTAGGTATCAGGTGACAGAACGTCATCCTGGACAGTCAGCCACAGGCGCCAGAACCCTCCTATCTTATTGAAGATATCCAGACCACACATTCAAAATTGCCTCTGTCATGTGGTATAATGCCCCTTTTAGGGCGTGCATGCATTTACTGAGTGTATGAGCAGGCAAAGTAGTGCTGAGGAAATCTTTGGATAAATCTATAAGTTTTCTCTTTGGTAATAAACTGCATGTCAGGACTTTGAAGCAGGGTTTGACATCAGGGTATATTACGCATGGGTATCAGGATTATGTGCCATGCTATTACAAACCTGGAAATTTGAGTCTCAGCCACTGATCTACTGTATATATGTTCTCTTTTATGGATCAGTGGTCTCAGCTCGCGAGTTTCCTTTTTAATGTATCTCTTATTCTTAATTCAAAGACACAAATAACTGTCTGCCATATAATCTTGGATGTGAAAGGTGTTTGCATGGCCGTGAAAACTCTTCTGAATGCATTTCACCTTCTAGAAAGGCCAAACAGTGCCACATGAAATTAAACTGAATGAAAGCATTTTTAAAACAAAAATGTGAAGAATGTGAAGAAGTTCTTTTTTTTGAACTAACGCCTAGTTTTTAAAGCCTGATATATCCCTAGCAAATAAAATCAACTCAGTATTTTAAATCATTTTAAATCAACATATTATTGGCATTATTTCCACTGAATTATGACTAAATTGACAGGTGCCTATCAACAAGCACCACCAATTTGTTGTTTTTGCTTGTTTTTGTTTTTATATATATTTATATATATATATAAACAATGAAATAAAGAAGAAAAAATCTCTTTGCTGAAGTGGAAGGATTAACTTGGAGCGATCGCTTCAGTGATGTATGCAGCTTGTGTTGCTGCTCTCAGTTTCTTGTCCTGATGAACTGTTTTCTCAGCAGTATCTTTAATTTAGTATTAGATGAACTGCAGTATAAACTCTATACAGTCCTCTGTGACCATCCATTGCAGTTGGTACATGCCGTCTTGTTGAGCTGATGGTTGTGATCAGCTGGCATTCAGTTCAAGTGTTTTTGCTTCTTGTCAGATGTCCTAGTGAGCTTTTCCACTCTTTTAAGGAACGAATAAAGCGGAAAAGGGTAACCGAGGGGGTGAACACCTCAATCCACCCCTTTCATCCCCTTGCCCCACTTTCTCCTAAATTCGATAGGCTGGTGCAGAAACATGAGCATCACAACCTATTGGAAGGCACAGAAACAGAACAGCATGAGTACAGAAGTTTAACAACCTTAAGTTGCATGGCTCATATTTCACCCAAAAATAAATAAATAAATAAATTATGTCATAATTTACTCACCCTCATGTTTTCCAAACCTGTTTCATTTTCTTTCTTCTGTGGAACACAAAAGACCCCACTGACTTTAGAAAATATATTTTTTTGTGTCCCACAGAGGGGAAAATGAATTTTCATTTTTGGGTGAACTGGCCTTTCAAGTTGCTCTTACATGAAATGTAGGTATACATGTGTATAAATGCAACAGTAACTGCATTAGTAAACTTTAAACACTTTCTTTGATTCACTGAGCAGAAAACTGAAAAAAAAAATGACTGAAGTAACTGAAATGTTTCTGTTCTGTACCTCATTTCCCCATGTTCTTCTGTCGATCCAGGAATTTCTGCCGCCTGTCCACAGGAATCTCATCCAAGCTGATACCATGGTTGCTCGCCCTTTGTGGCAACAAAAAGAAAATGATCAAATCTCTACATTATAGACATCATTTAGTGATAGAACTGGTTTCTTTCTTACCCAGGAGTAAGGTCTGGCGGTACAGGTAATGGCTTGTTGAATCCTTCTCTCCCAACCAACCAGAATGTTTCTTCTACACCTTTACCCTGTTAGAGAATGACAGGAGCTCATATTATATTCTTCAAGACATTTTAGAGGCATTAAGCACAATACTGAATAGTGTCATGTGTGATCCCATGAGGTTTCTTGGCAAATGCTAAAACATTTTCACCCTCACACTACTTAATTTCATTTGTTTACTAATAATGCCTGACAGTGGACATATGTGCAGCATGACAATTCAGTTATTTTTGTCTTTTTTTCCTGAAAATCATGATTCTTTTTTGCCATAGTGTAATTTCCATAGAATGAATTGTGTGTAATAACATTCTGTGGTGAAAATTATTGTGAAATTTAGAACATTATTTTTTTTACATTTTTTTATTTTATTTCCTTTGTTAATTTTATGGCTAGCATTAAAGAGGTGTTTGCCTTGATTTTTATCTGCACACAACATGTCTCATGTTCCTTCTCAAGTGTGGTCTTCACTGACACTGTTGTCTTCTTGATAAACAAGATCAACATCTAATAAGAATGTATTAGAGACAACATTGTTCTGGAAATTGCACCAGAACTTTAAAACAGATGCATTTCTGGAAATATGTATCTACTATATAATCATCACCATTTACGGAAGTCGTGGCCTAATGGTTAGAGAGTCGGACTCCCAATCGAAAGGTTGTAAGTTCGAGTCCCGGGCCGGCAGGAATTGTGGGTGGGGGGAGTGCATGTACAGTTCTCTCTCCACCTTCAATACCACGACTTAGGTGCCCTTGAGCAAGGCACCGAACCCCCAACTGCTCCCCGGGCGCCGCAGCATAAATGGCTGCCCACTGCTCCAGGTGTGTGCTCACAGTGTGTGTGTGTGTGTGTGTGTTCACTGCTCTGCTCTGTCATTTTGGATGGGTTAAATGCAGAGCACGAATTCTGAGTATGGGTCACCATACTTGGCTGAATGTCACTTCACTTCACTTCTTCACAATCACACAGCTAATATTGAATTGGTTTATGATTATTTTACTATTTATTATTAGTCTATCTTTTTATACAATAGTTGTGCATATATAGTGAAAAAAGTGCCTGAACTGTATAAACACCTGTCAGTATGTGTATGTTTGCGTACCTTGAGCTCTGTTCTGCCCCTACCATCTATTTTGTAACCAAGTTTCAGGCTCTTCAGGACATCAACAGTACTCTGGTTGACATGAATTCTGTAAGCTGTAGAAACAGGAATAGCAAAACAATAAAGAAAGACATAGTAAATTAATTAATATTACAATAAAAAGTGTTACAAATTGAACACCACTTGATCATTGCCCATACTGGTATCTTGTGAATTAATACAGACTCATCAAGAACATATTATGCTGCATTCCACTTGGGAGTAATGACATATGGAACCACTAGATGGCAGTATGTCCAAGACTGCCTCTGCCTGACTGTCCAGTCTGAGTTGTTGCCAAGTCCGCGGCCGAGGAATTAGGATACTTTAACACTGTTGCTGCAGGTTGTTTTTCATGTCCGAGGGTTGAACAACTACCCAACTAACCAATAACGTGATATTTAGCCACTGGAATGAAAATGTTACCAGGGGAACCCCGCCAAAACATGTGTATTGTATCCCCGGAAACCGATTTTTAACGGGGTTATGTTGCGAAAACCTGGCAACCCTGACTCTGAGCTAGTTAAAACTGAAGCACTGAGCGTATTACATCACCCAAGACATTCTGTCACTTTCTGTTGTCGTCAGATAATCTGGACAACTGTGTTTAGTCATTTCATTGCGTAGGTGAAATCACATCACTAGATGCGTGACCTTTGTGGCCTAATCTATGAAAACATCTTTAATTTGAAACAAATTGTCTGAAATTTGAAAACAAACCCTTCTTGTACAATATGATAAATGTATAATAATAATTTTGAGGTATTTCAACTCTAAAATTCACACTTCAATTCAAACGTTTGGGGTAAGAAAGTTTTTTTTTCTTTTTTTTCTTTTTTCTTTTTATAGAAGTCCCATTTGCTCACCTAACCTGCATTTATTTGATAAAAAATACAGTAAAACATTAATATTATGAAATATTGCTTTTTTTATTTTAACATATTTAAAGATTTAATCTATTCCTACAAGGACAAAGCCATCACTCCAGTCTTAAGTGTCACATGATCCTTCAGAAATCATTCTAATATAACCTGTTTAACATTATTATGTTAAGAAAAAGTTGTACTGATTAATATTTTTGTGGAAACTGTTATACATTTTTCCAGGATGTATTGATGATTAGAAATTAAGAAAAAAGAACAGCATTTTTTTAATATATATAAATCTTTTGTGATATTATAAATGTATTTACTGTCACTTCCAATAAATTTTATGTAGCCTATTCTAGTTGAATAAAAGTATTGATTAAAAAGTACTAACCAAACACCAGTGTATATGCATTTTTTTTTTTTTTAGGTATTGGCAGCTTGTTCTAGGGTTGAAGAAAATGTTCTGGGATAGATGTGGCAGAAGGTCTGATTAAAGGTGAGACAGTTCAGGGTGATATCAGAGCCCGAGTTCTAAGAGGACATTAGCTTTAAAGCAGAATTTTCTTTCTAATTTGGCTTATACTCTTAAGAGCTTACAGGGACCTCTGCTCTTTAAGCCCTCTGAGCTTCTCACTGACATGCACTCACTGTTCAGCACACACACAAACTACTAACCACTGAGTCTTCAAACTGATCCTTAGCCAAAGACAAATTCCTGGAATCACGACTTTGGAGACAACCACAAGCGCTAACATTGTAACTATCAGACATGTGCTGATGTATATACATATTAAACACATAAGTGTACTCACGCAACCCTGTGGATTCCATTCGGGAGGCTGTGTTTACTGTGTCCCCGAACAGACAGTACCGAGGCATCTTCAACCCAACTACACCTGCTACCACTGGACCTGTCACATACACACGAATTATAAGTTAGCACATTAGCAACTGCATAGAATTACATGTTGTGTCAGAAACCCCTGTGTGAGCACCATGTGATCTCTGCCGAGTTGTAGGGTGGGGGAAAGAGCCAGTGGCATGCTCACTAATTGGATGAAACTGTTAATTGGATGATGCCCGGGATTTACATTTCACTTGTTCTAGGAATACACAGCCATCAGAGGATCAAGTGTAAATACGTTTTTACATTTAGCACAATGTTCAATTTGGTGATGTAAGGCAAGACCATCTTTGTCAATGAAAAATACATCCACGGGAGTAATTATGTGTTTGATTTTTAACGTTGTGAGATGATGCATATACAGTAGTTTAAGGGTGTAAAGTGTACTATACTTTGAATAGCGTACTGTACTCTGTACTCTGAATATTCTGGGTCTCTTATGGCTTTGTTAGCTGTGTAGAGATTCAAGGCTGCCACAAAGTTTAACCAGCTACATGCTTTATGTAAACTACCTTTCAAAAGTTTTTTTTTTAATTGTTACAAATTATTTCTATTTCAAAGAAAAGCTGTGCTAAACTTTATAGCCATTAAAAGAATCCACAGATATTAAGCAGCACAACTGTTTTCAATACTGATAATAATAAAAAAATTTTCTTGAGCAGCAAATTTAATGGCAGCTTTACTATAACAGGCTTACATTACCTTTTAGTATATAGTAAAATAGTAATGATTTTAATCAAAAAAAGAGCAAGAGACTTCTTTTAAAAACATGTAAAAAAAATTCAGACCCCAGACATTTGAATTTTGTTTGTATATGTGTTTGTGTGCTTTGTGCTATTCTCACCAGAATGGAGTCCAATGCGGATTTTGACTTTGACGTCAGGCATGTGCCTCATTTTAAATGTTCCGATGCAGTGCAGAATGTCCAGACACATGTTGGCCATCTCTGCTGCGTGACGGTTACCGTTGCGGTTTGGAACCCCCGATGCCACCATGTACGCGTCACCAATAGTCTCTACCTGTTGATATGTAAAGTGAAATGCAAAACTGTTTGTATGTACTATCGGTATCATCTCAAATTATATCATATTATATAAGTCATTTATTATTTTCATTTATTCCATCACAAGATAAAAACCTTTAAAGAATGTCTTATTAAGAGATTCACTCAAAGATCATCTCTCGGTGTGTTAGCCTTTTCAAAGGGAACTAATAAATACATTATAGATACTAATATGTAAACTTTAGGTACTAATATGCAACTTTACTGCACAAATCTGCACCATTTAATGTTAAATAAGGCACAAAGGTGTACCTTGGTCCTTTTGAAAGGGCACCACCCAGTGACAGCTTTTGTATCTTTTACTGAACTCAGCACTGAATGATCATGAAAGAATCTACTCAATTTCCACAACAGTTCAAGTGAAGGATAAAAAAGCTCATGTAAACCTTGTAGACATCGTGGATGGCGATGATTCCATCAAAGAGTGTGTAGAGGTCGTTGAGCAGATCGACCACTTCGATAGGTTCACTCAGAGCAGAGATGGTGGTAAAACCAACAATATCACTGAAATACAGTGTGACATCTGAAAAGTGCTCCGGCTTCACTGGCTTCCCTGTCTTTAATGCCAAGGCCACAGATCTGAAAGACAGAATGGCATTATAAGAAACAAAAGGAATGTGAAAAGATATCTGAACATCTGAAGTGGGACTCACTTGGGCAGCATCTGGGCTAGAAGAGCATCGGTTTTCTGACGCTCTACCTCTAGCTCTTCAGTCCTCTCTCGGATCAGATCCTCCAGGTTTGAGGAGTACTGCTCCAGCATCCTTAACATTGAGTCAATTATATTTGTCTTCTTTCCCTTGTTCACATTCTTAAACTGCAAGTTAGAAAAAAGGGACAGGAAAAAGGAGATGTTTTTGCTGTTTTTTCCCTCTGTATATTTTATATAGTGAATTTATTTGTAAAAAAAATTCCTGGAAGGAAAGTCTTTATGTTTGTTTATTTGCTTTCTTTTTTTAATGGCATGCATTGAAAATAATGCATAATTTTACTTTTGTCTTTGTGTGTGTGTGTGTTTGAGAGAGAGAAAGAGGGTGTACCTGTCTGAAGATCTCCTCAAATGTGGGTCTCTTGTCAGGCTCCTCACTCCAGGCATGCTTCATGATCTGAATCACTTCCAGCGGCGCTTCATCCACAGACACAGTGGGTCGGCACAGCGGTGGAGGAGAGCGCACCTTATCTATGATTTCTGCACACAGACATACACAACTTGAGTATTCACATCTTAGAACACTGTATTCATATCATGGCTCCAAACCAACTCCATTAAATCATTGCCATCTTTAGTTGGTATGAGATAACGTCTTGGTATGTGAGGGTGTCTAACCTTCAGGAGGCATATCCAACATGCAGAACGGAGCACAGCGAGAGATCACCTCCTGCATGATAATAGCAAAGCTGTATACATCAGCTGGATACGTCCCCTTCTTCTTCAGTTTAGGATTCCGCAGGATCTCTGGAGCTGTCCAAAACTGATCTGTACCAAATATACACAGATCAGAGTCAGAAAGACTGAATATATAAAAACAGGCAAGAGGAGAGGAGATAATGAGAGCCTTTATGTCCTGTTTCTCATGTCATGTTTTAGCTATTTCCACATGTTAACATGTACCCTCTGGTTTGGTGTCCTCCAGGATGATGTTTTGAGAGTTGATGATTTCATTTAAGCCATAATCCGTAACCTTCAGAACAAATCGACCGTCTACCACACAGTTCCTTGACTTCAGGCGTCCATGAACGATCCCACGATTATGCAAGTACTTCATTGCCTGAAAGGAACAGATAAAAAGGCATTAGAAGGATAGTGACAGAGAAGCATGAGGAGATGGGAGCAGGTGACATCCTTAACAGTTCATTAGTTAACAGCCAGTCATTCTTTACCACATTTCCTTCCATATCTTACTGAGCTGTTTTTACTTATCCCTTCATCTATGCTTTCCTTTAACCCTTTGTTAACTGAGCTATTCTGCCTTCTTAATTCCTCACCCTGATCAGGTCAAGAAGAAGAGAGGACTTGAACATCCAGTCCAGTCTCATTTCCTCGTTGTTGAGCAGGTCTTCCAGGCTGCCTCTGGTGCAATGCTCCGTAACAATGCCAAATATGCCAGTATCCAAGAACAGACCCAGAAACAGGTTCAGATTCTCATGACGCATGTCTCTCAGCTATAGTGAGGGGAGAGGGGGACAAGCAGACAGGGTGGGAAGGTGAGTGTAGTGTTCAGATTTCGTTTAAAAACCCGTCCAGAACTTGTAAGCTAAATAATGATGAACTTTCATTCACTTATGTCTTACCTTGATAAAGATGGTCTGAGTGCTGTCACTGATTTCTGAAACAGAATCTTCACAAGGGCATTTCTTCAGCCAGACCCAGTCACCCTGACAGCACAGAATAATACAACTGAACACATCTCCACAGGCTCACACAGAATCTGATGACCTTGTTTTTCAACTTTTCTGCACCAAATTTTATGGATTTAATTTAAATAAGATAAATGGTTTAAATAGAGTTTAGAGTCTCATGTACAAACAATGGCCGTATGTAGTTCATATTAAATACAGGTTAATTAATGCAACATTCCTCTAATCTGATTGTTAATGTAGTTTGCCTGCAGTGATGAACAGGTTTTTGAAAGTTGAAACATCAGCTTTTGTTTTCATTAGTGAGCGTGGAGCGTGAAATGGATAACCTAAAGAAAGCTGCCATGGAATAAAAAAATAAAAAGGTAATTGCAACTTTTTATATCACAGTTCTGGCTTTTCCCCTCACAGTTCTGAGTTTATGTCTCACAATTCAGACAATTTATTTGACGAGATATAAACTTGCAATTCTGAGAAAAAAAACTCAGAATTTTAAGATGTTTACTTGCAACTGGCAGTTTTAAAGTGGCAATTGTGAGGTTATAACTGGAAAATTGTGAGGAAAACAAGCCAGAATTGTGAAATTAAATTATTTTATATCTTGCAATTCACTGGTGAATGTTTTTACTTCTGGTATTCAGTACTTCTGCTATTTAGTACTAGTATGGGGTGGTGTTGCGCAGTGGATAAGACACATGTCTTTGGTGTGAGAGACCTGGGTTCGAATCCACTGTGAGACACCAATGTGTCCCTGAGCAAGACACTTAACCCCTAGTTGCTCCAGAGGAGTGTGACCTCTGACATATATAGCAATTGTAAGTTGCTTTGGATAAAAGCGTCAGCTAAATGTTAATGTAAAAGTACCAAAACACTATGCTAACAATTTACCAAAGTGTATATCTATGTCTGTAAACAAAAAAAGCTCACATTGCACACACCTCAAAAACAGCAACATTGGATGTCTCAGGAGTCGATGTAATGTAACTGCGACCTGAAACTGAGCGGTGAGGGGTTTTAACATCTAGTTGACTCTTCACCATACTCTCCTCATTCAGCTTCTACAGACAGAATGGAGAGAAATTGAGAATGTGAGAGACATAGACAAAAATCTAAGCGAGCGAGAGAGTAAGTCCTATTTAGTATCATCATACATGCAGCAGATCACACACTAAAGTTTTATTAAATTAATTTAGATTATTGCCATACTCTGCTCATTCAGCTTCTACACACACACACACACACACACACACACACACACAGAGAGAGAGAGATAAATGGATAATGAGAGAGACATAGATAAGTTCTATGAGCAAGACGGAAAGAGAGAGAAATGAAGGATGAGAGAGCATTTGTGACTGACCCTCCTGCTGAGTGTAGTGTTGATGAAGACCAAGTCATCCAGTGTCAGTACTATCTTAGTGGGGCTTCCATTTCCTCCTCCACCAAATGCTCCTAATATCCCCTGCCCATGTTTCCTGGACACACACACACACACACACACACACACACACACACACACACACAAATATGCTTATTTGTTTATCAGTTATACAATAAACTGATTAAATACAAGATGATTTGCTGCAACTCAAACAATTTAATTTCATACCTTATATGGAGAAAACATGCACCTGCTACACTTATCAACACACAGAACAAGAGAAGGAGGAAGAAAAGGGTCACTCCATCCAAGCCTGCAATGAAAGGAAAAGAACGACGGACAGAATCAGTGGTGATATTGATGCTTTTAAATATATTGTAATAAAACTGATGTTGTACAAGAATTTCTGCTTTCTCACCTCCACTACAAGCAACATAAGGACTGAACCAACAGTTTGAGTCAGTTCTCGGAGACGCTCCAGCAAAATGAATCGATTTCCCCAAGTACTTCAACCCTCCATATTTCCCATACGTGTGTGGTGCTTCCAGGATGTGAGTGCAGTGTAGGCTGGACCCAGAGCCATCTGAATCCAGGACAGCGTAGCGGGTCTGCATTCCTTCTCCATCAGTGCCTGCCGATATCTGCTGGTTAAAGCCATTGAATTCAAATCCACCCTCGTTTTTAACCAGTGCATCACCCGATACCCAGCGTCCTCCACTCGCAACTCGGCTCTGCTCTGCAGCCATGGCTGTATAATAGAGCATGTTATAGATGGTCCCAAAGAATGGAGAGACCTGCCAAGAAAGAAAAAAACATCCACAAAAATATAGAACAAATAAGACCATGATTGGGATTCAAAAAAAATTCTCAAACTAAGAAAATGTAATAATAAAATAATAAAAGTAAACATATTTTTATTAATAGTTTTTTTAGTATTATTCAGAAATAAATTATATAAAGTTTTTTTATTTGTTTTTATTTTTGTATTTCATTTTCATTACTTTAAGTATTTGTATTTTAAATTTTAGCTATTATAGTTATACTTAAAAAAATGAGAAATGTCGCCTTTGCAAAAAGCTGAAATAACAGAAGTTATTTACAGAAGTAATTATTTCTATGGAAGTTTTTTTTATATATATATATTCAGTTTCAGGTGAGTAACTATTTCTAAAAGTGGTTTTAGCTGTAGTTAATCATGTTTTATGAGAATCATTTAGAGACAGATACTCAGCTGAGCTAAACATCAACCTGAAAATGTCTTATTGTACACAAATTACATAAAAATTATACCTCTAATTCTAAAACAGTAAGGGAAGTTCAGACCAATTGTGTTACCTCTTCAGCTGGTGTGCTGGTACGGATGTCATAGGATTCCTGTGCTGCACTAAAGGCCTCATAGAAGTTTTGTTCCCCTTGGTCCATGGTTATTGTCAAGACCCCATCATAAGCTCGTCGCAGTTTGGTGTCATTGGCCAGGACTGGATAGTTCGCATTTTTATATGGCAATGAATACAGCAGTGTGTCATATGGAATGAAGATGTAGCCTCGGTCAATCATTCTCATGTCCATTGCTGTGGTTAGCAAATTATACTGTTCCTCTCCACCAATCAGAACAGAGTGCATGCACATGATGACAACTGCACACAGAAAATCAAGAGGGGGGGGTAAGTATGGGGGAAAGTGAAAACAGGATTGAGGAATAAATGAAAGGATAAGTTAAAGTTAATAATTATTAAAACACAATGAGAGATATCACACAAAATTATTTACTCTAAAAAAACTAAAAAGTGCTCCATTGGCTCGAAATTATAAGGGAACCACTTTTATAGCACCTATCTTTAAAGGTGCTATACAGTGTTGTCAGATGGTGCTATGTAGAAGCGTAAGAGGCTATCTCAGAAAACCTGAGGATATAGAAGGAGATCACATCAACTGAAACAAATAACAATTATTTTGTCATCTTTTTTTAATTCTCATTTTTGTTAAATGAGTAACACTGTAAAAAAATTTTTTATGTTTTTTGGAGTATGTTTTACAAAATTTTCAGCCTTTATACTTCAAAATTACATATTTAATTCAACGTGTTACATTCTAATTCTTTGTAATTCTTTGTGAAATTTACTAGCAAATTCTACACCAGTTTTTTTTATTCAGTGTCACTCAGCTAAATTCATATTTGCATTTTTAAGCTTAATTCAGACATAACTCATAGATCTCACCCCTCACTCGATCGGTCTCCCGTATTTTCTTCAGGGCTCGCCGTGGCCCCTCCTTGTCCATCTCCATGGTAACAACCACGCCAACTGGCAGACCAAGAGCACGGAGAGATTCTGCAAGTTCATGCCCAGTCGCTTCCCACATGTTGTTCTCCGCTGTTATAATCCCAACGTGAGCCCAGCGGAAAAAGCGCAGCACGGAGAAGAGCACATGAGAAGACAATGGGAGCGGCCGCAGAAAGGTGGGATACATTCCCTCATCCATGTCAGCCTTCAGACAAGCCCAGGACAGGATGCCCTTGTTCCAGTTCTTTGCCAGCAGTGTAGCAGCAGTGCAGTAGCCAGGGTTTGCCGGTCCAAGAAAGGCCGATCCATAGCCCTCCAGCTCGGCAAAGCGTGCCAGCGCTTTCGAGCTTGAGCAATCCTCATTAATTAGTGTGTATTCATACCAGTAGCCTTTGTTAAGGTCTGGGTTTTTGTTTATTCGGCTCATAGCTAATCGTGCAGCCAGGTCTGGCAGGGCTTTGGAGTACATGGGGTCACACGCCCACGGTCCTACGATGGCGATTTTGAAGGTGGTGCCCCAGGCCTCACAGGGCAAGTACGATAGCATGACTAGAGGAAGGAGAAAACAGTTCCCCCACCAGCTGTGGCTGTGGAGCACTGGGCTCGAGGACACTGGCCTCCATGAGCCATCAGGGTTTTTTGCTTTTTGCTTGGAGGTTTGTTTCCGTCGTCTCTTTCCAGCAGAGGACAGTTGCCATCGTGGGTGATGGGACTGGCAAAGAAAGCTAGAGTTTCTGTGGTCATCCATTTTCATTTTGTTTTACTGTTAGTTGTCAGGGACAATGAAAGAACAGGTGCCACTGAGAGATGTTGTCTTGTATTGTGTGAATATTTTATTTTGATTAAAAAAACACACCCAAAACCCCCAGCTCTCGATTTGGGTTCTACCCACTGAGGGGCACTAGCCCAAAACTATAACCCAATTACCAGCCATAACTGTCTGTTTTAGAGATGGAGCAAATGTGTGCAGATGTATTTGAGAAATACAGCTTATAAGGGTTTAGTGAATGAGAGGGAAAGAAGGGGGGGAGACAAGGGATGAAAACAGAGCAGAAAAAGTTAGTATTATTTATACTGGAATATTAATATACAATACATTGCATATCTTTTTTAACTTAGTTTACTATATGTAGTAGTGATGTGAGAGTAACAGTGGCTCAAACATCAGCATAAGGGTCAGGGGCCCGGGGCCCGTATTCACAAAACATCTTAAGGATAAAAGTAGCTCATAACTCGCCGATTTATGGCGAAAATTCAGAGTAAATTTTTACTCTAAACGTATTTCACAAAGTGTTTTAGCTCTAAAACTAGCTCCTAAATCTGTGAAAGATGGTGAAGTGAAGTGAAGAGGACTCCTATGTCACTAAGACCAAGCCACAAAATATCCTAAAATGGCTGTTGCCGGCAATCTGCCTCTGAATGTAAACAGTTTAGAAACATTCAATGATAATGACCTTTTATAAAGGTATCACCTTTGGTTTTTGGAGCTTATCCCAACTCTAAATTTTGAATGATTATGTCTTTGTTTTCATTAACCAGTTGGGCAAGACGTAACAGCTGTTCTTGAGACCAGTTTTCTTTTTCATTTAATTTTATGTTTGCATCTATCACTATCAGCCATGATTTTTTAATTAAAAGGATGCATATTCACTAACTGTTTCCAAGAAGCACACATGTAAGAGGCCGACAATTAGCTGAACTTGTTTAATTAGTGACTCTTGGTCTGCATTTTAAAATCTTTATTTGAATCTGGCAACATTTTTAATTTTAAACCTTTATATATGGCAACGTCGCGCTCTACAATACTTCTATGAATTAATCTCTGACAGAGACTATCAGCCAATCACTGTGTGCATAGTTAGTAAGCACGCTGACATCATCCATAGCAACGAGGTCAACCCCGCCCTTACTCTTAGCTTAAGACTTCTCTCTATTCCTTAGTAAAGATTGTCTCTGCAGCTTTGTGAATAGGTTTTAAGAGAAGAATCTTAGCTAAAAAACTTTTACTGCTATTTTGGAGAACTCTTAGTGGTAAGATAAAATGTCTTGTGAATGCGGACCCTGATATCTGACTCCAGGCTTGGTCTGATCAGCTGACCAGCCACATCCTCACCTGACTCATGTGACATCTGTGTTTCAAGGTAGAGTTGGGGTGAAATGTCACATGACTTGTACCAGGCTGTCTGCCATTCCTCCTTCTCTCCCTCTCCCTCTCTTCCCTCTATCCATTGCTCAGCAAGCAGCAAGCAGATTAAAATTAAAGAGCTCTGCCTTCATTTGCCCTGGCCATAATAACTGCCAAATAACGTGAGGCTTAAACAATCTTGATCTTAATCAACCTTATCTCTTTACACCATCATCACTCTCTTGACCTGTCAAGAGTTTTGATCTTGGATGTTTTTCTTTGTTCTCCATCCTCTAATCCATGTCTTCAACAATCTGTCTGACTTCTGTATAAATGTCCTGTCTAGCCCCTCACTTCTTAACCTCTAGGTCTGGCTTGTTCTCTTTCTTTGGACCTTTGGCCAGCTCTAAAATAACTCAGGATTACAGAGGATTGCACGGGACCTTGCTGTCAGACTCATGCTACTGTGTTTGAGAGATCCACTGTCTGTGATATTAGAGAACTGTCACACCATAGCTCCCCATTTATTCAGTCAATTTTTATGTACAGCATTACAGCACAGTAGTTTTATCATCTAAAGGAATTTCACGTATTTACATAGCTATTTTTGGCATTTATTAATGTATAAAGTATGTAGTGTTTTAGTAGTGAAGTGATTGAACATTACAGTAAATGGACAATACTATTTCAATGCTATTTCTTTATCAACAAAGACCCATATCTTTGAATGTTAGCTGAGTTAGCATAATTATCAATTTGACATCATTTAGTAGCTTGATACAGGCACACATTTCATTAAGTAGGAGCAATAAAGTTAACTAGTGTAAATTACATTGAATTTTGATCAAAGTAATAATAATATAATGAAACTAATTGTGAAGTTTAACACATCAAATGCTGGAATAAAACAATTAATTTATATTGAAATAAAATTATTTGTCAAACTCTAATACAATGCAAAAAAAAAATTATATATATATATATATATATATATATATATATATATATATATATATATATATATATACACACACACATCGTATTTTTCGGACTATAAGTCGAACCTGAGTATAAGTCGCATCAGTCCAAAAATACGTCATGATGAGGAAAAAAACATATATAAGTTGCACTGGACTATAAGTCGCATTTATTTAGAACCAAGAACCAAGTGAAAACATTACCGTCTCCAGCCGTGAGAGGGCGCTCTATGCTGCTCAGTGTAGACTACAGGAGCATGTTTTCACTTGGTTCATTTCTCTCGGTTCATGTCAAATTAATTTTGATAAATAAGTCGTACCTGACTATAAGTCGCAGGACCAGCCAAACTATAAAAAAAGTGCGACTTATAGTCCGGAAAATACAGTATATTTCTAGTCACCAAGCCTAAGATTACTTAGCATCCCTCAGGGAAGTCCTAATCCTTTAAGCCTCAGGGAATACTCTAGCAAATTCAATATTGAAAACTACTGTTACCCTTAATAAAGGATTCCTAATAAAAGAGCAAAAGATCGGCTAACCTGGTAAGTGTGGCTAATTGAGAGCCATGATGAGTTCTCGTCCCATTAGAACACAGAGAGTCTGAGAAGAACCAGAGGGGGACCAGAACTGCACTCCCACAGAGGAAATAGTAATAAGAAATAAAAAATCTGAATCAAAAATGTAAAAGTTCAGACTGAAGGTGGAGAAAAGACAGATATTCCATGTCAAAAGAGATTTAAAAAGATTTAAAACGTTGTTTGTCTTATCGTCTTTAAAAAGCATAGTATAAAAAATATAGATGTAGAAATCCACCTTTCTCTTTTTAAAATGAAGAGGTTGATCTTTGGTTTGTGGTCCCTGGAGGTTGGAGGCCCTCTGTTGGACTGAGTCCTGCCCCAATCTGGAGATCTTAATGGAGGAAGCCACTGGAACAAGAGCGTCTCTGAGTCCTGGGTCTTACCGGGAATAGGCAGATTTACAAAGAGAGAGACGGCAAGAGACAAGGAACGAGCAGAGGAAAAAGGAGGGGCAGGCCGGCAATCCAAGCGATGACTTCTTAACACTCTTTAGCCTATAATCCACACATACATGGCAAAAGGCATTTTGTCTCCTCAGTGTGCACATGAGCTTGTGGCCCAGCAACATTCAAGATGTCTAACAATTTGAAGTAGATATAATAACAACACTTAAATACTGACACTTCCAGTCACAACGTTAGACGTAATTATTTTTAACCACTGTCAGTATTTATAGTCTAACTTTAAATGGATAGTTTTGTCTAATTATTTAATTTTTAATGTAATGTCATGACAGATATTACAACAGAAATGTTGTATGAAGGTTTCTAATTAAGCTGAGGATTTGATCCCATGGCTTTGTAGGATCAGCAGTGAGCCAACAAACGTTACGGATTGAACTTGTACTGTCCTGCTCCATTTTGTTTCCTTGGGTGCTCTCTGTAATTTTTGTTTATGTTGCCAATATGGCAGTCCTCTTGGACACCCAAAATGTCTGCAATAGACACAGTCAGCCTTGAGGAATTATTCCTGTATTAAAAGTGTCAGATAATAGCAACCAGAATAAATGATAGGCATCTGGTCATGTGGCCTCAATACAGCAGCCCCACTGTTAAGATTGAATAAAAAGATTTTATTCATTTTATTAAGCTACTGACGTGTCCTCATATAAAGTGTCCTCATGTCACATTAAAAAATCCCAAGTGTCAATGTGCCTCCTCCCTTCTTTTTGCTCTTTCTTGAGTTTATAAGCTTGGCTTGGAGCTCCCAACAGGTGAAAGGAGATTTGAGTTCACAGGAAGCCCTAAGCCAGGATACCTCTTTGTTCATTGTGACATTGTGTCCTATAACACAACCCTATTACACTCTTCTTCAAGTTTCTACTTTGACTAAAAAGCTAAATTTCTGTCTGATATTTGCAGATCAGACAAATAAGTGCTTAAAGGCCTTCTGGAGAAAACTGGAAGGAAAGGTCACATGTTAACCAAATATTACAAGATGCAGCATTCAAAATGAGGAAATGAAAGGATGGAGATACATGAAACAAGAGAGTGGGAGCTGTGAGAGGTCACTCAGCACTTGTGAAGTGGTAAGCGCTCCAAGGTCAAAACCTGTGAAGATTATATCCTAACTACATCCTTGAGCTGTCCTCCAGCCAGGACTGGAGCAGCACTAAGACCTTTATAAAGTATACAAACTAATTTATACAAATTCATTTGACCAAAATTTTAAATATTAATTTGTAAAACAGAATGGCAATAAATACTTTAGCAAATAGATTCATAACAGTGGCTGATGGTGATTAGTCACCGCAATAAGTCCCATTAAAAGTTCTTTTGGAATTATCAAATAAAGATTTATTTACAGATTTAATGTTAAATTTGATGTTGATGCTCATAAAACAAATATAAAATTGAAAGAAGAATATTATTAGATTTTACAATAAAGTTATCTGCTAAAAGCCACGGAAAGAGTTATTTATATGAAATGGGTTTTCTCTCTCTATCCTGGTTGAATCTTATGTGTACATAATATACTGCTACTCAGAATTTTGGGATCAGTAAGATATTTAAAAATAAGTTAATACTTTCATGCAGCAAAAATGCATGAAGTTGATCAAAAGTGACAGTAAAGATATTTTTGCTACAAAATATTTATATTTTGATTAAAAGCTTTTGAACAGTATGTTATGCACCACTCTTTCCCCGTAAAGTAAATGATTTGTTGAGTTCTAGATTGTTACTGTCGTTCACTTGATCCAGTTAAATATTTCCTCTTTATTGCCCCCATTAATGCTCTTAACAGAAGGACCTCTATACAGCCACTGGCAATACTAGCTTTGACCACAGCACTATTAAACACCATGTGGCTGGCTCATATTAATCAGCCACTGGAAACAAAGTTCACTTTTTTGCCCCATGCAGCACGAGTTATGTGCCTGACAGAGAAGACAGACATATTTTTGTCTGTTTTATCTACCCTTACGCTTTCATTCCCAAGTTTTATCGCCTAATTTACTGAACATCATGTGAACATGAGTGTCTTGATCAAGGTCAAAATGGTGTCAAGAGGTGGAGGTTACACAACACTTAAAGGCTTTCAGTCAGTCATGACTGGCTTCTGCCCTAGACTTTTAACCTGTGTGTGTGTGTGTGTGTGTCACCCTAGCTCATGATTGATAGGAGTCCATTTTAAGTTAATCAGATTAGTTAGATTTGGCTGTGTTGTACTGAGCTTCAACCGCAAGCCTCTTACATCTGATCAGGGAAAGATAAATTTTGTTAATCAAAGTTTGACAGAATGATTAATACATTATCATAGTAAAATCATGTTAGTATAAATACACGAAAATGTGTGTATGACATGGAAACAACATGTATGCTGTATTTGTGTAAATCAGCATTGTTTAAATAGTTCATCCAACAATGAAAATCCTCACCCTCGTATCCTTAGAAATCTGTCTCCTGAGGAATGCAAAAATAGTTATTTATGGCAGAAGATCCGATGGTTCATTCACAAAGAATGTGTGTTTTTCCATTTCTCTGCACCAAAATATGTTTTGAACCATTGTAATGCACTGATAACCACCAAAAACTGGTGGTGATGAGAAAGTCACATGATGAACCAAAGCTCATCACAAACAGCATTTCTATGAGCTGAGGAGGGCAAAACTTACATATACTGTAGAAGGTGCACAGTATCATTCACACAAACACTAAACCCCATCATGCTGACACACAATACTGAAACTATGTAATAAACATGATTTTAACAACATTAGATGTAGATGTTGAACTGATAAGAAGAAACATGTTGTTTCAATAAAAAAAAACATCAAATATGAAGTGTCATGCAGGGAATTCTGGGAGTGTCAATTTACATTTTTTTCACTGTAAATTATACACTGACTTTTTCTTTTTCACTGCCAAAAATCTTATTTTTAACAGTATTTTACTGTAAAATTACATTAAATGTAATTACTTGTATTCACTGAATATAGTATGGAAACTTACTGTTAAACAGTTAACAGGTTTATACTGTAGTATTTTTAGTCTTTTACTGTTAAAATCACAGTATTTTTTTTACAGTGTGGGCTCGTGTCTCTTGCCCATGATACAGTGTTTTAGAAACGCAGCACTCAAGTTCAACTTAAAGAAAAACATGTGTCTCTAGACCTTTTTTTTCCATGCGACCATACTGCATCTCTTGCTTTTAAACTGCCTTTTTCCATTCAGTAAAAGTGAATGCCGTGACTACGGCTGTCAAGCAGATAGTTTTCATACGATCTTAAAGGGATACTCCACCCCAAAATTAAAATTGTGTCATTAATCACATACCCCCATGTCCTTCCTAACCCGTAAAAGCTTTGTTCATCTTCGGAACACGATTTAAGATATTTTGGATGAAAACCAGGGACCTTTTTACTGTCCCATAGACTGCCAACACTGTTATTATGAAGTGGCATCGCTGATACAGAAGAACATACGCTGCCTGCGTTCACCTCATAAACTCCAAAATGGCGCTACAGCGAAGTTGAGAGAAAAAGAGGAGATGAATCGTTGAATAAAGACTTTTTTTGTTTCTTTGTGTACAAAAACTTTTCTAGTCGCTTCATAACATTACGGTTGAACCACTGATGGCAGATGGACTATTCTAACAATGTCTTTCATACTTTTCTGACCTTTGACCTTGTAACTTACTTGGCAGTCTATGAGACAGAAAAAACCCTCCCGGCTTTCATCCAGAATATCTTAAATTGTATTTCAAAGACAAACAAATCTTTACAGGTTAGGAACAACATGGGGAGGTTAATAACAAAATTTTCATATTGGGGTGGAGTATCCCTTTAAATGTAATTTTGTTCCTCATAAGGATAACGATGGAACCAAGAACACTTGAGACACTCCAGGTTTACTTGAAAGCATGTGGTCATATTTACCCATATTGCTCACCTTCTGAACCTTTACCAACACAGTTCATCACAGGACACACCTGATATGAACTAAACTAGCAAGCATGGCATAGAAAGATATGAAAAGAAAAGTTTTAAAGAATCTCTATAATTTTGAGCCTAACAATGAGACTGTACCAATTCCCTTAAAACCAAGAAGGCCTGGTGACTGCTTTGGAAAGCTTAAGTTGGAAAATTGCACACTCTTTTGCAAACTCTAATCAGTGGAGCAATATATTTTGATCTGATGATCTGCACATTGTATTCTTGTTTTATTGTTCTTTATTGTGTACTTCTCTTTCTTGTAATTACATGTGTAATTTTATGTTCTCTGTACCTTAACACTTTCATCTTGGCCAGGTTGCCGTTGCAAATGAGAAACTGTTCTCAACGTGCTCACCTGGTTAAATAAAGGTTAAAAAATAAAAATAAATAAATAAAAATAAAAAAACATTATGACTGTTTTAAACGAGTTTAGTATATCTTTTCAGTAATGGCCAAGTTTATTTACTGACTAAAATTAAATTGCTTCCTTGAAGGCATATTACAATGCCTGATTATAATCTTGGTGAAATATGTTTATATTCCATTATAAATCACAAAATGTTTAGCCTTAGCTGAACATTTTCCATTATACTGTAGGTGGGTTTTAATGTTCTCCCTTTTATCAGTTTTTATAGTCACATCTTTTTCATTAAAGTCCAAAAGCAGTGAGACTCTGTTTGTTGTCCACAATTCTGCATGGAATTACATCATTAGTCGACAGGTAATTTGACAGTCGATGGGTAAGAAGCCTAAGGGCTTCAATATCCTGTATCCCGGGGCAACACTGACGGAGGCAGCGGAAGCAGAAGTGTGTGTTACACTGAGGGCAGATGATATTGGGACAGCCTTTTCCATTGTGTGTAAGCAGGGTCTTGCACCCTGGACAGGCCCTGAAGTATGGACATCCTCTCGCCGAGCTGTGTGGATCAGTGATTTCTGTGTCGCTGAGGAGGGCAGCACGGAGCGCACAGTTTGGCAGTGTGCAGGAATTGGTGATCGAAGCACTGTGTGGCAACTCTCTCTGACATGCCACACAGAAACGAAACACAGACCTGTTCACTACAGAGCAAGATCTGCAGACTGCACACTGACCATCCAAAGCTACGACATTAGACTGATGACAACTGGGACACTGGAAAGAGGGAAACAATTGGTGAGATCTGGTCACATAATAAAATATAAGAGGAACTCCACTTCACAGATTCCTTTCACTTGCTTTTCCCAAGTAAAAATGACTGCACCTATACCTGAAATATTTATTAGTAGTCTATAATAATAATAGGCCTACTATTATAAAATATATAATGTTTACAATAACATGTTTAACAGTAAGTTATTCCTTTATAGATCACATAGGGTATAGTTAATTTTTCATTGGGTAGACATTTAGCATTAAATATACACATAATGTCCAGTAAAATATGTAACTGAATGTGTAAATTATATTCTGCATATTTTGTTTCAAAAGTACAGTACTGAAGTATGCTACAGTAAGCTTCACACATTAAGCTTTACACAGTTACATCATTATTGATTCAAAAACAGTGTCATAGCTTCATAACAAATTTAATAGGGCTGATCTTATACTAGTAGCTTTAGGGCTACATTTCACATCTCAAATATAGGCTAATCAAAATGACTGAGCAATAGCTCAATGATCCTTAAAGTTTTAACCCAGGAAGGCTCCACTAGACACTTATCAGTGGAAAACTGCGTCACAGTTAATCAGACACCTTGACATAGTGTGCTAAATAAAGTCTAAGAGCTTAATTCCCTCCTATAGTATTCTGGTAAAACAAGTGCCTGAAATAGCTTTTGCGAAATGTTTGACGTCATGATGGATCACAAAGATCTGGAGCGGCCAGTCTACCTTTGGAACATTCATGGCTCAAGTCCTCCTGGACAGCTTCCACAGATGGACAAACCTGAGAGAGAGAGAGAGAGAGAGAGAGAGAGTAGACGAGGGTCAGCCGATTAGTAAGGAAAAAGTAAGACAAAGAACTGTGCTGACAGGGAAACTGAGGACACTGTCTCACAGTTATGCACTGTAGCCTACCACAGTATGACAATTTACCAAGAACATTATCTATGTGTAAAATAACATGCACTTTGAGAATCAATATGTCTCTGCCAACAAGAAAACAATATTCCTTCCTACAAGTGCGAAATTCAAATAGTTCAAATAGTCTTAACTATGCAGTTAAAGCGACTCTTAGCCTACTACAGAATGTATGAAGAGAAGAAATGACTAGTAAAATGAATAAAATGTAAAGCAGTACTTACTGGACACCAGCTCAGTATTCCAATCACTTCTTTGTGCGAA
The DNA here is from genome assembly GCF_963082965.1 of Carassius carassius. Classification (NCBI taxonomy): domain Eukaryota; kingdom Metazoa; phylum Chordata; class Actinopteri; order Cypriniformes; family Cyprinidae; genus Carassius; species Carassius carassius. Next base: position 23,654,946 of record NC_081758.1, on the reverse strand, counting down.
GAGACACAAAATGTTAGTACTGTATGTATTTCTCGTGAGAACAGATTGAAGGGGAATACCCAAAAGTCCTGCGTCTTTCACTTTCTGTTCAGAGGCAGACACAAAACAACAGAAAAAAAGATAACAAAGGTACCCCTTTTGGCAGTCTTCATAAATATAAATTTTCACATGAATTTTTTTATTGTATGCAACGTTCTTTAGCTGTTTTTCCCCTTGCAAAACACTATTAATTTAGCCAGCGATTACAAGATGCCTGGTGATTTAGGTTTATATAGCGCTGTCTGCTGGTCAGTGAATGAAAGTGGAAAAGAAATGCTTGCCAGCTTGCAGTCCCTCTTCCCTTTAAATTCTACTTCTGACCACTTGATCACAGATCACGTTCTCTGGTACTTTTTCATTCTCGAGAAAAAAAACATTAACAATAATAAATTCACTGGAAATACACTGAACTGACTTTAACTGATAGACTGTTTCCATTGTCCTCTTGCATTAGCAGCACACGTTTCTCCTGTTTAACACTGTAAAGCTGTTTTGACACAATCTGTATTGAATAAAATGCTATATAAATAAAGGTGACTTGACATTACTTGGTGCTAATGAGAATTAAAAAAAATTACAGTTTTTAAAATATATTAATTTCTTTATCTCTGGATTAAAAGAAAAGACAAAAACAAAGTTTTTTTATTTATTTATTTATTCTAAAGTTATTTTTAATAGTTTATGCTCATCTACTAGAGTCCCATGCGATTAATGATCTCAGCATTATCCGCTATCACACAGGGCCCTATCTCAAGATCATCATCATCATCATTATCATCATCACCATCATCATCATCATCATATTCATCATCATATCCAGCTTCGTAGCACTGTGGACGGAGGCAGCGGAAGCAGAACTCCTCTTCGCAGTTGGGACAAATAATGTAAGGGCAGCCCTCACCACTGTGTGTTACTAGGGCCTGGCATCCCGGACAGGCCCTGAAGTATGGGCATCCATTCACTAAGCTTTGCGGGTCACTGATCTCTTTGACGCTGAGGAGGGCAGCACGGAGAGCACAGTTCGGCAGCATGCAGGAGTTGTTGGCTGAAGCGTTGCATGGCCACTCTCTCTGACACGCCCAGCAGAACTGAAACACGCACCTCTTTGCTTTAGAACAAGGTCTGCAGACTGCTTTCTGTCCATCCAACTTACTGAAATCAGACTGCTGACAGCCAGGACACTGCAAGTCAGACAGACAAGTTAAATCATTGCCAGTATGTGATGACAAAATACTTTTGTCACTATAAGTGAGTCATTGAATCATTCACTCAGTCACTCATTCACTCAGGAGATTCAGTGATTAATTTAGTAATTTGGTGAATTGTTTGGAACTATAAAAAACATAATATTCTGCAATTGTTCTATCTAAAATGTTATTATATTAGTGTTATTATAAATGTTATTATATAAAAGTTGTTGTCTTCTTGAACTGTTGTATAAAATTAACTATCAGAGCACAACATGATTTAACACAGTTTGCAGTATATTGCAGTATCATCTTTTGGAAAAACAGATGTTAAAAAGATCCTAAAAACTTCTAAATGAATAGATCTCTTTTCTTTCTTAGTACGCTGTCATAATGTGGGTAGTTTTACAAATTCTTGAAAATAAAATGAAAATATCAGTAGCACCTTTGGACTGCTCATGTTTAAAGTTTGCTGTTCCACATCCACAGATCAAAAGAGAAACCTGTGAACAATATTAGTTACTCTCAATAGTGAGTAACTGGTCACTTAAAGTAATGTAATAATAAGCTGGTGAACAACATGAGCACAGTTTTCAAATCAGTCAGTAAAAGGCCAGTAAAATAATAACAATAATAATCAAAGCAAACAAATACCTTCTTCACTGGCAGATCACAAACACAACATACTCAACACTTGTCTGTGGAAGGAAGCTGTGTTCCTGTCTGTAAGCACAACTCGAATGAAGGGAATTTCCACAGTTATATGTATCTTTCACTTTTGTCTTCACTCACTTATCTTAAAGGGTTAGTTCACCCAAATATTAAAACTATGTCATTAATGACTCTCATGTCGTTCCAAACCAGTGAGACCTCTGTTCATCTTCGGATCACAGATTAAGATATTTTAGATTTAGTCTGAGAGCTCTCAGTCCCTCCATTGAAGCTGTGTGTACGGTCTACTGTCCATGTCCAGAAAGGTAAGAAAAACATCATCAAAGTAGTCCATGTGACATCAGAGGGTCAGTTAGAATTTGTTGAAGCTTCAAAAAAACATTTTGGTCCAAAAATAACAAAAACTACGACTTTATTTAGCATTGTCTTTTCTTTGTGCATTCACAACTCTGCAGTGACACTGCTGACGTGTTATCTTTGTTATTGGGCGCACCAGAAAAAACACATCAGCAGCATCGTGAACGCACTCCCAACAGACCCGGAAGAGAAGAAAATGCTGAATAAAGTCGTTTTGAAAGTCGTTATTCGTATTTAAATAACAATAAAGTTTTTGTTATTTTTGGACCAAAATGTATTTTCGAAGCTTCAACAAATTCTAACTGACCCTCTGATGTCACATGGACTACTTTGATGATGTTTTTCCTACCTTTCTGGGCATGGACAGTATACCGTACACACAGCTTCAATGGAGGGACTGAGAGCTCTCGGACTAAATCTAAAATATCTTAATCTGTGTCCCGAAGATGAACGGAGGTCTTACGGGTTTGAAACAACATGAGGGTGAGTCATTAATGACCAAATTTTCATTTATTTGGTGAACTAACCCTTTAAGCACAACCCTATATGACCTTTCTTTCCCACTGATTATATGACACATCTCTTGAGCAGGGAACAAGGAAACAAGGAATTCTTTAAATAACACAGACTTTATTACTCCAAACACATAGGGATGGCTGGAAACACAGAAAGACATTCAAGACCAGATGCTGGACTAAACACAGAGGTGGAAAGAGTACAGAAATATTCTACTCAAGTAAAAGTACCATTACATTAATGAAATTTTGTACCAGTAAAGTAAAATTTTGAACAAGTAAAAGTACCAGTCTAAAAATCTACTCAAGTAAAACTAAAAAGTAGTTCATTTAAAATTTACTCAGAGTAAAAATTACTTAGTTACATTTTAACAGTGGGAGGGAGGCAAAAATGGGATAGGCCAAGGGTATCAAACTCAGTCCCTGGAGAGCCACAGTTGATATAACCCTAATTAAACACACCTGATCCAGCTAATCTAATCATTCAGGCTTATTTGAAAACTACATGATATGTGTGCTGGAGCAGGGTTTGAACTAAACTCTGCAGGGCTGCGGCCCTCAGGAACTAAGTCCTGCCCATTATTTACTATAGTTTCCAGGGAGCGATTAAAAGAAAAAAAAAATAACTCAGTAATTCATGTATTTTAAAATGTAGCGAAGTACAATACTTCAGACAAAATATACTTAAGTAAAAGTAAAATTAAGCTCTGATTGGCCAGCTATTGAGTGCATTGTGACTGGCTGAATAACTCAAGCCTGTGACAGAAATGTTACTCCCCTTAACATACTTAGATGACATCTCCCGGCATGACCATTCATGAGTCAAAACCAACAACACCCATTACAAACGAGGTATTTGTTGCATCCAGTGGGGACATAATTACTGATTATAGTGACTTATGCCGTCTTTTTGTGCATTGCGCTGCGTATCGTGCTATGTGAACATTAAACCATGTCTGTATTTGTGATCAGAGAAACAACAAACCTTCTCTACATCAATCATCAGTGGCAAATTATTTAAATATAAAAAACTGAAGTTTTTTACGTTTTGTAAGTCAGAAGCGCCAGACTGTCCTTGCAAAGTTGGAACTGACTCACTTCATAGCAACAGACGCATTGTAGGCTGCTGGTCCAGGAAACAGTCTTTATCCACCATAAAATGCGCAGCATACATCAGAATATTTGGGTTGAACTGTTGTGGAACAGTGTTGTAAATATAACTTAACTACTGATTTTTGTGTCCTCTTTTTGAAGACCAAACTAACTAATTTTGCTTTCACAACAAAACAGCATCTCCTCCACAAGATGGCACCGACTGCAACAGCGAGAATAAAAGTTACGCCTTCTTTCTTTTCGTGAACATTTGGTTGGTGTTATGCAAATATTTCCACATAGTGTCTTAGACATGGGGTGGGGGGGCGTGTTAGAACGAGCTGTTTTAGGAGGCCTTGGTTGACTCTTAACTTTTATAAAGAATAACTCTTTGGGTTTGAGACTTTTGCAACTTTACAGATCTTCTATATTCACCAAGAGCTTGTAATACTCCAAAGAGAAAGGAAAAATTTAAATTGCATCATATGACCCCTTTAGAACAGGCCGATTTGCGGCACAGTGTAAGTTTAAAAGCGTCATAGTGTAAACTGATGGATAGACATACAGAATCATACCTGAAACAGAATACTTGTGTTTGGGAAACTATCATATATGGTGTTAAATTAATAAATGACACAGCAGATGATAATAGCTCATATTCTCTGTTTTTATTTAAGCTCCATTGAGGCATGTTACAACAGAACATTCTCTTGCCATTTACTGTTGCTTTCAGGAACTATTTTAAACTAAAGGACAGCATTGAAACTTGCTTAAAAAAATAACACATAAATTCATACGTTTTTGTTTTTAATATTTTCATTGTGTGGTAACCGTTTTATAAAAGCAATGAGGTGGGCTACTCGAGGCGGTGCTGTATTGTGAATAAATCGGCTGTTTAAAATATCTCAGAACTAATATGCGAACAAGACCATGCTGAGAAACAAGTCGATATCGCCATCTTGTGTTGAAAACATAAACGAACGATTCGAACAAGCTGTACCTGCATGTTCTAAATATTAATCTGTCATCTACTCTTGTGCTGTACAGCTTACATAACTCTGGGCTGTTCCTGTGTACACTTATCAATGTTTACAAATGATCAAGAAATGACAGCGATTGTTTATGATATGAGTAAGGCTACAGTCAGGGATACGACATGGCTTTTTATCTGTCCCGTACAGTAATATGTTGTGCGAACAGGATGTCATTAGTAAGTGATAAACTTTGACGTGAATGGCAGGTCGGACCACATAACAGACATATCCCAAAAACGACACTTAGGATCCACACAATATTACAGGTGTGGAGAGCAGGCCTACATACAGTAAACGACCTCTCACCTGTTAACACGAGCACTATGTTTGTTTTGAAGAGGAGTTACACTTCAGCGGATCTGTTCAATTCTATTCTGCTGACCAATGACAGACAGGCCTCGGTGAAGGGAGGAGCATGCATATAATTAAGTGTGTGTGTGTGTGTGTGTGTGTGTGTGTGTGTGTGGGGGGGGGGGGGGGGGGGGGGGGGAGTCTTTTCCAAACTTTGGAGCATACCAGAAGAAGCTCGTTTTATTGTACAAGTGTGACAGAAACGCGTGGTTGCAAAGAAGATGGGAGACACTGCAGAGTGGAGCTGGTGTTCCTTGGTGTTGAGCAGCATCGGCTCTATTACGGTTGTTTATTACCTGCTGAGGTGGTCATGGCAGTGTTGGCAGGGGTTAAAAGCGTACGTGCTTTCTGAGATCTGGCAAACGGACCTGAGGACATATGGTCAATGGGCTGGTAAGGTTTTCTTCAAAGATGCACAGTGGGTTCCGTTTTCTGATTATTATTTAATTATAAAATTATCCATTGTTTAGTATAAATGCATCAGAGGAGCAGGAATAAACCGATCACGTTTAATAATACTAGTGCCACTTAACAATTTGCTTCTTCTTTAACTATTAATGGTATGGCAAGCTGTCGTAGCATTTATTCCCTTTAACTAGCAATCCAAAATGTATTATGCTGCTATTAATTCTTTCAATTAAATTATTTGTGATAAGAGTGATGAGTTAATACAGCAGTGCTACTGGTAACAAATTAAAAAGTGAATTTTATGGGGTTATATCTACAATATGTTAAGTATTCACTTCCAACTAGTGTGCATTCCAGTTGTCCCTGGTAGTCATTATAGTTCGTCTAGCAACGAATCATCAGGCACTAGTACTTTTTTTTTTCCAGTTTTTCAGTTTATTAGATTCATGTGTCCATTTATGCAAATCTTTTCTAATTGTTACTAAAAACATTTTGATGTCTTACTATTTTTTTTATGAATAACTACTAGTGACCATTTGAACAGATGCTAGTCACCACTGTAATAAGTATTAGTATCTAATGAATAGTTAATTATATAAGATTCAAAAAGATCCTTGTTACTATAACATTGTGTACTAGTAATAAAAAAATAGTATCTTAAAAACATACAATTTATGCAAATCTTTTCTAATTGTTACTAAAAACATTTTGATGTCTTACTATTTTCTTTATGAATAACTACTAGTGACCACTTGAACAGATGCTAGTCACCACTGTAATAAGTATTAGTATCTAATGAATAGTTAATTATATAAGATTCAAAAAGATCCTTGTTACTATAACATTGTGTACTAGTAATAAAAAAATAGTATCTTAAAAACATACAACTTAAAAAAAAAAAACATGTTAAAATAGCTTGCCACCTGTTGGACCATGTTAACCAGTAGAATCCTGCTAATTAGCCTATGGACCACAGGGAGTCCAGCAGGTGATGCAGCAGGGTCAGCAGATGTTTGTGGTTACATAGGATGGGGACATCACACCAACATCTAGTGTCCGAAACACAACGTGCTCGTGACCTGCTTTGCTTTTTTTTTCTGCAGGGGTGTTCTTTTGCATTGGTTGTACAGTACTCATTCTGCTCAGGGCATCTGCATAGCCAGAAACTCAACATTGCTGCCTTTTTCTTGTTTACTTAAAATGTGTATATTCCAGACATAATGAAAACAGCCTTAAAAATCAGACACAAAGAATTATAGTGGTTGAAGTTGGGTGATCTAATGATAACTGACAATAGAACAGAAAGGATGGGATATTTCACTAAACCTTCCTGTCTCTCACAGTTGTAACTGGAGCAACATCAGGGATTGGTCGTGCATATGCTGAAGAGGTCAGTAAACTACTCTCTTTTCTGAAAACATTAATTATGTGGGAGTTTAAGAGCATCCGTTTTGATACTACAAAAAATAAATATAAAATTCACTGCAGATATTTTTACTTTTTCATCCGAGTTGCATGCTTCCTCTAAGCTACATGCAATATTTGACTGATTTTGGTGTCCAAAAATGGCTTTAGCCTTCGCATTAATTCAAGAAATATCAAGTAATTTTCATTAGAATGCAGCGTTTGACAATATAGGATATTGCCATAATCAACTAGTCTGGAGGATCCAGAAGCACTACTACTTCCAAAATCTGCATGGATGTGGTAAAGTATGTTATCAACTAAAAATCTGGGACACTCTTGACCACCACATTGTGTTGTTCTTGTCCTCTGTGAAAGAGTTAGTATGTCTGTTTAATGAGAGGATGTCCATAAAAACAATGTGTTTGCACTCCTGCACATCTAACAGAGAATAAGAGGTACTCCTGTGATCGGATGGAAAAAAAAAAATCTGTTGAAATGCATGGTTATAATTACTATTCTTACTATATACATACACATGAATCTTTGTGGGTGTATTTGTGCCTTAGCTTGCCAAACGAGGATTAGACATTGTTCTGATCAGTCGCTCGGAGGACAGGCTTCGCAGTGTTGCCAAGGAAATAGGTAAGTTACAAAGTAGAAGTCAAGATGAAAAATGTAGCTTCTCTAAGTGATCAGAGCAGAGACAAATCCATTTGTACGCAAAACCTCAACTACATCATTTTAAGATTTAGGAATTCTATGACTGTAAAATATTATTTTCACACATTTAGACAGAGCACAAAGAGTATAAATCTGTAAATCTGTATGTGTTTGTTTCAGAATCTCAGTACAAGCGGCAGACACATGTGATTCAGTCAGATTTCACAGAGGGACATTCCATCTACTCTGCTATCGCACAACAGCTAGAGGGCCTAGAGATCGGAATTCTGGGTAAGATAAAGATCAACAACGATGTTTAAAATAGTGAAGATGGTGCAAAAGAATGAAATGAATTTTGGTAAGCCATATAGGGGCCATAGATTAAATGTTTTTCATTTCTGGAACCAAAAATCATCATAACTTGCAACAGTTCAATAGTTAGTATAATAAAACACACTCAGTACAAAGTACTGAATAATTTTGTCTACATTTATTTATATCTATTATTAATTTCGTCTCTTTCTCTGTAGTGAACAATGTAGGTATGAACTATACAGGGGTTCTGGCAAATTTTCTGGATGTTCCTGATCCACACCAGGTCTGACTCAGCTTTTCTACACCACACAGCTTGACTTCCTGCTCTATTGTAATCTGAATCGATTGTATGAAAGTGTCTATTACATGAAGTACTTTTTTCTGTCTCCAGAGAATCACACAGGTGATAAACTGTAACACACTGTCCGTCACTCAGGTAAGACTATCTGTATGTTAACTTGTTTATACATGGCCTGTTATACTATATATTTGTTATATATCGTCTTGACATAGCAGCATACATAGGCTCGTTTACGGAATGTGTGCCTTTTTTTGTCCTTTGTGTGCATATGTAAAACAACATATACAGGGGTTGGGAAAACATAATGTGAATAACTGGGAAATAAGCAATATTTGTTTCTTAAAGCATGTTACCACTGCTTGCCTTTAATACAGCTTACAACCTTCTTTGAATAGATTCATATAACTTTTAAACGGTCTCCAATTGAATGTTGTCTAAAAAAAAACATCTGCCAATTGCTTTAGAAATGTTAGAGGGAATCGGCTTCTTAATCTACTCTCCAAAACTGGCCACAGGGATTTGATAATATTAAAGTCAGCTGATTGAAAAGGCCAGGGCAGATGTTGAAGGTCATCTTGGAGCTCCATTTGCAGAGGTTTTCTGATCATATTTTATGGTTTCTGATTATATTGCTCGCATTTTAGCATTGGTGTTCATATTGAAAGTTTTAGCACTTACAGCTCCATGTGTTTTAGCTTTATAAAGTGCCCTGTGGTTGGGTTTTTTTTGTGGAAAGAGAGTGTACATAGTTGGACACAAGTGAGTTCACTTCACTTCAAGGTGAAAGATTAAGTTTGCTGTCACTTTGCAGTAGTTGTTCTGTGTTGTTTGGAAACAATATTTCTTAGTACTTGACAGTTCTTATCATTCACATTTCCTATCATTCATTCACGCTGAAGAAGTCTCGCCATGCTTTGTTGATGGCAATCATAATCATAAAGTAACCAAACAACTGGGCGATTAACAGATGCTCCTGCTGAACAGGTTCCCGGGATTTGTCTTTTTAGTAAGTCTTTTGCAAGTCATCGACCTATTGACCTATGGCTTACTAAACACTGCTGAGTACAACTTAGAAGAGTATATTCAGGGTTGCCAACTCTCAGGCATCTGGCGTGACACTCGCGCTTGGACTTCAGCATGAGATTGATGCTGAAAGCATGAGTGTCACGCCAGATGCATGAGAGTTGGCAACCCTGGTATATTAGACAATAGAAAAATAAATAAAGATAATGGCAAGGTTTTTTTTTTTTTTACTGCAGCCTACAAACACAATATTAAAGGGGTCCTATTATGCTTTTTTAACTTTAGTTAGTCTATAATGTTGAAAAAAGATCTGCAAAGTTACAAACCTCAAAGTCCACTTCAAAAGGAGATATTTTATTTAACAGAAATCACTACAACAAATGTCGTACGACTTGTTTGGACTACAACGCGTATTTTCAGGGATTTGTGATGGCGCCAAGTGGAGCCAATCACAACACAAACTTGCCCAGCTAACCAACCACAGCACATTTCGTATTTCAGAAGGCGGGCCTTCATTTGATACAGGAAGTATTCGAGCCATTCATGCCAGACTGGGGAGAGAGGTGTTGTAATAATGTGAAAAATAATGTGTTTTTCCAACAACCCTGTTCTGGACTGTTGATTGTGGTTTCTCCCTCTGTCCATATTTGGTTGTTCCTGTTCTCATTATTAGTTAATCACCTCATTGTGCTCACCTGTCTACCCCTCATTATCTGCCCTATATCAGTTCCTGTCGCTCGTGTTCCACTTGGTCGGTTATTTGAATGTTTTCTCATGTATGTTTTCCTGACCCGTTTGGATATTACCTCTATGTGGATTAATAAAGACTGTTTATCATTATCTTGGTTGTTCTGCTTGATCACACACAGACTTTTGAAAATGTAATTTAATATACTGATTTGGTGCTCAATTATTAATGATACATAATATTGTCAATGTTAAAAAACAGCCAAGTTTCTATTAATTTTAATACTAAATGAATTTTTGAATGGTAGTGTTTCATAGATTGAAAAAAAATTGATAAGAAAGTAATTAAAAATAAAAAAACATCGATAAGATAATAATTCTCAAGCACCAAATCAGCATATTAGAATCTGAAGGAAATATAAATACACAAAACAGTCATTTTAAATGGTAATGTTAAACAATATTACTGTGGCGCAATGATCTATGATTCTAATGACAATAAAGATTTGGTGGCGAAGTTGATGACAAGTGTTGTTTTGTAGATGAGCAGACTCGTTTTGCCAGGCATGCTTGAAAGGTAAACACATAGCTGGATCTGATCATATCTGATTATTATGAAAACTGTGTTTGTGCTTTAACTGAGGGCTTGTGTTTACTCTCAGGGGGAAAGGCCTCATTATAAACATATCATCAGAAGCTGCATCTCAGCCCCAGCCAATGCTGTCGTTGTATTCTGCCACTAAGGTGCATCTTTGCTACACACAAAACAAATTCCATGCAGCCTTACAGAATAACACACAGAAATAACAACTAAAGTGGGCCTTCCTCTTCTCTTACACCTAGATATTTGTAACATATTTTTCTCGCTGTCTGCATGCGGAATACAGGTCAAAAGGAATCACGGTTCAAGTAAGTCCAGCACTAGTAAATATCTTGTACATTTGTTTTTGCTGAATCTTAATGTTGTTTCTCTGCCTTTGTCCAGTGTGTGGTCCCGTTTGTAGTCTCCACTAATATGACTCATAACGTGCCTGTCAGTCCACTGGTAAAAAGTGCCGCTTCATTTGCTAGAGATGCTCTGAACACTGTGGGTTACACAACATACACAAGCGGATGTTTAACTCATGCACTGCAGGTAAACACCACTCACAGTCAGTTTGAATAATGTGGGATAGCAGATTTATAAACATTTTTACCCTCTTCCCAATATATATCTCAACAGTTATATCTACTATATTACGGTGCCCGTAAGGTGACTTGTTCGGTTTACTTAGTTTTGTCGTGCATATTATGTCGTGGCCACGAGATCATTTTGTCGAGGTAACGACATCCTTATGTCATGGCCTCGAGATGCTATGTTGAGGGAACAACATCCATTTCTCGTGGCCACGACTTCTTATGTTGAGGGAATGACATGTTTTTCTCGTGGCCACTAGTTTAATGTTTAAACAAACCTTCGTGACCATAGCAACACGGGATTATCAGAGATGGATTCATTCATATTTCATCTTGAATTAAGTAATTATCATATTAACCATATGCTTTGGCTACCGAGCTGTATTACATGCGATTGTCAGCATTCAAATTAAGTTTATCATAAATATTACATAAAGTGCATAATAAAATATATAAAACTTTTTTTATCCATCCTACAGTCTTGTAAGTCCATTAACTGATAGTCTTTCCCCTAATATGTGTACATTATTATTATTATTAGCCTATTATTATTGGTTATTTTTTTATTTTGTTTATATATATTTTTTTTTTTGCTTCATTTCGATCTCTTTACTTAACATTCTGAATACTTTTGTAAATAATAGCGTACTGTAAATGCTTGACATTAACATAAAATGTCATAATGTAAATGCATACATTTTATATGTATAAATAATATAATAATTTCGTAATTCAAAATAAAATATGAATGAATCCATCTCTCATAATCCCTGGTTGCTATGGTCACGCAGGTTTGTTTACGCATTAAACTCGCATGGATGTTGTTCCCTCAACAAAGCATCTTGAGGCCACGACATAAGGATGTCGTTACCTCGACAAAATGATCTCATGGCCACGACATAATATGACGTTCCGACGAGTTAATATTACGTTCCCATAAATTAATATCTCATGGCCATGACATATTATCATGTTCCCACGAGTTATGTCGTGGCCACGACAAAACTAAGTAAACAGAACAATTCACCTTACGGGCACCATACTATATAAACATGCAGGGTATGTTTTGAAGTGTCCTATACATTTTATTTCAATTTAGAAGTATGAATATGTTATGGATTTACTTAACATCCTTTGTGGTTTCAGCACTTTGCTCTGTCAATTGTTTTCCCGGGCTGGCTGCGTCTCTCGTCCTATTGTGTGCAACGCATGGCAAAATTTGCTAATAGCATTGAACCCCAGTTAAGGGAGATGATGGCAGAGCCAAAAAACAAACAGGATTGACACACACCGTGGACCACAGAGATGAACTTAAAAATCACAGTGATACACAAACATGCGTATAATGGCATCAACAGTAAGAACTTAGCACAAAAACTGTTTTTACTGCAGTGACAGGAAAACAGATGAATTATTACAATAGGGACAATTTTCATTGTTATGGTAAATTGGCAGATCTATGGTCTTTATAAAAAAATTTTTGTATTTGCATCAGAATCAGGAATCTGAACCTATGGACCCTTTTCATTATTCAGTTAAATGACATTTACATTTGCATTTACAGCAGGGTAAATTGAGAAGTGTACGTACATTTAACTTTCCCTCCCTAAATAAATGTATATTGTTTAATGTAATATATATATCTACACTGTGGTTCAAAAGTTTAATAATTAATTATATAAGCTATAACATTTAATTTTCAAAAGGCATCAAGACCTTGAAAGATTACTTTTATGATGGATATCTGTTTAGTTACAATGGCATCATGTTTCCCCTTGTCTTATGTGCTGAATGAATAAGCTTTTTTTTATTTATTTTTTTAAGAAATGCAATATGCCAGTTGTGATGCTTCAAGGTTTCGTTATGTTGGCAGTACTGTAATTAACTGCATCACATGAATGATTAGATACTATACTTTTTAACTATATGGGCCTTTCATGCAGTTGAAGTGTGAAAATGTGAAAAATATCCATAGGATAGCACTGAAGAACATTAACTACTTTATACTATTGGCTATGACTTTTACATGCATCATGTATTTATTGCTTTTCAATAATGTGACATTAAAAATCAGTCTAGACTGAAAGAAAAAACATTATAGTTTGAACATTAAAAAAGAGTCAATGAAGAAAAAAACAGAATTATTTTGTTTAATGACAGTCTTCTACACTCAGTCCCATGATTGAGCTATTGTATATAGTGCTGAGGAGCCGCAGTACATCCTAACTGAACTTCTTGTTGAGCTAAATAATGCACCTCAATGATTTCTGATCTCAGATTTCTAAATACTTCAGATTATATGGAAGCTGGATTGTGTAAAGTGATTTTTGCACACTGAAAGCACTGTTAAAAAGATTTATATATCTATATATATAATAAATATACAGAATGGAATTACTTGTACACATCTATTATTTAGCATAAGACTCTTATTATTACAGATACGATAAAGGCCTGACATTCTTGGACTTGTGTTTTTGTTAATGCTTAATACACAGGCAAATGTGCAGAATATTCAAATATTATTTTAACCAGTGTCCCTTTTTTAGCTGGCAAAGACCAGCATAGTCTCAGCACAAACATCATCTTTAGCCCTGACCAATCAGATGCTGTCCATGAGCTCTCAGCTCCGCTTCAACCCAATCAGCATGATCATGAGCACAAAGAGCATTTGAACTGTAACAACTGCAAGAAACACACAAAATCAACAGGGCGTAAAAAGGTAATGCAAATTGTCAGGGGAATTTCTTGAAGTCCACAATATGAAATCCAGAATTACTAATGAAAACAGATGCTCAAGAAGATTTACATTCTCATACACACACACACACACACACACAAATGTAATAATAAATAACATGTCTATATAATTGCTCAAATGACAGTAAATAAACTATGAATGCAGAAATTAAATTAAAGTTCTTCCATGACACCAACAATGACCCAAATCCACAAGGGCTCCTCAATGGCTCACAAGCTGTAACTGGGTCACAAGGGGTTCAAAGGGTCTGTTTTATACCAAGAAAAAGCAGAAATGATTAACACAATTTTCCAACAGTGCATTACAATAACAAAAAGCAAATACACATTAACTTTTCCCTATTACAGTGCAACTGTAACCACATCTCATTTAAGGCAAACTCTTTCCATCCTAATTAGTCAAACATATTTTTTTCTATATTGCATCTTGCACAAACACATAAACATGGATCACAGGATATGCAAGCACTCACTTTCCAAACTCTAAATGTACTGTTAATGAGAACAGATGGGAGGCACATGGAGAACTAAAAAATAACTGCACTACATAATGATTTGGTAGTATTTACACATAAACCCAAAATAGCAGTTTTCACCAATGACACAAACTCCATCCATCTGTTTTTAAATAACATTTTTATCAAGAGGAAATAATTCCCCAGTTTATGATATATGGTCCTCAAAATCATCTGCCCTTTGAGAATATTACGAATCAAATACACTTGTATTCCACTCATTCAACGTTTCAGATGTTCCTCTCGATCACACAAACATGTTTTGGTTATTGTTTCTCAGAGTTCAGTACATGTGACCGGTGTGACCCCGTGAATCAAGAGAGTCGGGCCCAGGTCTCGCGTCAGCGTATCCAGCTGCGTCAGGTACTGCTGTGAAAGCACAGAACTGGAGGGAGGGTGGGGCAAATACAGGAAGCGGACTGCTGCCGTAGAGCTGTGTTCCCTCAGCAAGCCGTTCATGGTACACAAGAAATCCTCTGGCACTTTTTGACCCTCTGAATTTGGCCCTCTAAACATGCATGCCACGTTATCACACGCCACAATCTTAATAGCGGCACGAATCCTAAGCATTCCCAGCAACTCTCTAAACTGCTCCTCATTGGCCAGCCAGCCCTGGTCTCCTGACCCTGATGCCACACAGACAAATATGCGTAACCTGGCACGGCGCCACCTGTTGGCCATGTTTAACACACATGCCATCTGAAGCAGGAAAAGACTGGACACGTCTGCGTAACTTGCACTGCCTGGAGACAGTAGGTTAGTCGGCCACACATCAATGGTGTCCACATTGTCATTTCCCCTGCCTTTGCTGTCAGGCGGCAACTGGAAAAAGTAGCGGGCTAAACAAACGTTCTTGCCCATTTTTATGGCATCACAGATGATGCTCACGTATTCCTCGGGCTGCAGAGCGCGAGGGCTCTCGGCATGGCGCACGGGTGGAAAGTGAGCCTGTAAGGATGGAAGGTCCACCCCAAAATTATCCCCCTCACCCCTATCACCCTTGCAAAAGACAGGGTCCTGCAGGAAGTAGTCCTCTGGATAGCAGTTGTCATAGAAGCCCAAGACCAGGGTATTAGGCTTCATGCCTCCTGGAAAAGAAGATAATGATGGTACGACTACATAATACATACTACATAGATACGCTGCATGTTTTTGAATCATGATAAAGAATCAGCTCATAAGAGTCATTTGTTTACGAATCAGGCTACAGTGGTTTTAGATGTTTTTGATTCATTATAAGGAACTAGCTCATTAGAGTCATTTGTTTGTGAAATAGGCTACACTATTTGTGCTCCATGTTTCTGAATCATTAAAACAATCATCTCATAAGAGTCACTTATTTATCTATCAGGCTACAGCTGTTTGTCATGCTTTTGATCGTCTAAAAATTTCTAAAAACCTGGCTGCACCTATCTTGCAATATTTGTTATTGCATGCAACTTGAAGAGGGAAAAAAAGTCAATAGAAAGTTGTTTCTTGCCCTTTTTTTGGCCATACACTTGGCCTTTTTAGTGCATCACACAGAGTACAGACTGTGTACAACTAAAAATATGTTTAAAAGAATGCAATTTATCAGAAAATCTACAGTATGTGATTTCATATGTGATAGCAGTGCTCATTTACAGTCAACTCAAGATTATGTTCAGATAAACTTTGCAAGTTTATCTTCATGCAAGTGTTCAACATTTTTTATCTGAATAACTGTTATCTTAAAAACAGCTCTAAAGGAAACATGCTGTATTCTCGGAGTACTTTTGTGATGTTTTTATGCTATTGTTTTTTTTTTTTTATGTGAAACTATTTGTGCTGCCATCTTGACTAGGACTCTGGAAAAGGAGATCTTGTATCGCAATGGAAGTTTCCTGGTTAAATAAAGGATCAATTAAAAAATAAATAGAAATGATTAAGGATATACACTACGCTTTTTTACACTACAATTACAATTTACATTGTGGAGCAGATGCCATCTCAGAACTAGCTGAGCTCTTACACAAACGGTGTTGAAAACACTACAATAATGTATTTACTGTATTATTTCACTAGATATGTACTTGTACTTTGTACAGTAAACATAAAGATGTAGTCTAAATGATGCATCCTGGCTCTGTGCCATAAAGATAACGCGATAAGAAAATGTCTCACCTAGTCCAGTGATGCGGAGCAGATGCTGGGTGCCCTGCCTGACAGATGGAGAGAGAGTCAGATCCACAAAGGCCTTCACACCCAACTTATCCACTAGACTCAACCAGAAATTATACTGCGGCTGCACCGGGTCTGCTGGCAACACATCTGTGAGAGAGAGAAAGAAAGATTACATTTGGTCGTGTGGCTCTTTCTATTCTGACAATCAGTGTGCAACAACATGAAAGTAAAATGGATTCACAGCAGAAGGGCTGTTTAGTAATCTTAAAGGTACATTTCAATCAAAAATGGCAATTCTTTCATTATATAGGAAGTTGTCATGAAAAAGATAGTAATGTTTTTTGTCCATACAATGAAAGCCACACTTTTTTATGATGGATTAATGCGCTTTGTTGGACTTCTTTGGGACTATTTAAAAATAACACCCATTCACTGCCATATCAAAGCCCGGAAGAGCCAGGACATTTTTTAATATAATTCTGATTGGATTCGTCTGAGAGAGGAAAGTCATATACATATAGGATGCATTAAGGATGAGTAAATCTTATGGTAATTTTCATTTTTGGGTGAAATATCCCTTTAAAAGTCTTCAGAATAATCTTCTTTTCTTTTTCATGTTCCGCAGAAGAAACTGTCAAACAGGTTTGAAATGACATGAGGGCAAGTAAATATTTTTTGGCAAACAATACCTTTAAGATCATAAACTCATCCTATGGAGGTGGGTATGCCCGAGTTAACACTGATTAAAATGACAAGATTACAATGGAATGAGAAGAAACAAAAGAACAAACAGAAACCATCCTTACGCATTATGGTGGATTTGCTCAAATAAGAAAATAACATTTCTCCCATCTTAAATTAGATTTCTGTAGACCACTTTTCATTGTCAATGGAGGCTAGATGTCCTTGCAAAGTGTAAAAACACTGTGACTGTGATATTATCAAAACCCTGCTTTCTCTAAGCATCCTGACCAGCCATAGCAACAATGACCCTGCTTACATGCACTTAGGAAATGGTTTTAGTCCAGAGATTTTGCAGACACAGCCTTTCTATACATTTCAAGAGATTAAGAAGCAAGAGAACACACTTTATGTGGTAAATCTTTGCTCTATATGCCTTGTGAAACATTAAATTGCCCCCTAACCCCCAATAACCTGTTGTCCTACCCAGATCTCCAATCTGCACATGCCCAAGAACAAACAGCCCTCCTTTCTTTAGCTGGTTGACAAAGCAGATGAGCTGACAGGAGGAGCGTGGGTTCGCCACCATCAGTAAGACCTGAGGCCGCCAGAACTTTACATGATCCTTACGGGAGTCTAACATCAGAAGGTACTTCCTCACCTGAAAGCAGCACAGGAAGACCAACCATGGATTTAAAGTTCAGTGCATTCACGTGTATGTGTGTGTGTGTGTGTGAAGGTACCTGATGGAAGATCAGCGCTTGACTGATGTAGCCCCAGCTGCTGGTGGGAGAGCGGTAGTGCAGGATCAGGAGGAGGAGCAGCAGCAGTGCAATACTGGCTGAGGAATACACTGGGTTTATCACGAACATCATTACCACACAGCTTATAATACCCAACAAACATGTGTGCCATGAGAAAAACTGAAATGTTGGCCTGCAAAGAGAGGAAGGAAAACGAAAAACAAAAAATTATTAAAAATAAAGTCCGTTAAGATTTTATTTTTTAATGAAGTTGATACTTTTACTCAGCAATGATGCATTAAATTGAGCAAAAATCTAATTGACCTTATAAAATGCACACACACATAAACGCTTTGAGCAGTACCTGAAGTTTGGAGCTGAGGCCCATTCCAGAGCCAGACAAGCCAAATCAACCGCCGCATACGCTAACAGGTAAAACACTGTCACAATACCAGCAATCACATTCAGTTGTCCTGCAAACAGTGTGCACTACAACACACACACACACACACAGTCTTAATATCACGTGTCACAGAAATAACATCCAAAGAAGCACACAGCTCCCTATACCTGCACCAGACCCCAGGTGTAGAGCACAGACACCCACGGGTTCCCAGAGCTGGAGGTTACAGCGGCCGGAGCCAGAGGCAGACCTGAAACCAGATCAACAAAACACTGACACACTCTAACAGAGAGGAACAGTACCATCATCTCACTCCAGGATAATATTACACCATCTTATCATAACAGCCATGTCAAAACCAACAATGTAATCTAGTAACTGGGTCAGCAGAAGATTGAAATAATAATCTTTATCATATCCAGTGTCCCATACATCTTTCACCATTTACCTGTTAAACAAATAGTGCCTTTATAAAGTATCCTGAAATGATTTCTACTAAGAATTGATGTACACATTTAAATCATAAAAGTGGTGTTTTCCCCCTTCTGATCAGAGTAAAACTAAGAAAATAAACCCTACACACAGTGGTAAGCTGTGATTAAAATCCTACATGATGTGAAACTATATTGTATTGTATTGTATGGCCCTTGTTTGTAAGTCAAATACATGAACATGTTTTTAGTGAAGCTTTGTTCAACCAGACAGAACAGATCAGATCTCTGCTGGGCTAATGTCTTTTTACTGTTTCCTTTTTAAATGCGGTGGTGCAACACCATTAAGCAACTATGCAAAAACTTCGCCACAGGTACATTATAAGCATTGTTGCCAAACCTGCCATGTGGTAGGATTTTAAACAGGCCACTGACCTAGCACTACAATAAATGGTGTGACATTAAACCTTATAATAATTTTAAACGTTTATTGCGCCACAATAAATAAACCACATTATAACAAATAGGTTCCTATTGTTTTCTTCTATGAAAACAACAACAAATTGTGAAACTCTTTTTTGCATTGCAATGAACAGGCTTATTCTTGAATTCTGAATTCTTACATGTCTGATGTCTTATTCCTGGATTTTTAAAAAGTAGTTTGACGTAACATTTCCTCAATAAACTGTAATCTTTCATCAATCATTTTCTGTGATTCCTGTGACTGATTTGTTTATATGATTTGAGAGGAAAACTTAACATTTTCAATAAAATCAATAAAAATCACATTTCAAAATAAAAAAAGGATAGCTTGCTTGGTTTCGATTATGTCTCGTCAGCTAACTGATTTGAGTAGGAAATATTTATCATTATTGTATTTTTTTGTTTTTAGATAAAGTGCCCTTTTTTACCTTTTCACACAGAATATGAGCTCTTCACACCATATAACAGCCTATAAAATGTGAAAAAAAAAAAGTTACACTGAAAAATTTTCACTAAGCATATCTTCCTTAGAAACCATGAATACTGCTTTCCAAGTACTGCTCACTAATGTTTTCCAATAACACTTCTTGTGGAGATGTCAACCGCCCTAACACACACAAACATCTCAGTATCAGTTTCCAGCCTGAAATATGTCCTTTAAACAGACCAAACCCACACTAACCAAAAAGCTGGTCCAGAGCAAGCGCATGGAGGATTCGAGAAGCTCCTATCATGGAGCACATAGCAGCTGAGAGAGATGCACAGTACACCCCAATCATCACGAACGGAGGCCACACGTTCACCCGCTGAAACACTGCGTAATCATTGATTAACAACAACCTGAGAGAGAGACCAGGAAATGACAGAAAGAATAAGGGAGAGATGAATAAGAGGGGAAACAAAGCATTGTGTAAATGTTCCTGTTTGTCCATGTGGCTTGAGTGTGGTAAGCGGCACCTGTCACAGGTAGAGCTCAGGAGCAGGAAGAGAAGCAGATAAACAGTGAAGGTGTATGACACAGCTATGATGGTCCCTTTAGGTATCGCCTCACTGGGGTTCTTCAGCTCACCTGAGAAAGTGAGACAAATCAAATGACATGTTAATGACACTCATCCATTATACCAGTGTTATCAATTTTGCAAAAGTCAACACAATTACACTGACAAACGAAAAGTCAAGGAAGTGTGCAAATAAAGGACGCATGTGAATGGTGTCAGAGGTTGTCTGGTTTTGTACCCGACATGTTGGCTCCTGCCATGATGCCTGTGCAGCTGGTGAACATCACAGCAAATACAGTGGCGAAAGACATCATTGTGTTGGTACTGTAATCCAGAGAGTACTGCGCTACAAGAGGAGACATTTGGACAATATTCATGCCAGTGCAGTAATTATATAAATTAACGGAAACCGTTTTATGCCCCCTGATGAATGACTGCAGTACAGTAGCAGGTATATTTGGCTGCATTCAAGGTCATCCATAATCTTGAAGTAAAAACTATGGTCGGTTTATGATTAAAACAGTACCATCCGTGCCATGCATATAATCAATTTATACAGCACTATATGACTGACATTGCAAGGCTACAGAACATCAGAATCACAGTATAATTGAAATATTGGTTTCTAAATGTCAACAAAATCACACATAGAACATTTAACTATATCTGCATTTGGTTCTATGAATACGTTTAGTGGAAAAAGTTCATTTTCTCTACATGTACCACACCACAATAATATCACCACCATGAAAATCAATGGTAAAAGCTGCTGCAAATATGTTTGTACATGGGCCAAAGATAACTTCCTGTTTCTGCTGTTGGTCGCTGTACATCAGTCTACATTGGTTGCTTATCTCGGTTATATTATTTATAAATATCTCTTAATTAAAAACTTGAAAGTAGACATTTTTCATCCTAAACATTTAGCATCTATGACATCTATATCTCTTAAACAATTTGAATTGTGTTTGCCAGAAATTGGCATGGCACATATCTGGATTTAAAAAAATTGGTGCCATGCCTGTTTTGCCATTAAAGTCATTAGCTCCTTATTTTGTACGTGCCAAAATCAGCTCTTGTCTGTGTAAAATGTTTATTTGAGAAATGTTATGTCTCAGTTGCCATTAAAATTATATTCTATATACAGTACATACACAGGGCCGTCCTTAGACCACTTAGACCAATTGCTTAATAAATGTATTAATTTCTTTAATAGAAAATCTTACTGAGCCCAAACTTGAATGGTACTGTACATGCATGTTATATACTGTACAGGAAAAACTAATTATAAATTCTTTTTACCATTAAATCAGAAAATTCCTTTGTTTCATTTTTTCAAAATGTCATTACTGAAGTATAAAATCCTGTAATGTTTATATTTCACTACCCAATATACCCTTTTCCCACTAAATGTTTAATTTAACACACAAGACATCGGTTTCATTTCTCTTCTATATATTTTGAAATATAATTGCTAAATAGCTTCAAAGATCATCATCACAACCGTCACTCTCATTACTGCATTAATGATCAGCTTACTCACGTCCGAGGTTGTTTTTTAATGTAGTGCCGTTGAATCCTGTGTAGCTGGGGTTGACGGTGACCGTGTGGTTGTTGCCGTATGTGTGTGTGATGTTGAAGCGGTGTGGACTGACTATCAGGGGGCTGATGACGATAGAGATCAGTGACATCGTCACCACAAGCAGAATGATGAAAGAGGCTTTGGCGTAGATATGAGCACCAACCAGACACACCACCAGACATAGCAACAGCACAAGAGAGGAGTACAACACAGTGTACCAGTAACCCTGCGGCAACACACGCAGCCCTTGTGACACAGCAGAGCCTAGAGAGAGAAGAAAAGAGAGGCTTCAATCTAAAAACACAAGCTATACATTGAATTGCTTTAAAGACTGTTTAGTACAGTGTGATTCAATGCACTGCTCACCTGGATCCCTCCCAAAGATGTCCAGTATGGCCTCCACCAGTCCGAGTACATAAACACCACATGCACATACCTTCGCCAAGTAAAACATCAGGCCAATACTGCCTCCAAACTCTGGTCCCAGAGAACGACTGATCATGACTAAGATTAAAGAGTTAAAGGTCAACAACAATACGCAAACACTCAGATTCATATATGAGTGAGTCTGCATTTCTAGCACTCTCTATGACAAAGAGATTGGTTAAGGATACAGTAGGCCCCGCCCCCTTCCACTGCTCCATTAGTTGAAATAGCACATATAGACAGGATTGTCAACGAGATGATGAAGTAGGCCACAAACAGCATGAGGAGACCATGGAGAAGACCTGCATGACCCACTACAAAACCTGCAAAATCGACATATACTGTATCAGAATCAATTACGCACAAAAACCACTGATCTACAGTATAATATAGAATATTATAATATAGTTATATATGACAAAAACACATCTAGGGTCACACTAGGGCCATAGTGAAAATGTTTTATTAAGTCTCTGGTCATCAGCTTTTGTCTTTTCCCATCTCTTACGCACCTGTGCGAAGAAAGAGCACAATACTGAACATGGAGAGGATGGTGGGCACCATGACGCCAAAGAAGGTGTTGAGTTTGCGGGGGTTTGATTCGGGGGATCCCTGTCCTGTCACTGCTGAGCCACCCCTGGAATCTTCAGCATCACCCATCATGCTGTACACCCCATGAACAAGAAGAGGGGAGTGCTCGTTTGCCATGGTCTGAAAAAAAGAGGAACCTGCAATAAGAAAGATTTTGAGTGTTTCCTGGTTAGTACATACAGTACAAACATTTCTCATGATTTTGAGCTATTGTACAAGCTGTTATTATTATTATTATTATCACTAAAACATTCATAGTGTACACTATTGCACATTTGGGGTAAGTTTTTTTTTTTTGTTTTTTTTAGAATTAATACTTTAATTCCTTAAATTGTTTAAAGGTGACAGTAAAAACGTTTACTCTGTTACAAAATATTTATATTTAAAATAAATGGATTTAATTTAAAATAATCCTGTGTTTTTTTTTACATTTAATGCATCAAAGAATCCTGAGAGAACATGTTACAAAAGAACTGTTAATTAGGTTTATCTTAACTATGAGAAATGTTTCTTGTGCAGCAAATCAGCATATTAAAATTATTTCTGAAGGATCACGTGACACTGAAGACTGGAGAAATGATGCTGAAAATGTCAGCTTTGCCATCACAGGAATAAAATACATTTTAAAATAGAAAATAGTTATTTTAAATTGTAATAATTTTTCACAATATTAATGTTTGGACTTTATGTTTGATCAAATAAATGCAGCATTGTTAAGCAAAAGAGACCTTTCAAAACACTGACATTTTTGTTGTTGTAATATAGTAATTATTTTAAAAAGCAAAAAAAAAAATATTTAAAAAAACAACGTCACTCTTGATGATAATTTGATTATTTAGACATGTTTTTTTTTCTTTCAAAAACATCTAGCCGGTGGATTTACAGCTATAGTCACCATAAATGTCAATGATTTAGTTTTTTGTTCATTTCCATTACTTTTTTTTACGCCAGTAAATCACATTTTTCCATTTAATCTTAATCTCCAAGATCATGGAAACTGCAGCAACACCTTGAAAGTCCCACTGATCTCCTTTTGAACCGCGTCTTTAAAACAAATGTTGGATCTGTCAAGTAGCGGAAGTAACGTACATGACCATGTAAACAGCCCAACGTACGGGCTTGAAAAACAATTGTATTACAGTCTTATATAAGTAAAGAATAATAATTGTAAAACTACCCCGCTGCTAAAACAACATCCGATTAGTTGTCTACTAACGTAGCAGACATCCATCCCAGAAAAGGCAGCTGGCATTTCTAAATGAGTCCGCCGCCTCCTCAGGCAGAAATCACGGATGCTTGGGCGTGTAAGGTTTTAAAGACACAAATAACGGTGAAGTACAGTAAGCAGATGGAGAAGCAAACATGACCTACCTATCCTTAGGAACAACTGTGGCGACGCCAATCTGAAAGCGGTAAGCAACTTCCGCTTTCAGGAAGAAACTAAACAAACCACAAGGAAACCAAACTACTCGTTTTGACAATGTGGATGCAGGATGTCCTGAAACCGATATGTTTCATCACAGCATCTTGTCGAGTTGGTTTCGTTTCTTTAAAGCTTCGCAGGTAGAAAGTTTTCGTTGCAGCCTCAGATCTCGTGATCAAACCCCCGGGACATGACGGATGAAGAGCGCGCTGTGGATCTTGATATGAACAACAGACAGCAAGACCTAATGAAAACAGAAATATATTATGTAACGATGCACCGAGAGGTTATGATCGCGTATTCTTCATGCTGCATCATGGCTGGGACTGTACCGCCTGCCTCTCAATTTGTTTAAACCATAGACTCAGACTGTATGGTTTTAAACAAGTCACGGGACAGAGGAAGTGCCCATGTGACTTCAGAGCAGTGTTGCCAGACGTACGATCATTATCGTATTTGTACGATAATTTTAACCTCTGTACGATCAATAATGAAAAAAGTCCTGTAATGTACGATAATTTCAGAATTTTATGAAAATTTAAATGATGGTAGTTGCAGTCATAGGGCTTCTTTTCTCATACATGAAATCGGCTCATTACAGACACTCTAAATGCGTTCGTGTGCACCTCAGGGTGTGTTAAGAATGCAGGAGAGTGCCCTGCTTTAAAGCCAACGAGCACAGGGCGGTCCATGACAGCAAGAACCCCTTCAACATCTGGCAACACGCAGGTTTCCGATGACAGCGGCTCAGATGTGGAGTTAACTGCACCACACAGCAACAGCTAAATTCCTTCTTCACTGGACGCGACAAAGCAAGTGTTAAAAATAAATGTAATATGTTTTAATATGCGCCGCGACGAAGACAGTCACTGAAAATAATTTTATAGTATTTTGTCTCACTGCTTCCGTCCAACAATACGCCTTGTTATCTATTGTGGTAATTTGCAAGTCGTGTCAAAATGTTGTTAGTTTATAATAGATAAATAACTCTTTTGACTCGTGTACGATAATTTTCTTCAAAATACGATAATTTTGAACTTCTGGTACGATACTTGGACATTTCCAATCTGGCAACACTGCTTCAGAGAGAGGACGGGTGAAATATCACAAGTGAGAGACGATTTTGAGCTGAACATGAGAACCGATATGTTTACTCTTTGATCCGTTATTTAAACACCTAGATATCAAACATTCTGACATCAAACCAAGTACCACACATACCCATTTCTTAATTTTAGGTTGCAGTAAGAAAACTATGTACTTCAACTGCAAACAAGGAGCACTTTAGCACTACTAAACTATTGTAACAATTACCCCAGTAGTACCATAACCAAAAATGTATACATAAAAAATAAATACATTTCATCTTAACGGGTGTTACATTCTGCATATATGTCAAGCCATAATTTTGAAAATGATGCATTTAAAAAAAAAACTCTTTAAGTGCTGCATTTATACGAAGTATAAAAATAATTCCTTTCAGTTCTGATTTATGCTGAAAGGAATTCAGATGTTTTTGTATAATAATCAAGAGTGAGTAAAATCAATTCTCAAGACCAGAAAATACCTCATTGTGAAAGTTTCATCATATCTGAAACCCATTGAAATGTTTGCAAAAAAACACTTATTGTTATGCTGCACTGCTGATGATGTATTTTGTACATCTGGATCTACATGAAATGCAATGATTTTTTTTGTGCAATGGACAAACTGTTCACACAATTAGGGAAATGCATATCTTCCAATATACCTTCAATTGTTTTTGAACCAAACTGTTAGACATCAAATAAACTTTATCTGAGGTGTGTTTTGTGCCACAACATATATTCTCATAAAACATATTAATCTTTTCTTCAGTAAGCTTTTCGACTCGACTGATAAATGTTTTCAAAACAACCATTCATATTTTTGTATTTGCTATGGTATTTATAAAAAGAATCTGTTTACACTTGCACATTTTAATCTGGATTAAAACGCGTTTTAATTATTTATTATTGTTCCTTATAGTTATGTTCTTTTGCACTTTAATCTGTTTGAAACATTTGTTTACTTTATACATTTTAAATGTGTTGTTTAATTGTATTTTAATGTCCCCGATTTTAAAAGTTATTCCATTTGTAATTAAGAGGACGAGTTTGTTTATCTTTTCTACCTGTTTTTGTTACATAGTTCAATACTGCTGTAATACCGTATACCAAGTTTCCACAATCACCATGCTTCGAAAATACCATCACATGCTTAGACTGAATCCAAAGACTGTGTGTTGAGATGTGGCCAGACATAGGAGGGTCCGGCTGAGAGGAGAGGGAAGGTGGGATTGGCAACAGAAACAAATGTGGGTGAGTGTTTGAGTCTGTGCTTTTTGAGTTGACCAAGTTCTCTGAAGCAGCATCCACACTCAGCACAGCGGTACGGTCTCTCTCCTGTGTGAATGCGCTGGTGCTTGTGTAAGCTGTCCAAATGGCGGAAGCGTTTCTCGCAGTATCTGCAAGGATACGGGCGCTCTCCTGTGTGTATGCGCTGGTGTGTTTTCAAGCAGTAGAAACGTCTGAACCCCCGGCCACAAATGTTGCAGCGGTGCACTTTATCAGGGCTCTCTATAGTCCTGCTGAACCCTGAGTCACTACTAACAGGTGGTGCCAAGGCCAGCAAAACATCGCCATCACTCTCCCGCATTGAAGGCGAGGAGATCTGCAGTAACTCTTGCATGGAGTTGGATGAAGATGCTGCAGCTAGATTTGATGAAGGAGGCTCTAATGTAAGTGAATCGGGATCGTCTTTAATTTTAATGGTGCCCTGTTTGACATCATCAGAGTCCTCCATCACCTGTATCAGCTCCAGCTCATTAACATTCCCAGCTGGCGTGCTCATTTCAAACTCAAACTTTGTCATGTCAGATGGATCCTCAGGTGGGTTTGATGGATTTTCTGGTTCCTCAAGTCTCCTCTCGCTGTCTGTTACTGCAGAACTGTTGTCTATAAAACAGAAAAGCTCGTGTTTATATATATATATATATTTAGCATGTAAAATGCACACTTCAGATTGTTGTTTTGCTGCAAAATCTTGCTGTGAAATAAAAACTAGGAATAACTTTCATATTGTTACCAATATTTCAAGATAAATATTTACTGAACGCAAGTTTGCATAGATCTTTTTTTCCATGTTAAAATAATGTTAAAATAATGTTAAAACACAATTAAAACTGCAGAGCTTTGATCATAAAAATGATGTATATATATATATATATATATATATACATATACATATATATATAGTCTAGAGGTAAATTAAACTTTTTCTCTTACTATTAGCCTATGTCAGACTTGACAAGCTTAATAAATATCTACGGCTAATACTCTATGGTTGTTTGGCAGTATTCTACTCATAAATGTTAAAAAATAATAACACTGAACCTTTTCCACCCTCATTCGTGATGTAAAACGGGCCTTCTGGCTCATCTTGTGGTTTGAAGAGAGCAGGACTGTTTTCCACAAGAGTTTGTGAGGTCGCGGGGTCACTGCTGAGGGCTGAACTGTTGCCCTCTGCAGACCTTCTTGCCTTTCTACGGTTGACACACTCACGAGACAAGTCGGACTGTACCGTAGGGAGACAGAGGCCAACACTAGGGAGATTTTTAGGACTGTGGATTCTTCCGGGTGAGTTTCGGAAGCTCTTGTTCTGCGCCGGTGCTGTGGGGCTTCCATCCGCAGCGCGTGACGGAATCACAAAAAGTGCGTCGTCTGCGTTTGGGCGCACGATGTTTGACCCGGGCTGGATTCTGTTGAGAAGTAAACACTGTTTGATGTTCTTCTCAGCCGCGGTCATGTAGTAGCGCACTGCTTTGAGCTCGCTCTCGGAGATCTCCAGTCTCTCGCGCAGGCTCCGGTTCTCTCGGTGCGACTCTGCGGCTGCGTTACGAGCCGCGGTCAGCTTTATGCCAACAACTCGCGCTGTTTCTTTTAAAACCGTTTCGACCGCGCATCTTACCGCCTGGTCGATAGTAGAGGCGAGTTCGCACTTGAGAAAAGTAACGCTGATGTCCATGCTCAAAGTCATGCTTTCGATCCACGGCAGTATTTCACTGTGATGTAATGTTGCATACGTGATCGCAGCGCTCAAGTAGAGGCGGTCTGGGTTTCTGTCTTGGCTACCCGAGGACTAGAATAGTTTACGGCCTCACTTCCATCACCAGTGAAACGTTAGTACTTCGATGATGCTACTTGATTGAAATGTTAAAAGAACGGAAACCCCAAAGTGTGTTGCGAATCTCACGCTATCTGTCGCGTTTTGCTGTCGTCAGTGTCGAAGAATAATGACGTCAAAGCAGCCTGGGATTTCGAGTTTTCGTTCTGAGAGCCATTCCTTGTAGTAGTATCAGCAAATTATTTACATCATATTTATTTATTTATTTATTTATTTAAGTCGGTATATGTGTTAAGTATGAAAACTGATTCACACAAGAATGAATGTCCTTTATATAGAAATGGAAAAAACGTTACTGAGAGAGGCAGTGTTCTGTGATGTGGTCTACTTGAATCAGAGAAGAATCGCCACTGTGACAGAAAACGAGTATTTCCACTTTGTTGTGAGTATGTATTTGCATGGAATAAAAAAAAACAGTACATTGAGAAAATATTTTGCAACTGCCAGTCCAGAAAGCACATGGTAATCTCTAAAATTTCAAGTCAAGAACAGATGTGTTGCATTAATTATGACACAGGTTTAGATTTAAAAACTTGCTTTATATATGAAACTGTTGTTTTCCTATGACCTTTGCACTAGTAGAGGTTGTTTGATTAAACACACAGCAGGGTTAAACATTAGAGGCACCTTGCAGCAGAACACTAGGTTAATCATTGCTTCTTCATTCCAGTTTTGGTTGGATGAAAGATCAAACAACAGCAAAATCTTCCCAATGTTTCATAGAATACTGTCCATTTTTTTTCCACAATATTTTTTAATCATTGCTGGAAATTAACGATTAACAAATTTGCCTTCATCAATTACACATTTACATACTTAACACATTCTTTGATTTATAATGTGGCCTTAGTTCAAATAATGGCAAAATTTGGACTATATATATATATATATATGTATATTTTTTTTCCAACATGATGTAAGAAAGAGCAATAGCGCAATCTAGAGGTTGACAAATGGAAAACACAAACTCTATTTATTTTAGACCCAGTTTTGTTGCACCAAAATCGGGCCGGTCTGACGGCGAAACTCCCTTTCTCTGGTGCCTGTGAATCTGAGCCTTGTTTAGCCCATGTGGTAGGAGTGTGATCACATTGCACTCCTCATGTTTTTCACCCGTCTGTTCATTCTGTCCATCTCATCTGCTGCCAGAAGGGGAAGCATGTTTAAAGCTTTTAAATACATTTCTAGACATTTTGTTGCTTATAATCATCAGGTTAACTACAT
Organism: Carassius carassius; assembly: GCF_963082965.1. Lineage (NCBI taxonomy): Eukaryota > Metazoa > Chordata > Actinopteri > Cypriniformes > Cyprinidae > Carassius > Carassius carassius. Next base: position 23,625,117 of record NC_081758.1, on the reverse strand, counting down.
CGTATACTGGATAAGATATGTGACTGGCTATGAGTATATGTGTGGAAAAGAAATGCAGAACAGTTCATGTCCATCCAATCACATACTGCTTGCGTGCATGGATCTATGAAAATGGTGTTGCTGGGCAACCCATCCACAGCTATATTACAGTCCCTTATGGAGAAAAGGGCAGCTGGAATGTGCCATCACTACATTTGAGGAGGGGGATGCATGCTGATGATAAACCATATTTTGCTGCTCATAATGTGTGGGCCAGTCTAAAGGTAGAGAGTTGTAGAAATAAATATAAAAAATAAAAATCACTGTTTGATATTCATTCATAATAGTATAGCATAGACAATCCAGTTTGTCATAAATTTTAATATGGGCCAATCAGCAAGCGCATAGTAGTACAAAATATAATCTGTCTGCCTCTCTCCTCTGCTTGTAATTATGGCAGGTGTAATTAGGAGTGTGTCTCCGGTGGGTGGCAGCTTATGTCTCTAGAGAGAAAGTGTGCATTGCATTACTGAGTGCCCTTACAAGGGAATTTTAATTAAAGCTCTGAGTAATCTCAGAAAGTGTGAGGTCGGTAACTTGTTTTGATAATAATAGATGTTTTTTTTATTTTTAGAAATGTTTCGAAAAACACTGTGATAAAAAGAATACAAATAATAAAATATGCTCAAAAAAAAAAAGGGGAAAAAAGATTCATACATGAAAATGTAGCCTATACATATTAGTAAACTACGCAATCGTTCGAATTCAAGCAGACGGTGTTGCCATGTAGGCTACACATATTATAATCTTTTTTTGTTTGTTTGATGTTATTTGTTTGTTTTTGTTTTTCAATATATGTCTAGTTTCACACACACACACACACACACACACACACACACACACACACACACAGAGAGTAGAATATTTATTCTATGGTTGGTGCTTGGCCTCCAAAACACAATAACAATGTTTTAATGAGTACTAGTGTCTGTTCAGTTATTGCCAGGTAAAACTAGGATAGAAACTAGCAACTATTTAAATAGTTAAAAGTTACCAAAGAACATACAAGTAATTATAGCATCAGTAGTAAAACTGGAATAAAAAGACAAACTGTGACCAAATAATGGCACCTCCAAATACCCCTACCTACTGTTGGAGCCACGCCTTCTATCGCTAAAGTCATGTATTATAGTTTGTTCTCCTTTCTCATCCGCTACGTTTTATTAGGGGACGTTGCCTATTTTCGGCTTTTGGAGCGCGATGTGGCAACACTCCCGCTCAGGAGCGCGTTCATGTGTTCATTGAGCAGCTCGTAGGGGGAATTCTGTAGAATGTCACCATTTTCTCCAGTTCATTTATTTGTCATTTCCCCACAAACGTTTGAAGTGAGGTCTACTTATTCTCGTCTCCACATTTCACCACATATCTGATGTTAGCTTTAGCGGCCTAAATTCGAGTGTGTTCCAGCGTGAGGTGCTGTTCGCCCCCCTGAGCCGCTGTTTGGCGGCGGAGGTCTGCGCTGCAGTGGTACATTCGCAATAAAATGGGTGTGGTTGAATCGCGCATATATGATGCTACGTGTTTCTGCTGCAGACCGAATGATTTCATACGGGACTAAACTGACAGCAGAGTGAGCGGCACATTATCTGAATGATTTAGAAAACAACTGTAACGTTACTGTTGTTTCTGTTGAATTCACCCCGCCTCCTATTCTGGCACAGTCACACATTTGAACTGATAGATGGGTTATGCGCCTCCGGAGAGATAGCCAAGTCGGTTTTGGTTTCTTCATTTTAATTTATTTAAAAGGCCACGGCCTCGCGTTGTATTGAACTGGTCATTTCTTGGACGAGGAGCGACGGTCACAACGAAGAGACCAGAACGAGAAGACGGAGGAAGACGACACTCGGGAGGATCAAGCAACGCAGTATAAAGACAATGACGGCATGTGCTTGATTTGAAAGCTTTACTCTATTTGAACTTATTACAATCTGTCGGCAATTATACAATTTAAGGCGCAAAATAATTTTTTCCCCTTCCAATAGCAAAGTGTTCTGAAACCAGGAATACCGTGGAAAAGGCTTTTTTCAATCCTCAGTAAACCACAGGGCGACATGGTAGCGCTGTGCTTCATGATAACATCGTTTTGATTCGTTTCACACATGAAAGACACAGTTGCCGAGGCCTAACTAGCACTAGGAGAAAACCGACAGTATGCAGTCCTAAACATTTTCCAGCAGAAAAATTCCCTGCGAGTTACTTCCGCCACCCACTTCAGCATTCCTCTTACTTTACGCGGAGACTGAAGCCAAACAGGAAGATTAACAGGTAGGCCTATATTATCTTCTAAGATTCATCAGAATCTTGTGACCCAAATAAGACGTATGGATGAAAAGTAGTAAGTTTTATACCATTTAAATGGTCTGTGTTCATTTGTTATATGTTATTTTCTACCATTTGGGATTTTAGTGGTTTTGTCACAAAATCGCATCAGTGATGTTTTTCGCAATCAGTCGGAATGGGAATATCAATAAGAGATTATATATCATATTACATCTGTTTTTAAAGGTGTTGCATGCCTTATTTTAGCCGTGAGTGGTGAATTGATGGAGCAGAAGCCTCCTGTACTTCAGCTGGACGCAGCCTCCAGTGCTTCACTCACTCTACTGCTCTGATTATGGCAAGCTGCTTCAACATTTATTGCTTCATAAATGATTTGTTTTAAATGACTAGTAATAAATCTAATACTGACTAGTATCATTTTCACTTTAACTAGAAAATGAATCCACTAGGTATACTGTTCACTTATGCATTACAGTTGTTAATGGGTCATAATCAGGTTTTTAATATTCAGTTAGTACTAATGTTTTTTTTTTGTAACACGGATAGTTGCTAGTATATACTCCAGCTTCACTAGTATATATGTTTTGAATATTTTTGTTTATACAACACTGGTATTTAACCCAATTGTTTGCAACTTTACTTGTCTCTTACTTATGCCAGGCACTTGCTTTTTTGCTTGTCATATGTAATAATTAGTCATAATGGTTACTTTGTTCATTTCAAATCTTATTGGTAGATTTGTTTACCAGTTCCAGTTTGAATACACCATTGTAAGGGTTGCACAGACTAGACGACTAGTCGATAAGTCATCTTTAATGCTCTGTCATGATGCTTGACAAGGTTGAATTAATTCACATACGCAATCGCTCTCTCACTAATGCATTCGTATAAATGGAATCTTTACTGTGCTTCTTTATCGGTTTCTGATTTAGAACAAACGGAAATCTGTAAGAAATATAATGACCCAAAGACAACAGAACTGATAAAAATGAGCTGTTATGGGAGCAATAGCCGTGTGAGCAGTGCTGTGTCATATGCCATAGCTGTGCACAAGGTGTTCGAGTCTCAGCTTAAGGATCAGGCTTATTTGTTCAATAATGATGTCATGTCATCAGTGACTAGTCGACGTCAACTCGACTTTTATCACATAAATGTTGACTTAAAAAAAAATCTCTGAAGTCCTACACCAGGGTTCCTCAAATCTTGTACTGGAGGGTCAATGCACTGCAGAGTTTAGCTCCAACCGTGATCAAACTCACAGACCTCAGGACTCTAATGATATTGAAGACATTGATTAGCATGCTCAGGTGTGTTTGATTCGGGTTAGAGCTAAACTCGGCAGAAAAGTGGATCTCGGGCAGGATTTGAGGATCCCTACCCTACACCATAAGGGCCTTTGGCACCGCTTTAGTTCCAGAACTAAATGTGCAGTACTAAAGTACTGGGATGATTTTGCATGAACTATTTCCCAGTACCATTTAAAGGGTTGCATTCGAACCGACAGTGTGTACTAGCAAGTAACGTAAGCCGGTCGACAGCGACGTCATTTGTGCGCAGCGTTCAACAACATTAACAGAGAACAATAATGTTAACAACAGGAGGATGGAGGACACTGTGATCAGAGCAGTGTTTTTGTTGTGTCTCACGGGTTTCACAATAATGGACATGGAATGTCAATGTATACATTAAGCGATTGAAAGAACGGAAAGGGGGACTATGAATCTTCAATGACAACTGACAGTGCTATATTTGTTAGAAGTGCCTGCACTTCACGCCACGGTGTTTAAAATCATGGCGGTTGAGGGCGTTTTCAAACGCATTTGGCCAATCAATGTCCACTTACATCGTGGGAAGTACCAATTGTGCTGGTTAGACCCTGCCCCGGAGTAGGAGCTAATTTTGTTTTTGAAAAAGGCAGTCTGGTACTTAAATCGCACCCAGTTCCAGCGGTGCGAAAACGCCCAAAAGTGGGTAGTTCCACAATTAGTACTGGTACTATGAAAAGTTTCCTACAGTGCAAAAGGCCCTATAGTGTCCGATAAATGGGTATTACTGTTGATTAAGGCTGGAAAGTGCGTTGGAATTGTGTACATAGCCATCTTAGAATGATAAAAATCCATCCAGTGTTTTTTTATTTTAATTTTATTATCTTTGTAAAACCAAATCAGGCTCAAAATTATTTGCTATTGACTGATAATAGCCATATTCTCAGCTCTCTTTTTATTTATTTACATTAAACTAATAAGTGCCACAATCAATCAATAATTAAATAAAAGTTTTCAATAATTATTATCAAATTATTATCAAATTATCACAAGTCAGTCTGCGATACCGAACAGGACAACATGGAGACGCCAATTTATTTAGAACCAAGAACCAAGAGAAAACATTACCGTCTACAGCCATGAGAGGGCGCTCTATGTTTTCAGGGAGATGCTACAGGAGAACTGAGCAGCATAGAGCGCCCTCTCGCGGCTGTAATGTTTTCTCTTGGTTCATGTCAAATTAATTTGGATAAATAAGTCGCACCTGACTATAAGTCGCAGGACCAGCCAAACTATGAAAAAAAGTGCGACTTATAGTCCGGAAAACACGGTAGTGACATTTCTAATTAGCCAGACAGCAGACACTTTTACTCAGAATACCTGCAACATGTCAGAATTGGCGGTACACACAAAAAAGTGCAGGTACTCCAAAGACTAAAATATAGAAGTGCCGGTACTGCGTACCAGTGCCTACTGGCCCACTTCAAGCACTGGGTAAGTACTCTCTGTTTATTGCCATATGCAAAGCAGAGATGTCAAGGCTACGCCCACATCTGGAGTCAGGTAGGAAGTTGCAGCTCATTTTCATGAAAAGGAACACACCCCTGAAACAGCACTTTTTTAGACCTGCCCCAAAAATCACACTTTTCAACACATTATAATAAACAATCTGTATGGTATTTTAAGCTGAATATTCACAAGCACATTCAGGAGAGCCATAAGATTATTATTACATCTTGGAAAAAGGGGCATAATACTGTAGGTGACCTTTAAAGTCTGGTAGTGTGTGATCCCCAGTTGTGTAAGTTGAACCACTGATGTCTAATGGACTATTTTAAAGGGTTAGTTCAGCCAAAAATGGAACGAAAATTAATAACTCGTTCCAAACCAGTGAGACCTCCATTCATCTTTGGATCACAGATTAAGATATTTTAGATTTAGTCCGGGAGCTCTCAGTCCCTCCATTGAAGCTGTGTGTACGGTATACTGATTTCGGGCATTTGTCGGCGATTTCTCAAAACATGTCGGCAAGCCAAACACTGGGCTAAAATTGTGCAGTCTGAATGCGGCTTTAGTCTGTTAACAATAAGGCCGGCCGCGGAGAAAACGCGCTCTGACGGCACAGATGTTGTTGGGACTCACAAATAACGGTGTGCTAAGCGAATAAGTTTTGTGAAGCGCTTTGTGTTTTCGTTTCACCACTGAATGGGATCCTCATCTGGTGGAATACATGGCTCCAGTAAGAACTGTTCCCACTCGTCTCGGCTGGACTCTCTGTAATCATCGCTGAAGAACTGGATCAGCCTTTTCTGATGAGTGGGCATTGCATCCTCTTCATCGTTGGTGACGCACCACTCGCATCAAGGAAAATGTTCTGATAATGTTCAAAATTAATTTTTTTTTTCTTACTTCTCTCATGTTTTCATCAAGAAACCTGAGATGTTTGTGCTGAGGGTCTAGGGCAGACGCGAGAAGAGGAGTTTCCACTGTATTCTCCAAGTTAGCGGTGTTTATTCATTGCTTGAGAGATGCCGCAACAATGTTCTTCAATTCGGTCACTTTCTGTGATTCTCCACGGCATATTTGAAGTACTGTAGAAGACTGCAGTTCTTAGGGGCCGTTCACATATCGCGTCTTTTGCACGCTCAAGTTTGTTATTTCCAACGTAGGCGCGCAGTAGGCACGCTCATAATGGAAGCGACGTGGTCGCGATGCGCACGCGGTCACGATGCACACGCGGTCACGATGCACACGCGGTGCGACGCGCCCGTTTTTTCCAGGCGCGTCCGCACTGCATCGAGTTAAAAACATCTCAACTTTTCAGAGAGCCGCAAGCGTACCGCAGGTCATGTGACAAGAACTAAACATTCAGCTTCATCCTTTCCCGTAACAACGTTGCTCAGCCAAGATGAAGAAACAGCTGATCATAGCTGTATATGGATTGCCATTTTGAAATAAATTTAGTAGCAGAGCTACTGAAAGCGTTTTTTTTGTGCTGCAAATCCATTTACCCTTTGCTGAAATTTCCGCGTCTTCACGGAGAGAGCGTGTCATTGTTGCTTAGCAACGGCAGACACCTCAGGAGCACTTCAGCCCAAGCGCTTTGGAAAGAAGAAAGCGTTTTCAGGCGCGATATGTGAACGGCCCCTTATTCATTCAGTAACTAGTTTTTACTTGCATACATCTTCAAATATGCCGTGGAGAATCACAGAAAGTGACCAAATTAGGTTTTATTGTGAACCTTTTTTTTTTTTTGAAATTCGATTATAATTTTTATTTATCTAATAATTAGAGCAGAACGAATATTCGAATGTTCGACTATCCGTGCACACCCCTACTTTGATGATGTTTTCCTTACCTTTCTGGACATGGACAGTATACCGTACACACAGTTTCAATGGAGGGACTGAGAGCTCTCGGACTAAATCTAAAATATCTTAAACAGTGTTCCAAAGATAAACGGAGGTCTCACGGGTTTGGAACGACATGAGCGTGAGTTATTAATGACATAATTTTTGGCTGAACTAACCCTTTAACAATGTTCTTACTACCTTTGGGCCTTGACTGTGGTAGTTACCTTGCTGTATATGGAGCGTCAAAAAGCTCTCAGATCTCATCAAAAATATCTTAATTTGTGTTCTGAAGATTAATGAAAGTCATATGGGTTTGGAACTACATGAGGGTGAGTAATTAATGACAGAATTTTCATTTTTGGCTGAACCATCCCTTTAAAGGGGAAAACCCTCCACAGGCAACTAAACAACTAGCTGCCACACTAGCACCCTAAGAAATTCGCTGAATTCATTCTACATATCCAGTTTATCAGGTGCACGAATTCTGTGTCCAGCATTTGTACATTTGTAGAATTTTACATTTTTAATTTCGTAAAATCATAGCTTCACCAGAATGGTATGAAACTTGGTGACTTTTATGGCACTTGCTATGTGAACACACACACACACACACACACACATTGAGGGCATGATTCAAAAAATCTAAGTGGTCATTAAAAAAAAATAGTCACAAGATGACCAACCAAAAATGTCCAACCATAGGAAATTAATGGGAAACTGAAAAAAGAAAAGAAAATACTGAACATTTTTGTGTGTGCAATCTACAAATCCCCACTATGCAAAAAAGTAATGAAGCAATGAAAGAGTGAAACTCTAAAACATCTAGAGTGCAAAATCAACACACCAACTCACACACACGGACACACACTTCACTTGTACACACGCATACATACAGTACAGTCACACCAGTTCATAGGTAAGTATGTATAATAAAATCAATAATTCAACTACAATGCAGTAAAAAAGTGGACAGCAAGGAAGGGGTTACACTCTAAAACTTCAAGAGTGTAAAACAGATACACACACACACACACACACACACACACACACACACACACACACACAGAATTATACATACTCAAATAAATTGGTATGGCTATAACCATATAGTCAAGACTCAAATAAGAGGTTAAAATCAGATCAGACCCAGGAGGATTAAGCTCTGATAAAGCATTCCTGTTAATTTTTGCTACATTTTTATAAAATTTTAATGTTTCATGTAACAAAATGCTTTCTGTGTTCAGGTTTGAATGTAGTAATAATAATAATGCAAAAACATACACTTCAAATCAACATTTAAAACAATAAAAACTATTAAACCTTGACAAAAAGTAGTCTTTGAGAATGCTTTAATATACATTTAAATCCACAACCTAATAAAAGTAAACAATTATGCGTAAAAACAACTAGGGAATTCACAATCCTACCCTATACAGTCCTATACAGGGATCTAGTAGTTACCCCATGAAATTACAGGTTTTTCTCTTTTTTTGGCTCTCACCAGGAGGTGCTATTCTGCCTTCAAAAGTTATATTTTAAAGGTCTTTTCTCAAGTTTAATCTGAAATACTACATTAATTAAATTTTTTATATATTTATTTTTTTACTATTTTCAATGGGAAAAAAATATCATAATTATTGCATAAATATTAATTAGTACCATAGAATTATCTCAAAATACAAAATAAAAAAAGATTAAATATTATTGAACATAAATAAATTATATTGATTTTACTGAAAGAAAAAATAAGTTAAGGTGTCCGCTGTCACTTTTGACTGCGAAGTCTATAAGTTTGATTCCCAAATGAGGAGCGCAGAAGGGTTAAAAGGGAAACGCAAGCACTGTATGTAAATTCTGTCACTTCTTTAAGTACAACCCGAATTCCGGAAAAGTTGGGACGTTTTTTAAATTTGAATAAAATGAAAACTAAAAGACTTTCAAATCACATGAGCCAATATTTTATTCACAATAGAACATAGATAACATAGCAAATGTTTAAACTGAGAAAGTTTACAATTTTATGCACAAAATGAGCTCATTTCAATTTTGATTTCTGCTACAGGTCTCAAAATAGTTGGGACGGGGCATGTTTACCATGGTGTAGCATCTCCTTTTCTTTTCAAAACAGTTTGAAGACGTCTGGGCATTGAGGCTGTGAGTTGCTGGAGTTTTGCTGTTGGAATTTGGTCCCATTCTTGCCTTATATAGATTTCCAGCTGCTGAAGAGTTCGTGGTCGTCTTTGACGTATTTTTCGTTTAATGATGCGCCAAATGTTCTCTATAGGTGAAAGATCTGGACTGCAGGCAGGCCAGGTTAGCACCCGGACTCTTCTACGACGAAGCCATGCTGTTGTTATAGCTGCAGTATGTGGTTTTGCATTGTCCTGCTGAAATAAACAAGGCCTTCCCTGAAATAGACGTTGTTTGGAGGGAAGCATATGTTGCCCTAAAACCTTTATATACCTTTCAGCTTTCACAGAGCCTTCCAAAACATGCAAGCTGCCCATACCATATGCACTTATGCACCCCCATACCATCAGAGATGCTGGCTTTTGAACTGAACGCTGATAACATGCTGGAAGGTCTCCCTCCTCTTTAGCCCGGAGGACACGGCGTCCGTGATTTCCAACAAGAATGTCAAATTTGGACTCGTCTGACCATAAAACACTATTCCACTTTGAAATAGTCCATTTTAAATGAGCCTTGGCCCACAGGACACGACGGCGCTTCTGGACCATGTTCACATATGGCTTCCTTTTTGAATGATAGAGCTTTAGTTGGCATCTGCTGATGGCACGGCGGATTGTGTTTACCGACAGTGGTTTCTGAAAGTATTCCTGGGCCCATTTAGTAATGTCATTGACACAATCATGCCGATGAGTGATGCAGTGTCGTCTGAGAGCCCGAAGACCACGGGCATCCAATAAAGGTCTCCGGCCTTGTCCCTTACGCACAGAGATTTCTCCAGTTTCTCTGAATCTTTTGATGATGTTATGCACTGTAGATGATGAGATTTGCAAAGCCTTTGCAATTTGACGTTGAGGAACATTGTTTTTAAAGTTTTCCACAATTTTTTTACGCAGTCTTTCACAGATTGGAGAGCCTCTGCCCATCTTTACTTCTGAGAGACTCTGCTTCTCTAAGACAAAGCTTTTATAGCTAATCATGTTACAGACCTGATATCAATTAACTTAATTAATCACTAGATGTTCTCCCAGCTGAATCTTTTCAAAACTGCTTGCTTTTTTAGCCATTTGTTGCCCCGTGCCAACTTTTTTGAGACCTGTAGCAGGCATTACATTTTAAATGAGCTAATTAAGTGGATAAAAGTGTAAAATTTCTCAGTTTAAACATTTGCTACGTTATCTATGTTCTATTGTGAATAAAATATTGGCTCATGTGATTTGAAATTCCTTTAGTTTTCATTTTATTCAAATTTAAAAAACGTCCCAACTTTTCCGGAATTCGGGTTGTATGCCGCCACAGTAGAAAGATGAAAGAGGACTAACTGAGTTTAACCGTTCACATGCCTGTTGTTCTGGGCGTAGGACGAAATGATGGAAAAAGTAAACGTAACCCATGTGACCAAGCAAATGCATGGTAACGATGCGTAGTTTAAATATGTTGCAATTTCAGTGAAAACAGTGGTTGGTGTCAGTAAATGATATATGCCACTTACTTTTCTCCCTGTGCATATGTCTGACATTTCTTTATAGTTCATGTTAACAGAACTTCAATGACACAAATGCAAATGCGGTTATAATATAACCCCGCTGCAAAGAAAATAAAAAAACAGTAGGCTGATAAAAAGATAATGTTTGGTCTTAAGGCTATTTGTAACCTATATATATATATATATGGGCTGAAGCTATCGAATATTTTAGTATTCTTTTATCGAGTATTCTACCAAAAATTCCATCGATTAATCGAGTAATTGGATAAAATGTGTTTTTGCTTAATTAAAGTGCAATATTAATTATGCAAGAGAAAATAAGACTCCTGGGTCTCTTAAAATGAACAACTAAGTTTCCTTTTTTAGAAAAAAAATATTTTTATTTTTTAAATGCATACAATGCAAACATCAAAAATAAACATTTAATTATTACCCATTGTTTCTCTGTCTGTACTTGTACTGTGAACAATGACAATAAAGTTGACAGATGAATTAAGTGCATTTAAGTGCCATTCAGTTGGGGTTTTAAATAAAGCATTTTCTGAGATGCACATTAAACACATAAAAAATTAATTTATTGTATCTTTTAATTATTGAAAATTAACTTAACTTTTTGGTAAACAAAGGGGATTTACTATAAAAAAAATAAAACATGGAAGAAATGTTGTGTGATTAAACCTTAAAAACCTAAACCTTGTATTTTTTTTTTTAGTAGTAGGCTATGTACATTCTGCTGAACAATAGTCTTTAACCGGGCTTTTATTTTGACAGGTTGGCGTGTCTTTACAGTTCTGTGTATGTGATGTGACGCTAGTTTTACAAGACTCAAACAGTCAAATTCTCATAAAGTGACTGTCAGAGCAGTTCTGGAGATGTTGTCCATGTGTTCACATCCTTATTTAGTGAGACAGCAGACGCTGAAATCACCGGAGCACCACGCGCGTTTCCGTGTGTGTGATAAACGGAAGACGCTCTTCTGTTCCAATTATTAACAGAGACACGCAGAACATGCAGGATTCAAATTCAAAATTCAAATTCAAAAAAGCTTTATTGTCTATCCCCACAGGGGTAGAAAATTGTCTTTAGACAAAAGGCTCAACAAACAATATACAACTATCAATACACAGCTAACAACAATACAATACAACAGACAACCACACAATTTAAGATAACCCCCTCCCCTATTTCCTATTTAAAATGTCAACGGCCGTCGGGATAAAAGACTTCTTATATTTGGCCTTTTTCGCCAAAGGTACTTTAAATCGTCTACCAGACGGAAGTAAATCAAATGAGCTGTGCAGAGGATGGGCAGGGTCTGTCACAATAGCAGATGCTTTCCTTTTTACTGCCACAATATAAAGATCAGACAGGGTTACTTGTTTCTCACCAATAATTTTACCAGCTATGTTTATAATCCTTAGAAGTCTATTTTTGCATTTAACAGAAAGAGAGTTATACCAGGATACAATGTTGAAAGTAAGCACAGATTCGATAAGGGATTTATACACCACAATCAGACTTTAAAGCTCCTCAATTTCCTCAATAAGCCTAGACGTTGATATGCCTTCTTAAAGACACTTTCTGAGTGCTTGTCAAATTTAAACTGGGAGTCAATTTCTGTACCCAGATATTTTAAAGATCCCACCTGCTCAACTTCCTGTCCATTAATTATCAAGGGTTTAAAAAATGTGCGTGCATTAATTACCCCGGAGCACATTTCTTTGGTTTTGTCAATATTAAGCTGGAGAAAACTCTCCTTTGTCCAGGCCATGATAGAGTTGACAAAATCAAAATAAATATCCAGTGATTGGGTATCTCTCATACATCCCACCAGTGCCATATCATCTGCATATTTTATCAGCATCAAATTCTCATTATTACAGGTAATCTCATTTGTATAGATAGAAAAAAGAATCGGGGATAGAACACATCCCCGTGGAAGACCAGATTTTAAAACTACATTCTCTGACTTTTTACCATTTACTATCACGTGTTGGGGACGGTCCCGTAAAAAATTGTTAATCCATGAAATAAAGGTTTGATGCACATGAAGCTCCTCTAAACGCCTCAAAAGTGTATTTATGTTCACTGTATTAAAAGCAGATGAAAAGTCCATAAATAAAATCCTAATGTACGAGTTTGCCATGTCCAAATGCTTTACTGCCCTATCCAGCAAAGTGAGGGTAGCATCTTCAACTCCGCGCCCAGCCCTATTAGCAAATTGTAGAGGGTCAAGTTTATCGGTCATTGCCTGGGAGAGTTGCTGACAAACTACTCTCTCCATGCACTTGCAGAGCACTGATGTCAAAGCTACTGGTCTGTAGTCCTCAAACGCCTTAGCATGAGCTTTTTTCGGTAACGGGATGATGGTGCTTTCCTTCCATGCCCGTGGTACAACATTAAAATCAAGAGACAGCTGAAAAAGTTGTGTCAACACACCCTTCAGCTGAGATGCACATTCCCTCAGTACCTTGCCCTTTATTCCATCCGGCCCTGATGCCTTTTGGGGTTTGACTTTCATTAAAACCTTTCCCACATTTTGTTCCTCATTTCTTATGGGGAGAAAATCAGAGTGCTCTATGGGAGTCCAGTGCTCATTTAAATAGTCATCATTAAAACGGGCATAAAACTGATTCAGTTCAGTAGCAAAGCTGGCAGAGTCAGGGCATTGGATACTGTGTTGCTTCTGATTTCTTCCCATCATAGTATTTAGGCCCTGCCATGCCATACGTGCATTCCCCATTGTAAACTTTTCCTCTACCTTGCGTTTATATTGCTGTTTGGCCTGCTTAATTTTTAGCTTCAGATCTTTTTGTAATTTGTTAAAACCATATCTATCTCCATTTAAAAAAGCAATTTTTTAAGATTTAAAAAATGTTTCAGACCCTTTGTAACCCAAGGCTTATTGTTAGGGTAACACCTCACATTTTTTACAGGAATGACACTGTCAACACAGAAATCTACGTACCCAGATATGGAAGCATTAAGCATATCTACATCATTTCCACAATCCTTAACAAATACTTCCCAATCTGTTACTTCAAAACATCCTCTTAGTTTTTCAGTGGATTCAAAGTCCCATATCTGGACAGTCCTAGTTTGCACTTTCTCAGTTTTTAATTTTTGCTTATATCGAGGTAGAAGCAGAACAGCATTATGATTGGAACGACCAAGAGGCCGACGTGCCTTGGAGATGTAAGCACTTGGTATATTTCCATAGCACAAGTCCAATGTTTTTTCCAGCCTAGTAACACAAGTGACATATTGCTCCAGGTGCTGCAGGTGTGTAGCAATGTCACATCAATTGAAATCTCCGAGCAAAAACACCGGCTGATCTCTAACTCTGTTTACAATATTATTAAAAATATCTGCAATGCATTCAGCAGCTAATATAAAATCAGGACCCGGGACGTACACCAGTATCACTGTTATTTGAGTAAATTCTTGAGGGAGATAATATTAAATATATTTTCATATTTAAATAGACTATTCCGGCTTAATATTTACAGATATTAGTCCATATCGTGATTTGATGTAAGTGCAATGACCTATTTTTGAATAATTCATTCAAAACTTGGCAAATTCTGTGCCATTCCGCGTTAAACTGTAAATTCCGTTTTTATGACTGGATTCCGCGATTCCCTCCGCGTTTTCTGCATCGTGGAAATCATAGGGCCCTAGATGTGGTATGCCAGCTCTATCTTGCAATGGACACACGCCACGACGTTCTCTTTGCGTTTTCCCTCAAATCAAAACACTGCTGACTCCTTGCAGTATTTATTTATTTATTTATTTATTTATTTTTACAAATTTTATTAACATTTTGTCAAAAAAAAAACACATAGATACATAATTGAAAAACACTTAGGGGTCTGCATTAAAGTTAAAATAATGAAATAATTTGATTGTTTTGTTTAATTTGTTGTTCTTTTTTTTAATTTTCAATGCTGTTCCAATATTTTTTAAGGTCTGTAATTCTGAAATTGTAAAAGGAGGGTTTGCTTCTTTGCCAAATCATTTTGTGCAGATAATATTTAGCTAAAATAATAATTGAGTTAATTACATATTTTTCATTGGCTGATAAATTTGGCTCAGTGACTATAAGAAGTATTTCAAATTTACTTAGTGAAATATTCTTTTTTATCTTTTGGGAAATAAATCTTTGTAAGTGGGACCAAAAGGAAACTACAAGGGGACAATCAACAAAAACATGCTCAATGGTTTCTCCTTCACAGCCACAGAATGTACAAATGTTACACAGTTGGAAAAAAAGTACAGATGTTTGCTTTTGAAGGGTAATATCTTTGAACAATTTTGAATAACACTTCTTTGATTTTATTTACAATAATATACTGGTGAGGTAGCAGGAAGATCATGTTCCATAATTTCTTGTCCAGTAAAGTCCATTGGTGTTTACATATAGGAGTACTGGCAGGATCAAGTATGTTTCTAATTAAAGTATTGTTACATCTCTTATCTGTGAGTGGAATGCCAGAAATAGTAGGAGAACCGACTGTTACAGATAGAGAAGTATCTGTCTGTATGCTCTGCGCTAAAGAAACAAGACTAACAGGAATAGACTCAATCACCATTTCGAATTCTTCTTGAGATGTATCAATACCATATTTTTCCATGAAGTGCTCACAAGAATAAAATTCATTTTTTGCATTTAGCAGATTGTTTACTGTATACAGATTACTTATAAACCAATTATTCAGAAAGAGTGTTTTGTTTTTGTGTAGTATATATGCATTGTTCCACAGAATACAGTTGTGAGGGGAGAAATTGTGTTTAAAGATAAGATTCCAACATAACAAGGTTTGTGTATGAAAATTGCTTAATTTCACGGGGAGTTTTCCTACCGAAAAAGGACATATCAATAGAAAGTTAAGACCACCAATAGTTTCAAATAAGCTGTTTGGAATAATATTCCACATACTGTTTGGACACTTGAGGAATCTTTTAATCCAGTTGATTTTTATAATTTGGTTAAATGAAGTAAATGTCAATACATTCAGAGCACCTTCAGCCAGAGGGTTTGAAAGAACTTTTAACCTTGTCAGGCTTATTCTTCCATATAAATTTGAAGAGAATTTTATCTAATTGGGAACAAGTGGATTTTGGAACATCTAGAGATGAGAAAATATAAGCTGCTCTTGACATCCCTTCTGCCTTACTTAACAGAACTCTGCCATATATGGATAGATCTCTGGCAGACCAACAATTAAATTTGGTTTTGATGGTCTGAGTCACCGGGAGCATATTTAGGTCCAGAGTTTCTCTAGGATTTCTCGATATTTTAATACCAAGATAAGTTAGACTCCTTGCAGTATGCGATTTCGGCCTCAGCGCTTGTGTCTCCTTCCGCTCTGTGGGTGACGTAAACGCGTTGTGTCCCATTAAAAAAATCATTGCGAAAGAACCTGACGTGAGATTTAAAATAAATTAAAAGAGGCTTCCAGGCAGAGGAATTTTCCTCGATAATTTTTTGTAATCGAGTTACTCGAGGAATCGTTTCAGCCCTAATATATATATATAAATAACTGATTTCAAACATCAGTCCAGAAGGCATTATGATGCACTAGTATGGACCAGAGGATAACTAACCCCTCTCTTCTTAACCGGCTGCTGCTTTCCCAACATGCTTGAAGACCTTAAAAGGTGCAGAAGGAGTTTGAATCATCTAGATTAGCCAAGATTCCTCAGATCTAAGCCATTTATCTGAGTGAAAGGTTTTGTGGGTAAAATGGAATTATACATCATTCTTTCCCTATGATGGCTTGAGCTGTAAGTTTTCAAGCGGGTGTGTGTAGCTTTTATGCTCTTTGTGTGGAGTTTCCTCACAGACTGATGCTTATACATTGTTGAATTCCTTTCTTCCTGCTGTGGTGTTGTGTTTGTTTATGTGTGTGTGTTAAGGGAGTTAAGGCTCTCTAATAAGTATGTGTGGTAAGGGGGTAATAACAATAATTTTTGCATCTGTGTCTCACAGCTCCCATCAGCATTGATACAATAGCCATACTGAGATCTTTGGGTTATAACAGGAAACATGCAAAGTAGAACTGTTCATGAGGTCCAAAAGACTATGGGATTGGTTGATGATTTGTGACACATTTGACTGTGTAAAAAACACATGCAAAAATCCTGTGTGTTTTTGCATGCCAATTTAAATGTGTAACCTCATGTATGGTGTCAGGTCAGGCAAGCTATTCTTTCTCTCATTTCAGTTCAATTCAAATAACTATATTGGCATGGCCAAAAGTACTATTCTGTAGGCCTATTGCCAAAGGAAACAACATAAAATATAATTTAGAACAACTGAATGATTTAAATTTCAAATCTCTCTATCTGATACACACACACACACACACACACACTTTTATTTACCGTCTTGTTTCTGTTTGGAATGGCTCCCAGAATATTAATCCTATTATATTATAGGTTTTTAGCCAGATTATACCAGATTAAAGATTATGCCGTAATATTAATATAAACCCGCAGGACATCTGCACTCTGAAATTATCTGTATTAAACACATCTTTTATACACATTATTACGAAAACAAATCTTACTAAAAGACTTATTAAAATCAAGATTGCAAAGTAACATTTGTATTAGTCTGCTTGTCAATCCTACAAACTGTCTGTGATTCGTAACTGGGTTCAACTAGAACACTGTGGCCTCTGATGTTATTCACATGTCGTGTTTTATTCTACAGGTGTCTGCGGGGGTGAGAGAGGTCAGAGGGTAAAGGTTAAAGGCCATTTCAAGATGAGTGAGCTCGAGCAGCTTCGTCAGGAGGCTGAGCAACTGCGCAGTCAGATCAGAGTGAGTCCTAACACTGATACTGCTAAAAAATAAACTGCATTGGGGTCCTGATCACCATGTCAGGGTTTACGTTGCCATAATGACAGCTGGGGTTTCATTATCCCTTACATATAGTAATGAACAGAATGAGTGTTTATCATGTTGCTGCTAAATGCACTTACTTGAAGGTTAATTTTGGTCTTAAAATCTGCACTGATTCCCATTTTCTGAGTGCACATTCAGAGAAAAGTGTGCTTGTTTTTCTTATTGCCATGCCAGCTTCTATTGCTATTTTCACGGCAAAACCATACTTGAATTACAAACTTTAAAATAAAAAAACATTGAAGAGCCATTTTTCCTAAAATTCTAAAACCACCTTTGACTTGAACACTTTCAAGGGTAATATACTAGGTATTAAGGGCACCTATTATGCAAAATACACTTTTACAAGGTGTTTGGTCAGAAATGTGTGTTGGAGTTGAATGTACATTTATCTTTATAAAAGCAAACCAGGCTCAAAAAACGCACGGTTTGTATCCTATGTGTATCTTTTAGAGCATTATGGATGTCATAAGCAATTTCTAGTGTTGCAATAGTGGCTTCCCTGAGACTCCACTCAAAATGAAGTGTGCACTGAGATCTGAAACTGGCTTACATTAAGACACTCACATTGTCTTCTGTCCCTCAGGATGCCAGGAAAGCATGTGGAGACTCCACACTCACTCAGGTGAGATGTTATTACATGTAGGAGCCGGATGATGTGATCTCCAGAGGTCTGTGGGTTTTCATTCATGTGGCATTTATGCGTGTGTGGTAGATAACAGCAGGCCTGGATCCGGTGGGGAGGATACAGATGAGGACGAGGCGCACACTGCGTGGGCATTTGGCTAAAATCTACGCCATGCACTGGGGCACAGACTCCAGGTATATCAGCAACCTTCTGATAATTCACCACTTACACCTGTCATCATAGAGAACAAAAAAAGTTTAAAGTAGCAAATGAGCATGACTCAGTGGTTTTTGACTTGGCTTTGGTTTTGCACCTGTTGACAGCACAGAAGACAATGAACAACATGACACATTGACCTGCATGTTAACTAATCTTTGTTGGCCAATCATCTACTGCTGCACTACGGTCACAGTGGAAACAAATATCTTTAAAGACGTTTGATTTTTGTGAGCTGTTCTATACTCCAAGGACATATTCTAGTAGAGCCATTTGTACTGTACAGTTATAGTAACTAAAGTCAAAAGTATACGTCCCTTGTCCAAATTCCGCTCTGGTTTACGTCATTTTCGTCATCATCATCACAGTCCACTGATGTCCATGCGCTGCACATATTTTTAACTATGTGTCATTTCGAAAGCTGCACCCTCCAGAGGTCACATTTGTCACCCACATTTCTTTGAAGAGGTTTTATTTCAGAAAAGTATCCATTATTGTAATGTCTTTCTTACTTCGGAATGAAATAAGGATTGTCCATGAAGTCGCTAGATTTGTCACTAGGTGATTTTTTGGACACAAAGTCGCTAAAGGGATCTGAAACATAGCAAAATCTTAAATCTTAATAAAAGTTGGAAACATTCTACAGTGTTGTCCGTTGACATGGTACATAGTCATATCGCTAGAAATTGATAATAATCAGATGCCACGTTCATGTCATATATTCTCTTTTTATCTTTAAGCATATACTGTATATCCACTTTCTTATCTTATCCTCAGGCTTCTTGTTAGTGCCTCACAGGATGGAAAACTCATTGTCTGGGACAGCTACACTACGAACAAGGTCTGTAGCTCCATCATATTGTTACACATAAAGCACATTATGGTGCAGCCAAGTATTGTGGTTTTGAGCTAGTAACCAAAAGCTTTTCCTGAACTATCACCATCAAGTAAACCAATGCCAGGTTGAATCAAGTGTACTGTAAAATCACATTATATTCATCAGGTAAAATAAATTATTATTATTAGACAGTTCTGGCTAAAGGTCAGTGATATATTTTCTTGTAAAGGTTATTTGATTTTCAACAGTCTGTTTAATCTTTGAGTGTATGTTCAATATTATACATTTCAGATTCATGCCATCCCGTTACGGTCATCATGGGTAATGACGTGTGCGTATGCGCCGTCAGGAAACTTTGTGGCCTGTGGCGGACTGGACAACATTTGCTCCATATACAGCTTAAAGACTAGAGAGGGCAATGTTAGAGTCAGCCGAGAGCTGCCTGGACACACAGGTTTGATAACACACACATACTCACCTTCATTTACCCAGAATACTAAAGCAATGTCATAAATATGAATAGCTTTTATACAAAGAAGTATAAATATTTTTGATTGATTCATAGATCAGTTTGTATACTGTTGCTGGCAGCAATCAAATACACTGCTCATGACTGCATCTTTTTTGTTCGTCTAAAAGAAAAGAGAATCAGACATCTTTTTTTTTCTACCATCATGCAGATTCATGGTGTGGCATGCTGTCTTCCTCTCTGTTCATTTCCTAGGTTACCTTTCCTGTTGCCGTTTCGTAGATGACAATCAAATTATCACCAGTTCAGGAGACACAACCTGGTGTGTTCAATAACAACATTGTACTACACTGAAAATGCACTGGTTCTCAACTCAAAATCTGTGGTGCCCCCACTGATCTATATATATGACTGGATCGCTCATCGCGTTCTAAACTGCCAACAGACAGTGAAGCACCGGAAGAGTTCGATCCACCATTTGACTAATCCCTACCAGCAGAGAGCACCATTGATTGGGTCACATGCAAACCGCTGACCTGAAATCACCCGATTTGAAGCAAATCAGTCAAACGGGATTAGTTGTTATGTTATGTGTATGTAAATTAATTTTTACTTCAGGTGTTATCTGCAGTGTTTATGGTCTTTTGGGCAGGATAAGAGATATATTTAACCCGTTTAGGTGGGTGTGTCTGCTGCGCACTGATGAGACGGGTAACGATCCAACACAAAATATAGCCTATTTTCTTTATGAACATAATTATTCAGGAATTATCCAACATGACCGTATTAGTATCAGAAATGGATTTGAATATATTACAATGAATAATACAATCATGTTGTTAATATTGCTCTATAATGAAATGAAAAGCTTAACTCAGTATATAGTCAGTTTTTTCTCTGAATTCAGATTTCAGAACGAGCAGTTTGTCATTTGTTATGAATGTTGAGGTCGTGTCCGTCTGATGTTTATCATGTTCATGATGTTCACTACTGTAATGAACGTAGCTTTTTAATAAGTAGGGGAAATTCACGACATTTAAAAAAAAAAACTGTTTAACGTACATGCCTAGGATGTTTTGCATTGTAATATTGTACAGAAATACTTCAGATTCATAAACGCTGACTTGTTAGGTGAGGTTTTCTCAGTAAAATCATACAATTTCCTATTAATTCAATAGAACTTTTACACACACACTAGGGATTACCAAGATCTCTATCATGACGTCATGAGCAACCCAGTTCCCTATTACAGATCAGTGGGTACCCCTCCATAGTACCAGAATTGTCTGTTGTACAAATGCCCTTAAAATCAAACATGATTTAAAAAATATATATATTATTAATATTAATATACAATTAAAATGTGTTAATAATTAGAATGTTTAATATTATTTAATTCATATTAAACACAGAAATCTGTACTTCTCTCTTTTAAAAGTTGATGAGCCTGTTTATTTTACATGATTAAATGGTTATTTGGGTTTTATTTACATATATTGTTTTTTCCCTGCTGTCTGTGATTAAACCAGTTACTGCAGTCAAACAGACCGCTCACTTTCAGTTACAACTTCTTTTGAATGTACAGTTACATAATTCCATAATGTCTGTGCAGTTTATACGTTTTAACCTTGTGTTTGTTTGCGCCAGTGCTCTGTGGGACATTGAGACTGGTCAGCAGACCACACTGTTCTCAGGTCACAGTGGAGATGTGATGAGTCTGTCATCGGCTCCAGATTCACGGACCTTCATCTCGGGGGCCTGTGATGCCTCCATTAAACTCTGGGATATCAGAGATAGCATGTGCAGACAGACGTTCACCGGACACGAGTCCGACATCAACGCTGTCTGTGTGAGTAAACGCGCTGCTTAAACAAATACTGCAGAATCAAAGTAGATCACTATTGCTTATCAATTCTTTTCTTCTCCATCTCTCAGTTCTTCCCCAGCGGCAGTGCGTTCGCAACTGGTTCTGACGACGCCACCTGCAGGCTGTTTGACCTGCGTGCGGATCAGGAGCTGTGTTTATACTCTCATGATAACATCATCTGTGGCATCACCTCTGTGGCCTTCTCCCGCTCTGGCCGTCTGCTGCTCGCCGGCTACGATGACTTTAACTGTAACATCTGGGACGCCATGAAGGGAGACCGAGCAGGTGAACATACTGGTTTTAATATTTTGTGGCAGTACAGTAACCGTTTGCACAATGTTTCATTTGTAAATTGTGAGGTCTTTGAACAATAGTGACGTACGATCTGTGGGGTTTAGGGGGGCAGAAGATTGAACAATCTTGGCACTGGTATTTACACAAATGTAAAATACAGTAATTAGCACTAGATTCTTGCATCAGACTGTGACAAATTACACCGATCTTGTAAAAAAATAAATAAAACCGAGCTGCCAACAGTGCAATGTAGTTACACTTGCTTGTAGTGTAGATTACTTCACATAAAGTAGATGCTAAATGCTAAAAATGCATTGCCCAAATGCACATTAATAAATTTTTTTTAAAAAGTAATATGCCTTTTATATGGAAATTATTCATATTATCATTAATAATAATACTGTTATTTTATATGATCAGTTATTTTACTTCATTTTTACACTACCTTTTAGAAGTTTAGAGTCAGTACGATTTAAATTTTAAATAAATACTTTTTTTTTAGACAATGTTATAATAATGTTAGATTTCAAATAAATTCTATTAAAATTAGTTTGAATTCTATTCATCAAAGAATCCTGAAAAACATCACAAAGTAATTTTCCACAAAAACATTAAAGTGCCCCTATTATGCAGTGTGTAAAGTAGCTGTTTGTGAATGCAAAAGATCTGCAAAATTGTAAAACCGAAAGTGCACGATAAATAAAGTTATTATCTCCTAAAAGAAAGAATTAATCCAGGACAGCCTGAACGAGTCGTTAGTAACACATTTGTATACTGGCCGTCTATGTTCTACGCTGGTCGGCCGCAAACAACTTGACCCTACTGACAACTGCTTCTCTAATCTCTGGGAGTTCAACACGGGATTCACAAAATGCTTTCTTGAAAGATGGCTAAAGTCCCTTTAAGGTAAGTCATGTCACTCACCCTCATGTCGTTCCAAACCCGTGAGACCTCCATTTATCTTTGGAACACAGTTTAAGATATTTTAGATTTAGTCCGAGAGCTCTCAGTCCCTCCATTGAAGCTGTGTGTACGGTATAAACGGAGGTCTTACGGGTTTGGAATGACATGAGGGTGAGTTATTAATGACATCATTTTGATTTTTGGGTGAACTATCCCTTTAAGATTAAATAATGTTTGAAATCACCAAAGAAATCTGACACCAACTGTGTCATAAATGTTGTTTCTTTTACTCAAATAGTGTTAAAAAAGCGTATTTTTCAGGTGCTTGTTTCAGAACGGCAGCTGCAGTGACCGATTAATGATTGGCTCTTTTACTCAGAAGGCAGGGCTTCATTCGATAGAGCGGATATACTGAGCATAGCATTTTTCCACATTCAAGACTATAAGAGTGACACGTCTTGGTTATTCTAGTCTTTGAGATAGCTCAGAACCCAGTTTATTTTACAGTCTGTAAGTATGATAAATAATAGATGTTTATATTTTCTATTGAGCATTTAAAATACTGAACTATGACAGTGGGTGTATCGTTTCTGACACACACTAAACAAGGTGGACCAAACACAATAGACTGGGCCATCTGACCAATCAGAGCAGAGCATGCTCACGGAAGCAAGAGGTTTTAGAAAGACTGAATCTTTGAACTGCTTCAAACAAATAATTTGAGAATCGTTGGAAAACGAGGTGATATTAAATGCATATTTTGAGAAAACTAAAGTGTTTTTTGCCTATGCATGCATGTAATCCTATTGTAGAAGACTAAAACAATATTAGTAACCTTAAAATAGCATAATAGGGGCACTTTATTCAACACTGATGGTAAGTGCTCATGTTTGATCATCAAATCGGCATTAGAATGATTTCTGAAGGATCATGTGGCACTGAAGTCTGGAGTAATGATGCTGAAAATTCAGCTTTACTATCTCAGGAATAAATGTAAATGTATTAAAAAAAAATGTATTGTATTATTTCACAACAGAACTATTTGTGATGTCTTTTTGATAAAATAAACACACCCTTGTTGAGCATACACGACTTCTCTCCAAACATCTCAATAGATCTTACCCATCCCAAACTTTTGAACGATAGTATATATACACATGGTGCATGAGGTGGGAAATCCACAGATGTACAGGTTTTGAACTGGCCCAATATAAACTGTATGTTTACACATTAACGGTCACACTCATTGTCTCTTACAGGAGTGCTGGCTGGCCATGACAATCGTGTGAGCTGTCTTGGGGTCACGGATGATGGCATGGCTGCATGCACAGGTTCCTGGGACAGCTTCCTGAAGATCTGGAACTGACCACACACAGCTCTATTGTATACATTATTTACTCATCACACACAAAATGTATGTACTTTACTGTACATATGATGTACACTTGCCTACACAGACACATGGCTGACAAATAAACTGTACATACTATATATAATTAGTTACACGTTTACACCAAACTCTTAAGTGCGACATCATTCTATATATATATAGTCACACTATAGGTAGGTTTGGACCACAAGTTTGAAACAGGAATGTTTACACACACTTACTTTCCCCCCCCTTACTTAGGCTTTGCTGGACCTACATGGTACCTTCACTTACTAAGAGACAAGTACATGTGGAGAAATGTGCATTGAGTGAGCGGTCTAATTTGAGCGTACAAATCCAAAACATTTATTTGACATGCTTTATTTTGAGACTGAACCTTGAGCTCAGAGTGGTGGGTGTTGATCCATTTAAGAGCAATTTTTGTTTTTACTTCCATTGTCATCTATAATAAAAAAATAAGCCTAAAGTACTAATGTTTCCATGAGCATGTAGAGTTGAAGAGATGGAAGACCTGAGACAGTTACCCACCAAGAATTGTCCGAGTCGATTCAGATCACCCTTTATGTAGTCCATGTTTTTTTAGCTGCGTATGCCAGCATATTCCAGTATACAAGTAAATATATGATGTTTTATCTTTCATTTTTGTTTAGATTTCAGATTTTTAAAAAGCTTTTATTCATGTTTACCTGTGTGCCACACCCTAAGGAGAATAAAGAAAACTTAAAACAAATCAATAAAAATCTGTGTCACTAAATATGTGACCACAGCTTGCTCACAAGACTGTGTAAATACTTATTTGAAATTACTCAGTTCATAAAAGTGGTTCTATGCGGGGGGTTTTTTTGGGGACCCAGACTTCATATTGGACAAGCAAAGTTATTTATCTGACAGTGTTGTAAAAAGGCATAAACAACAGAAGTGTGATACCAAACACACTTACGTATGACAAATTTGGGCCAAAATTTGGAAAGTTGAATTGGATGCAAAGCTTTCCACGTTAACATGTTTTTCATTTTCAACTACAGCCCAGTCAGAAAGCGAGACAGAAACCAAGTCACAGCAAACAGTATGCATTTATAGTAAAACACTGAATTGACACATTTAACATTTTTTTGCTCGATTTTGATAATTGTCTAATATGCCATAAAAGTATACGAGCACATGCTAGCATGAGCTAATAACATGATTCAAACAAGTGAATTTAAATGTATTGTTTAAAAAAATGTCTAAAATCTAATAAAATGAGCTTGAAGGAATAAAGAGTTACACCACTTTAACAGAGATCAAGTAATTTTTAATTTTCAAATAATGCTGTATTGAGACATTACAGACTTGTGAATGCATTCAATCTTTAAGACTTCCAATCATCTGAAACATTCCCTCTCCTAAACAGAAACACTAAAAATATGTCAAAACATCGACCTTTTTTCTTTTCTTTTTCTGAAACATAAAACTGGTTTAAACTAAATGAAAAGAATGATAATCAACCCATCACAGAGGATCAACTTTATCAAGACCTCCAAAACAACCTTTAACCCTCTCCTGCCTACTGCTATGAGACCGAACCAAAATCACAAAGTAAAAGAACTACAAATCAAGAACCTTTTTTTTTTTTTGTAGTAAATATTTTACAAAAATCAGCTAAGGAATTAACTTTGCATTACCAGAGAACAACAAGAGACATGCCACTTGTTAGCATAGTGCTAATAGCATGTAGAGTAGATAAATACCTCAAACACAGCAGTAAAGGCCTTAAAACGAAAACCAGACAGCTCCGCGTCTCTCGAAGACTGCTACACATGAATTAGTCTAGCTTTTTAAAGACCGACTGGTTTAGAACAGGCATTTAATGATAAACATTTGTTCAGATCTGGGGGATGGAGTGCACCTAAACCATGGATTCTGTAAAAGTCTTACAAGCCTTCAATCCAACAGATCAGTTTAATAGACCAGAATGAAACAAACTGATTACATTCAATAACGTCCACAATAAAGCCAACAGCGTGTGTACCTTCAGAACAACCCCTAAAACATTGGAATTACATTTCAATACGAGCTTCTGATCTGTGGTCAGCTGCTGTAGAAAGACTTAAGATGTTCAACTGGTCGTCAGTGGCATTTACAAACATGACCGGAGTCGCATCTCTGGCTCGAGTCCAGTGATGATTCATGTATGTTTGACCATTCTGGTCCTCAATCGACTGGTCTTGTCTTGTCCACACTCTTTCCTCTGAGGGAATAATGAACAGCACACACGTGGAAAAATAGCTCTCCGATTCACACTTGCACAGTCGCACACCCACACGCTCTCTTTTATAACACTCGTTTGGAAAAAGAGGGGAGAGAGACGAGTCTAACTGAAAGTACAGCCGTATGTACAGCTCGACAGGCAGAAGCTCTGCTCCAATGATTATTCTTCAACCAGAAAAATGCTATATATCAATGCATTCTCTTATTCAGTTCTATTGACAAGGTTACGTTCATTAAATTCTTTTTATATAAATCTACATTTAGGTAAAAAAGAATTCAGGGATATATATATATATTTTTTTTTTGTTCCTCCATTCCCATCATCCTGACAGGCCATTGTAATCTTAATATAAACTCCTTATCTAATTTGCAAACCATATTTCCTCTCTGTTTTTATTTCATTATTCATTACATAATTCTTCTATAAAAACATAAAATCTGTCAATCAAGTAGTGTGAACGCAGTTATACACATGTACTATGAAGCACAAAGGCAAAATCGCACCAAATTCCAAGAGCTCTTGGGAATGCTGGGGACTGTTACATCACACGCATGTGAGCAGCTCCTCACCATGACAACCCGAACCTTTCGTGAACCTCCAGCATGAAAACCAGAGGCTTTTTCCTGTTTGGCGAAACGATATAGCCACTGATATAAGAGCTACAAGCATCACCATCACGCACTTCACAAAAAAGAGCTTGTCTTGTCATGTAACTGTAGGGCGTTTGGATTGTAATATGGTGGTAAGCAAACATCTAAATACTGCAAAGGAATGCACTGCCTTCAAACTGGAGGAACGAGCTCATTATGGCATGGCTTTTGTGCTAAAACATAGTGAGAAGAGCCTGTTTTGGTACTCTGGCTATTGTCAGTTTAAGTGCACTTTGTTGGCACGAGATCCCTAACTGCGCACTGGACTTTTCTCTTCCCTGAACTTCAGTTCTTATTAAAACAATCACATGCTCAACGCTCTCCCACACACACATGCACACAATCAAGCAAATACACCCAACCCCAATCCAAGGCACTGTTATTTCAGTAAACATGGCAGTTTGATTTACTAAGCAGGAAAGTTCTATAGCAAGTAAGAGAAAGAAAGTAAAGATGAGGGGCACAAACCAAGTAAGTCTCAGAGAGAGTGAATCTGTCATAATGGCACAGTAACCTTCAAGTTCGGTTTGATTTTGCCCACTAACGGATGATGAAAATATCAAACTCTTTCTCTAAAATGCAACTATTTATAATTATTTGTCTGAAGTGTTGCACTGCCTTATTTAATAATGACTTACTGAATGTGTCATCGGTGTTTAGTGCTCGTCTAGACTGTGTGACAGCAGGCAATATGTGCAGTGGGAGGGGCTATTAGGTATTAATAGATGACTGTACTGCCACAAGCTACTGTACAAATCGGTGCTAAAATCATTTAGTGTTCATAACTACAAAACTGTTTAGAACTATTCTGTTATTAGTGTACACAAACTTTTATTTGTAAAGGTAGCATTTAAGTGATATAATGGTATAATACTATCTTCACCAAATAGGGAAAGCGAAAAGAAAAGACTGATTGTGATGGTATTCTTTTTAGTTAAAAGTCAATTATCTGCATGGAAATTAGTGAAATCTCTGGTCTAGTATTGCAGAGCGGAGCACAAACCCGTCAATAATCCTTAAACTATTGCTTTATACTGATCCTACTGTACGTTACTGATGAATATTTCCCACTGATACTCACTCACACACACACACAAACACACACGCACACACGCAGCTCATTTGCACACGGTCAGATAAACCAAAGAATATTCTTGCTCCAATCCACCCAAGACTTCGTCTAAAACATGACGTTTGTGTTGCTAATGGTGGGGTCCAAATATCAAAGAAAAAAGTCTGATCAAATGCACACATCCCTGATGAACTACAAGCCTGCCTAAAAAAACTACACCTCCCATCAAGCACTTTTGACAGCACAAACACGACTCGGTTATGAAATCACTCTCAAGTGTATTACGCAGTCGTGTCTTGATTGAACTCCTAAAAAAAATCATGTGCCTACTGAATACAAACGAGTATACAATCATGGCTGTTACATTGTGAACTATAGGTTTATGCTGCCAAAAAGCGCTTTCAATCAAACCCGGAGTTAACTTACTATATATCTTCCTGTCTAAAATCAAAATAACCCAAGAGAAACTCCCTCGTTAAACTTCGAACAAGAACGAGCACACAGCATGTATTGCAATAGAACAGCTATAGAACAGCAGATAATAAAAGTAGGAGTAATACTAAATACGCTTACGCACTGAGAATATCAAACAGTAGTAGATATGATGATACTTCCCACATAGAAAGAAAAAAAGTGCATTGAAAAGCAAAAGCAGAGACTGTCGCTCCATTGTGGGTGACTTGGTCTCACCAGCTGACTAGTGGAAAATCAAAACGCTGGATTCTGCTCCGTAAGCAGCCACCACCATTTCCATCCAACAAACAGTTTGGTGACATAGGCGTCAGATTATTGTTTATACATCAAGAAAGAGAAAACCTTGCCTTGCTCTGAAGGGAAGCCGTCTCAGAATATGTTAAAACTTGTATTTTTAAATCAGTTTCTAAGTTTCTACTTGTTGAAAGAAAACATTCTATCACTTTAATCTGAAACTCAATGCAACCAAGAACAAACGACTACTACACTATACAGTGGAAATGGAAAATTACAGATGTTGCAGGACCAGCTCACACCACTGTGGTTTCAAGTTGTTTCTGCTGTTCAGAGTAGCTGATAAAGTCTCTCACACAGGCACACTGCTGCTGCGTCACAAAACGAGCAACAATTGAACGTTTTCTAGTAGAATAATGTACAATTTGTCTTTATGTCTGGTCCTAAAAATGTCAGAAACATTAGCAGTGAGCAACATTGGCCCCAGTGAGCTGAAAGCTAACCCATGTGGAATCAGATGAACACAACATTGCTCTGTCAGAGGTCAGCGGCGCGCTCACGGCAGACGCACGCACGCCATGTACAGCTGGCTCAGAGATCACAGGAGAATGAAGGAGTGTCTTCAGGAAGATGTGAAGTGAATAACTGTGTGTGTTCTATACGTAGGTTTGTGCAGGAGTGTGTGTGTGTGTTTGTGTATTTACAGAGTGTATGTGGGTGTTGTTCAGTGTTTGTATGTGTGCACACAGCAGAATCTAGGTTCATGTGGCAGCTCTTTCACCAGTTCATAATACAGTTTCTGTTCAGAGTCATAAAGTAGACTTGACTGCTGCCACCGGAGCGCACTGATGCAAAAAACACCTAAAAAGAAAGAGAAAAAAACATGATTACAGTGTAAAGTGGATAAGCTTTGTGAGAAGATCATTTTTCAGTGTAATTCCACTGAATTGATCTTCAGTTGACTGTATTAAATCATATTTTTAATTATCACCTTATTTTAATGACTAACAACATAATATATTGCCGTGTCTCAAATTTTGCATGCAACCCTGCATTATTTTTCTTTATTACAAAAAATATATACCATTCCCTTTAAATAATGTAATGTAATGTAATGTTTTTCAATGTTTAATGTAATCTAATGGTTCCCAGGGAAAGAATGAACTGATAAAATAAATAAAAGTCTATCTTAAATGCAACGCAAGTTGCTTTGGATAAAAGCATCTGTAAAATGTAAATTTAATTTTTACACAAATGGTATTGTTTGTCAAAAAACATACATTCAATTAGGGCTGGGCGATATACAAAAAAAAATGATATCTCGATATTGTCAAATTTTTTACGATATTCGATATATATCTCGATATGTTTGCATTTAAATAATAAAAAATAAAACATGATTTTCTTTTGCCCATTAAAAAAAAAAAAACATTTAGATTAAACAGCTAATTTAAGCAGTTAAAAAATCTAGACCAAGAGATCACTTACTGCTTTTTATTAATGAATACATGTAGGCCTATATGTAACTGAAGCAGTGCAAATTAAGTAACAGTTACAGAAAGTGCATTCTGTCAACTTTTTAGTGCATGCAATTCACAATTTAAACTATGCAACTGGGATAAGTATTTTATTTTAATTTTTTAACAAGTTTTTAAGATAAGAACACAAGTCTGTCAACTGTCTGTGGTTTTAAGAGAAGCTCTGTGGCATGAAACTATGTTCCTACTGACACTAAAAACCCTCTTAGATGGGGAGCTAGTTGCTGAAGCACATAGCTATTTCTTATATATAAATATATATAAATTAATACCAAAGACTTTTGCATTCTCTCTGTCTATATTATGGAAACTGGTAAACATATCAGTGAAATTCCCCAATAGTAATTCCAAATGGCCATAGCCTATGTTTCTCTATTCAAACATCAGCGGTCGAGTAAGTGCATTTATTTTGCGATCACAAATGCAAACAATACAGTTGAGATCTCACGACAGAACACAGACCGGCTGAACGACGCTTTCATTAGATCGCTCAATTCCAGCTTGTTAGTGTTTTCAGATTATCGTCGGCGGCTCTTCCGCAATGAGGAGTGAGCACGTGCGCATGGTTGCCAGATTGCTTAAAATAAGCAAACACCGGGTTCCTTGTTTGGACATTCGGCGCGTTCTTTTGGGAAAGTATGCTTGAATTTGAAATATTCGATATTCCCGATATATTCAAATTGTACATCGTCGTCAAAATTATTACGATAGTATCGCTAATATTCGATATATCGCCCAGCCCTACATTCAATTCTGTTTTAAACATTTTGTTGATGTTTATCGAATGTCTATTAGACAAAAAAATATTTCACACAAATCAGGGATTTCGCCCCATATTTTGCCAGCAAACTGAGTAAACTGCAGTGAATTGAAAAACTAGCAGACATCATAGAACATGAAAAGTATACATAAAAACATTTTTTTCTTAAACAACTATTAACAATTTATTTTCACCACCTGAGGTATGGTTAAGTATCCATTTTAGCATCTATTTTTCTTTTTGAAAAAGAAAAGTGGCCCTATTTTGTACCCCATTTGTGTAAAGTGCTGTGTATGTGAAAATGTTATCACCTTGTCGTTTCTTTCACACAGGAACTTAAGCCTCTGAGCTCTCTTGTGCATGAAGACTCCATCCAAGTGTCCCGTCTCAACAGAACGGATCTCAATGGCTTTCTCTCCCCAGCCCATAATCTGATTAGAGCAGATGTGGGCTACATGCAAAACACAAATACAAGGACGTTCGAATATTTTATAGTTCGCTTCATTTACACTGTCTCTAAAAAAATGAATGTCCTGATATGAATTCAACAGTATGTCCTTTTTTTTTCACATGACTGTATATGTGTGTGTGAATGTGTACTTACCCACAGATGTGGGCATTTCTCCCCACTGTAGCACCACATCTTTAATGATGCGTCCGTATGTGTTGACGTAAACGCCCTCATCCTCATAACACAACAGCATCTCCATCCCATCTGAATTGGGCAGGAATACGATGGCGTGAGGAGTCACCTGTGACTGGATCTACAGAGGGAGCAAGAGGGAGTGAAAGAGAGGAACAGAGGTTTAGCAACGGAGATTTATCTTTCTGAAGGAACCGTAAAACTTTCTCCTCATTTTCCAATTGACTCATAAACCACTGATCACTCCCATGTGATCCAGTGCATTCGTGTAAAAAACAAAACAAAAAAAACCTCTTCACGACAGCATAACTCACATGTACAGGAATGTAGATGTCATAGTTGTTTCCAGAGTCAACATCAATGGCATGGAAGCCAGCACTTGACCCATAGATGACCTTTAACCTCTGACCCTCTTCCACTGTGAGGTCAACCAACAGAGGTCTATGTGGCAGGTCTCCAAATGACTGAGAAGAAAGACACAAATAAGCAAGAGACTGAAAGTATAGCACATTACAAAGATGATGCTCAAAAAAATGGTTTCTCTCAAATAATTTGGTACTTGGTTAATTTCTATTATTTTTAACATACAGTACAGCAAGCAATATTTATTATAACTTGTACTACCATTCACAAGTTTGGTCAGTAAGATTTTTTGAATGGTTCTGAAATCAATTTTGAAATGACAAAGCTGAATTTTATAATAAAATGATTTGGTGTTCAAGTAACACATACTCCTGAAGTTGTTTTTAACTTTAGAAAGCCCAGTAAACCCCATGTGAGCTGTGCACATGATAAATAAAATAGACAAAATCTGACATTAAAACAAACTAGTGTCTCTACCTTGAAGGCCATGAATTTGTGGTAAGGTTTGGGAGCCCAGGCGTAAACCTCCACTGCATTCTTCATAGCGATAACCAGAAACTTAATCCTTTCATATTTCACTGGGAAAATAAACAAAAATGTTCACAGCAAATGTGATTTATGACATGAAGTACTTTGCAAAGTTAAAGTATTTTATCTGAGGTCTTCAAAACAATCTACATTTCACACTGTAGTAGTGCGTACTTTTGCCAATTTCTTGGTCTTTTCTGTGTGCATAATTAAGCACTTTGTACATGTACACTTACCAACTTTGTAGTGCACACAGCCCTCCATTTCCCCTACAGTGGTCCAGCCCTGCTTCTTCTCCACCTCTGGGTCATTATGGAGGATTTTATTTCTCAGCCAGGCCAGATAATACACACGCACTTTATTCTTCTTGCCTGAGAGAGAGACACTTAACATGAAGAGCCTAAACATGAAAGGTGTGGTTGGATGTATCCATGTGTCCTGACAGTGATGTGTGTGTGTGTGTGTAAAGTGATGAACAGGCACGTGTTACCTGATATAGTGATGAGGAGGTTCAGTCCCTCCAGAACATCCATCTGCTGAAACCTGCGCGAGTTGATAAGTGGATAAACTTTCCCCTGGCCGCTCCGATCCAGCAGCTTTAGACCGTTCTCTGTCCCTACCAGCAGATTCACACCTGACAGAACAAACACCATTATAACACACACACACACAATCATATATACACCCTCATGACCTAACAAACATAGAAAATTCTGAAAATAAAGTTTGTCAAGCTTCAGGCTTCTTTGTAGGAGTTCAAAATGGCAGAAAGCTGTATGGTGAAACTTGGAAAAAGTATTGAATTTAATAAGACCAACTCCCCCCCCCAAAAAAAAATGTTTGGAGCAATGAACTTAAGCCAAATTATTCCACAGTTCCAACGCTTTTTGGTCTTATTGTATGCACTTTGGCCAGAGGGTGGCACTGGCATCAAACTAGTCTTGAACGTTGAAGGAATTAAGGAAATTACAACAGAAAGTTCACATACACACACACACACACACACACCTACACAAACAGCTCTCGTTCATCTCTTACCCCATAGAGCAGCACAGAGGATCTCGGAGTTGAATCTCTTCTTGTATTTGCGGATTTCAGGAGTGTCACTAACTGGACGAGTGTTAGTGGGATTGACATTAACCATGGAGCCTTTCCTCACCTCCATCTTCAACTGCTCAAAACGAGAGCCCAGACCTACAACACGCAAAGAACCGAGAAGCACAGCAGTGAGTGACTCTGTCATCTGAAAGCAATACCTTCACAACAATGAAGCAATGATCGTGGACCTACCCTGCCAAAAAAATATTAATATTTATTTTTCTGAATCAGTTTCCTTTTTTTTGGGGGGGGGGGGGGGGGGGTGTTGTTGTTGACATCTTTAAAACAAGAAGTACAATCTGACAATTTTGTTTCTCAAGTACATTTATTATTAGAAAACACATGTACTGTGTTAACCTAACTGAGACTTGTTATAGCACTTATATATCATTGCTCTTTTTGTTGTTTTTGATTGCTTCCACTGTCCTCATTTGTAAGTAGCTTTGGATAAAAGTGTCTGCTAAATGAATAAATGTAAATGTAAAACAAGACCAAAATACTGATCTTTTTTGAGTATATTTAAAGGTGCTGTATGTAAGATTTTGACTTCTACTAAAGCATAAAAATACCATATGTTTGCAGATATTTAACCACATCAACTCTGGGGACCCACCGGTGGGTCCAATATTGCATATGCCTAATTCTCAAAAAATCAAAATAACAGCTGAAGTGGTTAAGAAACATGCTAATTGACATATTTGTTTATCTGAAAAACAATGCTATAGTCAGTTATTCTCCTTTGAAAATATACGTTCCAGGCCGGTTTGTGAAACCCACCCACTGCCAGTTTAAAAAACACAGCGTATTTAATTTCATTCACGTGCTCGTTCCATTTGGTGTCGTCAATCTGGCAACCTGCATGTGCATGACATCTGAAGTGGAGGGGCCCCGTAAAAAAAAACCCTAATATTTTGAATTTGGACTGCAATATCTAGTTTAACCACTCTATGTCAATCCTACATACAGCACCTTTAACCAGTGCGCAAATACTTTTTTTTTTTTTTTTTTTAAAGATTTAAAATAAATATTTTTATTCAGAAAGGGAGTATTCAAAAAAACAAAAAGGGTTCGGTTTCCAAAGGTTTCCACAAAAATATTAGCAAGCACAACAGTTTTCAATAATAAATATTCATAAGAGATGTTTATTGAGCAGCAAATCAGCATTTCAGCATGATTTCTGAATGATCAGGAGACACTGAAGAGTGATAGCCACTGAAAATTTAGTTGAGACATCACAGGAATTAATTACATTTTAAAATATAGTAAAATAGAAAGCAGTTATTTTAAATTGTAATGATATTTCATAATATAGTTACTGTTTTTGCTATATTGTTGATTAAATAAATGTAGCCTTGGTGTGAATAAGAGACTTTTTCAGAAACATTAACAACGTTTTACAGACCCCAAACCATTGAACAGATGTGTTTCTGGGTAACAGATACCCCAGTAACAGTCAGCTAAATTAATACCATACCTCCAACAGACATGTTATCGCCTGTGCCCCCTGATGGCTGGTACATTCCAAGGTCCACAAAGGTAGTAAAAGAGGACTTTCCAGAGGCCTTCACCAATCCCCTGGACTGATACTGAAATTGATTGCACGATCTGAGTTAACCAATCAACTGCACACATTGTGCTATGTTTCTGTTAATGACTCAATTAAACACAGAAAGAAAACGTGATCAAATGATATACGGAGGAGAGAATGAAGCTTTAAAAGTTAGGTGGGCAGAGAACTCACATCATAGACAGAGTCTTTCCCAGGGGAAGAGTGGGAGGCCGAGTCTGTGGGAGAGTGGGAGGGCTGGACCACATCAGGCAGGTTGGTGTATCCATTATGACTACGCTTCTCTGGAGTCTGCCAGAAACAAACACACAAAAACAAACACAGATTGGTATCCCCATTATTCAAGTTCCACTCTTAAAGGGGAAAAAACAGTCCATCAAAAGCAGTGAATCCATTATTTTGGTTTCACGAATACATGTAAAGTCTCAAAACCTTTTTTTTTGGCTTCGTAGGGACACTACTGATGGAAACACTCAAAGGCTGCATTTATTCCGCAGATCTGGATGGCCAGATTAGAATTTTTGACAATATCCAATTTTTTGGCAATCTGTTTACACATTCTTTTAAAAGTGACCCGTATCCGATATTACATGGGCTTAACCTGACGTGTCTCAATGCATTAGACAGTGATATTAAAAGACCAAACTCTGCACACACTATTAATAAAGCATACTTTCTATAGTTAAGCAGATGAGTCCATAATATGAATGCAAAGACTTGAACTCAGAGAAACATTTTTAATACAATAGGCTAGTTCAAGTTTCACATCAAAATCATTCATCAGTGCCAATTCCTCACAACAGTGATTAGCCTATAGATCCGCTGTACACATCTGCGTGTACTGATGGTATAGTAGAACTTGTGCTAAGTTAGTGTGCTAAGTCCTCGTATAGTCTTTTTTCCCTCATTAAAACCAAATGTGTTCATCAGTGATTTTATATCAAGAGCAGGGACATGTTTGTCTGCATTTTATTTTGTGATTTCACCCGAGCGAATGGAGAGTCTCCACAAGAGTTAGCAATAGATTGAAGCGCCAGTCAGAGAAAGAGGCGCCATTAATGATAACGGCAGCAACGAGCAAACTCGGCATGATCTTAAAAGCAACACATTTGAGCGCCAGATCGCCTCTTATTTAACACAAACAAACCAAATTAATATCTAATAGTAATATCTGGAATCTGGAATTGTAATAGATATATCTGTACTGCAAGATGTTTCAAAAACATTTGACATCAACCTCGCATTAACAGGCGAATATCCGATCTGCCCGCTTACACGGCAGACGCAAATGCACATATCCGACTCAATATCAGATTTATTTCCACATGAATGATGCTTGAAACCGTTTTGAGAACATCGGAATCCATGTGCTTTTTTTCCTGCTTACACGTTCATGAGCCATATCCGATCTGTGCCACACGGGAGAAAAAACAAATCAGAATTGGGTCACTGTGGTTACCATGCAGTGTAAATGTAGCCAAAGTGTTGGTAGTGAAAACATGCTAGTGAAACAACAATACAGTATATGATGCATTAAAATGAATCCAGTGACACTGAAGACTGGAGTAATGATGCTGAAAATTCAGCTTTACTATGCCAGAAATAAACTGCATTTTAAAATATATTCAAACATAAAACAATTCATATTGTAATATTATTTACATTAGAGTCGTCTTTGAAAAAGATTTTAAAAATCTTTACGACGTCAAACCCAGGAACGGTATAGTACATTTTTATTGAGATGACAATAATTTATACTGATAATACAGTGCTTATCTTCTATTTTATTCATGTTTTTTTTTTCACCTTTAATTTTTTTTTGTTAAAATAACAACATGAATATAAAACAATCAAGAATATATATATATATTATATAATATATATAAGAATATATATATATATATATATATATATATATATATATATATATATTAATTATCCAAATATTGTATACATTTGTATTACATTGTATACATTATACATTGTATACATTGTATCCTACAAAGCTATTATTATGAGAGCATGTGAGCAGAGCATAGCGTCATGAGGGAAGAGTCATTTTAGCAGCATTGCTCAGTACAGCTGTACTATATGTACAGTATGTTGCAACACACTAGTTCTATTGCAAATAGTAACAAGTACACTACACAGAAATTTCCTGTTGGAAAATTGGAAAACATGCCTAAACATAACCCTTGCAGAAACCTTTTTTGAATTATGGGTGCAGCTAGATGTACTCATGTAGGGGTAAAGATCTGAAACCTGAATACACATTACAAGGATATTTAGTCATCATAAGTTAGAAAAAGTAAACACGCATCCTACCCTCTGTACAAGCATGGTTTGGTCTCCATACCCCACGGCACGCTCTTCGTCTCCTCCTTCACCTTCCTCCTCCTCATGGACCACCATAGTGTTCACAGAGTCAGAATCTGCATCACGTGGGCTGATGAACACATTCAAAGAAAAATATGAAAAATGAAACCAAAAAACCGTGAAACAGTGAGGCATTCATTCACACATTGTTGTCTTGTACCGGTCAGTAGGGCTCTCCTCTTCTGCTCCCTCTCCACTCTCACTCTCTTCACTGCTCTCACTGCTGTCTGAGGAAGAGGAGTAGTCATTAGCCTTCACCGGGGGCCGCGGCTGCTCCTCTGCCCGCTCCTTCGAGTACAGACCGTGGTCCTGTTCACATGAGGAAGAAATCATCAGGCAAGTGAGAAACACTTCATCATACGTCACATATCTGCAGTCATCATTACATTAACATTAGATCTCTCCAGAATGAGTCAGACCGTAATGTTTTTATCATGCATTCTTTTCAAAGCTATATGGAGTGTGGAGGGAGTGTGGTGATTGTGTGAGCTTGGTCTTGGCTGAATGTGGTCAAACAGAGACCATGAGTGTGGGATTGTCCCACTACAGATGCTGATGCTTGTGGACTGATGTTCAGTTGAAATCAACAGGACACAGACTTCTGAGGAGAGACCCAAGAATCTACACAATGGTCCAAGATGTTTGTGTACATAGCACATCCTATGTGATTGGCTTTTAATGTGATAGTTCACCCAAAAATAAATATCCTGTCATCCTTTCTTTCTTTGGGGAACACAAAAGAAGATATTTTGTATATAATTGATAAGTGCTGAAAATCATGGAAATGAAAATAATTTATATCATTAACATTTAAAACAAGGCTTTACTGTCACTTATGATCCATTTAATTCATCCTTGTGAAATAAAAGTAGTAATTTCTTAAAAAAAAAAAAAATCATACTGACCCCAAAATTCTGAACAGTAGTGTATATATGTGATCCACTCGATTACTTCATCAGCATATCACAATGTCATTAATGTTATTGACAGCCTTGATACATATATATTTTTTTAATCTTACTTGATTCATGCAGTGATTACCCAGAATAGAATTTTCCTGATTCATCATTTTGTAATCAAACATGAACATGTGATGAAAAAACATTGATTTGATATTAATCCTTGTCCACATCACAAGATGATGTAATCATGCAAGAACACACACTGACATCATGCTGATACACAGATACCGGCACTGACCTCTCCTATTGCTCTCTTATAGCTCTGAGGGCAGGAAAAGGGAGGAAGAGAGATTGATGAGAGGAGAGAGGGATGAGAAAGGATAAAGGGAGAGGAGGAGATGTAAAGAAAAGAGGTTAGTGTTTAGAGGAGGGTTGAGTGTGTTCATCTTTTAGAAGACACGGGCGAATGATTTGGGACTCTATGTGAATGTATGCGGTTCTGTATCTCACCGCTGGTCTGCTGGGTCTGGATGAGGTGCGGGATTCTCCTGGTTTGTGTCGGCTGTCATGAGAAAGGGTGGGGGAGGAATCCATCTTGGACGAGCCTGAAATAAACATTATACATTTAATTTTTAAGATTGTAGGGTTTGTTTGCAACTAATATGAAGGTTCCAAAAGGAGGGTTTCACCATAGAACAAGCATTTGGGTTCTCCAAAGAACCTTTCAGTCAATATTTCTTAAAAGAACCATTATTTTCTTTAAAGAAGCATTTTCTACTATAAAGAACTTTTGTGCAATGGAAGGGTTCCATGGATGTTAAAGGTTCTTCATGGAACCATACGTTAAAAGCACCTTTATTTTTAACAGTGTATTCAAAAAGAATAAACTTTTCCAACTTATTTCATTTCTGAATCAATGTTTTTCAATTGTCTCCCATAAAGTCTCTATGAGTTGATGATATTTTCTTATATTTATCCACTAACACTCATACAAGTTTTTCCTGTAGTTTCACGTTCATTCAGCAGTCCCACCAGGACTTCGCGTACAATTATCTCTAAGTGTTTTTGTACAAAATGACTGAAACTGTGGTTCTGGTACCCTACGCACAAGGCAATGGCAACACCAGCATAGAAATACTCATAAATCTGTAGGACAGGTGAACATGTATTCATTAATGTGTTGAATCTGAATTATGGATTTTGATTAGCTAATATTGCTTTTCCCCTCAGGTTAACATGGGACTGATTAAGACATTATTTAGTATGGTTATTAAGCTGTTGTTATTAAGGTTGTGTCAATTTCAGGTTGTAAGACTCTTGCAGGGAGATGTGGCGCCACAATGTTGGCAAAACCTGACCTACACAACACTCACTGAGTATGCGGTGTCTCTCAAGAGAGCCGGTCTGTGGCAGGTTGGACATGATGCTGATGCTATCTCCTCTCTCCCAGCGCTCATTGCGACTCAGATCAGGATTACTGACACAGAAGGAACACACAGTGCAGGAGTCAGTTCACTCATATGATTTGTGTCACAGCTGGATGGGAGTATATGTATGTTACCTTGCTCGAACTGGGTGTCTGATGCCGGAGGAGAGATTTGTGTTCAGTGCAGTGGCTATGGAGGCTGTTCTCTGAGGAATCTAAAAGAGTGAGGAGCGAGGAATTATGGAAAAACTGTACATCAATGACTGGGATATTAATAATCACTTGATGGAATAAATATGCTCCCACTGATTACACTGTCTATTTGCACATGCTGTTTTAGTGCTCAAACCAGATGAAAGAGAAGAGCATTATTTTGTCTTACTTTAGGAGGTTGCTCAGTCTCAGGAAGACGGATCCAGGGTCCCCGGTCTTCCCTCATTGGCCGAGACTGAGGGGCAGGGGTCTCTGAGGTGGGGTCAGAGTTTTGACGGACTAGTTCTCTGGAGTGTAGAGGACGAGGTGTGGGTGTGGGAGAGGGATCCTGGGTGGGGAAGGCGGACATGGTCTTAGTGGGCTGATCGCAAAGAGACTGAGAGCGAGGGACAGGAGCTGCGTACGGTTTTAACGGCACCAGGTGGGCCATCTGGAACTACGGCAGATGGGAGGGAGGACGAACGAACAGGAGAGGAGAGGAGATAGAAAGTAGTATATCGATGGGAGGGTGAAATATTGGCCATTTGGGCAAGGGCAAAGTTTTTTTTATTTGAGAGGTACAGGTAAGTCAGGATGTTTTCACAAAATGGGTTTAGAAGAGTGTTTTAGAGAGTGGAAATCAGTAAAGCAGTTGTGGAAAAATAGAAACAGGATTGTGTCATGGCAAGAAAGGAAACAGGCCACCGGGGATGGGCAGCAGAGAAAGGTAGAAGATCCAGCGCAGGAAATGCAAGTGAAGAGGAAGTTCCCGAAAATGATGGAGGATTACAGAGGAAGCAAGTGTGCCCCACAGGAAAGAAAGAGAAGAAAAATAAAGTCAGAGAGAGTAAAGAGTTAGCCAGAGCATGCAGCATTAAAGAACTGACATGATGGCATCCTCCTGCTAATTACCATCCTTTCAAAAGTTTGGGGTCAGTGGGATTGTTTTTTTTTGAATAAATAATTATTATTATTGTTATTTTCCAACAAGGCAATTAATCTGATCAAAAGTGCCAGTAACGACATTTATAGTGTTTTGAGTTTTGACAAAAACATTAAAAAGGACGACGTTTCGGCATTGATAAGAAAAGGTCAACTGAACACCTAATCAGCATATTAGAATGATTTGAATGATTGAAGGAACGAGGACACTGAAGACTGAAAATTTTTTAATTGTTTTCACTATAATTTTGATCAAATAACTGCAGCCTTGTAAAGCCTAGGAGACTTATTTTAAAAACATTAAAAATCTTCCTGACCACAAGCTTTTGAATGGTCGTGTACACAATTCAAAGAGAATAAATTACTGGGGTGGACACTGGACACTTATAAAATATCTTTAGAAATCAGAATACTGTTATGTATTTCCTTAACATTAAACATAAGAAATTAAATGGAATACAATTCCGAACAGCTCAATTTTCAATCTTTTGAGTTTCTTTAGTCCAAAGCAGACATCAATGACAATCACACAGACATGCATTCGCTGTAAGTGCTATATTTTCATGATCTTTTTACATTTTTTATAAACACTGTTTAATTGTCAGCCCTAATCATTTTACCACATTTTGGAGGTATGACCACTGAAATGTAAATGCACACCTTTCCCTGCCCACCCTGTGGTTCCACAGGCCTCTGCATTGGTGGGGTCTGTGCAGCACCTGATTGGCTGATTGACTCCGAACGGGACTGGATATTGGTGTCAGAAACTGTTGTGCAGATTTTGGGAGAGCCCTGTCTGTTCAGTTTACTGCGCTCCTCAACCTGATAAACCAAACATAAGAGTTTATATTCTGACAGTTCAATTCAGAGAGCTACTGTCCTCCGCAGGCTGCCAGTGTACCTCTCTAGCCCAGGCTGGTTTGTTGTTCTCTATGTTCTTGCTGTAGTGGTACATCTGTGGTTTCTTGTCTTGTTGCTGCTGCTGCTGCAGTGAGACGAGGTATGCGTGCTCCTGCTGCAGCTGTCTCTGAAGTCTCTCTGACTGTCTCTGCTCCTCCAGCTGTTTACGCTTATATTCCTACATACACGAATAAACAATTAATAACAGATTAACTAGCTCAATTTGATTAAATAAAAAACAATTAACATATAACACTAACAGCACACGGTCACATGCGTAAATCACCGCACAGACAAACATAAATGTAAAACATATGCCCCTTCACAATATGCAGATTAAGTAAATGTTATAAATTAGCATTAAATAAATATGAATTAATGAATAATTACACACAGAGCTGTACAATTCTTTCCTCAAAGATTTAGAGCAACTGAACCATCTGAAAAAACAGACACAGTTTATTGAGTACATAGTGAGAGAATTATGGTGTTTGATTACTTTGGTGCATTTTGAGATGTAGTCATTATCCCCAATTAAACTGTACATTTAAAATGAAAGCCATCCAAACACTGACTAAAACACACACACAGGGATTTGACACACAAGTTTGATGAGTCTCACTTTGGCTCTGCTTTAGAACAGGGGTCTATATCAGGTTTATACTTCTTCCAGGACCCAAAACCCCTCTCAGACCTCAGACGGTTAAACCTGTTGTGTTTTAAAATATTAAAAATAAACTACCTTTCAAAAGGTTGGGGTCAGTAGGTTTATATACTTTAAGCAAAAATGCATTCAACTGATCAAAAATGAAAGT
This sequence comes from Carassius carassius, assembly GCF_963082965.1. Classification (NCBI taxonomy): domain Eukaryota; kingdom Metazoa; phylum Chordata; class Actinopteri; order Cypriniformes; family Cyprinidae; genus Carassius; species Carassius carassius. The sequence goes on along the minus strand of NC_081758.1, from coordinate 23,582,259 downwards.
AATGGCATTTATAATGTCACAAAAGATACATTTTTTTAAATGGTGTTCTTTTGAACCTTCTATTCATCAAAAATTGTTTAAGTGGGAATAAAAATGTTTCTTGAGCAGCAAATCAGCATATTAGAATGATTTCTAAAGGATCATAGGACAATGAAGACTGGAGGAATGACAGCATTTTTACATATATTCAAATAGAAAACAGTTACTTTAATTTGTAATAATATTGAGAATATAACTGCTTTTACTGTATTTTTAATCAAATAAATATAGTTGGTGAGGATAAGAGGCTTTCAAATAAATTCTATATTTTTAAACTGTAGTACATGTTCAGTACCATATTAAATGTCCTTATATACTTGATTCGAATGCTTTCATTGCAAAGTAATTTTTTCATTTATCAAACATATTTAAATAATCATTTACAAAGTACAAGATCATACATTTGTATATAACATTTGATGTTTACTTGCTGCTTTATTTTAATTTGGGAGGGTCAATGAAACATTAAGCTCAACTAGGACTTCTAAACTTTAGCTAACTTTACCTTAATACTGTATTTTTCTTTAATGCATATTTTCATACATTTCATTTTGTGAGTAAACAATAATTGAAGACCCCTGCTCCAAAACATTCAAAAACAATCCGTTCCAAATTTCCCACTCTGATACCAGGAGTCGTCTGATCATTAAAGCACAAGCTAGGGGTCCTGTAACATGAGACGCATCAAAACTGACTGAGGACTGACACGACCAGAACAAAGAAACGGAGGGAAGAGAAAGAAAGAAAGAAAGAAAGCAAGGTGTGTGTTACCATTAGCAATGCCTGCTCCTGCAGTAATTGCTGCTGCAGTATCTCTAACTGCCGCTGCTCTTCCTCCAACTTATGTCTTATAAACTCCTATAGAGAGAGGGATGGAGACAGACAGAGAGAGAGAGAGAGAAATGGGGAGCAGTGGAGGAGGAGGAAGAGATGGATCAGAACAGACTCAAAAGGATAGACTAAAAAGATATTCGAGGGAGTGGACAGATACACCAGTCTGTGAAGCCTCTGAAGAAAGAGGTAGACATTTTAAAGAGGAGTTTCTGATTTATTTATTTATTACATTTTTTTTAAATGGATGAAGACACTTTGATGGAGTGAAGAGATTTATTCCATGCCTTTCATTCACCTACTGAACGCCATACCACTTTATAATCTTAAAATGGCGCACAGCGAGCATTTACAAGTTGTTCCTCTCACGCCGAGGGATGTGTTGCGTATGCAGTTGTTTTAAGAAGGACGACTTAAGTAAGTGTGATGTGAGGCATGTACATGTGAGGTCGTTTTGAAGAGTGTGTCCTGTGGCACACTGTGCACTAATTCATTCTGATTGGTCTTTTGTGTTTCTGTCAGTATGAATTGTATTGAATGTAGGGCTGCACACGACTCACCCACACACACACACACACACACACACACACAGAGAGTTTGAGAGCCTGCTGCCATGGCAACCACTCCACAGACATTCCAGGGCCAGAGCTGTGCTGAGTGGAACACCCACACTCTGCTGTGATTGGCTGGCTGGCTGCAGCTCTGTGGCTGTGATTGGTTACCTGCTCTCTCTCTGCCAGCCTCCTGTCCTCCTCTCGCCTCATGTCATCGAGTCTACGGTGAGGAGCTTTATCCTGTTGCTGCCGCACCATCTCTCTCTCCTTCCTCTGTTGCTGTGTGCGTGAGAAAGAGAGAGAGAGAGAGAGAGAGAGTCACTTTAACACATTTGGCTGAAATAATGAGAGCTTTCCTGTTGCTAAAAAAATCATTGAGTGCTTTTGAGAGGGGAAATTAAGGGGGCGAGAACGAGTAACATAGCCAGAAAAAAAGAGAGAAATGAGAGCGAGCGAGCGAAAGTGACTAATACACTGGGCACCGTTACGGTGAGAGAGAGGGCGATTGTAGTGATTCTGGTGAGTCAGTGCACTGCAGCGCTGTATTCAGTAGTTTAGTGGCTAGATGGGGCTGTGTGCTGGTGTCAACTCTGGACAATAAACCTAAATTCTAACATTCCCAACACAGAAGCAATTTTATTTTATAGTATAATAATTCTTAAACATCTTAAAGCCTGAGACCACTGGTGAAAATGCTTTTTTTATACAAATGTTTTCATTATAAATGATACTATTACAACAGTTAACTCATGTTTGAGTAAAACCTGATGATCATGTTCTTCAAACATGATTTGAGAAGGTCCAAAGATCTTATGCTTCAATGGAAGATCATCTGACCATCTGTACAGAGTCACATGATCAATGACAAACATACTTAATTGATCAGTGACCTATAAATAGTGCAGAAAAGTCCCATCATTATTATTCATTACTGTTGAAAAGTTTGAAGTCGTGTTATGCTCAGCAATGCATCTATTGTCTGATCAAAAATACAGTAAAAACAGTAATGTTGTGAAAATGTTGAAAATAACTGATTTTTTTCTATATTTTAAAGTGTAATTTATGCCTGATGGCAAAGCTGAATTTTCAGCAGTCATTACTTCAGTCTTCAGTGTCATTTGGTGCTCAAGAAACATTTCTTATTATCAATGTTAAAAACAATTGTGCTGATTCATATCTTTCGGATACATTTAAGGATTCTTCTCTAGGAAAGTAAAAAAAAAATATATATATATATAATAAAGGTAATATAAATAATATTATATTAAATTATACATTATCAAAAGTATTAATTTCTTTTAAAAAAATCTTACAGACATCAAACATTTTAACTGAAAATATTTAAGCTTGAAATATTTGTTTTATTTTTCTCAATATTTTCAATGTGGTCTCAGATTTTTGTACCCTACTATATAGTTATTTTTGCTGTTTTCTATAGCCCCCGGCAAACATGTCTTAATCCCACATGGGCTTGATTTAATTAGCTTAGCTGTAAGGGGCTTGACTTTGAGAATCTCTCTTATAGTATAAAAGCAGACATGAATATAATGGCTTATGATGCTCAGTACATAACAAATACACACACTCCTGTGTGCTGTGGCCTTTTCATCACCCCATGTCTCACTCAGGTAATGCAGTGCTAATCAGCCATCGTGTCCTTTCATTCATTCAGTGACATTGACGGCACAAAATAATTAAATTAAAAGTTTGACTTCATACATTATAAAGATTTCTCGCTCATTTACTTGGTTCGCCTCTCTCAAATCCACCTATATGTACGTCACGAAATTCCACAAATACTTCCTTGTGTTCAGTCTAATGAAGAGAGCCCAGTTGCAGATAAGAGAAAAATGTTCAGCACTTCAAACAAACTGCTGTAAAACTTCTGCCTCTGAAGTATGCATTTTCTTTAAAACGTCATGGAATATTTTAGGACAGGAGATAAAATCTAAAATACCTGTATGATTAAATCACAAAACAATGAAAACTGTCATGTCATTCTGTACCACTTTTCAAAAATACACGTTTTTTTTTTTACATTTTAAAAGTTTTTTACACTTTTTTTTACATTTAAAGGAAAGTCGTGGCCTAATGGTTAGAGAGTTGGACTCCCAATCGAAAGGTTGTGAGGTCGAGTCTCGGGCCGGCAGGAATTGTGGGTGGGGGGAGTGCATGTACAGTTCTCTCTCCACCTTCAATACCACGACTTAGGTGCCCTTGAGCAAGGCACTGAACCCCCAACTGCTCCCCGGGCGCCGCAGCATCAATGGCTGCCCACTGTTCCGGGTGTGTGTTCACAGTGTGTGTGTGTTATCACTGCTCTGTGTGTGTGCACTTTGGATGGGTTAAAAGCAGAGCACGAATTCTGAGTATGGGTCACCATACTTGGCTGAATGTCACGTCACGTCCACTTTTTTTTTTTCACTTTTTTTTTTTAAGTCATATGATAGGTTTGAATGATGAATAGATCAGGATTTAAGTCATTTTGGAGTTTGTCATGTTTTCATTTTCATCATAATGAAAAAGTTAACTAAGTTATTCTTCAAAAATTCACATTTGCACTCCATGAAGGAAAGGAAGTGAAGAGTTTGGAGCATAATATCTGGTGAACTACTACAATAAGCTTTACAAAAAAAAAAAAAATTTGGCAAATATTTTTATACTGACACCTTTCATGATTGGCACTCTGCCCTTGTCATTTCCTGTGAGAAAAGATCACGTTCAGTTACATCAGTGTGCACGTGTAAGCATGTGTACCTCCTCCAAGCGACGCCTCTGTTCTTTCTGCTCCTCTATCCGTTTCTGTCGGTCATGCAGCAGCTGGCGTTTGTGCTCCTCGGGGTCTCTGCGCTGAGCGGCGAGCTGTGCCTGCTGTCTCTTTAAGGCCTCTGAGCGCTCCTTATTCTCCTGCTGCAGCCGCAGGAAATCCCTCCGCAACGTCGACTCACCAGGAACATTCAAAATAGAGCTTCAAATAGACATAAAAAGAAACAGAGAAGAGTAAGCAGTTATAAACATAGTTAAGAGTAGAGGTTGGGCAGTGAAGACAAAGTTCTGTGGTTTTCAAGGAGGACTGAACAGTACGTTCATTTCTCTCAGTTACATCAGTGTAATGTACGCATGTGCAAATGAGTAAAAGGCTTGATCCTTGTTGAATGGTATGTCAAAGCTTTAACGAAGCATTACGAGGAACCATCTATGCAGATAAAACAAATCCATTAAGGGTGATGGTGTAACTTCTGCCCCAAAGCATCAAACACAATTACAAAAATAACAATTGTTTCCAAATAACATCTGTTAAGGTTTGACGAATAGGAAAGTCCCGCCTCATACAAACAAAAGCTTATCATTCTTGACTTCTTCAGACATGTACAGACAAGTCCAATTCAAGTGTCAAATCTTTTCTCCCAAGTTATTTTTATAATCAAAACATAATTTAATTCAAGTAAAGTATCATGTAAGTTATGTACAAGTACAAGTAACGTCTCAAACCAGAGTTATAAACTAGTTTAGGTCAAGTCTCAAGTCAGTTATTTATTAGTTATTTCAAGTCTCAGTTTAAGTTTAAGTCTCTTGCCAGTTATCAACCAGTTTAAGTCATCTTAAGTCAGTTATCTACTAGTTTAAGTCAAGACCGTTATCTGTTAGTTTAAGTCCTCTTAAGTCAGTTATCTTCTAGTTTAAGTCATCTTAAGTCAGTTATCTACTAGTTTAAGTCAAGACCGTTATCTTCTAGTTTAAGTCCTCTTAATTTAGTTATCTACTAGTTTAAGTTAAGACAGTTATCTGTTAAAGTCATCTTAATTCAGTTATCTACTAGTTTAAGTCAGCTTAAGTCAGTTATCTACTAGTTTAAGTCATCTTAATTCAGTTATCTACTAGTTTAAGTCAAGACCGTTATCTACTAGTTTAAGTCATCTTAAGTCAGTTATCTACTAGTTTAAGTCAAGACCGTTATCTACTAGTTTAAGTCATCTTAAGTCAGTTATCTTCTAGTTTAAGTCCTCTTAATTTAGTTATCTACTAGTTTAAGTCAAGACCGTTATCTGTTAGTTTAAGTCATCTTAAGTCAGTTATCTTCTAGTTTAAGTCCTCTTAATTTAGTTATCTACTAGTTTAAGTCAAGACAGTTATCTGTTAAAGTCATCTTAATTCAGTTATCTACTAGTTTAAGTCAGCTTAAGTCAGTTATCTACTAGTTTAAGTCATCTTAATTCAGTTATCTACTAGTTTAAGTCAAGACAGTTATCTGTTAGTTTAAGTCATCTTAATTCAGTTATCTACTAGTTTAAGTAAGCTTAAGTCAGTTATCTACTAGTTGAAGTAAAGTCAGTTATCTGTTAGTTTAAGTGAAGATTCAAGCAAAATTACCAATTTGAATAAAATCAAAAAGGACAATTACCAGTTTAGGTCAAGTATCAGGTCAGTTAACCAATAGTTACAAGTCAGTAATCTACAAGTATAATCAGGTCTAAAAGCGGTCGCTCACCGGACGAGAAGCGCAGCGTTGGGCCACAGCTTTAAAATTTGAACACATTGTTTTCTATGAGTGTATGCACACCGGTGGCGCCATTCACCATCTGTCCGCGGCGCCCAGCCAAGTCGTGTTGTACTTCCTGTATGAATTGTTTTAGATGCAGCGTGGCACAGCGGTGCGCTTCTCGTCTGGTGTGCGACCACATTAAAACTGTACCTAACAGGTAAATTTTCTAATACATATTCAAAATATTATAACAAGTTTATTATCTAGTAGTCAAGTTGACCCTAAAAAGTTTAGCTACTGTTGAGTTTCCATCTCTGGTCTCCGTATATTACACTGGGATACAGTGGTGTCAAAAGTATTGGCATTCATTACTCAAGTAGAAATATAGATACTAGGGTTTAAAAAGACTTTTGTAGAAGTTGAAGTATCAACTCAAGCTTTTTACTCAAGTAAAAGTGTAAAAGTACTGGTTTAAAAAGCTACTTAAAGTATAAAAGTATTGCAAGGATAAAAAATGCCATTAAGGACAAAAGCTTAGACTGCGCCACAGGGGCCTATTGTGCACTACCCCACCTCCTCAAAAAAAAAAATTTTCTAAAGGCCATAGGCCATAATGACTAAAATGTTATATGTAAAATGTTCATGTTGAAAAATTTGGGATGCACTAGGCTACCTCTTTCAGCCGCATATATGCCCATTGAAAATGAACGCACTTTAGTACAATGCAAATACATTAAAGAACTAGATATGATGACTAGTTGACTATAAGTATTGTAATGGTGCAAAAAGTCAAACTTCAGAGGCATGTCATCAATAACCTTTAATGGAATGTAAATGTACATCCAAGCTTAGCTGCAGGAATCTGCGAGGGCAATGGACAAAAACATTGGTGTACCCAGGGCAGGCTTAGTAACAATTACCCTTGTATGGTTGTCTATATACAATAAACATTATAGTGCTGCAAAAATGAATGATTAATCCAAGTGATTAATCAAAAACTAAAAATGAAAAATAACTCATAATCCTGATACCTTCTTGATTGATAGCTTCCTGTATTCGGTACATACATCTGCTATGTCCAGTGTTCGGGGGGGAACGAGTTACAAAGTTGGTAAAGCCTAGTTATCACAACATTGTCAATCCCGTCGTCAATCGCAAACGATAATTTATTAAAACGTCTCGTTACCGAACTACCTACAACAGCTTAATTTGTGGAGGACGAAGAGAAAGCACCCATTTGGTAAATGAGCCAGTGAGAAATAATAACTTTTATGTAGGGTCCAGTGCCTTTTCGATACTTTTAAAACAGTACCGGCGCCTAAACGGTACCTGAACCGATACTTTAAAAAAAATTAACCATAAATAAAAACTATGGATAATAATAAAGAACATTACAAATATTTAAAATAAATCCATAGCTTTCACACGCACCTTGGATGCTCATTTCCTAAGTTGTGCTTCCCTTAATCTAAGGCTAATAAATGTATTTCACAATCTGGGTCATTATTTACAAAACCACACATAATGTTTCTACTGTATCTCTGTCAATCTCTCTGATATTTAGTTAAGATGAATGCTGTCTGTCACTGTCTTTAATCAGTTCTGTGAATTTCTGTATGCTCATTCTTTATAAAGTAACAACAATATTGTTAGTAAAATACAGTACTGTGCAAAAGTCTTAGGCACATTAGTATTTTCACCCCCAAAAAGGGTTTTAAGCCAGTTATTTATATCTTTTGCTGTGTCAGTAGGAAATATCAGTTTGCCATTAATTTTAATAATAATCTAGTGCGATTTTGAATGCACCAGTAGTCTGACAACGGCAAAATGAATGTTTGTAAATGTAAACTGATATTTTATACTGACACACTACAGCAAAATATATAAATAACTGGCCGAACACCATTCTTTTAAGTGAAAATACTAACGTGCCTAAGACTTTTGCACAGTAGTGTATGTATAAAGTACTGTACGTATGATTAAATTAAGTATATTTAAATAAGTGTAATTAAAAGTATGTGTTCGTTCATATGTGTTAAGGGCTAGATTTTCGCTGGAGGAAACAGCTGTGGTGTGAGGAGCGAAAACTTTACAGTAGATGAGAAACCGACTGCTCCCGTGACCTTTTGTAAACTGCATTTATGACAAAGGACTGCACAGATACAGATATTCTAACAATCTATCGATAAACACACACCTTGTGTCCTCTGTTTGTGTTTTAAGTGCGCATGCGCTGCTCCGCTCGCGATCTGCGGATTGAAGAGCGCGCTGAAAGACGGAGAGGAGACTGACTGACTGACGCCGGTTTCATATGAAATTTTAGGGGGTGATCGGATACCGGTTCCATACCCAACCCTTCTTTTTTAAGAAATATATTTTTTGATAAACGAACCCAAAACTGCCTATGTACTTGCTGGAGTGTGATGTGATTTGTGTCATGTGCAGGTGCGATGGATCGCGTACAAACATAGGCTGTCGGAATGGTATATGTTTATACTTCTCATTCAACCACAATCAAATTCATTCCATCCGGATGGCGCAATTTATCTGGATAGGTTTTTTTTTTTGTAGTTGTTTTTTTTTTTTTTTTTTTTTTTTTTTAATGATGACAAGCCGGAATGAAAACAAGCCGAAATGAAATAGCAGTAACGAACCTATTTTTAAAATAAGGAGTAGAAAGTACAGATACTTGCGTGAAAATGTAAGGAGTAGAAGTAAAAAGTCGGCTGAAAAATAATTACTCAAGAAAAGTATAGATACCAAAAATTTATACTTAAGTAATGTAACAAAGTATTTATACTTCGTTACTTGACACCTCTGCTGGGATAGGAGAGTGTGTTTAAACATCATAAAATTTAGACACTTTTTTTGAGCTTTTGCAGTGCTGTGTAGTGCTATGTAGGGTTGTTTAAACACAGATGCTGCGATGTTTACCTGGATTCTCTCTCATCTCCTCTGTTCTCATCCTCTTCATCACTACCGCTGTACTCATACTCGGTCTCCTCTGAGAGGAATCAAGACAAAATGAGAAAGAGAGAGACAAAGACATGAAGAGGAGGGCAGAAACATAATGAGAAAGGCTTTAGACATTAATATAATATGGCTACACACAGTTTATGCAGACTGCAGCATCTTAAGAGTCTAAATCATCTGCACTCTTCTTTAACTTGTAATGTATGTGCTCTAATAATACTGCTGAAGGCTGCTGGCAGGACGCTTTCGATTTTTAGCTGTTCCTCATTCTTCATATTCAGAAATAGACATGATTCAAGCCCAGCTGTGCTATCTGATTACACTACTGACCACAGATCTAATGAATTGCTCCAAGCTATGTGAGCTATGTGCAAGCAACACTATTGTGGTCCAAGTCAAAGATGAGCTCTGATTGGACAGGAGTTTTTGGGACCTCACTGCACAAAGGCAAGTAAACAAACTTTATTAATCATTCTGTTCCAGCACATAACTCCAGCGAGTAAATGGATGGATACATAATAATCTATAGTCCCAGAGGAGGCATTGCATCTATCTTGACTCTGAGAACAAAAATAATTCAAATACAGAATTAATTATTGAACACTTGAATGAGAAAATGTGGACTGAAAAGATCCTGTCTAGGGATTCTGAGACTAATGAAGCTCTGTTGTTCTTGTATTTTGTCGACACACAACACACATGCACATACCTTTTTCACCCCGTTTCTTTCGCGTGCGGTCGATGTGATCTTTCAGCTGGATGCGGACTTGTCTCTCAGTGGGCTGGTCTCTGATGAAAGAGTGCTTTAGTAGCTGCTCTGTGGATGGACGACTTGGATATGACTTCACAAGACAGCCCTCGATGAAGTCAATAAACTTCTTAGACCTGAAAGACACCGTAAACCATGCAAGAAATTTATGTATTAGCTGGAAAATAAATTCAAGACAAAACCTGATTCTAGACTGATATTGTACAGGGTGAGAGGGATTGCCTTAAAGGCCTCAGGCCAGTGCGAGAGCTTTTCAGGCCAGTTGCTAGTACTGCTGCTTGATCCATCATCGACATTGATCTGCAGTGACACTACATCACTCGTTGACAAAGTACATTTCTTTTTATGCCATGCAAACACAGGGTTCTTTGTTAAGATTGAAATTCTTGTTGCTGTAAATTCTACTGATTTCTGCTTATTTCTAGGTCACTTGTCACAAAAGTAAAGTCAGCTGGCGAACACAGATGATTTGCTGTTGAAAAAGGGCTAATAATTCTTGGATGCTTAAGTTAGAAGAAACAGAAAATGACAGACAAATCGGCAATATTTCATACTGTAGTGTAAACAACAGTTAAATACTTATATTATTATTACAGTAAACTGTAAATATTCTTTAAGTAAAATAAAGTAACTTGTTTGTTTTGTTAAAAACACATTTAATAAAAAAAATGATTGCACCATTTGTGTTCGGGGATTGTAAGATTTTTTGTTTTTGAAAGAAGTCTCATATGCTCTTGCACACGAATAATGTGAAATATTATTAAAATAAAATGGTTTTATTTTTGAATATATGTGGTGGCAAAGCTGCATTTTCAGCAGCCATTACTCTAGTCTTCAGTGACACATGATGATTTTAAGAAATCTTTTTATCAATGTTAAAATCAGTTTTTGTTGAAAAAAAAAATTTAATAAAAAAAGATTTTCGTTAGGATTCATTGATAAATAGAAGGTTCAAAACAACAGCATTTATTTGAAATCTTTTGTAACATTATAATTGTATCTTACTTTAATTCATTCAATGCTAAATAAAAGTATCAATTTATTTAAAAAAATAAGCAGTGTAGAAGAGATTTCTTCCTGTCATATTAATAATATATTGCAAATATATTGCATAACCAAATTTTTTTTATATATATCCTACTTGATGAGACAGCTTAACTTTTCATTACACATTTTGAAGAAAAAAAAATCAAAATCAAACAAAAACAGACACAAAAAAAGTCAGAAAAAAAGGATGTTTTAAACAGGAAGCAGAATATCTTATTCAACATTACTAACAAGACACAACACAGTAAACTGAAACATGACTGCCTTTTAAATCCCAGCCTAACATATGCTCCATTTCTACTTCTTATAGCCAGTTGTTCAAGGGCAGGGCTCAGACCAGAAGGACCAAAATAACTCCAACCTGAAAACTAAATCACAGCATGCCAATATATGACAACTACAACCAACCAACCAAAGACAAAAACTAAACAAAAAAACTGCAGAAATTAAGGTAGAAAGAGAAAGCATCTTTCACCATATGGAAGCACTCAATATATGTGGAACTCCTGTCTGAAAAACATTATTAAACCACATACTGTATGAGAAGAGAAGCTATATGGATTGCAGCGATCATAAGTATGCAGTGCGTGTATAGATACTGTAGCCAAGGAGAAAAAGGGAGGGAAGGAGGAAGGAAAATATAGCTTGATCTTAAAATAACAGCTGAGACAGTGTGTCCTCACCATTTCTTGGACTTCAGTTTAGGAGGAGGGTTCCGTGGGATAAGGAACAAAGCTCGCATGGGATGCATGTCACACAACGCTGAGGGAAAGAGCACAGCAATCAAACACGCTGATAAAAGACTCTTTCACCCGTGTGCCCAATTATCAGACTAACTGACTCAAGAGGTGATAACAATTCATAAGCGCAAGTAGAACAGTGACTGGGTGGCTGCTACACTCTGTCCGTGTGAGCGAGAGAGAAAATATGACTAATATATATGACTGTTGTGCTGTACAGATCCACATCCACCTCAGATTCTTTTTCAGGAATGTGAAATATTACAAAAAAAATGTTGATTAAACTTGATTTACATCTGGGTAATATACTAGGCACTGATTTTTTGTTTCATTACTTTTTTATTGTTATTGCTTTTGTTTAACTGGCGTAACAGGGAAGAGGGAGGTTTGGTATTATTATTTGTTCGCTTGGTTTGTAAAATGCCTAAAGTAATTTACTTTTTTGTAAAAAAAAATGTTTTATACCATACAACAGTTAAAGCCCATTTACACCAAGGATGAAAGTTCTAATGATAACAATAATAACATAATTTAATAATTATGAAACAGGGTAACAATATCGTTGGAATCACTTTCAGAACTATTTTTTCCTGCCAATGAGTGAGAAAAACTTTGACAGCCAATCAGAACCCACCCGACTTTAAAGAGCTCATGTATCTGACAACTTACAAGAAACAGAATTTGTACCTCATAAACCATGTACGTGCTTTGCAAGGAGGAGTTGGATAATAAAAAATAAGTTGAAAGTTATAATTAAGAGTTACTGATGTAACTGTAGTTCTTGGTGAAAAAGGGCCTATATTTCTGGCTACTTCTAATTGGATTGGCCGAGCAGTGTTCAAAAACCTCTCACTGCTTACAGTATCACTAGGTTTACATTTCAGACTAAATAATGTGAACACTATGATAAAAGCAGTAATGGTGGTAAGGCAAACTCATATATATATTTAACTTTTTTTGATTATTCATTTAAAAGCAGGAGTTGTAATGGTGCCTTAAATAATGTAGCACGTACGAGGGACTGATATAAAATGTATACATAAAGAATATGTTTTTGTTCAGAATAAGGCCTGGATCCACACTGTAATGTGAGGCTGCATCAGGTAAACACACAGACAGTGTACTTACGAGGTGCTCCTTCAGCCATCTCTATAGCGGTGATTCCCAGAGACCAGATATCACTCTGTTGGAAAACAACAAAAACAACAACAAAGATTCATTCCAAGACGTATGCTATAGTACAACTGACCTGACATAAAAATAGATTAATAAACACACACACACACACAAAAAAGAGAAAAGGAATAACATTAACAATTATAATTGTATTGATTATTTATAGTAACATCAATGCATATCATGAGCTTAAAAGTGAAAAACAAAAGAATGTTCCCACTAAATAATAATACCAATGAACCATTTCCTCTTCTACAAGCATTTACAGACAATGCTCATTCAAACCAAACAGAGAGAAAGTGTTGTATTGAGTATCACTTCACTAAATAAGGACCAAGCTAAATGTCATGTATAACAGGTTTTTATGGCCTACTTTAAATCTCAAAAAAGCTGGTGATTGAACATTCTATTATTGGCATTTATCAAAAGAAATAAAAAAGTTGGGAGTATTTAAATGTGGGTAAACATGGCTTTATAATGTTAAAATGATATCATTAAACCTTCTCAATAATCACAAAAGTCCTGTCCATGTAGTGTTAGTTCTGGTATCAGAATCTGATAAAAGGGCTTTATGTGATCTCAACATAGCAGCCACCATGAGAGGATGTGGATATTTCTTGACCACTGACCTGATAAACATGTTAACATGTTTAATAAACATTATATTAAAAGTGAAAATGCTTAGTGGCCCACACACAGGTGTACACAACCGTTCAAGAGTTTGGACTGTTTTTAGAAGAATCTTACTAACCCCAAACTTTTGAACAGTGGTGTACATCAACAGTCAGAAGCTCACTGTACCCTGTAATCATAGGTGGAGTCGGGATTCTCATCACAGGCAATGACTTCTGGGGCCATCCAGTATGGAGTGCCAATGAAAGTGTTTCTTCTGCCGACTGTACGATCCAACTGTGCGCTCACCCCAAAGTCCACTACAGAGAGAGTGAGAAAGGAGAAAGCATTCAGGGTCTGTAATATAACAATACACTTTGTGCTTACAAACATTTATGAAACCTGTTGCGCAGCCAAAATGTTTATATATTCATCTATGCTGATTCCTTCCCTCTCACACACACAGACACACTCTTCCACTTCCGCCACACTCTCCCTCAGGTTGTGGTGCGTGGAGATATTTTTGTCACGGTGTCAGGACTATATTAATGAGCTTTGGTGCTTTGCTCTAGTTGTTAAAATATGATGTTCTCTAATCAGACAGGATATAGGCTAGACAACACACACATTCAAACACACAAATCAACTATCACAGCATCAGACAGCCCTGAACCAAAAACAGAATGAGAGTTTGTTTTTCACTCACCAAGTTTAACCTCTGCATTCTCTGTAAGCAGTACATTCTGTCCCTTGATGTCTCTGTGGATGACTTTATGAGCATGAAGGTGAGACAGACCCTGAGAAGTAGAGAGACAGTGTTTACTGGCTGTGCAGCATTACATGGAATTGCATGAATCTAAAAGATTAATTTAAGGCTCCAGTTAAGTGTCATGGACCAGGCATGTAATGTAGATTTGTAACATGAATTAAAAAAAGAAAAAAAGGAAGTGCATGGATCAATTCATTTATAATAAACATTGCAATATTCCATAAAAAAAAAAGAAGAATTGTAAATTTTGATTTCATGGCAACTTCATGAGTCTCACCCGAAGTATTTCTCTGCAGATGTAAGCAATCCAGTCTTCTTTCAGAGAGCTGCCCTTTGTGTTCTTCACCAGGTCTGTAACTGAGCCGGCGCCACAAAACTCCATCACCAACTAAACAAAAACACAAAATTGACATGTATGAAACGGCAACCTAATACAGGCTATTTTTTCCAAATTAACAAGGTCCATGACCTCAAATTGTTATTTTTTTTTGCTAAACCATTTTGATTAATGACAGACTGTAGTGTGTCTTGATGCTGCACTTTTTAGCAGGTCAGAAAGGTTATGGTGGTGATCAGGTTTGAGGAAGCACAGACCCAGAGCTGGTCGTCGTGTCCGGGTGGACTTTTCTTCACAAAGGCTCCGTAGTAGGTGGCGATGTTCCTATGGTGACTGTACTTCTTCAGCATGTTAATCTCAGCTTTAATTTCCTCCTCCTCTTCCTCAGTCACATCCATGACCTTTATGGCTGCCAGCTGACCCGTCTTAACATGACGACCCTGAAACAAAAAGAATTTCAATAGTAAGTAGCGTAGAAATTAATACTTTACACAATTTGTTACTACACCATAATCAGCGTACTATATGGCATACTTATTTTAAACAAATATGAAGCGGTGAAGCATAGAAGTACTGTATGAAGAGTCAGTCTCAAGTTCGGGGTCAGTACATTTTTTGAAAGAAATAACACTTATTGGGAACACTTTAGAATAAGGTTCCATTTAATACTGTATTTATTCATCTTTGTTAATGTTAGTTAATGAAAAAACCGTTATTCATTGTTAGTTCATGCTAATTCACAGTGCATTAACTAAACTTGACAAGCACAACTTTTTTTTTGAATAATGCATTAGTATTAAGATTAATAAATGCTGTAGAAGGTTTGTTCTTGCTTAGTTCATGTTAACTTAGGTAGTTAACTAACATTAACTAATAGAACCTTATTCTAAAGTGTTACCCTTTTATTTAGCAAGGAGACATTAAATTGATCAGAACTGACAGTGAAGATCTATAACGCTATAAAATATTGCTATTTCAAACACAGTTTCTATTTATCAAAGAATCTTGAAAAAAAGTCAGTTAAGGTTTTCCACAAGAAATGTTAAGCTGAAACTGTTTTCAATAATACGTGATGTTTCCTGAGCACCAAATCTGCATGTAATAAGGATTTCTGAATAGGGATGTAATGATGCGCTCCGAGTCGGCAGAAAATCTATAAAAATATGTGACGATTCAAGACGGTTGTTAAACGAATCGCGATACAATTGGGAGTTTATATGAATGTATTTCTGAGGGGAAATGGCTGTCTTCAGAAAAGTTAAGATGGTATTTTCTTTTTGCACAGCACTGCTTTGTTTACAGCGGTAACCATGGAAATGCTGTATCATTGCTGTTCATAAGCGCCACCTGCTGTCAGAGAGTAAATCTGCATCTCATTCAGCCCGGCTGCTGTTTTGTGCAGATGTGTGTTTTATATTGTACAGTCGTGGCCAAAAGTTTTGAGAATTACATAAATATTAATTTTCAAAAAGTTTGCTGCTAAACTGCTTTTAGATCTTTGTTTCAGTTGTTTCTGTGATGTACTGAAATATAATTACAAGCACTTCATACGTTTCAAAGGCTTTTATCGACAATTACATGACATTTATGCAAAGAGTCAGTATTTGCAGTGTTGGCCCTTCTTTTTCAGGACCTCTACAATTCGACTGGGCATGCTCTCAATCAACTTCTGGGCCAAATCCTGACTGATAGCAACCCATTCTTTCATAATCACTTCTTGGAGTTTGTCAGAATTAGTGGGTTTTTGTTTGTCCACCCGCCTCTTGAGGATTGAGCACAAGTTCTCAATGGGATTAAGATCTGGGGAGTTTCCAGGCCATGGACCCAAAATTTCAACATTCTGGTCCCCGAGCCACTTAGTTATGACTTTTGCCTTATGGCACGGTGCTCCATCGTGCTGGAAAATGCATTGTTCTTCACCAAACTGTTGTTGGATTGTTGGAAGAAGTTGCTGTTGGAGGGTGTTTGGTACCATTTTTTATTCATGGCTGTGTTTTTGTGATTGTGAATTGTGAGTGAGCCCACTCCCTTGGATGAGAAGTAACCCCACACATGAATGGTGTCAGGATGCTTTACTGTTGGCATGACACAGGACTGATGGTAGCGCTCACCTTTTCTTCTCCGGACAAGCCTTTTTCCAGATGCCCCAAACAATCGGAAAGGGGCTTCATCGGAGAATATGACTTTGCCCCAGTCCTCAGCAGTCCATTCAATATACTTACTGCAGAAGATCAATCTGTCCCTGATGTTTTTTTTGGAGAGATGTGGCTTCTTTGCTGCCCTTCTTGACACCAGGCCATCTTCCAGAAGTCTTGGCCTCACTGTGCGTGCAGATGCGCTCACACCTGCCTGCTGCCATTCCTGAGCAAGCTCTGCACTGGTGGCACACCGATCCCGCAGCTGAATCCTCTTTAGGAGACGATCCTGGCGCTTGCTGGACTTTCTTGGATGCCCTGAAGCCTTCTTTACAAGAATTGATCCTCTTTCCTTGAAGTTCTTGATGATCCTATAAATTGTTGATTTAGGTGCAATCTTAGTAGCCACAATATCCTTGCCTATGAAGCCATTTTTATGCAACGCAATGATGGCTGCACACGTTTCTTTGCAGGTCCCCATGGTTAACAATGGAAGAACAATGATTTCAAGCATCACCCTCCTTTTAACATGTCAAGTCTGCCATTCTAACCCAATCAGCCTGACATAATGATCTCCAGCCTTGTGCTCGTCAACATTCTCACCTGAGTTAACAAGACGATTACTGAAATGATCTCAGCAGGTCCTTTAATGACAGCGATGAAATGCAGTGGAAAGGTTTTTTTGGGATTAAGTTAATTTTCATGGCAAAGAAGGACTATGGAATTCATCTGATCACTCTTCATAACATTCTGGAGTATATGCAAACTGCTATTATAAAAACTTAAGCAGCAACTTTTACAATTTCCAATATTTATGTAATTCTCAAAACTTTTGGCCACGACTGTATAGTTTTACAAAGCTAAGGTCACCCTATATGTTTTTGCTTCAGATGTCGAAATTATACAATCTAACTATAATCTAAATAACATGTATGCAGCATTTTTGTTTGAAATGTGATTAAAATTCAGTGGTTGCCATTCATTTTTTGACCCTATAATTATTTCTAAATGTAGAGAATTATTTGTATTAATTTATTTGATTTGGGATTTCTATAACATTTTTTTTATTTTTATGTATATTTTACATAATTCAAATTTGACAAATAAATCCTTTTTATTTATTTTAGTTAGAAAACACCTTTTTATTTATAATTTAAATAAAAAAATTTTTTTATTTATCATATTAAAATATGAAACCGAAAAAAATAAATACACACACACACACACACACACACACACACACTGTATTTTTTATCAAAACTCTCGGTGAGCAAAAAGTATCTTTTTCCAAAGATATCTTACAGACCCCAAGCTTTTGAACACGATTTCCAAAAACTTCATCAGATGAAAATATTTATATTAATGCTTTCTTTGACTGAACGAATGACAGTAACATTTTAATAGTATATTAATTAACCATCCAAAAATTCTGTAGTAAAAACCTAGCACACTCACGCACAAGAAACATCACAGGCAGGCACATTGTATATACGGCTCTATAAACTACATATTTAAAACAACTCTAAATCTAAGCTGAATAAACTACCTCACTATCTTACTACTACCCATAAACTACTCATGTTTGTCACACACCACATCCTTTATAACCTACAGTACACACACCAGTAAATAAACTACAGCCTCACTACAGCTTTTAAATGCCACATTACCCAAACAATACTGCCTGAAGTATAAATTATACCCTACACACTTTTTAAAGTGGCTCATGTCATACCTTGCAATAATTACAGAGGCCTGTAGGGTTAAAATCACTACATGAGCCTATTCGCTTGTTAAGTCTGACGTCACGTAGCAGCGCTTCCGTGTCCAAATACTCTATCAGTTACCACGAGAAAACAACAAAAGGTGCTAATATAAACTCACAATGTGATAGAATACTAGCGAAAAAGTTATAATATTAACCTTTAACTCCATACCGATGTCCCAGATAGGCGGACAATGAAAATATAAATATATAAAAAAATATATAAAAATTATTTGTGTTTGGGACGCTGTGAGCACGGAGACTGTAGTGTATACCGTAAGTTTGAAAGCGTTTAGCTTAAATTATTAATATGAATAAACAGTGCTCATAAACGGCTGCTGAGGTCGTATTCTCCAGTGAAGCGAGTTAAGGCTTGGACCCGGAAACAGCGCTTCTTACGTCATCACTTAACAACCGAATAAGTATAAAGACTTATATCACACTACAGTCAAATTGTTTTCTGTGTGTATTTTTCTATGTTCAAATACCTTTCCCAGCTTTATATGCAGACTATAAGTCAACTGTAGAATGATTTAAAAAAAGAAAGAAAAAAAAAAAACGCTGTTTATTTGAGCCCCCTGACTAACCGAAAACAGTTTTATTGAACTATTTGTTTACCTGGAAATGAAGATGAGTTTTAGGGAAATTTGTTTGTATGCCAGCATTATTTTGAATTTAAATAGGTAAATTTGCTTCCATTAAGTCTGTTCTCCATTTCTCTGTCAGCTTCCTCCCCTCGTCCAGGTGTCTTCATCTCAGTGGTGAGTACTGACAGCTCTGAGCCCTGCTGCAGTGATCTGAGTTACTACATGTGTTATTGCACCATGCTGAGAGTACAATGACATTTCTCATGTATGGCCTCACAAATGCTTTAAACCACTTCTGTCTAGAGCCCGACCGATATATCGTTTTGCAGATATTATGGGCCGATATGGGTTTCTCGCGATATATTGATATCGGCAAATATGGTGCCGATATGAATTATTTTTTTTACAGAACATATAATGCAGATAAAATGCTTGAAATGGTGTAATTACTTAGTTTGTCCAGCTGAGTATGCTCGTTTGCTACTGGCGACCTAGATGAAATGCTTTAAAGCTTAAGTCCATGGAAAACCACTGAAACTTTTAATGGCCATAACTCCGTAACGGCGCGGCAAAAAAAAAACAAACGTATGCGTTACATTCAAAGTGCATTGAAGTGTGTGAGACGTGAATTTATAATGTATTAATTTATAGCAGTAGGGGAGAGCGGGGCACAAAGTAACACTTTTTGACTTTCTCAGTTTGTGTAAATCCAAATGGGGTTTAGGATATTTTTTCTATCTGCAGTAATTTAACACTTGACTAGTACAAATAAGTCCCTTTGTTTCATAATTACAGTATACATTTTTTTTTTTACCCTCAAAAAATATAATTTAAATTTGACAACATGCCCTGTAGGTGTAGTTCATTGAAACAACATCTGATGGGCATTATGTAACATGACCATATGACAGCTTAAAATCTTACCTGATTGGAAGAAAAATATATACAAGACAAATTAAAATATTTTGTTAATAAAATAATATATATATTTTTTGTCAAATAAAATAATGGCGTTATGAATTAAAAATAATCCGATTTTGGAGTTTGACAATGAACAAATTGTAACCATGCTTGGGATGGCCCACATAAACGAGCAAAAATTCTTTACTAATAATAATTTCTAAACATTAAACATTGACTGTCAGTCTTTATTCAACCGTTTTTTCGTTGTTTCTCATAAAAATTTAAGTAAATAGTGTAAATTACAATCGCTAATGTCATATGATTGCACATTGTAATGCAGTGTTACAAATAATAAATAACAGATTGGAGATTAAAATAGTAACAGATTTGTCTCATCACTAGTAAGTTTCGTCTGTGTGTGAAGACAGTAGCGCAAATCCATGAATGAATGTTCCGAAGTGAAAAACTCAAATAAACAGAATAACTGAATTGAATTAAAGTTAAATTACATTACATATCTCGGTCACATCATTATAAGTGTTTGATCACCACATTTGTGTTTACGTATATATATTCTGTTTATGTATATACTGTATTCTATATATAGTACCAGTCAAATGTTTGGACATAGGAATGGAAAAGTGTCCAAACTTTTGACTGGTACTGTACTAATATACACAAAGAATATCAGCTGATATATCGGTTTTGCCCTTTTTTTTTACTTCCCAATATCAGTATCAGCCCCAAAAAACCCATATCGTCGGGAACTCTTTCTATCCTCCGTTACTCACGCGGCAGCAGCATCTCTAATCCATCTCCCAATGAACCCATCAGTCTCGCTCTCAAACACAAACAGCACATAACTTGATTCTTCTAAGAGCACAAATGGGAGTTTTATGTATCACTCGAGGAGCCATCTATCATTGCTGAGTAACAATAGGATACCATTAACTGCAAACAAAACATCACTGTGCCTCTTCCCCCCGCCCTCCATCTCCGTCTCACCTTGTACACTTGTCCGTAGGTGCCGTTTCCCACCACCTCCACCAGCTCGAAGATTCCTGCCGGGTCCTGGAAGAGAGAAACTATTTTTAGAATGCTAAAATCCTTCAATCATGCTAATCCCCCAAAATGAAGTTGATTTGGATTTGTTCCACAATAGTTCTGTTTAATGCGAAAAACCAGAAACATTTGTTTAATATACAAATTAACACCAAATATTAGATTTTGTTTGTCAGGACAAAAAGTTTGTAAACACACCCTTTAGCAATAAGGTTTAGAATTATTTTTGAAACTAAAATCATTTAAGCAAAGGAATTTAATTCATTTTTTCCAAATATTTATTTAAATGTATTAAAAGAACCGTTTAAGTTCCATTCAATAACCAGAATATTTAAGAGGAATCAGAAACATTAAATCAAGTCAGGATGAAAGTATTGACATATAATTTTTTTTCTTATTGTGATGAACATCCAAGTGAAAAGGATTAGTGAAAAGAAAATCGGACGGTGATCTATCGATCGATAGATCAGATTTAAAGTCGAGCATGGAGTCAACTGAAAGAAAGGTGCCAGGTTTAGGTGACAAAATGAAAAGAAAAAAAAGAAACCTAGAATTTTTTTTTGAGCTAAAAGAAAGACAATTTACTGTATGCTAATATTAAGTATTTGCTCTGGGTTTTATCAGAACTTGTACTCTCTGTACTTACTAATTCTGTCACTCTCAGAGAAAAATATGGAAATTCATGACCTGAAGTGCACAATGATCAGGAAAGGATATATTTCATGTCTTCAATTAAGCTTATTGTGATTATTTTTCTCTCTTACACAAATGGCTCCCTGCTGGCTCAGTATGGCAATGACAGAACCATTACCTGCTCAGCCATTGACAACAAGAGAAAGCGCCATGTTTTTACAAACTCCAGGGTTTAAAAAGGGTATGTATGCAGTACTGTCGTGTATTAAGAACCATTATGAAACTCTCAAGCAGCTTTATGTACCTCTTACGTGCAGCTTTAGCTGGGGACCGCAGCCAAAAACAAGAATGAGTAGAGGGTTAAAAACAGCCAGCGCAGCGCACACACACACACACACACACACACACACACACAGTGATTCAATATGGCCTCGGTACAGCACTGTGGGTGGACAAGGCTAACGTTCTTCCTAGCTCTCACACACACACACATCACATACACACCACGATCATCTCACTCTCATCTGCCTCCAATAACTGCAACCTTTTTCTCTCTCACTCTCTTCATCTCTCTTTTTTGGTCTTCCTCTCTTTCTCTCTCGCTCTTATGTGAAACATCAGTAAGAGGCCAAATGGAAATGAGAACAAACACAAATTGGATTAAAAAAGCAACAAAGTTTCTAAAAAAAATAATAATAACTTATCCAACATATATTTTAGTGCCCTTATAATATTCAAACTGAGTTTACAAAGATCATCAAACGAAATTAGTCTATTCTCTAGAGAGCATCTCTCTCAGAGAGAGAAAGAGGGAGAGGGAGAGAGAGAGAGAGAGAGAGAGAGAGAGAGAGAGAGATGACACATCAGTGAATAGAACAAATGAGCTAACGAAATAAACAATAAATAAAATGATAAACATAATAAAGCTCTCCCCTGGAGAATAAAGGAGGACAAATTGAGAAAGGAAAGACAGAGGGAAGGAAGTTTGCTGAAAAGGTTGCCTCGTGCTTTTTAAAGACTGTGAAACGACTGAATTTATTATTAAAAATACAAGATAAATCTTATATGATTCAGTGTATGTTCGTGAAAGTGATGAGTGACAGGACTGAATAATCTCACAGCCCAATGGAAAATATATGCCAATATATGCTAATGTTTACTGAAAACCCCATCTGAAACATACAAAGACATCAAATCAAATTTAAAAATAAAAAACAGAGAAAATGTTATCATAAAGGATTATGAGCAAACTGTTACAAACTGTAACTGCAAAACAGTGAAGTGACTGACATGTTTGGCAAGGTGAGCTCATATAAATCTTGTTCACTGATATATGTTTGTATGACAAGGTCATTATCTTAAAGGGATACTCCACCTCAAAATTAAAGTTTTGTCATTTATCACTTATCCCCATGCGCTACGGTGATCCAGAGAGACACGGAGGAGACAAATTGTTGAATAAAGTCATTATTTTTGTTTTATTCGCATACAAAAAGAATTCTCGTCGCTTCATAAAATTCAGACTGATGGCAAATTGACTATTCTGACGATGTCTTTCATACCTTTCTGGACCTTGAGACAGACTGTAATTTACTTGGCAGTCTATGGGACAGTCACAAGCCTCCCGGTTTTCATCTTAAATTTCTTAAATTGTGTTCCGAACACAAACAAAGCTTTTACAGGTTTGGAACGACATGGGGTTAAGTGATTAATGACAACTTTTTCATTTTGGGGTGGAGTAACCATTTAATCATAATAAATTTGAAAGATTACTGATTTCAAAGCACAGGAATATATTTATATACATTATTATATTATTAACATATATTGCACATAACAACATTACAATCAAGTCATTTATGATAAAAAAGAGCATCTAATATCATGATGACTTTTTTTTTATAGTGAATTTTTTTCTTTTTTTTTGGATTATGCAACTGTATTAGTTCCTTTGTGGATGTGCAGCTAAGTTAACAAAACTAGACAACTTCATATCTGCTACATAAATACCTTCCTGAACCAACATAAAGTTGTAAAATATTCTGACCAGCATGCAGCTATCTGACTAGGGATGAAGCCAATGGCCATCAGATCCAGTCTATGGTTATCAATATTTAAGCATTGCTATCAAGTTACATTATTGACCCGCAACCTCATGAATGCAGATAGCACCAATAAACATTAATAAATATTTGCTCCTTCCCAGTGTACAGCAAACCTCTAGCTTTATGCACTCGTGTACTTCAGCTGGTTTATTCGACAGCTTGTTTTATTTTGATCAGCCAATGACAAGCTTCTGATAAATTTGTCAGATTTTTCGAGTCGTGCATATTCATTAGTTGGTGTTTACCCAATAGCTTAGATCATTACTATTTAATATTTTGGTTTCTGTTATGATGTCATTAGCATTAATGTCTCATTTACATAAGCAACCCAACCATCTAACGGCTGCTGTTATGATTATGTAACAGACACATTTAAATATGAATTTACAAAATTCAGGCACTAAATAACTTCACCTGCTTCGATGCCAAGTCTAATGTTATTTAAAAGTGATCCTTACAAGAGGTGAAACTGAGATGACAACAGGTGAACTGGAGAGCAGGTTGTTCTCAAGTTCAAAATCAACAAAATGAAACTAGAAACCACTTCAGTCGTGTGCAATTCTATCTTGAGGGCCACATGTAAGGCAGACCTTTTGATCTAGTGTCTAAATGCCCCCCTAAATGTGCGTCTATGATAGACAGTATGTGGGTGTTCTATATGACAGCTTTCAAACAATGAGCTCAAGTGAATCATCATGCTTCAAAATCTGACACATCACACCCTGGAAAGCTGTGCCCAGGAACAACATGTTACGGTCAGAGCTGGAACATATATGGGTTATCCACAACCCCACTAACACACTTAAGTGCTTACCGTGAGTGTCAAAAAAGGGATGGATTGAGTCCTCTACTGTTCACTTCCAGTCCACAAGGCTCAAATCACTCGTTTTAGAATTATGCATAACTCTGTATTCATAAACAACCAAAACTAAAACTATTAAAAATGTTTTTGTTCATTGAAATACATCTGGAAAATAAATTAGAGCCCGACCGATATATCGGCCGGCCGATATTATCGGCCGATATAAGCTAATTGCATTTAAATCGGCATCGGCATTTATAACGGCCGATGAAACATGAGAAACAGAGTCTCATGCTTCACTCATGTTATGAGTGTTGCATAGTGTGCCCACCAGAGGGAGCTCTGCAGCTCCAGAGTTAACAACAGCGCCAGAAGTCCACTACAGAAGAAAGCGATCAACTGTTTTAACGGTGAGTCTGTCGTTCGTCATGTGAAATGATTGTAGATTTAGTTCATACCCTGTATACAAAAACTGTGTGGTAGTTCTAGCTAACGGTCCTATCATTATCACTTCTAAATATTCTGTAACATCACTTACAGCAGCTAATGCATTGCTGTATTAGATTAGCCACAAAGCTAATACCATGTTTATCAGTGGAAGAGCGCGAACGTTAATAGGAGGTCAAACTATAACGTTAGCGTTTAACTTATTCTTATTCTATTGCGGTGTGTTTCCCACATAATGACCGCGTAATTGGGCCTTTCACACAGTACGCGGTATGCACGGCGCTTGCCACTGGGCTCAGCGTTGCCCTTCAGATACAACACGATTTGCGCTGCGCTATGGCATAGGCGGAGTTTTAAAAACGTTTAGCGGGAGCTCTTTCATAGTCTGTTCCTCCTCCTTTCGGTCAGCAGCAAACATGTATCTGTCCCGTTGTAAGAAGCGAGCGATAGCGCTAGTCCTGCTGATGAGAATTAAGAGAGAAGCAAGGAAGAAGAGGCTACCGTCAGGTCCAGAGAACAATTTGGTGAATTCAGGCTGGTTACGTTACTCTAACGCTAATAGCTTCCTTTTTAGCAGGCCCCTTAAATGCTTTCTATTAACTTGTTTGAAGGTGGTTCTTCTCAAAATTGACAGCGGTGTGTTCATGACACTAACGTTAACCATTCAACTTCGAATTGATTCCGTAATCTTCCGGTAATAGTAGGCAAGACGATGTTTTGATTCAGACTGCACAAAGAGAAGAGGAGAAGATATACGGGTCTGTTGTGAATGTGTCTGTGAGAGCAAATATAGTGTAGTTACAGTAACTACAGTAGGTGCGTCAGAATTGATTAAACCAGAGGGGACATGTAAATAAATGTGAGCTGAACAAGCGCTTTTTTTTTTTTTTTTTTACATATTGTTTCAAAGCAGCTTTACAGACATAACAGGAAAATGTTGAAATAATATTGTTAAATATAAGTAGGTAATACCTACTGCTTGACAAATTAAAAAAAATATATATATTTCTAATTTTTGCCTATGTAGGAGATCCCAGTTTATTATTATTATAATTCTAATGATGACATGAGTAATGATACATGGTGATATTATTAATACACATGCTTATTCTTTCTCTGTCTCTCTTTCTGCCTACAGATGGCTGAAAAAGGTGAATGCTGTAGCAGCAAAGTGTGGGGACTACTTCTGCAAATACTTTAACTTTAGTATTATAATTTATTTACAGTAAACACACAGACTGTTAAAACCAGCTTCAACTGGAAGAAAGTAAAAGTGTTAAATGTTTAAAACCAGACTGTTTTTTGATCATTAAAAAATATATACTTTTGATGTGCAATTGTTTAGTCATTGAGACTGTAATCTAAGGCTTTTTTTTTTAACATAGTCCATTCTGGAAAATGGTTTATACAGCCCACATACATAGAACAGGCAGATATTTTGCTATTGAATGTTGTGTAAATGCAGTTTATAGGAAATGGGTCTAATATCCAGATTATTTTTAAAATCAAAATATCGGCTTATAAATCGGCCTCATTTCGAGTTAATATCGGCATCGGCCCCCAAAAATCCATATCGGTCGGGCTCTAAAATAAATATTAATATTCGGATGAAAAACCTGCTTTGGCAACTAACTAAATGACTGGAGAAGTCTGGCATACATCACCAGAAGGAAATCTGTCATTTCACAGGAAGACTGACTGATGATATTTTCGATTGAGGCTAAATGACCGTAAACTGCCTTAAGTTTGAAGTTTGAGTTGAACTACTACAAATAAATAAAACTATATCTGAGATAAAACTAAAAGAGAAATTCTTATTTTTTAACCTAAATAGCAATGTTTAAAAAAAATGAATAAAAATAACAAATAAATAAATTACTAAAAAATAAAACTAAAATCTTAATGAAACTGTAAATATGAAACAAAGTATAACTCACAAATATCAAAACCGAAATTTGGTGAATGTTTTGGATCTTTGTGAATGGCAGATAAATTACCTTTTCTATATGCAGGAATTCACCTAATTAGTGAGCGTCATTAGCCCTAGAACACTGGATTAGCCACCTGCTAACATCTAAGATTAAACTAGATGACTAGATTAGCCTTCTGCTCGCACATTGGGGCCTATTCTGGTATACAACATATGCTATCTATTCTGAGGCTAATATGTATATTTACACTAATGTTCAAAGGTTTTGAGTAAGATTTTAAGAAAAAAAAAACAAACAAGATGCATTAAACTGATACAATGGGACCGAAAATATTAATAATTCTTTTACAAAGATTTCTATTGGAAATAAATGCTGTTCTTTTTTTCTGTTCATCACAGAAAATGATCATTTCAACAAAAACATTATTTTAATTTGTAATCTTTTTTTGTATGGGGGTGT
This sequence comes from Carassius carassius, assembly GCF_963082965.1. Lineage (NCBI taxonomy): Eukaryota > Metazoa > Chordata > Actinopteri > Cypriniformes > Cyprinidae > Carassius > Carassius carassius. The sequence goes on along the minus strand of NC_081758.1, from coordinate 23,555,100 downwards.
ATTAGGTATGAAATTGTTTTGCTAAAATATACTAAACTTTATTGACAATTCTTTATGTAGACAGTAGTATACATGCACATACAGACTCATAAAACACATTTATAATAAGTCATTTAAAAACATGACAGCAGTAGGTACGAAGGAATTCTTCTGTTTGATTGGTTTGTACTAGGCTAGTTTCCTGCTAAAACATACTTTGGTAAAGGATTATCATCTTCTTGATATGCATGTAGTCTGGATTAATGTCAAGATGAAAATCTGCCCACTTCTGCATAGTAACTGGGCAACTAATTTTCTCCCTTCCCAAAACTGACTCAATCGTTGCTGTGAAAATATCTGTTTTATCCATTTACCAAGACTTTCCAGCATGTGGCTAACAAGGAATGTTGAGCTTTTGTAAAATAAAAGCCATACAATCAGACACTGAAGTGCACTGAATCATTCTGTCACATTTGCACTGTATGTCAACACAAATAGAGTGATGGCCTAAATAGAAAGCTACACTAATGTTTTGCAGGGTATTCCCCATACAACAAGGGAGCTATTCTAATATTACAAAACAAGCTTATTCAGTGTCTGTCAACACTTATTTGCAAGGTAGGCCCTCCCAAACCACAGCTGTCCATGTGCAAGCGAGAGAGAAGCCTATACTTACATACACACATACAAAAAAATGCATGAACACTCCAGGCCTGGATTATTAGATGACACAATGCAGGCCCAAAAGTCACCTGCTTGCAAAAAAATAATAAATTGTTGCTAGAAAACCTTTAATATTGTTATTAAAAACTCGCTGATGTGTTCATACTGTCCCTCGTAGCCCATAATGATGGCACTGATCATACTGCTATGGATTTGTTTGGGTGTGAAGGCCTGTGTCAGGTGCAGGCAGGTGAACACACACACACACACACACACACACTCACCCGCAGGGCGGCCAGGTCGATGTCATCCAGACTCCGCGTAGGTGCGTTTTCTGACATTTTTACAAGATTTCTTAAGCGAATTCAAAATAGGTCCTCCAATAGAGTAGCTACGACTGCACTATTATTTGATCACAATGTTTATTTCAAGGGACAGTTCAAAAAAACTTGTGAGGTTCCCGGAGAAGCATTTGGCTCGTCCCCGCCGCGACCAGTTTAAACGACAACAACTGCTGTTTGTTTCTTCTTCAACGGGGAACAAATGGTGCTTTAAGGCCAAGCGATCCGGTTCTTCTGGCGATTGTTAGACGGAGACGATCAAGAAATGCCTAGCGAGCATTAATCTACGATAAAGGCTGAGCTTGAGCCTATAATCCTGAAGATTGCATGACAACACTTACATTATCTTGAATCATATATGCCACACTGCGCTCCGTCTCTACACTCATTTTGGCAGCACTGCGTAAGTTAAGCCAAGCCTACCTCAGTCAAAAACAGTAGAATAATATATAGACGAGCCGTATAAATCACAAAATATGCAAATAAAGGGGCAGAACTTCGCGTTAAGTCAGAAGCCGAGCTCCTAAACAGCGGCGCTCGTGATATCCTCGTCAATCTGCCTCTGCCGTCATGTTACGGCACAACCCACGCACACGCCTTAAACAGGATTTCTGTGTTGATTTCGACCTCACTGCTCGGCTTCGTTAATGTCCACAGTTTTTTCACAGTCTCTACGATGTGTTTAGGATTGAAATATGCAGTCCTGGTGTCAAAAAATACTAATAATATTCCGCCCGCCTGGCAAACTTTTATCCCCCCCTTGCGCCGTCAGCCAGCGGCGCCTCCCGGTTGTGCGCAAAACCTCCGCCGATGTGTTGGAGAGAAATAAATAGAGGGGGAAGAACGGAAAACCATAAACAGTCCCTCGTTTTCAGCCCGGACCCTTTATGGCAGTGACTGGTCACGATGCATACATAATATTTAAAATTATTCAGATATTCCCTAACGAGTCGCCTCGGGAATCAACTTTGTCCTTTTGCTGTAATGTTGTATGTTTTGAGATGTGTCAGATTGAACTTCTTCTCTGTCCTGTCTTGCTGTGATCCTTTTCGTACTTCTACTGTCTGTATTCGGGCTGTGACGTCTGCCAGAATACACAACACTCTGTTTTCCAGTCACTTTTTTTTTTCTTCTTCCTCCCTCCCCTGCACTTCTCATTCCCGTCTTCCTGGAGTGTTGAAGTGCTACGGTGTTACAACAGGGACAAACTACCTGAACTAGCTAGTTGCAATGGAGACAGCTGGTACCGGGGCAATGCCTTGTGGCATACAAGCACACGTTTTTTTTCTATCATTTTGGAGACTTAAAATTGACTTTTATTGTTTTATAGTAAGTCCTCTTATTGTAAGCCCTTACCGTTCAACTGACCTAACCCTCACACTTTATCACTAATTTATTTAGACATAATTAAGGGGATATTTAAAATATGCAGAGCAGGGGGGCGCGAGACTGGAATTGAGAAATGCTGAATTATGGGTACTGAATTGTCTTATTGTTTTTCTTTGAATTGACTTGGTTTCTATAAGTCTCCCTCTACATCCTGTTTCTGATTTGCCTTGTGCTCATATTTTTGGGTTGTTCGCTCCGTAGTGTGACCTTGAGTTTAAGAAAGGTGCTGTGTAAATTATTTTAAGGTTGCTGAGGACTGTAGTCCTCATAATGTTTGGTGGTATCATTTGGTGCACACAATAAAGTATGCAAAACTTGAAGCCTGAGCTGACAGAGAAAGTTGGAGATCAGCGTCATGGTACCAACAAAGTCAGATTGGATTGGTTTGGTTTTGTCAACTCAAAACTAATCCTGTAAGTTTGTTCAGCTACCATACATGGTACAAGCCCCTGAAGTAAATTAATAAGAGTATATTTATTCAAATGGAGGAAAAATTTATTGATTGCTCAGTGGTTTACAAACAACTGTGATTTGTCATTATAGTCATTAATCCAAAATACATCTCATACATCTAGAAAAGAAAAACACACAAATCACTTATAAATCTTATTAAGGGTCGCACCGTAATTAAATTTGAACAAGAATGAAAATAAGGCTGTGAGGGTAGAATTACAGTGTGTTCAATGGATTGTCCTGTTTAACAACATGCAACCTGTTCAGCCGATAAAAAATGTAAATGATCTCAGACAGGTTTACAGAGTGGATGCTGTTCACATCACGGCATCATTTTCATCTGAAGAAAATTAAATTTGGCATCTACCCTAGAAGGCCTATACCACACGTCCAAAAGTTGGGAAAACACAGTGTTAGACGAGATTAATTTAAGTATTAGTCAATGAGTTCTGTTTGCTTTTGTATGTACATGAAAAGTATAAAAATGTGCAAAAGCATATATGTTAAAATGTCTGAAAAGGTATAGAGATTTAAAAAGATTTTAAAAAAGCATAAAGTTCATAATAATTCATAAAGGTGATTGCTTGATGTGATTGTAATGTTAAAGTATATTAAAAATTGTGTCTCTGGTGGTCAAACCCCTAAAACATTGTCTTCAAGTGCAGGCGAAGTCATCTACAACATTCTACAGCATTACATAGGCAGATTAATGATCGTTTACAAAGTGGGGCACTGACTAAATTAGCATTGCTTATCTGGCCTCCAGTGTGCTCTCTGCTTGTGTCAACACCCCTCCAAAAACCCAAAAGTGGAATCTTCTGGGCTGCTGACATTATTACATAACACTAATTTCTCCTGGTTGTCATGGAGATTGGGGGTGGGTGGGAGGTTTGCTAAATGTTGAGCTGAGACTCCCCCTGATTATCTCACCATGTTTGAAGCCCCACCTGATCCCTGCTCCGTAACACTCCTCCTCTACCGGTTTCAAAAAAAACATTACATAATTTCTCTAACCAAGTACCCCGGCATACCACCCCCACCCCCCACAGTTATCCATGTTTTTAAGGTTGGCATATTATTTCATACTTCTTCTCGATCTCTTCCTCTCTTTCTTTTATTCTAGCTCTCTCTCAGCAGCCAAGACCAAGCCAGCTCTTTAAATCCGTCACCATAACAACCACAAATGTTCTGACAGATTTGCTGCCACTGCATTGAGAGGTGTAGTGCACACAAGAAAGAAAGAAAGAGAGAGGGAAAATAAGGTAAAGCAGCGCCATCCACCCACACACATTCACAACAATAAATGTACGTTTTGTTCCTCAGTCATCAAAAATACTCTCTTTCGCCTTATTTGCTCTTCGTTCCTCATTTGATATGCAGCACTTTACATCCTCTGCCATCTTAATTACTCAGATCATGACATTCAGGCTGTAATGGGCTTTTGGGGAGAACATTGCTTCCATTTCATTGTATCTTCATACTGTATAATTAGCAAAAACACTGTGTGATTCTTCTAGTATAAACGTTTATCTTCTCATTCAAGATCATTTAGTTTTTCTACACTAATGTTCCACACTAATATGGGTTAGTGTTCAGACCTAATCATTCACTTACTAGTATTACTTAAAAGTCCCCCATTATGCCATTTCCAATATTGCCTTTCATGCAGTGTAATGTAGCTGTATGTGAATGTTGAAAAGCTTAAAGTGCACGATAAATAAAGTTATTGTCTCCCAAAATAAAGAATCAACTTTGTACAGCCTGAACGAGTCGTTAGTAATTAGAATCCCACATCTGTGACGGCTACACGTCAAAGGGTAACACACCTGCATAACTCACACCTATATTCTACATTGGCCGGCCGTGAACAACTTGACCTCGCCCACAAACATGTCATTCTACTGTTTCTCTAATCTCTGTGAGTTCAATGCTGGATTCATAAAACTATTGCTTTTGAAAGAGGCCTCAGTATCCAGTTTATTTGGTTTATTTATTTGGATTTTCTATAGAGCGTTTAAAATGCAGAACTATGACAGTGGGAGTATCGTTTTCAACACGCGCTGTATGCCGTAGACCTATCACAACAGACTGGGCCATTCGACCAATCAGAGCAGAGCAGGCTCACGGAAAGGAGGGGTTTAGAGAGACTGAGTCTTTGAACTGATTCAAAAGAATCGTTTGAGAATCGCTGAAAAAAGAGGAGATATTAAGGGTAGTCATATGGATTTTAGGATTTTAATATTGCCTAAAACATCCAAAGCAGTTAGACCAAAATAAATCAGGTACTGTACATAACATCAATCGTGGGGCTGCATGTAAGAAGGTGAGATCTACAGGGAACGATCAAAGTGATGCAAATATGTTTGTTATGTGGACATGTTTGTTTGTTCGTTTGACTTGAAGCGTTGCTGCGAACCGATTAAAAAATACACCAAAGTAGGTGCGAAAGTGATTCGAAAGCATAAGAAGCCATGTGCTCTGCTCTCTATAGCTCTCGTGAATGCCACACAACGATTGACTTGCACAGTGCAAACAGCCAAAACCTGGATATTTTAGGCAATATTAAAATCCTGGCCGGAATGTGTCCCGTATAAATGCAGCATATGGCCACCCTAGTGATATTAAATGCAAATTTTGAGAAAACAAATGTGTTGGGTTTTATTTTGACCTTGCATGCATGTAGTCCTATTTAGGAGACTCCCAAAACTATATTAGGAACTGTAAAAATGGCATAATAGGGGCACTTTGAGTACAAACCAAAATGGACAAAAAGTGTGGCAGTTAACCACTGTAGCTTCCATCTTAGATGTGTGATAACTCTGAAGCCTTCAGTTTCACCGGCACACTTCAAAATATTCGACACTCTTCACTGTTATGTCCACACCTCCATAGGAACCATTCCTTCTTTGCATTTAAGTGGGGGGAGAAGGTTCTCCTCGCACAGGAAGTGCAAAGGAAAATGGACCAAGATGCCCTTGATGGCCTGTAGTTCTTCTTTGGCTTTCTCTGGGTCAGTAAGACCGAGGTTTTGAGCATTCACATGTTCCTGAAGCTCACGCAAGTTGCGGACGCAATCCAGCGGAAGACATCGGAAGACCTTTACAGTAAAGAAAAGATAATGCAGTATAAACACTGGCCTAATATTACATAATGTATAACATAATTTATTTTAAAGCAAAAACATTTCAGATATTAAGAATTAGTATGTGCACCCATTAGGATCTCTGGTATTAGAGTTGGGAGTGTAAATATATGGGTAATGACAGCACAGAAGTGCTATTGTCTGAAGGCTTTACTGCAGGACTACTGCACAACCTGCAAATTACAGTAATTACAGGTTTTGCCATAGTTTAGTCCTGCATTCAGTGCATCTGTATCAGTTCAAATCCTGTACAGTGACTAAATGAAAACCTTTAGTTAAAGACATCAAGTACATAAAATGGTATAGAGAGGGTGTGGAGAAAATCTAGAACACAGATTCTGTCCCTCACCTTCTCATAGATGATGGCATTTGTTTGGGCGATTCTGTTCCAAACATCATTGAAGAAATGATCACTGATTGGATCATCAATGTTCAGATTTGGGTCAGATTTTGCTCCAAGAAGTACGCTGAGGAAAAGAAGTAAAGGATTAATTTAGACAGGTACAGTTCAGTTTAACAAAGAGAAGTGGTTCTCAGCATTTTTGACTCTTCATTGTCCAAGACAATATTTAAAGCATTTTCAGACCTAAACTATTACAATATTGCATTTTCTGTGTGGTTTGGTTCACTTTCACATATCAACGCTTCAAAAGGGACCAAAACATGTTGATAAATATCACATGCGAGCAAAGTCTCCCGACTCATTTTTGTGAGCCATTTACTTCTGGGATTCAGTTTATTACAACATTTCTGCAATTCAAGATGAATGAACAGCTCTTCCAAAACAACATTCTCACCAAAGAGTGCACAATCTCCGTCTCCATCATCTCATTTCAAACTTTAACCATATCTTATCCAGAGCCAATTAAATAACATTTTACTTCATACATTCGGACCGAGACAACATAAAAAAAGAAATATCAAAAATATGTTAAACTCATTTAGATTGATACAGTGCACCCTCGAGGGGCTTTCTGTAGAAAGTGTCATAAAGCCAAAAAAAAAGTGTGAGCTGTGAAATCTAACACGAGGAGATTAGAGTGGAATAATTCAATCCAATCACAGGACCTCAAAATCACTTGAGGTCACATCCCAAGGCCAGCAGTGAAAGGTAATGCAGACACTCGCATCATTAGAAGCATCTCACTGTTTCCCTTGGCAACCAAGAGATGTTCTGGTAGCTGCTGTACAGAACGCAGCGTGCCAACACAAACTGCTCCACTCACACACACAGACATGCACACACCTCTCTCTTTCACTCACACACTCCTACACAGACAGGGGAGAAGTTGGACAAAATGGGAAGCTGAGGTGCTTCACTGCACAAACAAAGATCTATCATAGCTACAGCTACACAACCTCTCTTACGTTGTACAAACAGATGAAGGCTATGTTAAAGGCATTTTGTGAAAAATTGAGAAATGCAAAAAGAGCCAAAGAGATTGGCTATGAACTACTTCTCTCTGGCACTCATGACCAATCAAGTGTGCTAACACAAAGTAGCATATCATAAATTAATGCTTTAAATGGTCTCAGTTATTAATTTGAATTTAAGCTGAAAAGCCTTACCACATCAATAAATCGTGAATGATTTTTCTTGAACAATTAACTGAAAGAACTATGTGATAATTAGTTTAGTCATTTGTTGCAAACCAAACTATACTACTATACAAAATGTTGGGGTCAGTAAGACTTTTTTTTTTAAAGAAGTAAATACTTTTACAACAGATTTGTGTTTTAAATAAATGTGGTTCTTTTGAACTTTCTATTTATCAAAGTATCCTGGAACAAATTCTCAGCATTGACAATAAATGTGTAATCAGCATATTATCGTCAGACAAATCAATTAGATCTTAAAATATATTAAAATAGAAATATATGTATATTATGATATAATTAAAAATTTGAATTGTAATTTGTTCCTGTGTGCAGTTTGCAAGCTCAACATAATGATGCATTTTCTTGCCATTATTTTTTGGTACACAGCCTTGTTATCTCATCACATTGGATTCAGACTGAAAACTCATGCATGGTGCTGTAGAGTCAGTGCTGAAATGCTGGAGGATCCAGAATACTGAGCCTCTATGCAAAGCATGTCCAAAGAAATTTTCATTCACTATGGAAATTTACATGACTTTTCTAGGCTTACTATAAAATTCCCTCATATTTCCAGGTTTTCCATGATCTTAGAAATTCTCATGCATTTCCTAAGTGTGTTTACTTAACATTATTTGTTTAAGGTGGTGGTTGTGACTCTTATGACGTCTTCACAGAAAGCTTGACAACTTTGAATACATACTCTGGTGCATCACTGTAGCTGCCTTGGACACAAGTATACACACCTAAAGCACTCCTTTCGTAAGGCAAGTGCTAGTGGTCCAGCCAGGTACTCCTCTCCGTTCATGACTGAGGGAACTCTTTCCTCATCCTCCACCAGCACTGCCAGCTCACTGTCACGAATGCCCAGCATGCTCCTGTCATTGATGTTGGCTGACCCTGATAACAACAGGAGAGGAAGGACATTTTACAGAATGTTTGATTTGAACACTTCCACTATTTTTGGAGCTCATCTTCATCAGGTAAATAGTAAATATCCCCAAATCTTAAATGTATAGTTCACCTTCAGTTGCCGGTCCCCATTGACTTCCATAATATTTGGGCGACACTAAGCAGGTCAATGGGAGCCAGCAACTGAAGGTTAACTATCCCTTTAACCCAGGGCAACAATACTCCAATGGTACTTATTTAGATTTTTCCTTGATTATTTGAAATTATTTTAAAGTTATTTTGGGGGGTACATCAATGTTCAAAATTGTTAATTTTGTTAAAAGAAAGTCTCTTATGCTCACCAAGGCTGCATTTATTTGTTCATAAATCCAGTAAAACGGCAATCCATGAAATATTATGATTTCAATTATGATGCAAAAGTTTTCAAATCACTCTAATATTCTAAAATAATCCTAATCATTCCAATATTTAAAATCAATCTAATATATTCTGATTTGATGCTCAAGAAACACTTATTATTATCAATGTTGAAAACAGTTCTGGTGCTTAATATTTATTGTGGAAACCACAGGCATTCTGTGATGAATAGAAATTTCGAAAGAGCAGCATTTATTTGAAACAGAATATCTTTTTTAAAAATTATAATTGTCTTTACTGTCATTTTGGATCAATTTAATGCATCCTTGATAGATAGTAATATTACTTTATTTAAAAAAAATCTTATGGGTAACATTCAATTGGTAATGTGCATTAAAATAACAAAAGAACCCAGGGTCACAGACACAGTAAATGGTCTTATTGTATTAATCTAAAGGCAAACGTCTCACCTATGATGTAGCAACGGTCGTCAGCGATGAGGGCTTTGCTGTGGACGTAGATGAGCTCTGTAACAGGGGACTGGCCGAGCTGAGAGTTTGTGCGCAGACCACACAGAGAAATATACTGTGTCCATTCATCCTGCACTGATGACGAGATGAGACAGTCATTATAACAATAAATGGCAAACCATCTGTGTGATTGGTTAATGGGTAGAATGCTATAATGCATGGCTGAAAAAACAATAACAGATAAACTAAATCATTTTGAATCGCTTATAAGACAGAAGTGAAAGTGACAGATGGAGAACCAGACAGGATCCAAAAAAAGTGGCAGAATTACAGACAGCTAAATATGTTTCTGTCAGATACTTACTTTGCTCCTTTAATCTTGAGAGAATGGAGTGTTCTCCTCGATTAATCGTTCTACACACAGACAAAGTTCTGTTAGAAAACATGAACAAGTTTTTTTGCGTTGTGAGAGTGTGTGTATTAGTGTAGACGTTTGGCTGGGCTGGTGTGTGTGTGTGTGTGTGTGTGTGTGTGAACCTGTAGGTGAAGTGCAGTATAGCCTGAATGGCATTTCCTCCTCCCTGACTGATGTCACCCTCAAAGCCAGGCAGTAGGGGAATTACGACAAACACCCTGTACTTCTTCCCCTCACTATAACAATTCAAATAAAGCGTACACTTGAAGCTAGAAAACACTAAGACACGGCAGAGTAATTTTTTTCACTAAACTTGTATCATGTTAAAGAGGTAACACACCTGTGAGCCCGTAGGATCCGTTTGACAATAGCGTCTCCAATGGTGTTGAGTACATTCTTCTGATCTGAGCAGCTGATGAAGAACTGATTCTGAAAATAAAGAGCGACAGAGGGGGTTTATTTCATTTGTCTCACTTATTTGTGAACTATGAAATGAGTCGCAGCAAGATCTAGCTCATGATCTTGTCCATTATTCACACTACTGTGGAACACAGAAAATATAATGAAGAATATTGGTAACCAAACCGTTTTTGGTGGTCAGTGCGTTACATTTTATGGACAAAAAATACTGAGAACTTTTTCAAAAATGTTTTGTGTTCCATTTTGGGTGAGTAAATGATGAGAGACTTATGAACTACCTGTATGCCTTTAAAAGTATCACATATAACATCTTCAACTTAAATAAATAATAATAATAATAACTACAATTGGGAGCATCCTTATAAAATTTATAAATACATTCATAATTAATTGTGTCATAACTAAATTAGTCACCAATAACACTGTCGTACTGTTAACACTACTTATCATATTTTAATATGCTTAAATATAGTCAGCAGAATTTCATCGGGGATAATATCGGTATTTGTTGATGAATGTAAAGTTTTTAAATTAAAGGTTTCAACATTTAATGTTTCATTTTGTTGTTTTTATTGTAATTTCTGTATGAACAAACATTTCCTCTGAATATAGTTGATCTGTTACATTCTTCCTAGTTTAGCTGACTGGCATTAGGACCCTGTTTCTGAGCATGAGATACGAGCAGAGGGCTATTGTGTGCTGCCAGCTGAATGCAGTAAAATCACATGATCCTAGAGGGAGAGAACACTGCAAACGACTCCACAACACTGAGACTTTGTGTATGAAAAGAGCACAGTGTCTGCTCAGCTGTGTGTGTGAAGTCTTATGAGTCAGTGGCAAATGCTTTTGGTAAGGTCATAGAAAAAAGTGTTACCTCTAGATAAATGTAATGCTCGCTGTTTTCAATAACATGTATATAGGCATTGAGGATAGACTGTTCACATGTGCCAGCAGACCAGCGATCCACAGAACGAAGAACCTGGGAGAAAAAGAGTAGGAAGAATGAAAAAGAAAAAAAAGGTACACAGATTACGGCAGAGAGTTAAATAGGAGGGAAATAAGGAAAAGAAAAATAAATTGCATGAAAACACATACCTGTACAGAGGCTTTTGTGGCACCGGGAATGGTGAATGGCAGCTTATCTGCTGTGCAGTGGGATTTTGGCAGTAGGTACGGGTAGAAGTCATCCTTGTACTTGTTCTTAAAGATCTGAATAGACAAATAAGAATACAAGAAGAAAAAGCAACGATTGAAGATTCTGAAGAGTCTGATTGTATGAAACAAACAAACAAAAAAAAAAACATTAAAATTACACATTTGATTTCTGACCTTTGTGAAGTTCCAGCGCTGGATGAAGTGTCGTGCAAGATCTCTGGCTGCCTTCCCATGATGCACTGCACCCAGGTCTCGCCAGGGGATGCGCGGCACCTGAGTTCTGTCAACATTGTCTGAGGGGGAAAAAAGCAGAAGCTACACTATTGGCTGAATTCACATTCAATATTCCCTCATCTCTGTTCTTGTTTAGAAAAACACACTTCTAATGAGCAGGTCCTAAGCAGACATCAAATATTGATGATGATGATGATGATGATATTTCAAATTTCTACTTCAAATAAAGTTTGTTCCTTTGAACTTTCTATTCATCAAAGAATCCTGGAAAAAAAGGATCAGTTTCCACAAAAATATCAAGCAGCACAACTTTCTTTTAATTATGAGAAATGTTTCTTGAGCAGCAAATCAGCATATTAGAATGATTTCTGAAGGATCATGTGACACTGAAAACTTGAGTAATGATGCTGAAAATTCAGGAACAGGAATAATCATTACAGGAATTTTATTAAAACAGAAAAACATTATTTTAGATTATAATAATATTTCACAATATTAGTGTTTTAATGTATGTTTGATTAATTCATTAAAAAAATGTAAACAGTAGTGTAAACAATGATATACATACATATATATATATATATATATATACATACACACACACACACACAAACACATTGACTTAAGTATAATCAACAAGTATAAAAAGTACAGTTAATAACAATATATACATAATGTGTGCTAAGAGATATAATTTTCTTTAAATAAAACTGCATTAATCACAAGACAGCAAGCAAGCCAAGTTCAATATGAGTTTCTTTATGTACCTTTATGAAAGGAAAAATTTCTAAATTAGGGTGTATTTATACTGTTTTTATTAAAAGATTTTAAAGGGGTAAATGGGTGATTTAAAAAAAAAATGCAATTATGTAAATCTGCATTGGACTGTGTACCTTGAAAGGGCTGATCCAGCTGTGTCCAGTCTCTCTTGATAAAGTTGCTGTAATCTTTTCCCAGCCACAAGAGGGCATTACAGCTCAGATCCACTTCATCCTCACACTCTGACGCAGGATCTGTCAGAGGGACTGCAGAGCCATCCACAGTATTAGACTGAGACAGGAAGAGAGAGAGGGAAGGTATGAGAAAGAAATTAAACACGGAAAGATGAAGAGTAAGAGACTGACATGTCATTTAAATATGCCATACAGCAATACCTCTTGGGCAGTCTCTGCATTATTGGGGGGTTCCAAATCACTTAGTCTATAGTCACTGTCATCCCACCTCCCAAATGCAAGATCCAACCCACCCACAAAGGCCACTGATTGGTCGATGGAAACCATTTTCTCATGATGGGCCCAGAGGACCACAACTGAGGCCACATGATCAGGGTGACGCATCACCTAGGGCAAAATAAATACAGACATACAGACCAAAACAGAAATACAGTCATTCACAACATGGCCCGGAAAAAACCCACAGTAAGACAGCTATCATGATGTTGACGAATTACAAAAATAGGAAGGATGAGCAAACAGCAGTATATGGAGTCAAATCAATGCCACATACACTGGCAAAAAATTTAAGTAGCCTACTGCAAAAAAATAAATAAAGTTTTGCGAACGGAAATGAAAGTACTGAGAAAAATAAATGTGCATTTTGCAGACAAATAAAAAGAATTGCAAAATATAAATGAAACAGAGCAAAAACAATGATTTTGCACCTCGTGTTTTCCATAGCCAGGAATGGGCAGTATTTCAGAGACATGTATTTAAAACACATATTTGAAATTCTAAATTCTATTTTGTATTTTAAAGCCTTTGGAAAAAGTCAAATGTAATTTGTATTTAAATTCATTTCAAATTAGTATTTTTGTATTTTCAAAATACATTTAAATGCTTTGTGCCAGTGTGATGTGCTTGGTGCAACTGCAATTATTGTAAGTACAGTATGCCACGACAGGAAATTCAAGTTCACACTTGCACACTGGCAGGCAATTTTTTGTGCATGTGGGTCATTTTGTAGATGGAGTGGAACACTGACAAGTAGGCCTACAATTTTGTCTTACGGGACGTGGCACGTAGTGGAATCACCGCGTAGCTCCCGCTTTCTCTTGTAGTGGAAGAGGTTTGTGTAGTTGACACCTTGTTTATACTTTCGCCTGTCTCTACACCAGGGGTGTTAACTCAATTCCTGGAAGGCTGGAGCCCTGCGGAGTTTTGTTCCAACCCTGCTTTAACACATATACCATGTAGCTTTCAAATAAGCCTGAATGACTTAATTAGTTGGATCAGGTGTGTTTAATTAAAGTTGAATCTAAACTATGCAGGGCTCCAGCCCTCCAGGAATTGAGTTTGACACCCCTGCTCTACACCATAAACCTGCTGAATGTGCACAATCCTCCCTAAACGGTCACAGCTTTTTTGACACTTGCTTGACACTTTTTACACTTGCTCGCCTTTGTACAATTCTGTGAAATGACAGAGGGTGACTTGGAGTAATAGTTGTCCAAACCATCAGAAAGCAGCAGAAAGTAGTTTGCCGAGTAGTTTGTCAAACAATCATTTTTGTGATAAGTTTATGCATAAATGGATTTCTTCACATATAAACTGATAAGGTTGTGGGTCATTTGGTAGGACACATGTGAAAATGTGAAAGTACACAACATAAATCCACACAAAATAATAAAATCTAGAGCTGAAACAACAAATCGATTTAATCGATTAAAATCGATTATTAAAATAGTTGTCAACTAATTTAGTCATCGATTCGTTGCTAAATAACTTTTATTTGCCGTAAGCGGCTCATTTCGTGCATATTTCAAATCTGCGGTGACCAAAGTGTGGCAGTAATGAGCCACCGGGGGTTTTACTCAGCCAGTACAACAGGAGAAGTAGCGAATAGCTGGCCTTGTTTTATGTCACGTGCTTCCCGAACAGCGTCTCTGCAGCCATAGACATCATGTCTGCAGCATTCAGCGTGATGTGGGAGTACTTTACATTGAGCCTTTAAAAAAGAAGAGTAACCTGTAAACTCTGCACTACTGCACTGTTTAAGGGGACGTTCACATATCGCGTCTTTTGCGCGCTCAAGTTCGTTATTTCCAACACCGCAGCGCATCGAGTTAAAAACATTTAAACTTTTCAGAATGCCGCAACCGCACCGCGGGTCATGTGACAAGAACTAACCAATCAGCTTCATCCTTTCCCGTAACAACGTTAAAAGCTCAGTCAAGATGAAAGGAACAGCTGATCATAGTTGTATATGGATTTCCATTTTGAAATAAATTTAGTAGCAGAGCTACTGCAAGCGATTTTTTGAGCTGCAAATCCATTTATCCTTTGCTGAAATTTCCGCGTCTTCAAGGAGAGAGCACGTCATGGTTGCTTAACAAAGGCAGACGCCTCAGGAGGGCTTCTGCCCGAGCGCTTGGGAAAGGAGGAGAAAGCGGTGCGCCTAGCGTTTTCCACGCGTTTTTAGGCGCGATTTGTGAACGGCCCCTAAGACTTTCATTTGTGCAGATTCTCCAGTACAATGTTGTTTGCAAATGTTTAGTCGTAAAAGCTGATAACATTGCTTTTTAACAGTTAACATTTAAAGCTTTACAAACATGTTCTGTGATCGGTTTGTCGTTTACCAGTTCAAAATTCAGTCGTGCAGCCTAATTATGACTGAATGAGAGAGGTAAATGTAGATATTTGAAATGCACTTTTTTTTTCTAAGTATTATTCACTGCTCTTTTTCACACAGCAGGTTTTTTGTGTGTGTCCTATTTTTTTTTTCTGGACAACCTTCTGATGGATTTTACTTTAAATTGTGAGTTCCATTCAGGTTTCATGCCATTGGCACTTTTTTTGAAGGATTGTTTACAATTTCACAGCAAAAGCTATAAAGCTTTTTCCCAGTAAATAATAAAATACAATGCACTGCAATTTTATTCTGTTTTATCCTTATTCTTCGTGAAAATATGTTCTGAAAGATTCCTTAATAAGCTTTGTTCAGGATGTTAAACTACTTTAGGAGCTCTAAGGACTGCCATGGTGAAAACATTATTTGAAATCTCCTTGTGAAATTTGCTAGAGTATGGGTCAGTGTTCTGATTGCAGAAGAGTTCGACAAAGGATTACTAACACAATAAAACAACTCCAGGTATATTTTTGATGAGAAATCTCTTAAATCTATGCTGAATGATAAAGACCATTTATTAATAATTTACTTGGGGAAAAAATGGAAAAAACTAAAATATAAGTACATAAACCGATTAATCGATTAATCGTAAAAATAATCGACAGATTAATCGATT
The DNA here is from genome assembly GCF_963082965.1 of Carassius carassius. Lineage (NCBI taxonomy): Eukaryota > Metazoa > Chordata > Actinopteri > Cypriniformes > Cyprinidae > Carassius > Carassius carassius. The sequence continues at coordinate 23,539,334 of NC_081758.1, read as the reverse complement.
ATCAAAATAATCGTTAGTTGCAGCCCTAATAAAATCATGAGATTTGAGATTGACTTGTGACATTAGAACAAAACATTTTGTTTAAATGTAATGTACGTATGTACTGTATAACACTAAATTAAATATTGATTGAACAATACTGATTATTGATTACAATACTGATACAAATCACCGATGAATGGTACACCACAAAAAATCTTCAGCTTTTGGTTTTATTGTTAATTAAAAAATTTAATAAATAAACTTTAATAGTGTTAAATGCTCTTTAAATTAATTCTATGAATGAATTTTAAATTGTACAGTCGTGGCCAAAAGTTTTGAGAATTACATAAATATTGAAAATTGGAAAAGTTGCTGCTTAAGTTTTTATAATAGCAATTTGCATATACTCCAGAATGTTATGAAGAGTGATCAGATGAATTGCATAGTCCTTCTTTGCCATGAAAATTAACTTAATCCCAAAAAAACCTTTCCACTGCATTTCATTGCTGTCATTAAAGGACCTGCTGAGATCATTTCAGTAATCGTCTTGTTAACTCAGGTGAGAATGTTGACGAGCACAAGGCTGGAGATCATTATGTCAGGCTGATTGGGTTAGAATGGCAGACTTGACATGTTAAAAGGAGGGTGATGCTTGAAATCATTGTTCTTCCATTGTTAACCATGGTGACCTGCAAAGAAACGCGTGCAGCATTATTGCGTTGCATAAAAATGGCTTCACAGGCAAGGATATTGTGGCTACTAAGATTGCACCTAAATCAACAATTTATAGGATCATCAAGAACTTCAAAGAAAGAGGTTCAATTCTTGTAAAGAAGGCTTCAGGGCGTCCAAGAAAGTCCAGCAAGCGCCAGGATCGTCTCCTAAAGAGGATTCAGCTGCGGGATCGGTGTGCCACCAGTGCAGAGCTTGCTCAGGAATGGCAGCAGGCAGGTGTGAGCGCATCTGCACGCACAGTGAGGCCAAGACTTTTGGAAGATGGCCTGGTGTCAAGAAGGGCAGCAAAGAAGCCACTTCTCTCCAAAAAAAACATCAGGGACAGATTGATCTTCTGCAGAAAGTATAGTGAATGGACTGCTGAGGACTGGGGCAAAGTCATATTCTCCGATGAAGCCCCTTTCCGATTGTTTGGGGCATCTGGAAAAAGGCTTGTCCGGAGAAGAAAAGGTGAGCGCTACCATCAGTCCTGTGTCATGCCAACAGTAAAGCATCCTGACACCATTCATGTGTGGGGTTGCTTCTCATCCAAGGGAGTGGGCTCACTCACAATTCTGCCCAAAAACACAGCCATGAATAAAGAATGGTACCAAAACACCCTCCAACAGCAACTTCTTCCAACAATCCAACAACAGTTTGGTAAAGAACAATTCATTTTCCAGCACGATGGAGCATTTGGCCCAGAAGTTGATTGAGAGCATGCCCAGTTGAATTGCAGAGGTCCTGAAAAAGAAGGGCCAACACTGCAAATACTGACTCTTTGCATAAATGTCATGTAATTGTCGATAAAAGCCTTTGAAACATATGATGTGCTTGTAATTATATTTCAGTACATCACAGAAACAACTGAAACAAAGATCTTAAAGCAGTTTAGCAGCAAACTTTTTGAAAACTAATATTTATGTAATTCTCAAAACTTTTGGCCACGACTGTACATTTTAGATAAAAGTTCTAATTTGAAGAAATTATACATGAAATAATTATATATATTATCCTTACTGGATAAGTACGTACATTTTTTTTTTTTTTGCATTTAGATTAGATCCAGATGGATTTCAGCCAACAGGGATGACCATTTTTGTGTATTTTCAAAATACAAAATACCGTATTTGTTTTTAAATACATTTTTCCACACAGTATTTTGTATTTTTATTTTAAATACATTTTCATGCATGTATCTCTATCTCTGGCTAGGTCGATTATTAATCATAATTGTCATAATTGTCAATTATTCTTTTGAAATTGTAATTTTCGATTATTAATTATGGTTATCACAATTTACATTGAATGATGTTTATACCATTGTTTGATGCAACTGCATGCCATATTTTTATATGAAAATAAGCTGAAAACATTCTAACTGAAAAACATTTAATGCTTTTTTATATTATTAAGCCTCAAATGTCAAATGTACATCAGATTGATTTCTTCTTTAAATTATAAAAAAGTAAAAATATGAATGGTATTATAATGTTTTACTAAAACTAAAACAATGGAAAAACCCTTAAGATAACATGTAGAAAAAAAACATGTATTAAGAGATAACATAGATTACATAGATAACATAATAACATAAGAATAACACAAGTGGACTTCAAAAAATGAATTGCCGCTTTGTACGATTACGTAATTGTGGCATCCATGATTGAAATTGTGATTAGAAATTCAATTAATTGAGCAGCCCTATCTCTGGCCATTCCTACTAGTTAATTTATTTTGCGTTTCAGTCAAGTATGAGCTTGTGATACCGTTTTTTTCATGTTGATCTACATTTCACTTTCTGGCATTGTTTTGACATAGGGGTGGAGTCAAGGGACTGAGCGTGTACAAAAAGATGGACACTACTCCCTGGAAGTAATGTCATCGGCCCAAGACGTAGATCATAACTGATCCAGGCAGTGGAATGCAGGTGGATCGTTTCACTAGCATTAAAACATGCATGGTTTTGTTTTATTAACAATGCTAACATGAACACATGCTATTCATTTCTCTCAACGTGCACACTTTTACAGCATTAAAATGAGTATTGTTTTGTTTTGTTAACTAAATATGTATTAATGGTGTTTGCTTAAAATCTGTTAACCTGTTGGGGGAAGCCAGCACACAGAAGAATCCTTTTTTTTACATGAGTTCAAAGTTACTGCTAGATTTAATGTAAAATAATGTAATTAACTTGATAAACTATACAACATTAAAAAGGTTTAAGACTTCATTTTTTTAATCTTACAGTGACAGCTGGCGTCCTCCCACAGGTTAACACATTTTAAATCACTGTTAATACACATTTAGTTAACAAAACGAAAATGCATATTTTAATGCTATAAAGTGTACACAATGAGATAAATAAACAGCAGATGTTCATGTTAGCAACTTCAAAAGTGAAAAATGGTATCACAAGCTCACACTTGACTGAAATGCAAAATAAAAGCAGCGATGAAATTAAATTAGTAGCTATGGCCATGGAAAACATGATTATTTATATTTTGCAATTCTTTATTTTTGTTTGCAAAAAGTACATTTATTTTTTCTCAATACTTTCATTTTAATTTGCAATACTTTTCTTTCTTTTGCGAGGATATATGGCATTGATTTTTTTTCCCCATAGCTGTATAAACAGATATATAGTATATAGTGCATCAAACCTTAATATTGGGGTGCAGGTTCATCAGTGTTCTCTTGCTGTAGCCGCTGTTGATCCCCAGAGCCAGTTCCACCTCCTTATACAACAACACACACACCTTCACACCCTGTTCCTAAACACCACACACACACACACACACACACACACACACACACACACACACACACACACACACACACACACACACACACACACACACACACACACACACACACACTTCGGGTCATGTTAAAGTTCAAGGCCATCAATATAACTATAACTATAAATAATGGTATATAACTATAAATATAACTATAAATGATTGTCTGACACATGGAATGTTTTTTAAAATAGGGAAGAGAATTAATTTATTGTTTAAAAGTTTAATGTTATGTAAAAAAGGATCAACATACTGCTTTGCGTTTGAGAATCTTGTCCAAGCGCCAGTATGTTCCTGTAGCTGGACGTTTGAGGAAAACCTCTGGACTGAGCCTGCAGAGAGAGAAACTCAAATATAAAACATATAATTTATAATACACACATATAATTTAAACACATGAAATAAAGTGACAGTGGCACCTTCAGGTGTATGACTATATGCACTGTGTGTACCATGAGCGCTCTGACTGACCATTTTCCCTGCAAATATTTCAGCAGTTGTTACCTATTTGTGCCCCATATTTCTGTCAAATGAACCAGTGATGCCAATTATTTGTGATTTAATCATTCTTTTGTGTTGGGCCACTTTCTGAAATCATACAGCCTTCCTCTGGCCTCAGGTCTGAAATTAAAAAACTTAATTGGACAAAAATGCCCCTGCACAATTAAACTAAATCTATAACTAGGGGTGGTGTTGGCGCAGTGGATAAGACACATGCCTTTGGTGTGAGAGACCCGGGTTCGAATCCACTGTGAGACACCAATGTGTCCCTGAGCAAGACACTTAACCCCTAGTTGCTCCAGAGGTGTGCGACCTCTGACATATATAGCAATTGTAAGTCGCTTTGGATAAAAGCGTCAGCTAAATGAATAAATGTAAATGTCTATTATGGCTGTCGTGAATGAAGTGAAAAATTTTAAATTAAAAGTGTTGTTTGCTACAATAGATACAGATCTGCTCTTATCACAACAAAATCACACACACGATTCTGTTGAGTTTATGAATGACCAAACAAAGGTGTTCTAATTAGTCCTCACTGACAGAGCACTGCATTTCAGCCAGACCTCGATGGGGCCCGACTTATTTATGCCCCATGGGACCGGGCTTCGGGCCCCCCAACTGAGCCTGGTTTCTCCCAAGGTTTTTTTCTCTATTCTGTCACCGATGGAGTTTCGGTTCCTTGCCGCTGTCGCCTATGGCTTGCTTAGTTGGGGACACTTCATCTACAGCGATATCGTTGACTTGATTGCAAATAAATGCATAGACACTATTTAACTGAACAGAGATGACATCACTGAAGTCAATGATGAACTGCCTTTAACTATCATTTTGCATTATTGACACACTGTTTTCCTAATGAATGTTGTTCAGTTGCTTTGACGCAATGTATTTTGTTTAAAGCGCTATATAAATAAAGGTGACTTGACTTGACTTGAAAAGGAGGTAGAACTCTCCTTCCTCTCTACGCGATCGCAGGAGTGTATGGAACCAATATTTCCTCTTTCTTTTTCTCTTTTTAAGAAGAGAGAGGACAAAAAAATCACCCACACTACTTGAAGATGACATTTTGTATTGTTTTGCTTTTTTTTTCGTAACGCCTTCATTAATACGCATCGGACTCAGTGTGCAAGGTCTCTGTGCATGACGATTTTTTCAGATCACGAATGCAAAAAAACGCATGCGAAAATTTCGGACTCAGTGTGCAATGACCTTAACTGTTGAAAATGCTTAAAAAAATAAGAATAGCCATGTCCTGTGGTGAAGCCTTGAATATGCTTGAAGTGTTTTATATCTATAGATTTCATTGTAGGCAAGTCAAGTGTTAATTTGAGAAGCTGGCCGCTTGGTCGTGACTTTAAATAACAAAAACTTGAATTTTACAAACTAAATACTAAAAAACTAAACTAAACTAATACTCCAAGCATTTATCAAAATTAACTTAATAATGAAACCAAAATAGATATAACCACTTTGCTATTGAAAACAAAACTGGGCTATTATACAAAACTGACTGCAAAAATAGTATAGGGTGGGTAAGTGGTGGACAAAAAAAAAAAAAAAAAGGGCTCCAGTCGGACCCGGGCCAAGAATTCTGATAAAGGGTCTGACAAAGAGCCAGACTAGGGCATGAGCATCTCGGGCCAGAACTGGGCAAGGGCCTAGAGTTGAGGCCTGTGCAAGGCTTTGCTTTGCAAAGCATTACTTTGGTCACAAATACATGAACAAACAATATTAATATTGTGAAATATTATTAAAATTTACCAATTTCAATTTTACTCCAGTCTTTAGTGTCACATGACACTTAAAGAAATCATTCTAATTTGCTTTTTTTGGTGCTCAAGAAACTTATCCTATTATTATCAATGTTAAAAACAGTTGTGCTGCTTAATATTTTGTAGAAATCCTGATTTCAGGTCTGGATTGTATACAGTATGTGATTACAAATGGAGCTACTGACCCATTAAGGCCATGTACTGTACATGTGTGTCTATTATTACACTGACCACCAATCGGTGATGAAGATCTCCTCCTTGGCCTGTTCCAATGCATCTGCCAGGTCTGAGAAATAGCCATTCCCATTAACATACCTGTCAATCAACCAATGAGTCATTTACTCAACACCCACTTCATTACACAAATTGGGCCAATCAATCAATTCTCCTTGATCGAAAGTTCAACAAAGGACATATTACGTAAATGCACACACCACTTTGTGAGGGTGTCCGGTCTGGGTGGGGCGAAGCCTTCATAGCGATTCATCTGGTGGAAATCACAGCGCTCAGAAAGACTCCGAATCTCATGACTCCACCACAAGGCCTGTCTGTAGCTATTGCACTTAATCACCAGCTTCCTACAAAACACATACCAGCTGTTGCTGCACATGTCTCTGTAAAACAGTCTGTCAGACTGGTGTAAGCAGTAGGAAGATTTCCTTATATTGGTCCTCAGACTCCACTTTTTACCTGCTGAAGTTCTCTATGCAGACGCCGTGCTTGGTATCAGTGTAAACACGTCCAACCAACACCTTCAGCTCAGGATCGAACAGCAGAACAAAAGACACAATGCCAGGATCTCTGCTCATACACAGCAATTGTAGAAAACAACAACATAAATCAATTATAAAAATTAGTCATCAGGATGAAGCAAATATTAATCCACATTTAATATGAGTATGATAAAATATGTATTTAATATGGTAATAAATGGTAATAAAAGCTTGAGGCTATTCAGAGCAGAATCCAGCAACATTATACCAAATGAAAAACAACCAAATGATTTTGTCAGTTTCACACTGATAATACTGAAATGCATTCTTTTATTAGCAAAATAAAAATAAACACTTATTTCAAATAAACACTTGTCTTTTGAACCTTATTTAATATATATATATATATATATATATATATATATATATATATATATATATATATATATATATATATATATATATATATATATATATTTATATATATTAAAACTAAGCAGTGTAGGCTTTATCACCCTGCAGAGGTTTATTTGCAAAATAATCGAGATGGTACTCACTGCAGAACACAAGATCCAGGGGGCGATGTTGGATCCAGATCCAACTCCTCCCACCTTACATATACCTAAACCTACCACTCTCCACCCCCTAGATGTGGATCCAACCCGCCCCCTGGATCTTGTGTTCTGCTGTGAGGGGCTACTGAAATAATCTGCTGGCTGTACACTATCCCTCAGCCTTGCCACACCCCCCAGTTTGGGAACCAATGGAGTAGGCAATTTGTGCTCTATTAATTTGGTCTGTTAATGATGCTTTATGTGTTTGATTACTAATGCATGTGTAGTATGGCATTGCAAAGAGGACAAAAACATTCTGCCTCGACTCTTTATCGTCATGTGTGTTAAAATTTGCAAAGTGTACCAAACTGACCAAAACTATATAAATGCAATATTTGAATTCATGAATATATAGCGATATCTACGGTATAGAAAAATTCATATCATGGAACAACATAATACCGGAAGTCACGTTCATACCAGTATACTGCCCACCCCAGCACACAATGAAGGGCTGGGCAAAGTTTCACCAGTGTTTTCATAGAAACTGTTCTGTTTTGTTTTACTTTGGCCTGTTTGGCTCTCACACATGATGCATTGTTACTGCAACAAACTTAAACTGGCTCCAGCGGTAAAAGGAAGAAGGAAAATGATGACTCATGTCATTTCCTCAAACATTTTGAAACCCTGTTAAAGGGTCATTCCACCCGTGGAGACATGAATGTGTATTGAAAGTGGGTCATATATGTAGTAGAATAGTATAATTTTTTATTTTTATTTTGGTCCTTCTGGGCCTATAAAAGGCAGAAAATAACTTTTTAGAGCTTGTGGACTGTAGACAACAATCCCCATAGTGCATTGCAATGCTCAGCTCCGCAGGCCACTCCCACTACTCCGCCCATCAATGTGGATTATAGTTGAGCTCTCCTCTACGCTACCAATTGTAAATTATTTGGCACAATTTGTTGTGAAGAGTTATTTTGCGACCCAATTAATGTTTTTGTGACAAAATGGTGTGCACTTGCATAGTACCGGGATGTTGTTCAAGAACAAGGAAAATACCCGGAGTAAGTATTCACAGATTCCCGAAAGATACGGACTTGTGCAAAAAGTGGCTACGGGCTATCAATAACCCTAAGTTCGCTGGGGACACAACACTTGAAGCACTAAAAAATCAGACGGTGTGCAGTTTACATTTCAAGCCCGAAGATTATGCGCCTAACCCCCTAGGATTGAAGAGACCCGCGCTTTTGAAAAACGCAATTCCTTCAGTATTTTCCTTGCCAGACGATGTCGACGAAAAGCCAGGAACGTACGGGAACCACCAGCACTAAACGCATTTGCCTGGAGGTAATTTTATTTCTGACTAGACTCTATTAGCAGCTAGTGGCTACTGAGAACACACACTGACATAGTCGTCTGCTGTAAAGAAACACATCTCCTATGATTTTTCTGTTTACGAACTAAATATCTTGTATGTTTTGCTCGCTTGTTGTTTTAATGTGTCTGCCTCAGTAACTAACGTTACACTTGTCAAGAAATGAGTAAGTAAAGTTAGTATGTAACGTAATAATGTAACGTTAGACACTTAGCTAAAAGTTATATATAAGTTTGCTATTATCGATGTAAACCAACTTCGAGCCACTGCGGGCTCCTCGTCCGCGGCAGGCAGATCGTCTGCATCAGCTGTGGTGGCAGCAGCTTCAGCCGCCTCCTGTTCCTCCATAGACCTCAGCTGCTCGTCGCTGTACTGTGGCTCCCTCTCCCAAATGCATCCGTCTGAAAAATCAGTATTTTCCTCCATATTTTCGAAAAGTTTCTCCCGGTGAAATCAAACGCACAGGCACTGATCTGTGATAGATCTGTTAGCGCATTAGGTACAACCCCCTATGGGCAGGTTTGAAAGGGTGGGAACTTGTGCTTGTAGTCTTTACAGAAATCCACCCTTTTTACACTTCCTCCTACAATGACGTCAAATGACGATTTTTGCGTCATTGTAGGAGGAAGTGAAAAAGGTAAATAGTGGATTTCTCTCGTCTCAGGGGAAAATGAGAGAATGTTGCACAACCATTCAATAGTATGACTGGTTTTCTAACAATGGACCTCTTAATGCAGATGGGTGGAGTGACCCTTTAAGATACTGACAGTGGCATTTAGTGGTGTACAACTGAGTGGTTGAATGTGACACTCCTGACCTTTGCAAACTTTTAAATTGTATTAGAGACACACACTTCCATCTGCACTTGGTGATAGTCCTCTCTAAACAGCTAATGTCTGTTCTGATTGATGACACAACACAGAGGACCTTTATATCGACATAGTAAGGGGGAACTTGTTAGACTGGCTTCTAGTCCAAGCACTAACTCCTGCACAGTGTTGGGGAGTAACTAGTTACATGTAACTGCGTTACGTAATTTAATTACAAAATAAATGTAACAGTAATCAGTTACAGTTACTAAGAAAAAATGAGTAATTAAATTACAGTTACATATTAAAATTGTAATGATTACAAAGAGGATTACATTTGAATATTTACACACATCCACTTACAGCTTATTTCTTTCCCAAATTGCACTAAGACATATGGCCCATAATATCCGAGACGCGGAAAACACATTCGTAGAATCGAGTCATAAAAATGGAATTCAGCCTATAACGTGGACGCAATATGCCACATATTGGACGAATAAATCAAAAGTAGGTCAGTACACTTGAATCAAAACCCGATATGGACTGATGTCTGTGAATATTAAGCCGCAAAAAGACTGAATATGAATCCTGCACGTTCTGCGTGTCTGTGGAAATCAGGCGCTGACTGGACATCGGGAGAACTGGGACTATTCCCGGTGGCCTGGCAGACGATTTGGCCTTCTACTTTAATATTGTTATTGTATAATTGCAGGCCGAATATACTAAAGCGATTATTTCCGAATCCGCCATTCGATAATTAAATCTCTAATAAATCATGAATCGGTTAGTCGTGACTGGCAATGGTTGGCTCGCGCGCTCTCCGCGCCTCCGCCGAACGGTTTGGATCAGACTCCGAGTAATCAATGCGAGAGAGAGACCGGAGTGAACTGTGTAAGCGCACAGCTGGAGCAGAGAAGCGACACTTCTGTTCAGGGTTTCAGGTGCAGGTCAGTTTCATCTGTAAATATGCTAATGTAGTTTTGTCTTTGTTTACTTAGTCAAGCAGCAGCACACTGCTCGCAATCACTCAAAATACTGTATAAACGACGTCATTATTATCTTTTGTAATGTTACAGTAGTAAGTTAGCAGACAAATCATCATATTTTATCATAGGTTTAGGGGGAGCTAGTGGATACAAAAACACAACCCTTAGGAAAATTTATGTAGCCTATGGTATGGCACTAACCGTGGTTTAATTATGGAATTTGTAGTAAAAATAAATACAAGTGGTAATTAATTTGCCAAAAAAACAAAATTGCACTTACAAAACATGGTAAAAGTCAAATAAAAATCTTCAGTATTAAAGTCATGAGAGGATGGATGGATAATGGAAGTGAAGGTGCAGTTCAAGGAGAGAACTCTTAACTACGTTGCAAAGTCCCCCAACCTAAGGATTCAAATCTTTTTCATGTCAGGTCCATACACAAAATAGGGTTGTCCATGTATCAGAATGGGTTGTGGGTGTATGAGTGTGAGATTTCCCAGCCTATTTTTTTTCCCAGTCCGCCCCTCATGGAAATTAATCTCTAGAACAGTCACTTCATGAGCATTTTTTACTTATTTTGAGAAACTATCATCATATCATATACAAAGAGACAGCAGTGTTTCAAAAAGACACCAATGTTTCAGGAGTTTAGTACACAAAATAGGACACATGCTTATTAGATAACCGTATTTGAGTTGATGTATATGCTTTTATTTTTTTATTAACTATTTTTCCCCAAACCATTGTTAGATGCAGTTAGATGCCTGTAGTTATGCAAAGATTTGGATTCAAAAACAGTATCTATAAACTATTTATTTTGATTTTAAATCTGCTTTGAACTTCAGATCAATCTCTAAATAAAGTCTGATTGTGTGGTGGATGTGTTCAAATGTGATCATCTTAATTTAAGTGATGAAGGATGGTGAAAGTCTGACAGTATTGAGCACTACTTTAAGGTTAAACCTGCATGGTGTAAAATGGTTGACGATGATTAACAGTTGCAAATTAACATTCATTAGAAATTTATAAAAGTAATCAAAATGTACTCAAAAGTAATTAGTTACATTACTTTATTAAAGTAATTAAAAAGTTACACTACTATTACATTTTAAACAGGGTAACTTGTAATCTGTAACCTATTACATTTCCAAAGTAACCTTCCCAACACTGCTCCTGCATTATCTCCAACTACAGCTTTAACCTTTCAATGACCTTCTGTGATTTTGATGCTGGAAGCTTCAGGCTGAGAGGGATCAATATTTGTTTCGAGCGACAATCCTTTCCACCCTACAGTGTACAATACTGCACAATAATGCATAAATCAAGAATGCTAGATGTAGTGTCCATATGCTGGATTTAGGAATTTGAGACATTTACATTTTCTAAGGGTAAAATTAGAGGTTTGTCACATGACAACAGAAGGTTCTGATATATATGACTTAAAATTAATTAAAAATAGCTGGTAAATAAAAAAATCTAAAGAAAGAAATAGCAAAAACAAGCAGCTGATTGTTTTGAAAGGCATGTTGTAACTTGAAACAACAGAAAAGAGCAGAGAGCAATGTGAAGTAACACATAACAGTGCACATGTGGGTGTGTTTGTATTGTGGAGAAACTCACCTGGACATGTAAAGGAGGAACGAATCCTTCACCACAAGCCAACGACGAGACCAGCGAAAGCAGAACTGATGATGTCCGATGCAGTTGAGCCCCTGGATGCGGTGACCCCCGGACCGTTTCAGAATATAACCTTCACTGTGGAAAAAAAAACAAACAACAAGGTTAAAAAAATAAGTAAGGCAACAATGGAATAATACTGAAATTGCGAGAGAAGAAACACACACAATCTGTACTCACAGGCCTTTGGGTCCAAGGTCTCTGATGAAGGACAGTGGACTGATTTCCAGAAAGTCCAACTGAGAGCACAATATACACACTTTAATATGCAAGCATACAAGCACAATCCTCTGTAACCTTGTAAAGTATTTATCCATATGTGTGTGTGAGAAGAACAGCTTTTTAAACACAATAACTAAATAATTTGATTTCAGAAATAGAAACATATGCATTATCATTAATATCATTATCTTTTACTATTATTATTATTCAGTAGACCCAGTATTGAAGGACAAATAATCATTAATAAAGTTGAATAACAATAAAACATACATTATTATAATTATTCCGTAAAACCAATATATATATATATATTATATATATATATATTAGTGCTGTCAATCGATTAAAAACTTTAACTAGATTAATCACACATTTTTTCTGTGATTAATCGCAATTAATCGCAATAAAAAAAGAAATGTTTTTGTACGTTTTTAATATATTTTTTAATGTAATAATTTCACAGTTAATCAAATTAATGTAGAAACAACATAAAGACAGTATATTTTAAATAATTGTTTAAATGGCATCTTTTTATGAATGAAGACCAGTATTACTGATATTAATACAGCTACTGATTTTTTTTTATTTTTTACATTTATTATTAGGCTTCAAAAATATAACAGTTTTTAATTTAAGTAAACTTAAAACAATGCTAACATAATAAATGTCATGTTTACTCCTGCTCTTCCTGTCTTAACAGTTAGGAAATATACAGAAATTTAATAAAGTTATATGCAGTCTGCACTGCATAAACTATAAATTAAATAGTTAATCCTTATTAAAGCTACAAAAGTTATTTAGTCAAGAGCAGCGAGTCATTTTCTCTGTTCCCTTTGTTCTTTAACTTTACTGACAGGAAGCTTTATTGGCTGCTGTCCCTTTAAGAGCAGACAGACACGCAGATCTCACCGTTTATATACTGTCTATGGATCTCGCCTCATTCTCTCACAACTCTTTTTGGTCATTTTAGACTTTATATAATTCATTTAAGATTGCTCTTGTGAGGATAATCGACAAAACTGGCACTGGGATGTTTATTGTTAGTTCAAGCGCTTAAGAGAACTGGATTCTGGCGCCCTGTCTATGCATTGTGTGTGTGTGTGTGTACGTGTGTATGTGTCACATAAGGGCATTCACAGACAGCGCATTCTCTTTTGGCTTGCCACGCTTGAAATGTTTAAAAGCATTTAAATGAATAAGAGCCTGATCATATAATGTAAAGCTAGCCAACGGATGGCAGAAAATACCGATGCTGCGTTAATTGCGTTAAATATTTTGACACGTTAAACCAGACGAAAATTAATCGCATGCGTTAACGCGTTAACGTTGACAGCACTAATATATATATATATATATTATGTGCAAATAAGCTTCTCACCATCCCATGATAGTTCCTGTAGAAAGTGTTTTCTAGTAAGTTATTTAAATATTCCTCCAGATATTTCTGAAAAACACGCATAAAAACAATATATATACACAATACAGTCAGTGTGCAACTTTTAGAGGGAGGTGGCCTTTGCTTTAGTACGTATATACCGGTTTGCTAGACGTTCTCCTGATTCTGTTGATTCCATGTAAAGTTGGCATTTCCTCTGTCAAACTTGCCAGCTGTTGTCTCTGAATGGCAAATCTAATTCAAATCAAAAGAACAAGGCAAGGGAAATACCAGGTCAAAACTCCAGCTCAAACAAATGAAGCGTTGTGAATTTTGCATGGGTCTGCGTGTGTGCTCACCTCCCCAGAGGCAAGAACTGCAGCATCATTTTGTGTTTGTACAGGTCTCTGTGGAGCTCCTGGAAGTGCTTGTACTTTCTTTTTACCGTCCATGTGAACTCGCCATGTGTCAGACGGACCGTGTACAGAGTGCACACACGTACCTGCAAACAGGATTTTTACACTGTTAGGTATAACACAACAATACACTATTAAGTACAAACCCAAAAACGCACCTTGGAGCGTGTGGTGTATCGCTCTGTGTTTTCCACTTTACAGGTGATAGGTGTGCCATGAATGAGAGGAGAGATGCAAACTTCTTTTAGGTCTGCCAGGTGATGTACCACAAAAAAGTTCCGTTCCTCTAAAATAAATAATAAAAGACAAACATAAGGCTGAGACCACTAGTATTGTCTAATTTAATACAAAGTATTACTGCAAAGCAGTTTGAGTGAAAATTTGAATTGAAAAATCATCATGAATTTCAGCAACATTCAAGCTGTATGAAATCATTGTAGCGTATCAGACCTGAACCAGACAAATTAAAGATTCGATCGGGAGCATGGTTGAAACATGAGGAGCCAAATTCCACAGAAAAGCTCAAGACAACAGGATGTTGTAAATCAATTCCTAGCACCACAAGTCAGAAGCAAGTCCACTAACCAACCAACTCCTTCACAGAACAGCTTTCAACATTAACACCATTAGAACAATTATTTACAATTTCAATTCGGAAAAGAGATTGTCAAATTTGGGGCAAGTAATCAAGACTGATGGTCAAAGAGATGCACAGCATGACCATCATATGCAAACCCATGATAGTAATCATGATCACAAGATCTTTGGATTGATTTCCCCAACCTAGAAGAAAAGAACAAGACTGAATTTCTTTTAAGGGGACCTTTTAAACTCTGGTCTCCACAGAACGTCCCTATGTCAGAGAATGGCAGAAAAACTGTCTTTTACAGATGTAGATGCACCAAAATGAACTCAAAAAAGACTTAAAGGAATATCAGTCCACTGCTTAACTCCATATTATATTTGAAACCCACACATTTGACTATCATGTTTCTAATCACTTATCGTCTATAACTATTGAATAACTTAAGGATTCATATTCATGTTTAGTATGTGTGTGTTTGAAACTTCTTGCTTTTAAAACGTTTCTGACCATCAATTATTTGTCAAATGTATCATATTCTTGTTATAGGAATCATGTCCAAAATTATACCCTGCAAGAGTGCGAAAATTCAGACCACGTGATTGATAAGATAACATATGATTTATCTATGGGGGTGGAGAAACACCCCGAGCAGAGACAATATCTAATTGGTCAAGACAACATTTGAGGTGTGGCCGAAAGGACAGTTTAAATACTCAGGACACCATAAAATTTGGCTTTTTGCTTTTAGCTTTTACTTTTAGTCATGCCTGCTTTTAACTTTTGGCTTTTAGCTTTTGTTTTTAGTCATGCTTGCTTTTAGCTTTTGTTTTTAGTCATCACTGTTAGCGTTCTTTGAGCGCGGTTCCAGCGTGCTTCAGCCTGCACGCCTGCTGCTACTTAGCCACGATGAAAAGAAACACCACCTAGACTCGTCAAACTTTACATCTGTTCTTTTACTTTAGTTTCTTTTCTGTTTGAGAGTTTCGTGTTCTGAGTTAAGTTTTGTAATGCTGTGTCTCCGAGTCTGACCTCGAGTGCCCGTCTGAAACTTCAACCAGACCACAACTCCGCATCGTCAGACAAAGGCCAACCAAGGGCTTCCCAAGACGTCACTTCAATGACTACTGTACTTCCAGCCAATCAGTAGCCTCGGGAAACCTTTTCAACACGACCACAAAGGGAACCCCTTTACACAAGTAATGTCCATCCAGACTGAGCTAAACTGGTGTATCTAATATAATTTAACCTCATTGAGGAACTCAATGCGAGGGTTAATTAAGTGATTGATGGTTGTTCATGTCTATGCAATTTCACCTATTGCTGTAAACTTGGGATTTCACATTTTCATTCTCTTAAACTCATTCTTTCCTAACTTTCTATCTTCCTGCAAGTTGTGTGAATGTGTGAATGTGTGCTTTTGTGCTAGATTAGTTTATATGTCTTAGATTTATCTAATAAAGTCTTATTCATATTAAAAAGAGAAATATCTTGTGTTTTCTGCTTACAAGTTATTGTCTTAAACTGCAGATCTTGTTACTGTGCTAATTAATAGTGTTTTCACTATACTTTGGTTATTACTATCCATTAAACACCTTGTTCAATGAATCGCAGGGCGCCTCAGTGATCAGCTGTAAAACAGTGATTCTGTCCAGACTCGCTTTAAAATCTTAAATTATTCCCTTTGATCTAAATTGACCTGTTTCCCTTACATCATTCAGGATTTGGTAAAACGAAATGTTGTAGTCGAGACAATCTCATTAAGTCCAAAGTATACTTCGGCCGTCCACATACCACACACTGTCCTCGTGATGCAATTTTCATCATCAGAAGAGTCCGTGGACATAAGTGAATACCCAATGCATGCCCAATTTTTGTGTCTGAGTGGATGGTCCATGTACAACAGCGCAGGTCAATGTTGTAAGTAGGTATACTTTGGAAGCTGTGTGAACACGGGCTGTGCACTAGACAGAACGCAGAAAGTGAAGTATACCTACTAGGCCTTTATTAGAGTCGGAGTCAAGACAGAGACCAGAAGCAAGTCAAGATTGATTCCACATGCTCCCAAGTCCATAACAAGACCAAGACCATGTTAATATGGTCTTAAACTCAGACTTGAAGTTCATATTTCAGTGTCTTAGTTTTGTAAATGGACTTCGGAGTAAGTGAACTCAGTCCTGACTCTGAGCTGGTCTTGATCCAAAGAGCATCTTGTACTTCAGTGGAGGAACATCTGACCATATGATGTCACAGACTTATGTGATTAGTGTACAAGTAATAGTTCAGAATCTAAAATATTTATTTATTTTACACAATAACGATTCTTTGTTTATTTTCAGGTTTAAAATATATTTTGAATAACAGATGTTCCTGTTTTCGGCCCCTCTGTCTTTTATTATGTTTTTTAAAACATTGTGAGGGGCCTCAGTATCAACAGTGTTATATCACCAGGGGTCAAAGATGAGTCACCCAGTTTCAGTGTGGTGTTTAAGAACACAATTCTTCTAAAAGCATATGAATGAGAGAAAATAGCTGTGAAGCCAGGCATTCCTCTCGCTGCATTCCACTTTTTTTACAGTCTTTTCACAAGTATAAGGACCCACTGTCACATTTTTAATACATGTTCTTACAGCATGACTGACATGTGGACTCGGCATAAATAATCCTTTGTCCTATGAGACAAATCAGTGATTGAAAAGAAGTCTGAAGGTTAACTGTGAATTATGTAATAACTATTAATGGTTTTTATTCTGTAATAAAATAAATGACAAGAAAAGGTCAGAAGCTTTATGCCTGTCCTTTGCAATTTAAGACCTTTTTTCTGTAAAATATTCAACCTTACTGCTCATATTGCCATTTTCAGAGTCTTGATTATCAGAAAACTTTCTGTTTTTGGTACATAACTCTGTAACTGCAAACCTACTAACCATCAACCTGAGTCACTGTCATAGCTAAGTGGGCAGTCCTTGTGACAAATACATTTAAAAAGCTGTTGTGTTCTTGGGAACACAGGTTCAAATCTGGCCTGCATCATGTCCCAATCCTATAACCCTCTCCCTCAACCCCCTTTTCTATTAACATCCACTGTCCTGTCCATTACCAGCGAAACTCCATAAATAAAAATTTACTGATATAACAGTTTTTGCTGATACCAATAAACACATTATTTTCATGTTTTTCCATGAAAACTGATAAAATGGACAATATTAAAAATCTAAACTATTAAAAACAATAAAACATAATTCAAAATAAATAGTTTCAAATTTGGGTATCAAGGTGAGGACAGGCAGCCGGGAGGTATGCAAATGATTTACATAGTGAGGAAAATTAAACTGTGAGCGCAACAGGTGCTCAACCTATTTCCATCTCAAATCAAACACATGAACCAGCTGACTTGCCTTTAAGCTCACTTGAAAGTTTCAGGCAGAGTTCAAAATTTGCAAAATACTATGGTATATGTGATTTGTCTTACCACTGTTGGTTTCGATAGATTTCAGCTGATCCTTAGTAATGTTGCACAGCACGGTGTCCACGCATTTCTGCCACCTTTTTGCTGCATCTGTCTCAGAACTAGCCATAAGGCTATTGGACCACGACACACCTGTGTAAACATACCAACAAACAAAACACCCATGCAAACAAAGAGGGAAAAATATTAGCTATGCTTTTTTACATAGTTTACAAGATGTGAAAATTAGCATGATTTTAGATAAAACTAGAAGGAAACAAACTAGGCTGTTCCCAACTGGGGTACAGCAGGGATCTGTGCTGAGACCTCTGCTCTTCTCCATTTACACCAAATCTTCTCACAGCGTCTCTTATCAATGTTAAGAAAGTTGTAAGTGTTCTCATCTACCTGTCCTGGTCTGTGCAATTTAACTTGATTTGTGCAGTGTCGTGGCATTTCCATTTTAATAACGGTATGAGACAAAAGATTTTTAAATATTTATTTTCTTGCAAGAAACGTTTACAGTCATATAGTCATCCAAGTTGACTGCAGAATGCGACAAAGAGGAAACACCCAAACTCAACATTTATACCTAAATACGGATGCTTTGCTCTCATCTAATCATAATGCATATTCAACATATATGTCCATTTAAGGTGTCCAACTATGTCCTCCAGATAAGCTTCTAAGAATTTAATGCAAATCATTTTCTAAGTATCCAGAACATCTAAGAAACTAAAATAACGTTTCTGTCTCACACTTGTCTTGCACACACTTACATCAAATAGATTTCCTGTTATCTCTCAGCTCATCAAAAACTCAAGCATACTGAAGCTCTCAGAGACAGTCTAAAGAACACTCTTTAGTACAGTGAGTGAAGCAATTAATACTAATAATTAGAGCTGAAACAACGAATCGATTTAATCGATTAAAAACGATTATTAAAATAGTTGTCAACTAATTTAGTCATCGATTCGTTGCTAAATAACTTTTATTTGCCGTAAGCGGCTCATTTCGCGCATATTTCAAATCTGCGGTGACCAAAGTGTGGCAGTAATGAGCCACCGGAGGTTTTACTCAGCCAGTACAGCAGGAGAAGTAGCGAATAGCCAATAGCTGGCCTCGTTTTATGTCACGTGCTTCCTGAACAGCGTCTCTGCAGCATTCAGCGTGATGTGGGAGAACTTTACTTTGAGCCTTTAAAAAAGAAGAGTAACCTGTAAACTCTGCACTACTGAACTGTTTAAGGGGACGTTCACATATCGCGTCTTTTGCGCGCTCAAGTTCGTTATTTCCAACACCGCACCGCATCGAGTTAAAAACATTTAAACTTTTCAGAATGCGGCAAGCGCACCGCGGGTCATGTGACAAGAACTAACCAATCAGCTTCATTCTTTCCCGTAACGTTAAAAGCTCAGTCAAGATGAAAGGAACAGCTGATCATAGTTGTATATGGATTTCCATTTTGAAATAAATTTACTAGCAGAGCTACTGCAAGCGATGTTTTGAGCTGCAAATCCATTTATCCTTTGCTGAAATTTCCGCGTCTTCAAGGAGAGAGCACGTCATGGTTGCTTAGCAAAGGCAGACACCTCAGGAGCGCTTCTGCCCGAGCGCTTTGGAAAGAAGGAGAAAGCGGCGCGCCTAGCGTTTTCCACGCGTTTTTAGGCGCGATATGTGAACGGCCCCTAAGACTTTCATTTGTGCAGATTCTCCAGTACAATGTTGTTTGCAAATGTTTAGTCGTAAAAGCTGAGAACATTGCTTTTTAACAGTTAACATTTAAAGCTTTACAAACATGTTCTGTGATCAGTTTGTCGTTTACCAGTTCAAAATTCAGTCTTGCAGCCTAATTATGACTGAATAAGAGAGGTAAATGTTTAAAGATATTTGAAATGCACTTTTTTTCTAAGTATTCACTGCTCTTTTTCACACAGCAGGTTTTTTGTGTGTGTCCAATTTTTTTTTCTGGACAACCTTCTGATGGATTTTACTTTAAATTGTGAGTTCCATTCAGGTTTCATGCCATTAGCACTTTATTCGAAGGATTGTTTACAATTTCACAGCAAAAGCTATTAAGCTGTTTCCCAGTAAATAATAAAATACAATGCACTGCAATTTTATTCTGTTTTATCCTTATTCTTCGTGAAAATATGTTCTGAAAGATTCCTTAATAAGCTTTGTTTGGGATGTTAAACTACGTTAGGAGCTCTAAGGACTTCCATGGTGAAAACATTATTTGAAATCTACTTGTGAAATTTGCTGAGTATGGGTCAGTGTTCTGATTGCAGAAGAGTTCGACAAAGGATTACTAACACATAATAAAACAACTCCAGGTATATTTTTGATGAGGATATGACAGTGCAAAATGGTTAAAATCTCTTAAAAAATCTATGCTGAAGGATAAAGACCATTTATTAATAATTTACTTGGGGAAAAAATGGAAAAAACTAAAATATAAGTACATAAACCGATTAATCGAAAAAATAATCGACAGATTAATCGATTATCAAAATAATCGTTAGTTGCAGCCCTACTAATAATATTAATATTTCAGATAAAAATGAAATTTCCTCTACTATAAACAACATTGGTATGTAAACACTTGATAATAATGTAATGTAAAGGCATTTAAAAAATTCTGCAGGTAGGAGAAAAATGGCTTTAGAGATTTGGGCTTCTTAACACAAAGTTCACACATTTCATTAAACCATTCATAGATACCACGTGTATTGTCATATTCCAAATGGAGATTATGGACAGTAGATCCATAACCTCCTTTTATCCATATTCTTCTTTGTATTTCTTTTGTGTATTTCTATTTATTCTCATTTTATTTGGTTCTGTTTGTTCCTAAACCAGGGGTGTCAAAAAGAGCCCTGAGTTTAGATGTATCCCTAATTAACAACTAATCGAGTCCTTCAAGCTTATTTGAAAACTACATGGTATTTGTGTTGGAGCAGGGTTGGAACAAAACTCTGCAGGGCTCCGGCCCTCCAGGAACTGAGTTTAACACCCCTGCTTTAAACTTAATCCACATAGCATAATATGTATACAAAGAAGTATGATTAAAAAAAGCATTCATAATTGTTATTACTGTACATGTACTTTATATTCACAGGAACAGGATTTGTCTGCACTGTTGTTATTATCACATAATCTGTATTCATTTCAGCATGACTAAAAATAACTAGGACAAAAAATTAAAGCGCCTGTGGGTGTTGGAGTCATTCCAGATTGTCTTTGGGCTGAACCCTTTTGAATTTCTAAAGCAACCTTGCCCACAAAACAAAGGAACCCATCATTCTAGCAATATTAAAACTACACTCCAGCTGTGGCACAGATGATTTGCTATCAAGTTACCTAAAGGTGTGCAATGTGACGATTTTTGATCGTGGACGATTAAAATGTCTCCACGATTGGCTTTTGAAGAAATATTGTAGTATCGCACTATTGCTCACATTCTTATCAGTTGCCGTGTCAACAAGCATGGTCCCCCCTCTGGCCCCCAAATTTATGACACCGAACAATTTTGTGTGCGATGTGCAGTTTGTCCTATAGGTGGCAGTAATGGAAATAAATAATGAATTGTCCCATATCTTTTATGTCAAGGGAGAATGCATTCAGAGACCACCATAGACAGTAAAAGAAATGGACACAGCGACCCCATTGGATTCAATGGAGAAAAATGAAGTCAATTAGAAGCACACACTTCCTGGGGGTCGGGCGTACTGCGCATGTCACGTGAGCAACCTGTAAGTCTTCTAACCTCTGTGCCAAGAGAAATCTGAATCACCCACCGAATCTTTCAGAGAAGGCGAGCGTGAACAGGAGAAAATTTTGGGAAGTATTCTGATTAATTATCTCCCTTGACTTTATGTCTCCACGTCCCCCCAATTGCCTCATAGACAGTAAAAGATTGCCTGCGAGCTTCTCCTCCTGTCCATACGGTAATTTCTCAACTGTGCGACAGAGAGTCGCTGGTTATGACGCAATCGTTAGTCTATTTTTTACAAAAACTGCTTCTACGGGACCATAACGTAATATACAAAGTAATGGAGCCTTTCATACATTTTTGTGTTTCTTTAGAAATAATTAATGGACAAATGGAGTCTTTAAACGCCTCAGATGTAAAGTTATTCGCTGTCAAAGTGACGCCAAAATGAATGGGAGTCAATTGAATGCTAACAGCAGGTGGGGGTCCACTAGCCAATGGCGGCGCCCAGGGGTGCTTCAAAAAAATATGAAACCCTGCCCCCCTGGAGACCACATGCTTCAGAAAGAAGGAGCTTCACATATTCATCAGAGAATATGTTAAAAGAAAAAATATATATATTTACAGGTAACAAATATATCTAATTTCAGTCATGTTCACATGTTCAGAAATAAGCTATCCAAGTGTCTGCTGTTGCTTACATTATTATCACATTACAATTATCACAGTTGCTTTAATAAGAATTCATGCATAATTTAAACAGAGAAGTGTATAGCATTTCATTTTTATATTCGTTTAGTTTATTGAATGCTACTGCTAAATACACCTACTGTACCTGAAAAATAAAGCACTGTGTGTTTTATTTGTATATTATGTGTATCTTTCTTCTTATTTTAATTAGAATGATAAATTAAGGACAAAGATTTTTATCTTCGCCCACTTTGGCCTAAATATCTGCCATTCTTTTCTATTTTGTTACCTTTGTTTTTAAAATAAAGTTGTTTTTAAAATTAGTTTGAATGTACTGCTCAGACAACTTCCAAATTAGTAAAACCAACATGATTATTTTGAATAATCATAAAATCGCGATATGATATTTCTGCCATATAGCCCACCCCTAAAGATACCTCTTCATTATTTTGTTCAAAATATGTAAATCATATTCAAAGTTAACAGTTAACAAATCAAAAATGGAAAGTGAGATAAATGATACTTGACTGATTTCAGCTGATTTGACAGAGGATATTACTATATAGTAAAAGTCATGTTCTAATGTTATAAACTCAGTAGTTCCCAACCATGTTTCTGTAGGCTCCTCAAAATCACACATTTGGACGTCTCCGTAATCCAACAAGCCTGATTCAGTTTATCAGCACATTTTGGGACGTGCATGCATTCACACAGAAGGCAATCCGGCAATTTTCCGGGTCCAGCATGCAGTGTGAAAGGGGCTTTAGAGACTCCAACACCTGAAATAGAGGTGCCTAGTAAATTAGGCATCCAGAACCTTTTGGGGAACCTCCAGGAACAGGGCTGTGAAATGGTGCTGTTGTAAATAATTAACCAAGCAGGGTGAGATTTCTTAGGTAATATGATATCAGCTATGCCTCTGAGGTTCTGTAATGACACTTGATACGATTGTGACATCAGCACTGACACATGTACATCTCAAAAGCGTCATGGGAATCAGATGTTTAGTTACATTTTTATTTTTTAGATTACTTTTTAATCTGAGGACAACTAAAGCAACTCATAAATATGCTAAATAATGTTTGCAGATTGTGTCGCTTTCTTAACTATATGAATTTGTAAATATATACATTATCATTGTTAGGTGTGGTGTGTGTGTGTGTGTGTGTATGTATGTATATATATATATATATATATACACACATGCACCATACATTCTGTTGTTTTGAGCTTTATCAAAGAAATCTAAAAAAAAAAATTATATCAGTTTCCATTTAAATATATTATGGAGCATAACTGTTTCCAATACTAATACTACTAATAAATCAGCATTTCAGAATGATTCCTGAAGGTACATATGACGATGAAGAACAAAGTAATGGCTGCTGAAAATTAAGCTTTGCTAAAATAGGAATAATCTATATTTAAAAATATATATTAAAATATAAAAATAATGTTAAATTGTAATAATATTACCAATTTTACCTGTGTTTTTATCAAGCATTGAAGTCTCGATGAGAATAAGAGACTTCCTTGAAGAGCATTAACAAATGTTCCTGACCCAAACTTTTGAATGGTACCGAGATATAAATTCAAATACTAAACATTTGATATCAAGGAAATGAACAGAAAGGCACACAGAGAGGCTATTAGAGGGCTGTGCCCACTGTTGTCAGGCAACCGGGCTGCAGGTGAAACACTAGACACAGTGGGAAAGAGACGGGAGTTCAGGTAAACTAGAAAAGGGCTGGAAGAAAGAGAGGCAGTGTTCAACGCTTCATACACCTGTAACAAGATTGAACAAATCATAAAACCATATATAATATTGCAGTTGATTATTTCAAAAGTAGCAACTGTTTTGCCTAGATATAAAAAAACACAGCTAAAATCACTTCCTGCTGCCATGACTCAATAATCTGTGATTACAATAACTGCAACCACAGTTACATTTGTACATGTCAGATTTGTCAAATAAGTGATAACGTTACTTGGAAAGGAAGTTAAAGAAAAGTATTATTATTAGGTGTTACTACAAAAGTTAAAATCTAACTAATATTCAAATGCTTGTCCTGGCTCACACATTGTTGTAAAACTTATTCATGTTTCGCCAGGATCTGTAATGTGAGGATGGGTGACTGCGATTATGGTATGATTGACATCTAACCACGGCTCGGCTCGTGTGTTTCCCTGTCATGTGAGAAAATACCTTTCCCTCTTTAAAAATCTCACCCAGCCTGCTTCTCTCTGGCGATCCAGATAAGGCTGTCCACTGTTAACCCATCATCATCATCATCCGTCGAGAGGATGGGAGTGAGCAGGGTGTTCGTGTCTCAATCTCTCGTCTGCTGCCCAGCTAGTGTGCATCGCGCGTTTATACTCGCGATATTAAAACGAAACTCGGATGAAAAATCTGGCTGCTTTAAAAAACACAGTATATATGTTCATAACAATAAGAGGTTTCGTAGTGTGTGAAAGACAAGCGTAAGAAAGACATTTTACGATTCACTTTTGAAAATGTGCCTGAAGCCGTATTTTCTTATGCACCGCGATCGTAATAACTTACCCTTTTCTAATCAATATTTTATTATTTTACTCACCCCCGATGAAACTGTCGCTATTAAATGATCGTTTGGCACCTTGTAGATTCGTAGATTGTTATTTCTCAGTTCTCAAACTTCTGGAAAACTTATCCCCCATCACAACTCCCAAGGCGTAGGTTTTGATGTAACGTTTAACGTAGACAAACTTGATAGGCCAAATTTACCGTAAAGCACCGAGAATGATCCGCAGAGAGAAGGAATGCAGATGCGTCTTCATTTCACTTGCCCTTTCCGGCGATTTTTAGGAATGTGGTCCGTTTAGGGAAGTGATTCATAAAACAAACACTCCCTATACTTCTTGGCCGATTTGTTGAAGCAAATATACCTGGATTTGTCCCTGGCGCAAATGGTCCACATCATCGTAATTTGCGTAGATTTGACGCGCGGTGGGAAGCTGCAGCAGAGTTATCCACTCCGATGAGATGAGACGAGACGAGGTGAGATGAGATCAGATGAGATGAGATGAGATGAAGTGAGATGAGATGAAGTGAGGTGAGATGAGATCAGATGAGATGAGCATCTGTATCGTTCAAACAGTTTCTAGTAGATATCCGGGGCTTATCCCAGAGACATCCGTGTATGAGTCAGAATACACGGCACGGGGTGCACTTACTTACATAATAATAATACACACACACAAATCACTTAATATTTATTTATTGTTCACTGAATTGTTGCCCTGGCGCGAAGAACATTCCAGACCATGCATCCTAAGACTACACATAATTCTGGTAATAATTAAATATCGATATTTAGTTCTTTACAGTGACAGGGATCAAATAAAATAATTGGACACATGGCAAAAATCTATATTACAGCGATTAATCATACAGTAATTTGATCAGAAGCTACTGCGGCTACAGTTTCTGATCGCTGGTTGGCCATTTTCCATTTTGGTCAGAAGTACAAGCCTGAGTGGGCGGTTCATGTCACGAATGAATTACAGTGTACTGTTGGATGTGCGGAGAGCACGGTTCTTATATAAATCATTTGAATTCGCATGAAAGACTGTAATGATTTGTATAGGGCATAGTAATAAAAACATTCGGGGCTTCAGCCCCCTATAGCGCCTCCCTCAAACAACACACTGATAAAACACATCAGAGGAGACACGAGCCTGGACCACATACTAGACAGAAACCTCAGGGTAGTGTGAGAGGAAATTAACACTTTGCGTGCACGAGGGTGGTAGTACAGGAAATGTAGGTAGTCATTGTGGGATTAAAAATACCCAGGCTTCGATTAAACAATAGGCCCTTTTCGAATGAAACCATTTTGATTGTGTACTGTCAAAATGTATTTTAATATAAAAACTAGAATGTTTAAGTCCCAGTGGTTACAAAGTGGAAAAGTTATTTTTAATTTATCCTTCCAAATATTTAAGCATACAGTATACCATGAAGAAACTGCTACTCAATGCTACTGAAGCTCATTAGTACTTAAACAGTACATATAGTAGCTGTTCCACCCAGTAACAGCTTTTGACTTTTTTTTTTCTCTGAAAATGTGTGGTAGCCAAGCTCAAAAAAGATCAGATAGATTTTTACCTTGAAATTATGCCAGTTATTTTATTCTCCGTCTTTGGTGCATATAGAAAAATAACAACAGCACAGTGCTTAACAAGGATTTAAAAATGTTCTTACAAGCAGATATCAGACTTGTTTCTTGTGTTTTTGCACTAGATATTTTAAGACAGTGTGAATCAAGAATCCATTTATTCACTGCAAAGAGGCCACTATACACTGAGAGAGAGCGAGAGAGATAGTTTATAGTAAATAATAAACCTAGCAAAATTGCATAAGTAAAATTAAAATAATATTTTATGACAAGGTAATAAATAAGAAACAAATAAGAACAAATAAAAATGAACATGCATCTCTATAGTACTAAAACTAAATACTACAGCACAATCACCATATAAAAAGTGGCTGATGTAACGCACTGTTAACAGTAACACATACCGTTCCCAGATGA
This sequence comes from Carassius carassius, assembly GCF_963082965.1. Lineage (NCBI taxonomy): Eukaryota > Metazoa > Chordata > Actinopteri > Cypriniformes > Cyprinidae > Carassius > Carassius carassius. Next base: position 23,512,421 of record NC_081758.1, on the reverse strand, counting down.
TAATCTGATATGGGACGTTACACAATGCAGCAACAATGAACTGGAGAACCACTACATGGTAAGCTTAAAACATTATCTTATTTATTCCTCATTATTTCACAAATTTATATTGTTTGCACATATATAAGCAAAATTTAAATTTCTGTAAAAATCCCCCTAGTGTGCAAAATCTGAGCATTTATGACTTGTGTGGTCAGAGTACAAAATATTATATAAATATTATAATGTAAAGGCATACATGGACAGTTTATCCCTAATATCAAATATAAGACAAGATCACATAAGTCAAACGATCCTGTTCAAATCATGTGTAGATTGTTGTACTCTATAAAACCTGTCTTGGTATTTATTTTACGTATCAGATAAGCAGAAAAAGAGTGGCATTTTGTTCATTCCTTCTCTGGACATAGTCTCCTTCTCTACTCAGGTGTGTACTTTTTGTTCTCCCAAGGAAATGGGTAGTAGTGACCCATGAGGAAGATGGCTACTGTGCCAACATAGAATAGCAAGATTGCTGCCCAAAAACAAACCTTGACAATCATCTTACCAATCAGCACCCAACTCTCCATCTCCTGAAAAAAAGAGGAAAAACAGTGTGTGGGTATAGATGACTGTACTGAGGATGTTTAGATATGTGTTGTCTTGCTAGGACTCTCCTGCACTTAAACAAACACACACACACACACACACACACACACACACACACTCTTACAGATTCAATGTCATTTTGCTGCTTAGTGGATTCAGCAATAAAGTTATATGCATCCACACACTCTTTTATTTCTGTGCCTCTTTGCCAGCCAGACTCTTGAAGAGGTTTGCAGTACTGCTCACATCAATTTCATCCACTAGAGGGAGACATACACAAACACTTAAGAAAATACAATTAAATTCATATATTATAAACGTAAACATTAATGAACAGTACTGCCCTATGCTAATGCTATTAACAAATTAACATGCAAAATCCAAACATGCCAACACACTTAAAGTAATACTTCACCCAAAATGAAAATTTACTAAAAATGTACTCACCCTCACAGGGTATCCAAGATGTAGATACGTTTGTTTCTTCATCAGAACAGATGAGAGTTCATACGGCTGATAAAAACAATAATCCACAATAATAACAAATAAGTACGTGGATGTGTATGTGTTTTAATAAATTACTCTCTACTCTGTCTGTTTTTGATCAGTTTTATAAATAATTTATAAACAAATACATTTTAACAAGAATTATGTTGTTGATAGTCTCATGCTTATCAAGGCTGCATTTATTTGATAAAAAATACACCATCGTTTAGTATCATATACCGTGAGATATTATCCAGATGTTTTCTTTTTTAATATATTTTGAAATGTAATTCATCCCTGTAATGGCAAAGCTGAATTTTTAACAGTCATTACTCCAGTCTTCAGTGTCACATGATCCTTCAATAGCAATTCTAATATGCTGATTTGCTGCTCAGGAAATATGTGACCCTGGACCACAAAACCAGTCATAAGGGGTCAATTTTTTTTTTATTGATGTTAAGACATCATCTCAAATCTAAATGAATAAGCTTTCCATTGATGTATGGTTTATTAGGATCGGAGAATATTTGGCCAAGATACAACTATTTGAAAATCTGGAATCTGGTAACTTTGTTTGTTTGTTTATTATTTGTATAGCACATTTCAAATTAACTCATTTTGGCCAAAGTGCTTTCCAATAAAACAACATATAACCAAAACTAAAACAGCAAGAACATTAAACAACATGACATATACAGTACAAACAAGACCATCAGATATACACAGATTATCTCACATCAAATGCCCAGGCAAGTAAAGTGTTTTAAAATGACCTAGTGATGTACAACATCTTATTTCCAGTGGAAGGTCATTCCAGAGGCGAGGTGCTGCAATCGAAAAGACACGGCCTCCTTTGGACTTTAAAGAGTAACTAAACCCTAAACCAACTTTTTTTAGTTAATGATCTGTAAGAATGAGGCTTTATTAGTGCTGTTCATTGATTCGAGTAACTTTTTTGACATTTGAGTATAAAGTGTTTTATTTCTACAATATATGGTGTAAAAACGTCTGAGTGCTTCCCTCTTCAGGTTGAACGGTGGCTACTGCAGTTGATTTTTCCTATTGGATGTTGCGGTGGCAAGTGAAGTAAGCAGTTTCCAGCTCGCCACGCCCCTTGGTACGAGCTACCACGCCCTTGGCAGTATAAAACAATCTTGTTCCGTCAAAATTACGTTTGAATTAATATGGCTCAGGCCACAGACACCTCGACATCCTCCACTTCAGGTGAAGGTGGGGGAGAAAAGTCCTCTACTTCAAATGAATGCTCTGTTGCAAAGCTACTTGCGTCACTACAGTCATACCCACTACTCTCCATTTTAGCGACTCTGAACGCAGCTGTCAATCAATCCATCACTGCGGGTCTCAGGTTCACGCCCCACGCGCTCAGCCCTGCCCTCGGTTCATCCCCTCTATCTCCGCTGTGCTCTGCCCACTTTTCAGCATTTTTCAAATATTGCCAGTGGGTGGAGTCAGGCTCTGACCAGGGGTTTAGTTACCCTTTAAGCGGGATTTATGGACCTTTAATAAAAAAATTTGAGATGACCTCAATGACTGTGTCAGAGAATAAAAGTGGATCATGTCCAAAATATATTCAGGTGCTAGACCATGCAAGGCTTTAAAAACATAACGTAAAACCTTAAGTTGAACTCTAAAATCAACCGGCAGCCAATGCAATGAAGCTTGTGCTGGGGAAACACGGACTGGTTTCTTGGTCCCAGTCAGCAGTCTGGTTCCTGCATTTTGTAATACTTGAAGATGATTCAACAGAACAGCGGGAATCCCCAAATACAATGAATTACAGTGATCCAGTCTTGACAAAATAAAAGCATTTATGACATGCTTCAAATCATCAAACATATATATTTTTTTTTTATATTTCTTAACTGAAAATATCCCGCCTTTACCACAGAGTTCTCTTGCTTATCATATTTAAGCTCTGAATCAAAGATGAATCCCAGGTTTCTTAGGTGCTTATTCAGATTTGAGACATTAGGACCTAAACCGGTTAACACATGTGAGGACGGTATAACAGAGCCAAATATTAGGCATTCTGTTTTAGCCTCATTTAACTGTAAAAAGTTCTGTGCCAACCATAACTTCATCTCATAGTAGCAAGTCATCAAATCACCTAACTCATCACGATCACCTGCATTCAGTGGAAGAGTTGTGCATCATAAAAATGGTATGCAACATTGTATTTCCGACAAATAGAACCAAGCGGAAGCATATATAAAGAAAATAAAATGGGCCCCAAAATTTATCCTTGGGGAACCCCACAAAAAGAAGCTGCAGAATCAGAAAACTTTTATCTTTTAAATAAACAAAACAGCAGCATTTGAGACCATTTCCCTGAATGCCCACCCATTGACTTAATCGATTTAAAAGGATCAAAATCAATATGATCAAATTAAACTGTTCATGCTGAAAAATGTGACCCCCACCAGGATAGTAATACTACTCAATTTTGACCTTATGGGGATTTTTTTTTTTTTTGTGGAACCATCACTCCAAATCAGCACATTTGCATAGTATGCCACATCAAATTTGCCATCAATGCTTCAAAGAGAGTGAAAAATACATTTTTGTATTAACAAAGAGAAAAAAACTCTTACTGCTAATTTCCAAAACTATATCTGGTAGCCACAGTGTTGTATGGCACATGTATCAGATTAATGGCATGATACTCAGATGTATTCCATGCAAGACGGTAGTCATGCCATTGCTGAAGAAAAGAAACGTGATAGAAGGAAAGCAGGAATCAGCAGGACAGCAGAACTGAAAAAGGAAACTATGTGAAGTGCAGAAAAAAATGCACCGCATTAGCTAAGACATTTATAACTGAACAAATGAATTAACAAATATTGAAGAGAGAAAAGTAAATATGGAGAGATGATGCAGATGAATAAAAGAAAGCTTATAGACATATCTATTCTTTAACCTCTTGTACTATTTTTTTTAAATATTTGACAAAAGATTTAGTTAAATGTGTGAGTAATCAGATTAATCAGTAATCAGTTATTATATGCTAAAAACGCAAGATTGCTTACAGATCTGCCTCCATCTAATCAACAACTGACATGCAGATCCAAGTACCAGCCCTACATTTTTGCTTATTTGCTCATTTGTTTCACTCTGATGTACATCAAAATATGAGGAAAAATAAAAGCAGCAACTTTGAAAGAAAAAAGAAAACATTTTGTGTGAACGGCTCTTGAGAGGTTGTGTAAGATACTTACTTACATCTCAATCCAAACATTTGTAGTTAGAGTCTCCTCTTTTTCATTCTGTTGAGGGAGGGACACGTTTTTAAATGTTAAATTTAAATATAATATGTAATTGTTACCAAAATAATTTATGCAAACATATTTTTATAATATAGCAGTAGTAATCTTCCATAATAATTTTTCGCATTTCGCAGGTGTACTTTGAATTACACATTACATTGCGTTGTGTTTTAATTTAAAGTAAATGTCTGTAAACTTAACAGATAATGTCCTGGCAGAAAATTACCATTACCTTTCCCTTTTTCTTACAGTGTACATTGGGACCAAATGTTCAGACAAGGATAGTAAAACACACTAATAATATCTTTATAAAAATATTAAAAATGCAATAAAGTTTGGCTTTAGGGTTAATGGATAGAAAATATCATTAGCTCAGTTATAAAATCAAAAAACGTCAATGGAAATTGGTCAAAAAATGTGTGCGAGTGTGTGAAAGGGAATGTAACAAAGAGAACTTGTTCCCAGCAGGTCAAATGTTCATAACTGTGACTTATGGTGATATCATGTACAAAAACATCCCACATGTCATGTTTTAATTGATTTATGAAATCCAGCACATACTATGATAACTGACACTATAGGTTAGTTTTAAAGAATGGCTGCACATCAAAGAGAACATTTTGAATAAAAAATACATTTCAGTAATCTTATTCAGAGTAGGAGAGGCAAAGGTCTCTTTTAATATCAGTCTCTTTCAACCTCTTAAACTAGATTATAACACAATCACATTGTTTATTTCATGCATTTTTGTTTTCTTTAAATGCTGTAGGCTATAAGCCAAACAGCATAAATGCATTGCTTTGCTCGTTGCTGGTCAGTGGGCTTATCGGAGAATGAATTCCTGTCTCCTTTGTGTACTATTAATATAACCTGAAATTAAACTGAGTTCCATGTGGGTAAGCGGAAACACCATATCCGGGGAAACGTCATGCATCAGAAATGCATATGAAATATGTTGTGGGCAGTGATTTTTTTTTTTTTTTTGTCTTTATTTTCTAAATGTTTCTTATCAAAATGTCCTTATCATATTGGGTTCAAAGGTCTCAAAACAGATTAATTTCACCATGAGGTTAAAGATTTTGCTAACACGATCCCATTAATTAAAATTTCGATAACGAAAAATGCAACCTGTAAAATTATGGTTTATTAACGTCTACACCTACCGCAACCCTAAACCTACCTTACGTTAATGCAAATACAGTAATTATGTGTTATATTCGCGGTTTATCTAGAAGGGATAAGGCAACAGAAAACCAAGAATATATATTTTTTCTACCTATTAGATTGTGTTTTAAGTCTATACTTACCACAACCCTAATTATACCCTTGATGCAGATACATGAAATGTTGTTTAGCATGAGAAAAGGGACGCAATATTGATGTGCGCATGCGCAGTAAACCCTAGTAGTAAATTCTGACGGGTAGGATAAAAAATCAAGACACCTGGCGCTAAGGCAGAGCAGGCAGTTACCATAGGCAGTTACGTACTAGGGCCTCGGGCTTTGAGGAGAGGCCTCCATAACCGTTACATCCCCTTTGTTTAGTCCACCAATCAAGACAGGCAGCCAAATACTAACCTCATTGTTCATTGGATATAGTTGAATTGCCATTCACCTGCTATTAAACCAATTAATGTTGCCGTTTCAAAGCGGGTCCCGCCTTCTGAATGTTTGCCGTGATGAGCACATCCTTCAGGTGATGTAAACTATGCAGGCTCAGAAGTACGGCTCCTTAAGCAGGTGTGTGAGTTGTCGTCATCTATTTTGGAGAGAATGCATTGTATGAACTTGCTCTGTCGATCAGCGTAATTTCTGGACAGATCATTCACCGGTTTATTACGAGTTTAAAGGAGCGCGAGCGCCGTTGTCGCGCCCAGAAGCAACGCTTTGTATTTGCACAATGTACAATGACTGACATCGCGTCGGGAGCTGACTAGCAAAAAAGCAACAAAAGTAAAAGCAAAGAAGTTTGTATTAATAGTCAAAAAGCAAATACTCTGGAATATTTTTTTTATGTTTTAAAAAAATGACCTCAGATGTGTGTATCTTGTAAATTCTGCTTATGATTTGAGCTTCTTAAAAAAACAGACTGCGTTTATGATTACTAGTAGCCTATAGTGTTTAATTTTAAGTTGAAATTGTGTATAATGCATCACAGTGACTGTAAAATATGTATTTTACATATGGGGGATGCATATTTTGAGTTTTGAAATTGGGCCAAGGTGTTTTTTTTTTTTTTTTTTAATGTTTTTGGCAACTCTGGCCCCGGGCTCCACTTCTGTATGCATTTCTTGTATTGGTTGTATGTTACTTTGGAGATTGAAAAAAGTCTCGGTTAGATTACAGAGGCTTCCAAACAGTCTTGGTAATCCAATATCCACTGTAGAAAATCTATGAAAAAATATCAGAATCTAGCATGTTATATAATTAAATGTGGACCCTTTTATGTGGTTGCTAAAAAGGTTTTTTATTGATTTGTATTTACTCTTTATATACCAGCTTTAGAGATAAGAATAATTTAATCATAAGGAGGTAAATGACACTGATAATCAGTAACTTGTATGCATATAGCCTTGATCAGATAATGTCACCTTTCATAAGGGCCTGTGATTGCTTTTGTGTAAATGAACAGATGTCTATAAATTAGCAGTTGGGCCTAAATATTGTGACACCGAGACAAACTGCTAATGCCTACCGACATACTTGCCAAACTGGGACATTGAAATTCATCAGCTTTCAAATCATAAGGTTGGGTTTTTAGGGCATGACTGCTTTTTTAAGGAGCTCAATGACATTTCTAGTCACAGTGACTGTCCAGTGTTGGCTTGATTAGCATTGGCTTTGTCATTTAGTTCACACAATTTGGATATACAAACACGATGGTCTCTTTTAAGGGTTTGTCAGTTTTATGTATATATAATATAATAATCTAAGGTAATTAAAGAAGAAAACATACCAACTATTTATTTGCCTAAGCAGAACATTTAAATTCAACATTTGAATATGACACATTTGAATTCAACATTTCAATTGAGAATTTGAATCTTTCAAACAGTAGTTATCTGCTTCTGAAAGAAATCTCCCTTTTTCAATCAGAGACGAATGTTAAGTAAATAAAACTTGGACCTTCCTTTGTGGATTCCAAGACTTCACTATTTATTTGTGGTATGTGCTGTACAAGTGTGTGCATCTGTGTAAAGGTTACTGCAGGTAGTTTAGGGCTTGCCTAATAAGGAATTATTTGTTGTTCCTGACTAATCTATGGACTCTGAGATTGTGCAACATCACAGGAGACTGACAATACAGATAGAGCAAGACAGGAAACGAAAGAAAGCAACAGCATGAAAAAACTGCATAATGCAAAAATCAGCTTAGCGTAAATTAGGCCAGTGGATTTACAGGATACAGGAAAAGAGGAGTAGCAGAAAAAAAGAAATTACTGTACATCGAATCTACAATAGTGTGAACACATGAGGGCAGGGATTCACTTGCCAATTTGGGGCTGAGTGAAGATCAAAACCCATTCAGAAAACTGACAAACACACTGTGTGAGAGAAGAAAGGTACTGAGCACAGTGATGTAGAGATGTTCAGGAGAGAGCGCAGGTGCACATAGACTGAGATGGACAGCAGGCCCCCCCGAAGAGGACGGTGGATCATTATGGGAGTCAAATGCAGGGCTTGTGTAGCCATTGTCTTCATCCTCCTTTTGCTTGGCTCCATGTGGCTACGTAAGTTTTGCCAGTTTTTTTCTGAATTTTCATTTAACAGAATTAATGTAATATTTGGTTTTCTGACACAACAAAATCTACTGTAATTTTAGCCTGATCTCACAGCAATTCGCACATATTTTACGGGGGGGGCTAATTCGTATGAATTTGTACGAATGATCTACACCTAACCCCGCCCCTAAAACTACCTGTCACTGGGGTCTAGGTCATGAGGTCATATGAATTAACCACCTCGTAAAATACGTTCAAATGTACAATCCAGACTTATACAGTTACTTGGTCTTGGCTGTTACAGTACAGGAAATAAACATGTAAAGATTCTAAACAGACCTGAATTCACATCTTAAATAGATTTTATAATCAAGTTCATGAGAGAAGAATTGGTGGCTGAATCTTATTTATCAACAAATGTTGAATATATCTTTTGATACGGGTCTTTCAGTGGTTTAGTGTACGGTTCTTTCGTAATTCTCATTGGCTCAATAAAGTAAATAATGCATGTTTAAAACGGGATGAGAATGAATAAACAACGAAAGAATTTGTTTATTTTGTAGGTAACTACTTGTTTAATATTCAGAGAAATATTATACTGGATAACTTTATCTCACTCAAGTCAGTTATGCAGTTCACAGATCTTCTGGACGAGTTTATGTGAGAGCCAAATCAATTTATTACACTTGCTTTGGCTTTGATTTTCAAATACTTTATGAAACTATGATTTAATTATGTGATTTAACTATATGATTTTCCTTCTCTCTTCCAATTTAAAATGATTTATTCTCCCATTACTCATCCTCTGTCTCTTGTTTTAGACGGGAACCTGGAGGACCACTGGAATTCTTGCCCAAAGGTTTCTAGTGTAAAAAATAAGGTAAGAGTGCTGAAATGCAAAAGAAAACATGAAGTAACTTGAGGCTTAGTAGGTCATTTTCAATCTACACAGCCGCAGAGCTTCAGTCGTGCCTGCTAACAGGAACTTTGCCCATTCATTTTATGGAATCAGAATCAGAATCAGAATGAGCTTTATTGCCAGGTATGTTCACACATACGAGGAATTTGTTTTCGTGACAGAGCTCCGCAGTGCAACATAACAGCGACAGAACAAAAAACACAATAAGGAATAAAAAATACAAAAAAATACAAATAGGTGGGTAAGGATTGACAATATACAAATTGACAATGTATGGCAGGTATATTAAAATGAGCATTTATGTATGTAAATGGCATTTATGGCATCACCCTCCTCAGAAATCTGTCCTTGCATCACTTTTCCATCTGTTGTCATTTCCTCAGGTTCTGTCTTTGATTAGAGTTAATAGTTCGGATGATGATGTTGCTCCATTGAGGGTGTGTCCTGGCAACAGGTTTCAAGTTGCTAATTTGCTGGCTCACCTGCAGGCAGCACCACTCTCAACCAATGATGTGCTTCTAAAGCCATACCTGGCAAGTTGGGATGAGCTAATCAAGTAAGTAAACACACATAATTGCATCTCGTTATATAGCAGGCTAAATATGCCACATTATATAATCAGCCTAATTCCAGCAAGAGTTCAGCATGATCGCAAATGTGATCACAAAAAACGAGAAATTAATATTGAGTAACCTATTATTTTAGACACATTATTGTAGGTTCAGTGTATTTCGTTCCAACAACAAATGTATTTACAGGTGAAGGCGAAGCAAGAATGAACCATTGTGCATCTCCGTGCAACACACTCCCCTTGTTGTTTTAAATCAGCTTCTAAATGTCTATTCAGTACTAGTCCCTATAACAGATGACACAACTTAATTTTGTGGTGCAAAGGTTTTTGTACAAAATTATTATCAACACTACTCGTTTGCACAATGAAACAACTCCTTGTTTTTCTACCAATTCATATGCAATATCTTAATGTTATTAATATTTAATATATACTGGAAAGATTTTTCTGTCCTCTCTTGATATCTCAGCAAATAGTCTGGGGCAGTATTCGAGATGGTGTGGATTACGTGTGCGTTAATGGCACTGTGCTTTGGCATTAAGATGCACATTTTTTGCGCACTTACTTCCTGTCACAGGCATGAGTGATTCAATGATGTCAAACAAATCAGTTCGATGAATGAATTAATAGTGACTCGCTTAAAAGACAGTAGCTGCGTGTAATGGTGCACTATGCACTTACACACTATGTAGAGAATGTGAAGCTGACAAGATCGGGGAAACTTCTTTGTTTATCCGCCATACTGAGAGGTTCCCGCTGCCTTTCCGCTATTGTCGCAGTTGTGAAAAATTTCACCATTGTGTGTCATTCATTCATGCTGCATCAAGAATTGCAATAGTAACTCAGATCATCGTTCTGAGAGCAAACTGGACAATGTTTTATGTTTTTTCAGCTTTTCTATGCGTCACTCGGCTTGTGAATTAGCAGAACTTGAACAGAGACATGAATAATGCTTAATGTGGCTTAATGGACCAAGACAGAGATAAAGACAAAACTGTAAAGAGAATACTACTATGTGCAAATACGCATATGAGCCCAAAATGTGAACGAAACGTGTTTATTTACAGGTTAAGTATTTTCCTCTTATAAAAAGAAAACACTTAATGCACTTAGTGATATTAATATCTATCTCTCTCTCTCTCTCTCTCTCTCTCTCTATAGATAGATAGATTGATACGAGTAGAAATATACACATTCAATATATCTCTTTTTTTTCTGTGCATTTAAGGTTTTTGGAAGCCCTGGGGCCAATGGTGGGTTTAATTTCACAAGAAATTGAATCGAAAACCGCCATCATTCGTGACCTGGCCCAAAATGCGGAGAAAGAGGCAGATAAAAAAATGAAAGACAGAAAAAGAATGCCTCAGCAAAGTGACCCAGTCTTAATGAAATCTCATAATAGATCTCTGAACTACTCCAAAATGAATCACAGACTCTCATTTGGTTACACTTCTATTCGGTCTATGATTAAATTGGAGCTAGAAAACGGTTTGGTGGACTTCTACATGCAGACAAACTCTGGCTGCAGGACTCTGTTACGCTTGCATCGTGCTCTGCTCTGGCTGCAAAACTTCCTGCAGGAACTGGGGAAGGATGCAAGCGAAGGGGAGCATCTACGAAGTCCTTCTGAGCTCTGCAAAGAAACTTACCAGCGCACACTGGCCCACCATCACACCTGGTGGGTTAGGAAAGGAGCGGAACTGGCCTTTCTTGCCATGCCTGAACGACCTTATTTCTACCAGTTGGTGTGTGTGGAAACGCAGTCAGAAGCTGCTATGGTGCTGAACAGGGTAGTGAGAGCGATAGGAGAAGTGTACGAGAGAAATGAAGTCGCTCTACAGGAGCACGGCATGCTGGACCTACCCTGAGTGTAGAAAGAGGGAGGAAAAATGATAGGAAATATGAGTGGGACCAACCTGAAGAACAAGGCACTAAATTATAAGACTGGAGCTTTGAACCCTTATGAAGAAAGAATGAAGACACTGCTGGATAATTACAAGGCTTATTTATTAATTCTTACATTTATTAGTGATCAAATTCATAAGTTCATCTTGAATGGGCAATTTTTATATAACTGTTAGTGAAAAAGGTTTTCAAGTAAGAAAAAAAAATCCCACTATCAAAGATGTAACCGGTTTGTTGTTAAAACAACTAAATATGCTGTATATTGTTGGTGCTTGTCATCTTTTTTCCTGATATTGTAAAAAGCCATGCATTGATTCTTGTGAAAATATTTGCGGTTTTCAGTAGATTTGCACAATAATACAACTGTTTGATTGTGAAAGATGCAGCAGTGCAAGCTAAGCAAAAGGGACAGACTAGTCCGAAGTCCTGTTTCAGCAGAAGAACTTTTTTACAATCCATATGCTTATCAGAAGCAGTTTTATAACAGTGTAACTGATACCTAATGATTGTTCAGGGGATATTCTCTCAGAGGCACACACATCCATTTGCGGATGACAAACTGGATAGCAATGTGTTTACAGAACTCCTTTTACAGAAACCACTCAAGATGACTAGAAGAAATGAAGAGCACAGAGGGCTATGGCTGTATTATACTGTAATTTGAAATACTTTTGAACAGTACATTTGAAAATTTACTGAAATGTATTGTCTGAAACCTTAATAATAACAATTTTAAAATAGTTATTTTTAATGCTACTACCATAAACTACACAAACATATACAAACATTACCTCATATTCTGTCACATATGCATATTATTCTAGGAAACTAAAGCTAATGGAAACAAAAGAACGTTCTCAAATCAAGTAACCCTCATTTGAAATGGTGAAAGGGCACCGTAGTGTTAGAGAAACTGGAGAAACCTAACCCTTTTTACCTTGAAAACTGAATTCTGGAAATGATAATGCAGATTGTATTGATGAAGAGATTTTGGTAATGGTTTATTTCCATACATCAGATTTATGAACATATAAGGTGTTATACAGTATAATTAAACTTTAGTCAATATAATTTCAGGCTCTCGTTGTTCATCAAACATTTGAGCAGTTTGCACAATGTCCAGTGCTACTGTATATAAGCACTAAGCCAAATCAAATGAACTCTAGCATGTTGTTGAGATGGTGGGCCTGTTCTCACAACCCACTCTTTTCAAGCACATCTAAACAGCATTCACTGTATATACTTAATCATATACTTTATATACCTCAGGGAAATGACTTGTCACCTTGTTTTCAAAAGCTGTTGAGTTCTGTTGGTTAATATGTTCACAGGAGACTTATCTAAAACTTGCCATGTATTATCAAGGTTTAAATCTGTAGTTTTATGAAACATATATATGATACATTTTGGTATTGTAAAGGCTACAAAGAGATCCGGACTATTAAAGTTATGATTTATTAAATTATTGGTCCGAATTATTGTGACCTCCTTGTATTTTATAATAAGCACTTAACAATTTAAAGAGGGGCTCTAATGCTAATCCGTGCAGATTTATTTACACTGTTAAAGAGTTGGATTCTCATGCTAAACATGGTCCAAGTTTCAAAAAACTAAATTTGTGTCGTATAACAGAGTATTTTGGTGCCAAAGAAGTGTGTTTTTGGTTGTGAGAGAAAGATAACCTTGTTCAGCTTCCCAAAGAACCCAGCTGGTTGTTTCTCCAGGACAGCTGGAGCTGTGCAAATGTGTATGTTCTTGGCATTTAGGTTACGAATGGTTTTAAAAAGAAAAAAAAAGTTTTTGTTCCTGTTTTATTTGTCAATGTCACAGCTTGCAGATGATCACTACGTAAAACCTTTGTGTGCACGTGACTCTTTAGCTCCGCCCACAGCACGCCTCCAGGAGCTCTGCTCGTAAAGCTGTATATGTCTTATAAATCTGATAAAACTAAAGACTCTAAAGTGATATGAAGGATGCAGTACTACTCTATAGGTACACAAGATTAACATAAGATTGGGAGAAACTGTGTGTTATGTCCATAGACTGTATAAAAACAGGTCATGTCCCCTTTAATACTTCATACATTCTCCAGCTGTCGTATGCTTTTTCATAAATGATCAAAAAAAAAAAAAAAAAAAATCGAAATTTAGGTTCTTTGAGAATATTTGATCTTTTCTATATTGTATGTGATTTTAAAATACATATAGCCATTCTCATCTAGCCTATATATTAATTGAAATATACAAATAAATAATCCTCTTCATGATCAGACAATCTAAATGAAAATACAAATATAGCATGTAATTTTGCTTTATGGACCCAAAAAAAGAAATATATTACTTTTAAGAAAATGTATGTATATTGAAACGTGCTGATGCACTAGTTCACCAGTAAACAGTTGGTGGCATGGGAGAGGCACAGCACAACTGTGACTCTAGGGGCGCTCTTTACAAAGCCATTATCTCGAAGCCTGCATGCACCAAAAACTGCACTTATCACAGATACGTCTTTTTTCTCTTTGCCGCCTTGTGCCCTCCAGAGTGAACTAGTGTACAGGCTCAAGTTAATGATATATGTTCCGCGGCCTGAGGTCAATGAATATTTAATTCTGTTGATTTGAAGCTTTCTCTGTTGGGTCAGATAACAACCTTACCATGCACAAACATAAAATATGCAATATACAGATAGAAGAAGTCAACACAGACTCACATGTGAAAGTGATCAAATGTGAAGAATCGTTTTGCCACTCAGCTGAATATTTTTCAGTAAATAAGATGACAATTTATTTATAGATTGATAGATGGATGGATACTGGAGGAAATGGTGTAAAGCATTTAGGATTATCTAGTGAGATTAAAGGATAAGGGCATTAGAGGAAGTGTATGCTTGTCAGTTCTATGACTGAGTGTATGCTCTTATATACTGCATGAACTCTCCACAAGACACTTCTCAGAATGGAGCATGAGGTGTATATGCTCAAAGAGTGAGTTTAGGTGTTGAACAAAGAGAGAATAGTTATTTATTTATTTATTTTTAAAGAGAGATTCAGAAAAATGAGAAATGAGGTGGGTGACCAAGTTTTTTTTATTTATTTAATTATTATTATTTTTTTTATTGACTTATGCAGGGTAAGGACTGGGATGAATTCACTTGTTTTCCTTATCAGCAGAAACATACACTTGCTGCTCCTGCTCTTAGTCTCTATAACTCTATGATTATGCTTAGAGTCACTTCCAACAAAACCCAAATATATAGATAATTGTGCACAAAGATTAACATAAAATAAATCAAATCAAATAAAACACACACATGTAGGAATCCACACACGCACATCAAACACAGTTCTTCCATCTATTTTCTGATTTTAAAGGGGTCATATGATTTTGCTAAAAAGAACATTATTTTGTGTATTTGATGTAATGAAATGTGTTTATGCAGTTTAGGGTTCAAAAACACATTATTTTCCCACATACTGTACATTATTGTTTATCCTCTATGCCCCGCCTTCTGAAACATATTGTTTTTTACAAAGCTCATCGGTCTGAAAAGCGAGGTGTGCTCTGATTGGCCAGCTATGCAGTGCGTTGTGATTGGCCGAATACCTCAAGTGTGACAGAAATGTTACACCCGTGTAACATACTGTGATGCGTGTCCCGGTCAGAACACAGGCAAGACGAGCCAAAAACAATAGAACCCATTACAAATTAGCCATTTGTTGCATCCAGTGGGGATTATAATTATTTATACTGTCTTTTTATGAGTTGCGTTGCAATGCGCAGCTAAACATAAAACCATGTCTGCATTTGTGACCAGAAAAACGACAAACAACAAGCTCTACTCTACACTGCTCAAAACTCGCGTTTGAATCATCAGTGGCAAATCCTTTACATATGTAAACGTAGGCTACTTACAGACTGTGAGTCAGAACAGGCGGCATTGTAGTCTACTCTCCCAGGAACAGGAAACAGTCCTCCATAAAATGTGAATATTTGGGTTGAACTATTCTGGAACAATATTGTAAATATAACTTAACCACAGATTTCTAGTTGTGTCCTCTTGTGGAAGGCCAAACAAAGTATTTTGTACTTTCACCACGAAACAGCGTTTCCATGACATGGCGCTGGAGGCAACAGCAAGAATCAAAGGTTATGCCTTCTTTCTTTGCGTGAACATTTGGGCAGTGTTATGCAAAACTTAACACATCATGATGTAGACATGTGGGAGCCTGTTTGAACAAGGTATTTTAGGAAGGCGTGGAAGAGTGTTAACTTTGATAAAAAAAAATATCTCTTTGGATTTGATATTTTAGTCTTTGCAACTTTACAGATCTTCTTCATGCACCAAGAGCTTGTAACACTCCAAAGAGAAGGGTAAACTTGAAATCGCATCATATGACCCCTTTAAACTGAACCCAGAGCTGGTGCTGTCCCTTCACCATGTGAGACAAATTGGATTACACATGCCAAAAAAAACAAAACAAAAGTAAAATACTGCAAAGACCTATTTTACATATAAACACACTTAAATAGACATGCCTCATGATAAAGAAAACATGACACACTTCATCATGTTAAAGTACAGACTGTTCCAAAACCAACAGCATTGCAGTATTGTGAATATATCAGTTTTCTTGTGTGTGTCGGAGAGAAATGCAGAGGTGACGTTATCATGCACAGCATTATGTACATGTTGGTATAAAATATCCTCTTCACATATAAAGCCACAAATCAGACTGAGAAGAGGTTTCAATACCACTCTTCAGAACAGATACACACATGCAAAAAAAAAAAAAAAAAACAAGCAGTAAAGACATTCTCCAAACACACATGAGATCATGCCATATTAATTCATAGACACTTCCTTTCCTAATATTATTTTAATATAATATTATTTTTAATTAATAGCTCTGATAGCTGAGCATGCAATTAAAATTTCAGAAAATATATACTGTATCTCAACTCATACATTCTAATGCACACACGCACACACACACACACACACACACACACACACACACTGATGTACACACATAAATACACACAAAAACAACCTTGCTAACTCTAAAAAACTCACTACAGTCTCAAAAAAAATTATTTAAACATTTCTTTGAAATGTTGAAGTATGCTCTGTCTGTGCTGAGGATTGCTGTGTCTGGCTAATTTCTCTAGTTGTGCCTTCTGCACATAATCATGCAGTCTTTTAGATGAGGATGGCCTGTGTGTGTCTGTGTGTAAAAAAAAAAAAAAAACAGGAACACACTTTCGCCTATTTAATTTAAGGAGTTGATCCTCAGTTTGAAGGAAATGCGTCCTGCATACTTGTCTCGCTCACTACCCTCTGGAATGTTGTTAGCGTTGATTCTGCACTCCACGTTGACGTCCTCATTCATGGTGATGTTGAGGAACTTGATGGCCACTAAAGGCTGAGAGTAGTTCACCTGCAGCAGAAGAAGCATGAGATACTGTAGGAAGATTTTTGTAAGAACAAGGCTATCTTATTTATGGCGGCCTAATAAAAACTGTTAACTTTTTCTCTCCGTTTCTGTGATGCCACATCCACACCACTAGGTGTCAGTATCAGCAGAGTATCATATCACAACATGAAATACTGATTGCACCTATAAAGTCAGCACAAAATGTAAAATGAGTGGGTCTTTTCTTCCTTATTGTGACATACATCTGAGTGAAACAGATAAATGGAAAAGTAAAAGAGTAGGATGGGGACAGGTTCTATCTATCAGTTGTTGATTAGATGGAGGCAGATCTGAATGTAGTCGACTGTAAGAAAGGGATGGGTTTAAGCAGACTTAATGATTGGAGTCACCAGAGAGAAGTCTGCCATTTCAGCGGAAGATCCATTTATGACATTTTGATTAATAATTAAAAAACATATATACAACCCGAATTCCGGAAAAGTTGGGACGTTTTTTAAATTTTAATAAAATGAAAACTAAAAGACTTTCAAATCACATGAGCCAATATTTTATTCACAATAGAACATAGATAACATAGCAAATGTTTAAACTGAGAAAGTTTACAATTTTATGCACAAAATGAGCTCATTTCAATTTTGATTTCTGCTACAGGTCTCAAAATAGTTGGGACGGGGCATGTTTACCATGGTGTAGCATCTCCTTTTCTTTTCAAAACAGTTTGAAGACGTCTGGGCATTGAGGCTATGAGTTGCTGGAGTTTTGCTGTTGGAATTTGGTCCCATTCTTGCCTTATATAGATTTCCAGCTGCTGAAGAGTTCGTGGTCGTCTTTGACGTATTTTTCGTTTAATGATGCGCCAAATGTTCTCTATAGGTGAAAGATCTGGACTGCAGGCAGGCCAGGTTAGCACCCGGACTCTTCTACGACGAAGCCATGCTGTTGTTATAGCTGCAGTATGTGGTTTTGCATTGTCCTGCTGAAATAAACAAGGCCTTCCCTGAAATAGACGTTGTTTGGAGGGAAGCATATGTTGCTCTAAAACCTTTATATACCTTTCAGCATTCACAGAGCCTTCCAAAACATGCAAGCTGCCCATACCGTATGCACTTATGCACCCCCATACCATCAGAGATGCTGGCTTTTGAACTGAACGCTGATAACATGCTGGAAGATCTCCCTCCTCTTTAGCCCGGAGGACACGGTGTCCGTGATTTCCAACAAGAATGTCAAATTTGGACTCGTCTGACCATAAAACACTATTCCACTTTGAAATAGTCCATTTTAAATGAGCCTTGGCCCACAGGACACGACGGCGCTTCTGGACCATGTTCACATATGGCTTCCTTTTTGCATGATAGAGCTTTAGCTGGCATCTGCTGATGGCATGGCGGATTGTGTTTACCGACAGTTGTTTCTGAAAGTATTCCTGGGCCCATTTAGTAATGTCATTGACACAATCATGCCGATGAGTGATGCAGTGTCGTCTGAGAGCCCGAAGACCACGGGCATCCAATAAAGGTCTCCGGCCTTGTCCCTTACGCACAGAGATTTCTCCAGTTTCTCTGAATCTTTTGATGATGTTATGCACTGTAGATGATGAGATTTGCAAAGCCTTTGCAATTTGACGTTGAGGAACATTGTTTTTGAAGTTTTCCACAATTTTTTTACGCAGTCTTTCACAGATTGGAGAGCCTCTGCCCATCTTTACTTCTGAGAGACTCTGCTTCTCTAAGACAAAGCTTTTATAGCTAAACATGTTACAGACCTGATATCAATTAACTTAATTAATCACTAGATGTTCTCCCAGCTGAATCTTTTGAAAACTGCTTGCTTTTTTAGCCATTTGTTGCCCCCGTGCCAACTTTTTTGAGACCTGTAGCAGGCATTAAATTTTAAATGAGCTAATTAAGTGGATAAAAGTGTAAAATTTCTCAGTTTAAACATTTGCTATGTTATCTATGTTCTATTGTGAATAAAATATTGGCTCATGTGATTTGAAATTCCTTTAGTTTTCATTTTATTAAAATTTAAAAAACGTCCCAACTTTTCCGGAATTCGGGTTGTATATATACAGTATATATTTGGGGAAAAAAATCACGTTGATAAATAATCAAAATAAAGATCAATAACATGCATTTACAAAACAGATGGTCAAAATGGTCAATTTTCATTTCACTCTGACTTAAATTTTATGTGTGATTACATATGTAGAGTATATTCTCTAAGTGAGTGAGTTGTACCTGGGCTTTCTTGCCGTAGTATGGGTAGTACATCAGGTTAAAGGTGCCATTAGGGGGAAAGTACGCCAGTTCACCAAGTTTATCGGAGTCATCCGCCTACAGAGAGGGGAAGACTTCATGAGTTCATCTGTTCTAATACCAAGACTACTATTACTGTATTAAAGAAAATAAACAGAAAAACCAATCGCCCCTTGAGTTGATCTTATGCTGGAATTATCTAGCATATGATCTGACTGTATGAATAATCATTTTACCTTTTGCTGCTAAAACATGTTGATTTTAAAAGTAAATAAATATTTTAAAGTTGGATAAATTGGATTCAGATTTTTCTCTTCGTGCAGAATGCACATTATGAATTCACTGCCTCTGTTAAAATGATTATTCTTCATTCTGTCTATTATTCTTACCCACTCATCATTGCCAACTTTGTATTTCTGACAAGAAGAATGGAGGGGGAGACCAGATGAGACACACACACACACACACACACACACACACACAAAAACAAAAAAACAATACAAATCAATCACATGGAACATAAACAGAGATGATGAGCAATGGTGAAAAACAATACAGACTGAACAAACCCTGAAACGACACTGAAAACAACAATTATATGACAACATACAGAACAAAGGAGGAGGAATGATGGGTTCATGGAAAAAAGGTGTGCTGTTTAAATCAATTGATGTGTACATTGCAATCGAAGAGAGAATAGGATTGACGATTGTATTTGCATGAGCCTGAATGGTGCTTGATATCCATTCAGAACCCACACAAACACAAACAAACAGTACGTGATTCGGCAAGAACACTATTGAGAAATCTCTGGGAAAGAGCAAGAAAAACTTCCACTCTAATGCAATATAGATAAAAGTTTTTCTTAGCGTGGGGTAACTAACCAACAGTATGAGAAAACAAACAAGCAACAGAATTATTGTTAACTGAAACTATCAAAATATGTTAACTGAAATAAATGTGAAATAAATTATCAATATTAGATGAAAAACTTGCCTTGACAACTAACATAAAAGTACTAAAATATGAAGTACTAAAATGACTTAAAATCAGAAATAAAAATGAAAGAGAAATAGAACTAATAAGCTATAATAGTTTTAAAACCCAATTCACAAACGCTCAATTAATACTTGGCAAAAGAAGTTAGAAGCTAATAGCACAGACATGCCCACCTCTCAGTCTCATGAAGTCGAAACAGATTCAAAGATAATTCCTGAATACATTCAGACATTAAAACGGCTAGGAAATACATAATTGTTACTTTAATTGTTCTCATTCCCCTCATTCCAGCAGCAGATAGTCTGTCATGGCAGTTTTTCTCTGAAGCCGGCCACAGTTCTGATTACCGGATAATTTAATCTGGTGGCCTTGTTGAATGGCTCATGTAACTTTAATCTGAAATCAACCCCTTTCTGAAAGACTGGAGGATAAGGAGAGTGAGAGAGAGGAAGACTGAGACGTTTACCTTAGCACCACAGGTGACGTAAGGAGGCTGCCTGTCCTTAGTAGGCAACAGACCAATCACCTGCAAAAAAAAAAGAATAAACACAGAGAAAGATGGATTTGAGATTGAAACGAGAGAGGGATAAAAAGAAAGTGACCCAAAGATGGAAACAAAAGTGAAGAGACAGGTCAAGTTGGGGCTCATTAAATAGCTAAAGCAATGAATGATTAATTATAAACATTCAGGCCGCTGTCTCTAATTCTGTGGTTTCAGGTCAAAGACTGTACTGACTGTTAAAGACTGTAGGGATTCAATGACCTAAAATCAAATCAGGCATATATTTTGTTTTACTATTTGCAATATAAAATGCATCACAGAATTCAGGGTTTCTCAGGAACACTTGATACTTTAGTATTTTTGAGCAATAACTGCTAAGTTTATTTATTTTATTGGACATGTTTCTGACATAAACATTCACTCCACACATATATTATATTTCACGTCTTACACGGTTGAGCTTAATGATGATGCAGGGCTTGCCCTCATTGTAGCCATAGTAACGATCTGTGATCCCAGAGCAATCCTCCAATATGGAGCGTTTAAACTGGCAGGAACGCTTAGGGAAGTTTTTCAAACTGCCGCTGTCCTCCTGGATGAAGTACTGATCCGGTTTACACTCATAATTCTTCTGGGCTTGGACTGAGTCATTGTAGGCTGCACACAAGAAGGAACAGGACATGGCCATCTGTGAACATCTTGCTTTATGGCATGCAGAATTTCAATAGCAAAATGACTAAAACTGTGTAATATGGATGTTTGCATGGTATTTACGCGACATGAAGTTATTGAGGGCCTGGACATATCTTTCCCAGGTCTCTGTGTACTCCATTGTGTAAATGATCTCCAGCTGCTCTCCTTTAGGTCTGATCATCATCCCTGTAAAACAACAAATAAGAGAACGGGAAGATTAATAAATGACAAAAGGTATCTGTAAGGGGTAACAGTAGGGTTGTAGTTGTTATAGTTAGCTTAGTGTTTCCATATGTACAGGATCAAGTCTGTGTGTTTTACCTGGAGTTGAAAGTCTATCTTGGTATGTTGGTCTGTGGTCATCAAGTGTCTGCAGCATTACGTACATGGTGAGGACAAATAATGCAGCCAGGAAAATATAGAATGCCAGATAAAACAACAGGATCAGACCTACGAGGATACACACACACACACACACACACACACACACACACACACACACACACACACATCCAGATCCTAACTCAATACAAAGACATACTGTACTCAAGCTTTTGAAAATGTTCCATACTCTAATACGTCACTGGTACACTGTTCAAACTTAACACAGAAATATATTTATTCGAATGTAATTCTTGTTGAAAACGATTTACAATGCATATTAAATGACATTAATAAATGCAGTCGCATGCAGCAATTAATGGGATTTAAGCCCCATAAACCCATATTTTTTCATGACAGATAGGACAAAATGTAGACTGGACTAGTGTAAACAGCTCAATTATTTACTATGATAGTGCCACCAAGTGGCCAAGTCCCTCCAGATTTGTAATTTTTTTTTATAGTAAGCCCTTACATACATGTACCAAAGTTTAAGTCTAGTTCATAAAACTATGGTTTTATTCTTGATATCAATGAAATTAGAGATATACATTTGTGACCATGGACCACAAAACAAGTCATAAGGGACAATTTCTGGAATTTTAGATTTATACATCACCCGAAAGCTGAATAAATAAGCTTTCCAGTGATGTATGGTTTATGTTAGGACAATATTTGGCAGACATAAAACTATTGAAAATCTAGAATCTGAGGGCGCAAAAAAATCAAAATACTGAGAAAATCGCCTTTAGTTGTCCAAATTAAGTTCTTAGCAAAGCATATTACTAATCAAATATTAGGTTTTGATATATTTATGTTAGGGAATTTAGAAAATATAATTTTTATTTAATATCCTAGTGACTTTTGGCATAAAAGAAAAATCGTAAATTTTGACCCCATATAATGTTTTTTTTGTTTGTTTTTTGGCTATTGCTAAAAATATACCCCAGCGACATTTGTGTATCTAGACCGAATGACTCTGAAGTGCACTTGAGTCTGTAACATATTGTTCAGGTGTTTAATAAAGGTGTACTTTAATAAAAACACTTTTGTTGGGAGTGTTTGCAATTGGACATGCAGAATACTGTGACCATATAACCATAATAATCATTTATGATTATATCTTCTGCATATATATATATATATATCTCTCATTTCCTTGCTCTTCTTCTGCTGATCTTACTGTGAAAAGATACAAGACTAGTTGACCTAATCCTCTTAAATTCTCACCAGAGCTTCTCTCCCCGTTCATAGAGTTATACATGCACATTCACTGCAGCTCTGTCTTACACACATTCATACATTTACACACCAATGTCCCTTACAGGAAGCTTGGTAATCCTGTCTGGTAAATGTCTGGTCTTTGGGAAAATTGAATTATTGCAGGGCAGATGTGGGTTAAGACGGGTAAAAAAGGGGGAGGGAGGGTGACAGAAGGAGAAGAAGAGGGCAGATTAAGCCAAAGGGGAACTTTCAGGGGACATATGGTTTAGAAACATCAGAGTCTCTATACAGACATTGATGCAGACACCTCCAACTACCCAACTAAACTAATCATTACACTCTAGATCATGTCTACACAACTGCACTAAAGCGATCTCTATACATAAAGGGTTGATATTTAACATGCTTGGAAGAATGACAGAATGATTCCAGGCTTTTATTTATATAATGTCAGTACAGTAATATGGTAATGTGGTACAGTATGGTTATAGAGCCAGTCTGATAAATATTTGCTGATGTTAATGATGTTTATGTATTTATAGATAATTTCCAGCACAATATATTTTCCCTCAGATTTTTTCAGATAGACAGGCGATAAACAAACTCTACATGGGCAGATTTTTTTTTTCAGTGTTCATGTTTTAAAAAATATACACTGTAGACTGTATAAGGGAAAATGTATATTGTAGCTGCTGTAATTGGTTTTTACCATTTTAAATACATTTGAGCTTTTAACAATACTCTTAAACAGTATACATATCACATATACATTAGAAAATAATTTATACAAAAATATTATAAAGACAACCATTTAAAATGTTTTTTATGCTCACCAAGAGTGCATTATTTTGATCAGAATACAGTAAAAAATATTGTAATATTTAGAGTACCATTGTAAAATATTATTACATTTAAAATGATTGTTTTTTATTTCAACTTCTAATGATTTCTGAAGGATCATGTGACACTGAAGACTGGAATATTGGATGCTGAAAATTCAGCTTTGCATCACAGGAATAAATGACACTGTAAATGAATATGCTGATTTGAAGAGACATCTCTAATCATTAACAATGTTGTGCTGCTGAAGATTTTTTTGTGGAAAGCATGATTACCATGATTCTTTGATGAGCATAAACTTCAAAAGAACAGTATTTATTTGAAATAGAACATTTTTGTAACATAAACATCTTTGCATTTTCACCTTTAATCAGTTTAATGCATCCTTGCTAAATAAAAATATTAATTTATTTAAAAAAAAATTGTACTAACTCCAAACTTTGTACATTATAAAATATTGCTTTAAATCGAATAGCATGCAAGACATTGCTTCATTTCATGTTAAGTACATAAAACTTTCTCAGATAAAAAGCAAAGATTCAGTAACTCATCTGTTTGCTCCAGAAATAAGAACGTACTTCAAAACATCTTCACCACACAATGCAATAAATAATTTAGGGTTGCTATTTGAACAGATCAGGCTCTATTGTTTCATAGAGAAAACTGAGTGCTGAAGGTGTATGTTTGTATGTGTGTTCTGTAAGCTGTGGTGCATAGTGTGTATACCTGAGGAGAGCTCATTAAGATACAGGTCACCTGAGCTTCATGCAGAGAGGCCCCTGGGGACAGTTGATCAGGTTGCCCTGCACATGAAGGGAGGAGGGATACCGGATCACTGCCCCCTGCTCCGCTGCATCCTGGAGCTCCCCGCAGAGACAGGCTTTCACTAATCAATAACAGCGGTGCAATGTGAGGTTACTCTACGGACTAGAATTACACAAGAGTGTGTGCTAATCTGCTTGTAGAGAGTGAAAAAGGATTAAATGCACACGTAAGAGAGAAAGTGAGCAAAGTTAAGGTAAGAATGTTGCTTAACTTGTGCAGCAAAGTCCAAATGTTCAAATCATTAAGCACTACTTAGTCTCACAGCAGGACAGCCTCAAAATAACCACCATCTCTCTCAGAATACCAAGTACCTGCATTATCAAATACAACTTGCTGAAATTGGTTAAGGGGTTAAAACATGGTACATCCTAATCAGCTATGCTAGCTCTCCTCAGGATCTGTGTGTGTGTGTGTGTGTGTGTGTGTGTGTGTGTGTGTGTGTGTGTGTGTGTGTGGCAAGTACTGCACATGGTGAGACTGAAACTCTATCTGTCCTCTTCTGTTTCTTTATCTGTCTCTCATCATGATGAAAGTCACCCTCCCTCTTTCAACCCTATAATTTGAATGCAACCTAAAAGAGATGAACAGAATGTGCCACTGTGATCTGCTATTTGCATATTCACGTTCATTAATACAAATATCAACTCCACAGACACATCCTTTCAGATTCTGTCCTAAATCCATTAAACCTACCAGGCCACCATGCTATCAAACACTTCAAAGGAACTCACACCTGTGATGCAGACAAAGGGAGCAGTCTGTCCACCGTGATCTCTGAATATCAATTAGCTGTTTTGTACTGGATGCACATAAATATAGTGACAGTAACTAAAGTCTGATAAAAAAGTTAAACTAAAATGTGCTTCACATAGCAAATAAACAAATAAAAAAATAAAGAAAAATGTTCTCAGGGTAATAACTACAAATAACCATTTAGTTTAATTCTGGATTAAAATATTTCTTAATACTCATATTCATCCATGGCTTTATTGAAACCCTTGCTTTCAGAAAACTTCATTTGTTTGTCAACATGTTAACATGTTAACAGAAAGTTGAGAGGAAGGAAAAAGTATGAAAGAAAAAAGATGCACAACCAACCGAGAGAACCACAGCCACAGTCGCAGATTGTCAAGCTAAATCGATTCAAGAACTTGAGTGAACTTCACAAGGAATGGACTGAGGCTGGAGTCAAGGCATACAGAAGTGTCAAGGAATTTGGCTACAGTTGTCATATTCCTCTTGTTAAGCCACTCCTGAACCACAGACAACATCAGAGGCGTCTTACCTGGGCTAAGGAAAGATGAACTGGACTGTTGCCCAGTGGTCCAAAGTCCTCTTTTCAGATGAGAGCAAGTTTTGTATTTCATTTGGAAACAAGGTCCTAGAGTCTGGAGGAAGGGTGTAGCATACCCCAAGTTGCTTGAATGAGGTGTTAAGCTTCCACAGTCTGTGATTATTTGGGGTGCAATGTCATCTGCTGGTGTTGGTCCATTGTGTTTTTTGAAAACCAGTGTCACTGCACCTGTTTACCAAGAAATTTGGAGCACTTCATGCTTCCTTCTGCTGACCAGCTTTGATGCTGATTTCATTTTCCAGCAGGATTTGGCAACTGCCCACACTGCAAAAAGTACTTTAAATGACCATGGTGTTGATGTGCTTGACTGGCCAGCAAACTCACCAGACCTGAACCCCAGAGAGAATCGATGGGCTATTGTCAAGACGAAAATGAGAAACAAGAGACCAAAAAATGCAGATGACCTAAAGAAACTTTCTTTCTGTCAAAGAAACCTGGGCTTCCAGACCACCTCAGCAGTGCCACAAACTGATCACCTTCATGCCACGCTGAATTGAGGCAGTAATTAAAGCAAAAGGAGCCTCCCTTCTAATTTGTTGAGATAGTGATTTGGTGGGTTTTTGTTAAATGTGAGCCAAAATCATCACAATTAAAAGAACCAAAGACTTAAACTACTTCAGTCTGTGTGCACTGAATTTATTTAATGCATAAGTTTCACAATTTGAGTTGAATTGCTGAAATAAATAAATAAATGAATTTTTCCTCGACATTCTAATTTATTGAGATGCACCTGTAAGTCTCAGGAGTGGTTTAGAGATTCAGTTATGGCCGGTGCAAGAGTGACTTGTTTAACAAGATTGAAAAGTTTCTCAGGCTGAAGTCAGCTTTACGCGTTTTTATCTGATATCATTGGCCCCTCTGCCCAGGGGTCCTGAAAGCAACCCAGGATATGATTCAATGAGAGACACAGCTGTATGAATGTAGCTGCAACTTCCAGCGTCCTCCATAGGTCATTATTAAGCTCCAGTAATGAGGATGTACTTTGTTGAAGAATCTAAGCATACCCATGTTCACTCTGGTTTGGGCACAGACAAAAATAGACTAATTAAGGAGTCTTAGAGAGCATGCTGGCTTAACTAGGCAGCTATTCCTCAGAGCAACACACACACACACACACACACACACACAAACGTTCTCAAAAAGGTGCTACACACTTAGTTCCATAGACCAAAATGTGCTGGCACATGGATGTCTTGAGGGCAGTGATCTAGCACCTCTCTCTCTCTCTCTCTCTCTCTCTCACACACACACACACACACACACACACATACACACACAATCCAACTACTCTATAGAATTGACACCTTGAACAGATGCCTGTTAGAGTGCTGTTTTAATGCTATCACACCCTGATTAAAAGACACATTCATTTCCATAATTAATCAACGGCTGGGATACATCTCCTCATGATAGCCTCACCAAGGCAACCAATGAGCCTATTAGTAAAGGATTACATCTTACACTAATTCACAAACCCCAACGCGCACATTCAAAATGGCCCTCGGCTAGATTAATTCATCTCAATGTCACTGCAAAAGACAATTTGTAACACTATGCACTGGGCTAACAGTGTTTTGTTGTTCACTTCTATTGTAAGAAAGATCTTTCACAATTATAAAGGCAGATTACTTTGGGGTTTGAATATGATTTGAAAGTTTAAGAGGGGTAAAAAAAGAGGTAAAACCAAATGGCAGAATGTAAAAATCTTCACTGCACTGTATAAAAAGAAAGGCAGCTGATGATGTTACAGCTTACAAATAATAAGTGTTGGCATTTTGGTGACTGTTTTTATTTTTTATTTTTTTATTTTACAGTTCCTAGATGTTATTCAATGATATGTTAATATATCAACCTATTTGAACTGTTAAATTAGTTTGCTGTGATAAAATGGACAGATAACGATACAGATGGCACACTGGGGCTTATAGCTGATCAAAATAAGCCTCTCTAGCGGCTGTCAGGGTAGCTCAGGCTGACATATAGACACTTCATAAGCGATTCATTATTTAAACAAAAAACTAAAGTACTTTTACTACTATATTTTACAACACATTAATTGCCTTGTTAAAATATTTTTAAATAACATCAATATAATAATTAATTAATTGTACTTCTTAAAACATTTTAACATTTCACAGAAAAATGTAATTCTACTTTTTACCGTAAAGTATAAACATATATGCATTATTTTGCAGTTAAAATGATTGCTGTTCTTTACGGAAAAGGATGCAGGGATAAATTGATGTGTGCAAGCCTCTGTTCAGGCATTCTGTTTGAAGCGCACTGTATAGTTTAGCAGTAGCTCGATGCATAACATTTATCCACGCTGTTCATTATCAGATGTCACGCATTCAGCATTTCTATCCGCAAGTCCATCATAACACAATATTCAGTGAGTACCTGATTACCTAGATCTATCAGTGGACCTCGAAATTCGCAATTTGCTCAAGATAAATATATTCTAAGGCAAATGTATTCAGTTTAACAGCTGCGTAAACACGCGGGGAAGAAAATGAAACGCATGTGACGCATTACAGACCGGTGGCAAAAGCATTAACTGGAGTTTCAGCACCTAGGACAGCGATCCGTCTCTTCAGTGAACTTCTCTGCACTAATAGAGTGAGACTCGCTATGCTAACGACTGCAGCTCACTACTTATTATAACTGCACAATTTTATTAAACTAATTAACATTTGTGCATGCGTGTTTCAGTGTTGTGCAAGACTTACCCCAACTGCTCGCGGTCCTACCGCAGAACTCGCCCGTCCTCGGGTTCCAGAAGAACTCTTTCCATGCGTTCTTCTTATCATTCTTTGCCATTTTCCTGAACGAAATAAATGTGCACTCACAGAGTCAACGCCTCGGGGCTAACACTCTCTTTGAGAGTAATAAAGCCCTTGAATGGTATGGAGAAAGGGTTTTAAAACGATCTTTAAGGTCTCAAAAGAAAGCTTTTTTAAATATTAGTTAAAAAATGGGTAAAAGCGATTCTCAAGGCACTCGGACGAAACCTGACGACTCAAGCCAGGACTGAGTGAGAGCAGACCTCGCTATGTCAGTAACGCCCGACGTTCTGCCCACCCACAAGATCAGTTCGCATTCCGTGGAGAGAGAGAGAGAGAGAGAGAGAGAGAGAGAGAGAGAGAGAGAGAGAGAGAGAGAGAGAGAGAGAGAGAGAGAGAGAGAGAGAGAGAGAGAGAGAGAGAGAGAGAGAGAGAGAGAGAGAGTGTGTGTGTGTGTGTGTGTGTGTGTGTGTGTGTGTGTGTGTGTGTGTGTGTGTGTGTGTGTGCCGATACTGCAGTGGAACAAGCTCTGTCTGCTCAGCCCCGATACCTTCCCACCAAGCACGGGGCATTTATAGTTATTATGGCTATTTTGTCTACTTTGCAGTTTTATTGTCAGTGTTCTTGATTAATTTGATAACTTGTCTTAAGATGTCAGGAATCATTAATTTTTTTTTTTTTTTTTTTTAAGTGATACCACATTAATGGCAACTTTACAGAAAATTCTTCTTCTTTTAAGTTCTGCAGACTTCCCAGTTTTGCAGTGCAGAATTAAGCTTTAGGCAAAGAAATAATAAGAAGGAGTTACACCCTTTCACGATCACCAAGGTGCCAGACAAACAAGACTGAAAATCTCAAAAAATAAACTGTCTGCACACTTGAATTCTTTAAGCAAATTTAATCACCAAGCTTTCGGTCAAATGACCATCCTCAGGGCATACAGACAATAAATGTAGCAAACAACTTAACTGTGTTCAAACACATCAGGACAATCGACAGTGATTACCACACCTTTATTTTTGAGATTTTCAGGCAAAGAAATAATAAAAATAAAAATAAAACCGATACTGGCAAGCTCCCAGGCAATCATTTTTATCTAAATAACCATATACTATATATATTTTAAACTTTTAATCTGTTTCGATGACTGGTAGTACTTGATACATCTGTCACATTATAACAGTCAAATAACATCTGTAATGATGTTCAAGACCGATGACAGGTCAGAGCCAACACTAGCCTATACTGCAGAAAGAGAGAACTTGTACAGGAGCTGCATCTATGATAATGGACATCATGAATTAACAAATGAATCAACAAATTTCAGGAACAGACTGTTGTTACGGCATCCTGTGTTCATGATGCCCACAGTCAAACTGGACACTGAAACAACAAGCCTGGAAGGTCAGGATGAAAATAATATTTCACCCAAACATGTGCATAATTTGTGAATTATTGGATTATACTTGGATTAATTGTGATGTTTTTTTTGTTTTCAAATGTTTGTGATGTTTGGACTCTCATTCTGACGGCACCCATTTACTGCAAAGGATCCATTGGTGAGAAATCTGTTCTGATGAAGGCACAAACTGATCTAGATCTTGGATGGCCCGGGTGAGTAAATCTTAGCAATTTTTCATTTTTCTGCAAACTATTTCTTGAAGAAAAATGGAATGAATAAAAAATGGCCACATTAGAATGTGGAAGCAGCTACTCCCTTTACTGAATGTTAAGCAGTCTGCAGGACAAGAAGACATGAAATCTATGTGCATTAGCAACAGTTTCTTTCACTCCCTCCCTCCCTCACACACACGCAAACACACACACTGTTATTTGCACGTGGTATTTGTTTCATCATATAAAATTTATTTCATGACGATATCAATGCAAATATAGCACTACAGTGATTTCCAAGGTACACCGTCTCTTACCATACCAATATATTATGGCACTCATAATATGGCCACCATTTATGTAGACACGCAAAGCCGACAGTTTCTGTAAACTAGTTTACCCAATAATACTTAAGTTACCCTTTTCATCTTAATAAATTGCCACTAGATGATTATTTAGTATATTTGAAGTACAAACTGGGCACAATTTATATAGACTGGGACGCAGCCCAACCTTGAACTGAATGATTAAGGGAATCTGTCAAGAACTCCCAGCATGCATTGCACCAACTCCTCTACTCCGTACTGTTTGGTAAAGACTGTATTTCAAATGGCCACCCGGTTGGTGCAGTGAAACCCTGGTGTCATGGTGACAACATGTCAAACCCTTGACAACATCACTGTAACGTTGCCATCATATTTACAGCAGTGTTGCAAGGGTGAGAACTGTACAGGTTGGTGGTTCTAACTATTTGGAAAAATAACAACAACTTTTAAATACAACCACAACAACAACTGAGAAACATTCAATTGCCAACAGTTACAAAGGGTTCCACTCCTAAAAACTCCATCACATGTTCCAAAAAAAAAAAAAAAAAATCAAAGAACACTCAAAAGAATAAAGAAGAAAAATAAAGCAACGGCACTGAGAGATATGTAAGCAATAATATAAATTCAATATAGCAGCAGAAGTACTTCAAAAATATCCAAGTGATATTCCAGTGAACCGGGTGGAGTGTGTTGGTAAGGGAATGAATGTGATCAGACTTAAGTTGCTTAAAGGGACTTGCATAACATTAGCCAGAAAAAACATTGGTTGGTTGGTGTGTGTGTGTGTGTGTGTTCGAGGCTGTGCCTTTAGTAGAGAGGGCTTGTCTTTCAGCGGTCCATTCAGTACAGTGTAGACAGGTAGCCACAGATAAAACTACTAAATTTCTTTATAAAACAATTAAACACCTTGTACTTTTATACATTATATGCTACAATATATTTATTGATTACAAGTATGAAAGTGGAAATAATTGCTACATAATCAGTACAGTTGTACATGTTTATTTTACAGATTTAATACTTTTTTTCTTCTTGTTTAATCTCAAAGTCATGTGGTTCACTTTCTTTTGTGTGGAAAGTTCCAGCATCGGTCTGAGGAGCGCCACTGCGTGTTCATTTTTCCCCGAAGGACACTGCGAGTGTGGGCGTTTCTCTATATGCATTTGCACATGACGGCTGGACAGTGGGAAGAGGTGAAGTTTGCTCCAAAACTGATTTTTCTTTAAGGGACAGGGTAACTGGACTGCTTAATCTGGCTGTAGAATGATAAGACTGACAAAGAGCTTGTATATATGTTATTATATCTTATTAAACGCCTTTGCAACCCCAATTGATTCACACATGAGACTGTGCTGCTAAAAAGACTGAAAAATACAGTTAGACATTAGCTCCGGATATGCTCAGGTAAAGCTTCAATGTAAACAGATGCTTAAATATGGTGGTCTGACAGTTTGACAGGTCTGACAGGTGAACACAATGACACCTTGTGTTAACAGGAGTGCATTGGTCCTCACTTTTATTTCCTATCTCCGATCTTTTCATCAAGTGAAATTTACACAATTGATTTGAGCTTATGATAATGTAATGCAGATCTGTCTTTTTTCTCCATCATGTTTTTGTATTGGACCAGGTTAACGATCAGTCTCCTGCTTGAACAAATATTGCTACAAAAGTCACGTTAACATTCGTTGAACAGCTTTTCTTCTACTCCCCAAATACGCAGACACATGTGTCACGACAATCAGCAAATTGGCACTCAATCAATAGGCAGTAATTAGACTTCAAATGAATCTCCTCTACAAACTAAGACAGTACCACACAGCCCTTCATCATCGTTTTCTGTTTCTGAATGTGTAAGATTTTTTTTTGTGTATACATGTCGAATCTTGTGTTTTATTGACACGCTCCCCTGTACTCCTCACCATTTTGTCTGGATTTCCTCTCATCTCTGTTCTGCTTCCAACCTTACACGTCTCCAATGCAAAGATACATCTTACAAAGTTCACCATGACACCACACACACACACACACGCACTCGCACACAGACATTCTGACACTCTTCTGGAATGTAAAAAACATCTGTCTAGTGGGTGCCCAGGAAACAGCAGCATAACAGAGTAATTCTGGTCAGTAAAAACATACAAGCCCAAAGACATAGACAGTTTATGAAATGAAGAAAAGCTCCACTATGATCATTCAGCGTCTCTTCATTCTTTACACATCAGGTTTCGATCATTTCTTCATTCCTTGGAGGAAAAAGAATGTCAGTTCTCCTCACTAATGGTTTATATTCAGAGTACAAATGTCAGGTTGTTCCAAAAGGTTTCCAGTGTGTTTCAAAAAGGTTGTAAACTCAGCAGCACAGGTTGAATTCGCAGAGAGTTCAGACTCGATGTGTGTGTGTTTCATCTGCTGCATCTGTATGGCACATAAACACCGTGTGGAACACATTTTCTCCTGCTTCTACAGAGAGGTTTATTCTAAATCATGCTATTCTCTGAGCAAAATGCTCTCGCTTTGTCTTTCCAGTCTTATTTTAATCTCTTTACTCAAAGGCCACTTCTATCATTTCCCCCAACTTCCCCATTTAGTTTTTTCACACGCAAAAGAGAAAAAAAGAAGAATAGATTGTTACTCCATCTGTCTCTCTCAGTCATATCTTTCTTACTCCCTACCCACTGTCTGCTCTCTCTGCCTCGGTCAGATGGCCGTGTCCCACACCACAGCCTGTGGCCTCTGGCAGGGTGGTGTTCCAGTCTTGCGGGGCTCTGGCGTTTTCCTCCAGCTGGGTAAAATAGGCATACTGTCCTGCTTACATAAGCTCTTATCTGGCCGACGATGAGCCTTAATCTCCTTACACAGGCAGCGCTTTCTCTCGATCACCTCCAGGAGCTTGCCGTCACGTTGGGCCAAGGTTGTGGAGGTGCCGGCCGTGCCCGTGCTGAGGGGAGCCTGGGCCTGCGCGGCGAGCTGAGCCAGCTGTTGGAACTGGAGCTGGACTTGCTGCTGGTGCTGGTACTGCTGCTGTCGGCTCAGAGACGGACTGCAGGGAGCTTGAGACTGAGACTGAGCCTGAACCTGCGAGAGAGCGTGGAAATAGACACAGACATAGAGAGAGAAAAATTGGAGAAAAGATTTTAGAATTTGGAAAGCTCAGTGCAGATGAAATGCAGTGGTTTGCCATGTGACTGTTTGCTTCGGAACAAGGTATAAAGTTTGGCTGGTTAGCATGGTAATTAGCCTCTGCTGGTAGATGCAGTAACTTCACCTTCGGGCTGCAAGTGAGAGATGCATTGAGGGCCATCAGTGCTATTTTAGTATTATTTATATATTACTATATTATTTATTTAACATTTTTATTAGTTTTGTTTTTTTGATTTTCAGTTTTCAATTTAATTAGTATTTTTTTTAAGTTTAAATAATTTTGTTATGTGCTTGTCATTTTTATTATTTTATTTATTATTTTAAGATTTCTTGTGTACATATTTCTATTTAGCGTTATTTAAATTGTATTTATATTTTAGTCATTTTAGTGTTTCAACTAATTTTTCTTTTATTTCAGTTAGTTGCCATGGCAAAATTGAATATTACAATTATTTATTATTCAATATTATTTAATATACCATTTTCTAATATTTACCATATTTCCATTTTTTTTTAAATTATTTTTTAAAGGACACATCTTTTTTTTATCACAATTTGTTTCTTTTTAATTTTGACCATCATGTTGTAATGGACATTGTCCACTTCAAATGTTTGTTTGGTCTCTGGGTGTGTGCTCTTTGCTATATCAAAGAACACCACCAGATAGCGGCATAGCGCCAACTCACAGCACCCATCCCATCCCCCTGCTCTGAGAAGGAAGGTCATATCAGCTCACAGAGTCAATCCCTGTGTTACAAACACACACACACACACACACACACACACACACACACACACACACACACACACACACAGACTGTGTCAGCATGTGAACCTTTGCCAAGAGACAACAGCACACCAGGGGAAAAGAACAGAGGCTTCTGTATGGCAACTAACATCCAACAAGATTGAAAATGAAAGATTATTTCTTGAATGTGTTGCCAGTTTCACTCCAGTCTGTCTACAACACAACCCACATGCCACTAGACCTATAGGAAGTGGAACATTCCTGTCTGTTAACATGCAAAACACAAGCTGCTTCACATGTTTGCAGTCTCTCTGGATTCTTCTTGTTACTTTTCACACATTCAACAAACTAAACTCCCAAAATGGCTTTCTAACAAACTGCTGAAAGAAACAGACGGCAGAATCAAAGCCTGTCACCGCCTGACACGCAGAGACACCAGCAGTGCCACTAGGTTTGAGTTTGATCATTGACTGTTTGTCTGCCTGCCACAGACTGAAAAAAGCACTCTCTTACTGCTGCACCTGTTTTCTCCGCCCATGTGCTGCATCTGTTCCCTCTCTTTTCTATTCTGTGTTCCCTTCTCTCTCGCTTTCCGTCTGTCTTTCCCTCTGTTGCATTTCTGTGCCTGCCTCCCGCTCTGTATTCATCCCCCTTTTTCTCTGCACTCATTGACCCTGCAGCGGAGTGCAGTGCAGCTACAGACGTGTTTGGGTGGGGATGCTAGTGACTCAATGGGCTCCGTGATTTACCTAATGACTGTCTGGAACAGCAGCCACAGGGGCAAAAAACGGAATGAAATTAGTTACAAATCACCTGCCGTAACTGTCAAGCTTGGTGTCAATTACACTTACGCATGTTAACCAGCTGAACTGAATTTAATTAATTACTGCAGTATCTACACCGACTGAGGCTGAATGAGCCTGTGAGATTCAAAGTATTCAGGGAATACTTTGAACTGAAAAGCACAATATTCTAATGCACACTTGTCTGGGGTTTTCTTAGAGTGTCAGGCTGGTGTACGAGATGAATTAAAGGTCATTGCAGAAAATGCACATTTGTTTTCCTTTTTTAGCAGAACCTGTTGAATTCTGTACATTGGAGTTCAATATGGTAAAATGTCCTGTATGTTACACTGTTGCAACATAAAAGTGTTAAATGGAGCTTATAGTAATCCATGCATCAGGTATCATGAAGAAACAATAATTACAGAATTAATTAGTCACATCAGAATTGACTGTTGACTGTTTTTATGGAATACTGCAGTGTTTATGATAAACAGTTTATTTATGCACATTATTACTTTTTAATAGATCAGGTGCCCTCTTAATCATTAAACATGACCATTAATGTCTCCTCCGCTCATAACTCATCTCAGCAGGGCCGTTGCTGGCCACATTGGGTGCACTAAGCAGATTTGTATTGTTGTGCCCCCTTCCCCAAATATTATGGAAGTAAAAAAACATACTATAGGGGTCAAAGTTGAACTTTAATAAAACATAAAAGTAAATAAATAAATAAATAAATTGTAATTAAATCGTATTATTTAGATAAATTACAACTGTAGCTCTACAGCAAAAAAAAAAAAAAAAAAGATAAAATTACACACATTAAATAAAACATTTTAAAAGATAATATATTATCAAAATAAATAAAAATAATTCATTGAGTCAAAAGTCAACGGCAGAGACTATTTACACCAAGAAAAAATAGCAGTATTTTCTTAGGGATATGTTATTTACACCAAGTTCAAATAGCTATAAATTCCATTTACACTATGATAAAATAGCAGGATTTTGTACTATTTATACAACTTTTTGCAAATAGTAGCAATTATCTGCACCTCAATATTGTAGTAAACTATAAAACAGTATGCAATACTGAGTGTGAGTGTAAATTATCATTTTAATTCAAATAAAAAAATAGATGCCACTTTATTGGGACAATAAAGCCCTCCCTACACACCCTAACCCTACCTGAGACTTTATTTTCAATTTTTCGAATATTTCCTTAATTTTTATTGAAAATAAATGCCTTTCCAATGCAATATGACATTTGAAAAGGGAGAAGAAAAAAAATGTGACAAAAGGCTAAACATCAAAATGACTACAGTGCCACTGGAGCTGTTGCTCACCAATAGTCTTTTGTAGTGTTTACTAGCCAAATAACACTTTGGTGGGCAGATAAATATTTGTATTTAGTGTAAATAGACACTCTGGAAATCAACACTGATCTGCCGGAGCATTCAAAATGTAACTGTTGATTTTTTTTTTATTGCAGTCAGCTGCAAACATGAGGTGAGAGTTTTTTTTTTTGAGCAACTAGGATAGTGCACCCCCGGGAGTCGGTGCCCTACGCAAACTGCATACTTTTGTTTTTTCTAATTTGAGAAGGCTTTTCACTTGGATATACCACTTGGATGACAATAAAGGAGAAAAAAAAGATCACTACTTCCATTTAATGACAGCTTTAATCTTGGCTAATGTTAATTTCTACATATACAAACACTTTTTAAAAACATTTCAAGTTATATAAATTAACATTAGTTAAAGGGATGATTGACCCCCCCAAAAAATCTGGAATTTCTTTCTTCATTTAATCATTCTCATGTGGTTCCAAACCCATATGACTTTATTTCTTCTGTGGAACACAAAATAAGATTTTTTGAAAAATGTATTTTGTCCCTACCATGAAAATCAACTTCCATGACTTTAATTGTTTGAACAAAACCAGTTAAAACATTCTTCAAAATACCTTCTTTGGTGTTCCACTTAAAAAGTGCTGCAGGTCCAAAGTAATTTCATGAGGTCAATTCCTAAAGTTATCACAGTTGTCCCTGGATGATTTTGTGTTTAAACAGGGCTGAGGAAACAATAACACTGCGGGCGTATAATAACTCTCTGAGTGTGTGTTTATGTGAATTTAGTGACAACTTTAATAGTGCTGGCATGCATTACCTGATTGAATGCTTCTCTTGTCGGCAGGCTGCTCTGCCTTTGAACATCACCACCCACTTGTCTCACTCCCGATGTGGAGGAAGACCTACCAAGGCGACCCAACTCTATAGAGGGTCAAACACACAGCCAAGTTATTGTTTTGGAAAATTCCTAGGAAATCACATTTTTAGTCAAACCTAAAATAATGATGGAAATAGCATGTCACATAACCAGTGCCTATCTTGCAGAAATAATATGGTTGAAATGAATACTACAACACTTTGAGGAGGACATCACAAAAAAGGAATTGTGCCTGCTGATAGCATTGTTAATTTAAAGGAAATTATGAAAATAATATAATACAGTGATGAGCTGCATGCAGGGACACCACCATTGCAATCCAGTCACCTAAATTACACTTTAAAATGAGGAAAGGGGGCTCAGCTAAAAGTTCCATCTTGTTTTATAACACCTTTCACCTTCCTTTGATCATCATTAGATGGATTAGTGCTGCCTTGATGAATAGAAGCAGCATACAAACTCTTTCTACAGATATTAATGAAATTCAGCCTGCTTTCCACCCTACTTTCCACTAATAGCGCAACATTAATTGCGCAAGGCAAATAGTGCTGACATCTGCGAATGCTTTGCATTCTATAATGAGCCTTATTTACATTGAAAGCAGGTGTGTTTGCATTGTAAAAAAGGACACTGACATTATTTACGTGTGCATTGCACAATGTCATGCATAAAGTGCTAGTTAAAGGGTTAGTTCACCCAGATAGCAAAATTATTTAATTAATAACTTACCCTCATGTTGTTTCAAACCCGTAAGACCTCCGTTTATCTTCGGATCACAGTTTAAGATATTTTAGATTTAGTCTGAGAGAACTGAAGATGAACACCGAGCCGAGCCAGATAACGAACAATAGACTGACTCGTTCACGAGTCAAGAACCGGTTGCATCGGTTTTCGGATCACCAGTAGTTCTTTCGGACAGTTCGATTCAATAAACCGGTTGAAGACAACGGTTCACCGGTTCTTTTGCGCTCGACGTAATGGCGTCATTTGCGATGATTGCCCTTGATTCAAGCCTTCGGTTTACCCGCGCTCATAACACTAGCACAGAATCAGTTCAGAATCGATCACCAAAAGAATCAGTTCGGTTCATGCGCTCTGTGTGTCAGTCTGCTTCACGCTGAATCACACATGTGCAGTATAATCAGCTCCTCGATTCCTCTTATCTGGCTCGGCTCGGTGTTCATCTTCAGTTCTCTCTTCACAGCAGTTCAGTCAGTGTACTGTTTGAGTGCATGCATTACTCGGGGATATTGGTTTGTTTGAACTCAGAGGGAGTGTCAGCCACATTAAAAAAGTTAACAGCTTAAGTCATTTGTGGATTAATGCGTATTAGAGAGAACTGTTTAAAACGATTCAGTTTGATTTGGTGAACTGAATGATTCGTTCGCGAACCGGATATCCAGACTGCTTTGTTTTGAACTCTCTCACACAACAGACACGGAAGAGAAGACAATGCTGAATAAAGTTGTCGTTTTTGCTATTTTTGGACCAAAATGTATTTTCGATGCTTCAAAAAATTCTAACTGACCATCTGATATCACATGGACTACTTTGATGATGTTTTTTTTACCTTTCTGGACATGGACAGTATACCGTACACACAGCTTCAATGGAGGGACTGAGAACTCTCGGACTAAATCTAAAATATCTTAAACTGTGTTCCATAGATAAACGGAGGTCTTACGGGTTTGAAACAACATGAGGGTAAGTTATTAATTACATAATTTTGCTATCTGGGTGAACTAACCCTTTAAGTTGGACTGCGGGTGGTATGTGAACGCATGAGGTGTGCTGCATTACTGCAATTAAAGTGGCTCAAGTGTTTTGTGTGAATTTACTCCTTAATGCATAATGGCATATAATTATAAGGTTCTGAAATGTCCGGAAATTTATGGTTCATAACTGTGACAGGCACTGCAGCTAGTTAGCTAGGATAAAATATGTTTAGCTGTTTCTAGCTAATATTGTGTGTTGCTTGCCTAATTGTGTTACATTTTTTTGTGATTTTTTTATTTTTTATTTTATTTTTTATCACAGTTTATTAGGTTTACAGTTTTGTGTTTTTTCCATATTTTAAAAGACATTATAGATACTTGATCATTCTATTATAAAATGTTATGCTTTTCAAACAAAACCAATGCACACTAATCCCAGCAGCATGCGTTAGCATCAACTTAAAGCTCATAAACAAATTATCTTTTCAATACAGTTGTTTATGAACTGTAAGTGTACAAATGATTTATCTTTAACATAAACACACTAGAATTTTAACTATTGAAGTCATGGCACAAAATCTGTGCTAATGTCATTTCAATTGGATCTCACCTCCATTGCGACATGCTGGGAATGTTTGGCAGGGTAAGGGCAGTCCTGCTCGTATCAATCCTCTCAACCCTGGTGGTCCATCCGCCCCAGCCAAGCTCTCACTGTGTCTCCCTGTTGCCCACACAGGTATTCCAGAGTGTCCACCACCCCGCATGGCCCCTAGATCATCCCTCTCTTTCCTCAATAGAGCCTCTGCACTGCCATTCCATGCACCTCCATCTTCCTCTACAGAGCATTAGAGAGAAAAACACAATAAAGCATCTACGATAGTACCATAGAAAGAGAATTTCCTCAATAATCATCCCTCATACTTATTCCACCATCCCTACAACCGTTACTCACTCTCAGTATCTCGGCTCCCATGACTGAATGATAATTTTCGGTGCATGGGCCAGTAAGCCTGTTCTTCGGTGAGCCCTAAGGCAGCTGCACTTTCCCAGGGAATGAACCCGGCCTTGGCCTGCAATGCCTGAGCTGCAGATCCAGTTTTAGTGGGGTCTGCGTGCAAGGATGGCAACTGTGAACCCTCGCGCAGGCTATCATAGGCAGGTGGGCGGCGAAAGCCAACCGAGGGGTAGGTCCAGAGCAGGGGGCTGTCAGAGGAGGGAGGTTTGTAAGCAGGAAGACCATGAGACAAGTGTGGGGTGTGTGACCGGTGCATGTGAGAGCGAGACGGAGGGCGCTGAGTGGAAGAAGAAGAGGTGGAAGATGGAGTGGCTGCTGTGGATGATGATGGTTGACTCAGGGTTGGCGTGGTGCTCGTGCCCGTTTGAGAAGTGTGTATGTATGAGGCAGAGGTATCAGAATGACTGGATGATGGTGTGCTCAGGTCTCGCTCTCGTTCACGATCCCTCTCTCGGTCCCTTTCCCTCTCAGATTTCTCAGACTTGAGCAGGAAGCTGACAGACTTGCCCTCCTTAGGCTGTATTTGCATCTGGGTGGAGGACTGTCCTGACCCCTTGCTTGATGACGACGTCTCTTTCTCAGGCTTGCGGTAATGGTGATAGTGGGAAGGCCTGTGGTGAGGGTGATGGTGATGATGGTGGTGGGAATATGGAGAGGAGGACTTTGATGATGGAGGAAGAGGAGTGGAATGACTGCGGGCTCTGAGTCCTGGTGCTGGCCCAAGCTGTCCTTCCCTCCTCTCCTTCTCTCGTTCCTTATCGACTCCAGAGGACTCTTTGGAAGTGCTAGTGGAGCTCGTGCTGGAGGAGGTGCTAGTAGATGCTGGCAGACTGGAGGCCGACTGCACACTGATCTTAGACGAGCTGGTTTTGTGTTGAGCCCCTACCCCACTGGAGGCAGCAGCTGGCTGGGGACATGCCAGGAGTGGAGGCTTGTGCTGAAGCAAGTTGGGGAAGGGTGCTGGGATCTTACTGGAGCTGGGCTCATGTTCAGGCTTGGACCCTGGCAGCAGGAAGGGTGTGGGAGCACGGGGAGGGTGTGGTGAGGAGGACAGGGCTTGAGGTACAGGCGTGGAGGATGCAGAAGAGCAGGACGAAGGCAGAGGAGAGGAGTGAGATATGGAGACAGCTGCTTTAGGCTTGGAGGAGGAACAGGATGGAGAGGAGGATGAGGGGCGAGGGAGTGAGGAAGAGGCAGATGATGAGGAGGAAGAGATGATGGAGGAGTGGTACGCTTTAGAAGACTTGATGCGCTCGTGTTTGAGTGGCAAGCGGCGGTGGGTTTCTCGAGCCACGTCATCTGGTAGGGGGTACTTCATCTCTTCATAAATGGCCTCTCCATGGTCTGATTCAGAATCAGGTGTTGTGGCAGACGGCGTGAGCGGGTGAGGAGTAGGGGCGCTGTGAGTCTCACGGGTAAAGACTTGGCCCACCATTTCAATGTAAACTGGCTCGTCATCTCCCCCCTCACCTCGTGGAGAGGGTTCGGAGCTCTGGAAGAGAAGAGGTGTGGTCGGGTGTGGGACCCGAGAGGGCGGGGGGTCAAAGGAGAGATGTGTGCTCGGACTCCGTTTGGGCTTCAAGGGGGGAACCTTCCGTCCTTGCGTTTCACCTGAATCAGATTTCTTCATTGCTGTTTAACAAAAAAAAGGCAGACAAAAGGTGAAAAAAGAGTGAAACAAAAGCGAAGAGAGTAGGTTTTACAGAGAACAAAGGTCAGGTGTGTACAGTTTTCAGGTTACATTTAATCAAAATTGACTCTTTTTACTTTATTAATATAGTTCCTGGTCCTACGATTTGATGTTTCATTATTTTTCTTACTTTTTATAACTCTTCCATCCCCCTCACAACTGAATCAATGGATAAAATCTAGACCGACCCAACATTATTTCTTGTTGAATATTAATTTGGAAATAAGTCTGAAATAAATTTTAAGCAAATTACTTGCAAATGACTCCGCACACGTAACACTAATTTGGTTATTATTTATGTAAGTTTTAGACATTAAGACAAATCCATTTTAATTAAGGCTGGGGGAAAATGCGTTAATTTCTGTGACCAGTTTAGACAATCTGTTTTTAAATAAATTCTGTATTAATATAATATTTAAAATACTGAGATGTTAATGTTTGCAACATATTTCTTTAACCATGTTGAATATATTATTTGGTGTGAAACAATTATTAAATCACCTTTTCTTTTTCATATTGTATCTAAATAATACTAAAATACAAGAAAAGCTGCTTTCTTAGATTTTATCTCATGAATAAAATATTTTCCTGTGCTGGAAAATAACATTCATTAAGTTTTGTAACCGTCCTTCAGAATAAAGGCCCAAATTACACTGCAACAACATAAACATACTGTCAGAGAAAAATTGATAGTTTTATAGGTATGAATCATAAGTGCTTATACTTAAGAACTAAACACTGAAAAAACAAGTAAACTATGATTAGTCATGTCCCATGTGAGTCAGATGCCTCCTTATCCTCATTCGAAGCATCAGAAATACACCAGTTCATGAGAACTGCCTCTACACATGAATTATCCCAGGTAAAGAATGTTTTTTTTAAGAATTGATTCACATCCCTAACTTTAACATTGATAAAATGATTGATGAGACTATAACTACACATGTCTCAAAGACGTCCCATGTCGCAAGAGTAGTGCTCACTAACCATTCCGCTTCTCTGGGTGTTTGGGTGGGTGATTGGGAGGTGGAGGTGGTGGAGTATCTGGTGGTGCGTGAACCCCCCGGGAAGGATGCTCCTTCTGGGGTGTGGAGCTGAGACGAGTATTGGGGTGGCGTTTAGGCTTGGCTGGAGGACAGCGGGAGGGATTTGACTGGTCTTGGGGGTCTGAGTCTGGATAATATCCATTCTCCATTTCCTCTCCCTCACCGGTGCCCACAGCATGGCAGGATTGAGAGCGTGGTGCCATGGCGGCCACGCAAGAGTGAGGTGAAAGGTCCTGGGACGCTGGCATTGTCATAAATCCCATTCGGAAATGACGCCGGAATGATGCCAGATCCCGAACCTTCCCCACCGTCGCAGAGGAGGCATCTTTATAATTGGAGCTATTGGAGATGGGAAGATCAGAGAAAGAAATTGAGGAAAAAGGAATTATTTCTCTGTAGAGAATTTTTTTTAATCAGATTAGAATAATACGTTTGTTTTTCATTGTGCTATA
Organism: Carassius carassius; assembly: GCF_963082965.1. Lineage (NCBI taxonomy): Eukaryota > Metazoa > Chordata > Actinopteri > Cypriniformes > Cyprinidae > Carassius > Carassius carassius. The sequence goes on along the minus strand of NC_081758.1, from coordinate 23,468,888 downwards.
GGCCTCCCACATTCTCCTCTTTTCTCTCTCTCTTCATTTCTACTGATAAAGGTTCTATTAATAGCTCACAGTCAGTTTCATTTTTGTCTCTAGCCCCCGTTGTACACTCTCATTTCCGGAGTTTAAACATCCCTCCTACTACTGCACGGTCACACAGACCAATACCTACACACATAAAACTCAAATACATCTCTCAGTTATAATAGGGACTTTCTATTGACTAATAATGTTTTCATACTGAGTTAATGATTTTTGTCTTCTAACCCTAAACCATACCCTCACAGACATTTTCAATAAAATTCTGTTATTTAATAAGTTTATTAAGCTGATTTGTTGATGTTCCCACAATGTAGGCAATTTTAGGTTTTAATATCCTTGTGAGTACTTCTGGTTCTCAAAATCTATCCAAAATCAGACCCCCCACCCCCTCCCACCCAAAGTCCAGGATGAATGATGATAGAGGAAGGGGTTCATGCCAGCCTGCGACCTATTCCTTTAATATTTCCTCAAGACATATTTGCAAACATTGTTTAATCAGCTGCTCTTTTGATCTCAGCTGATCAGTTTAATAGGCTGAGCTTTTTATCTTCCCTCACACACAAAAAAAGACTTTGTCCGCAGGCCATGTCTCTCCCTTCATCCCTCTCTCTGCATCTTTTCTGTTTCCCCTGAATCTACTAGCATGCTCTACCCGTTTCCAAGGCAACTAGCCTGTCATTTGTTTATTGTTTGCTGATTTTTTGTTCTCCAAAAACACAAACTCAGAGCACACAATGCACACACACATACAAGCTAATTTAGGTAAGCAGCATATTGTGGGTGGTTAATAGAGGGCTGCCATCAGTACAGACAAACACACACACACACTATTAAAGGGAAATGGATCACTGATGCTGATTTCTGGGGATGGAGTGAGTTAGACAAATATTTAGAGAGAGAATTTTTTTATTCCATTAAACAGACAATGACCAATATAAGTAATGTGGATAGCATTAAAACACAAACACTTCAAAGAACGAATTACATGATGTAACTTAATGTTTGAGTTCATATTAAGATATTGAACCAAGATTGAAGCAAGATATTGAACCAAAAGTCTCCTTTCATTCCACTGCTGTCTAGATCTAAATTTCGATTATTTTTTTCCCTCTGAGCATAACTGTCATATTAGATGTTCTCAAACTTCTGCCTGTTAACTTTAAAATGTGTAATATTGTTTAGAGATTACTGTGCTCCCCTCCTCTGACCTTTATGAAGGTTGATGTGCACAAGGTCCAGATGGAAGCAACTCATCAATACAATGTTTAGCAGTGTGTGAGTGTTCATGTGTGTGTGAGTCTTTGTTGTCAGGCAGAAGGTAGATAAGATGCTGAGCTAGTAGAGTGTGACACACACTAACAGAAAAGAACAGCACCACAGAATATGATGTGCAAGCAGGGCACACAGTGTATGAGTTGGCCATTGAGATCTCACAGTACAGCTGTTGCCCAGGTATAATCTGGACAAAAAAGGTCTGATGAGTCTGAACATCCTATAATAAAATCTATCAGGGACATGCAGTTTTACAAATCATAGTAAAATATTCAGAACAAACAACTGGACCGAATTACGGTCTCATTGTGTGATGTTTATTTTAGGATGTTTTCTACACAAGGTCAGTGTGTTAAAGGAGCATTGCGTAGGTTCTGAAATTTCTAACCGTTACTGACACCAGTGGCCGTTAGAGGAACTGCAGCCAGTCTCATGCTCGTTCTCAGTGCGCATGCTTTTTTTTTTTTACGAGGAGTGTCCGTGGGTGTCTGAATTGTGCTGGAGGCTGGTCGCTTCTTTCCATCCGCAGAGTCCATTTGAAAACACTATTGCCGCTGCTTACTATAATGGCTGGTGTGCCGTACGGTTGTAAGCACAAGTAGACGAGAACGCGCATGACGTCACATTTTGTGAATTTTCGCGCCAATTCGGGCCCGACTCCTCCACACACAATTGAGCCTACAGGCTGATAGAGGCAACCGTGGTGGACAGTCGAGGTGTCATTCTTTTTTTTATATCATGGTTGGCTCATACATGTACAAATGAAAACTCTATCTTAAAGAATTTTAAAGTAAAAACCTCCACATAGCTCCTTTAACTACATTTCTGTCATGACAATTCTCTGAGGGATCGGCATGGTAATGTACATGACAATGTTAATGTATTTGGTCTTGGCGAAATAGAGCCACTACGCTGCTGCAGCTGAGCAAGTACCAAGATTTGCTACTGCCAGTACATCCATAACATGCTGCTGTGAGCATGTAAGAAATATTGTTGCTGCAAATATAACATACATGAAATAACGCCATAGCATACATGAATCACCTCGTAGCAGATCTATACAGGTGGAGCTGGGGAAGGTGGAGGATTTCTGAAGCAAGCTGCACTACTACGGCAAGCTCTAGTCATATATTTGAACGTTGAGCAGTGAGCTCATTGGCTACCAAATACAAGGGTGTCGCTGTTGGACAGTGTTTTCTCTACTTCCTGTTGGCCTTCTGTAGCAAATTGTAGCTCCGTGTAGCTGTTTTTATTTTATTTTTTTCTCTAGAATCTTTATCTTACTATCACTCTCTGTTTTTTAAAGTGGTAAAATATAACTTAATTCACACCATATTTCTGATATTATCGATCAATCTTATCAGATTAACTTTGATCGTTCACTTTTATTTTATTTCCGTGAGTGCAGTACACCTGCAAAGCGTTAGCACTCGTTAGCTTGTCATTAGCGTCTTCATTCGAACCTATCGCTGTTTTCTTTTCTCCTCTCCCTCGCTCCAGTTTTTCACAAGTTCATCAAACAACCGCAGTAAGAATTTTCATCAAGCACGGTGAGTAATGGCTTCTCCTATAATTGTTTCTTGCACCTCTTGCCACATGTACAGTTTATCTATCTCTGTCGCTGATGAGGGATTCACATGTGATAAATGCAGGGAAATAGTTAGGCTGACAGAGAAGATTTCAGAATTAGAGACACGCATCCAAACTTTAATTGAGGATAGTAAAAATGTTAGGGCTCTAGATACGGCTTTGGATGCGTCTAGCTCAGGGATTCCTGTACATTGTTCGGTTCCGGAAACAGAGCCCCAGCAGCAGGGCAACTGGGTGACGGTGAGGCAGCGTAGTCGTGGGTCAAAACACCGCTCTTCTGTTCCGATCAAAACATTAAACAGGTTCTCCCCACTCAGTGATGCACCCACTGAGAAACCTGATGAAAGTGCTCTAGTTATTGGTGATTCTATTGTACGGAACGTGAATATAGAGACACCAGCCACCATAGTCAAATGTTTACCGGGAGCCAGAGCGCCTGACATCTTGGCAAATTTAAAAGTGCTGGCTAATGCTAAACGTAAATACAGTAAGATTGTTATTCATGCCGGCGCTAATGATGTTCGACTTCGCCAGTCGGAGATCACTAAAAATAACATTAAAGAGGTGTGTGAACTTGCAAGCACGATGTCAGACACTGTAATATGCTCTGGTCCCCTCCCTGCTTACCGTGGTGATGAGATGCATAGCAGATTGTCATCACTCAATGGCTGGATGTCTAAGTGGTGCCCACAGAATAACATAGGTTTCATAGACAATTGGACGAGCTTTTGGGGCAGACCTGACCTGTTTAAAAGAGATGGTCTTCATCCCTCCTGGGGTGGCGCCACTCTTCTCTCTAGAAATATGGCAAATAATCTTAGTGTTTATACTTGACTAACTGGGGCCCAGGTCAGGAAGCAGACAGACTGGCTAAACCGACCGTCTGCTAGCTGCCTCCCGTCACAGAGGTCAGTTAATTCTCAGCACATAGAGACTTTTTCACCTAGATATCACACTATAGAGACTGTGTCTGTTCCCCGAACTAGAAAAAACAAAAAACGTCCAAACCAGGTTAAGATTAACAATTTAATTGAGGTTCAACAAATAAAAAACAGAAGCAATATGGATAAACAAATGATAAAGCTTGGCTTATTGAATATCAGATCCCTTTCTACGAAAACACTTTTTGTAAATAATATGATCACTGATCATAATATAGATGTACTCTGTTTGACAGAAACCTGGCTAAAACCTGATGATTACATTATTTTAAATGAGTCCACCCCCCAAGATTACTGTTATAAACATGAGCCACGTCTAAAAGGCAAAGGTGGAGGTGTTGCTTCAATTTATAACAACGTTTTCAGGATTTCTCAGAGGGCAGGCTACAAGTATAACTCGTTTGAAGTAATGGTACTTCATATAACATTATCCAAAGAAACAAATGTTAATGATAAATCCCCTGTTATGTTTGTACTGGCTACTGTATACAGGCCACTAGGGCACCATACAGACTTTATTAAAGAGTTTGGTGATTTTACATCTGAGTTAGTTCTGGCTGCAGATAAAGTTTTAATAGTTGGTGATTTTAATATCCATGTTGATAATGAAAACGATGCATTGGGATCAGCATTTATAGACATTCTGAACTCTATTGGTGTTAGACAACACGTTTCAGGACCTACTCATTGTCGAAATCATACTCTAGATTTAATACTGTCACATGGAATTGATGTTGATGGTGTTGAAATTATTCAGCCAAGTGATGATATCTCAGATCATTATTTAGTTCTTTGCAAAATTCATATAGCCAAAATTGTAAATTCTACTTCTTGTTACAAGTATGGAAGAACCATCACTTCTAACACAAAAGACTGCTTTTTAAGTTATCTTCCTGATGTATCCAAATTCCTTAGCATATCCAAAACCTCAGAACGACTTGATGATGTAACAGAAACTATGGACTCTCTCTTTTCTAGCACTTTAAATAAAGTTGCTCCTTTACGCTTAAGGAAGGTTAAGGAAAACAGTTTGACACCATGGTATAATGAGCATACTCGCACCCTAAAGAGAGCAGCCCGAAAAATGGAGCGCAGCTGGAGGAAAACAAAACTAGAGGTATTTCGTATTGCTTGGCGGGAAAGTAACATATCCTACAGAAAAGCATTAAAAACTGCTAGATCCGATTACTTTTCTTCTCTTTTAGAAGAAAACAAACATAACCCCAGGTATTTATTCAATACAGTGGCTAAATTAACGAAAAATAAAGCCTCAACAAGTGTTGACATTTCCCAACACCACAGCAGTAATGAGTTTATGAACTACTTTACTTCTAAAATCGATACTATTAGAGATAAAATTGCAACCATTCAGCCGTCAGCTATAGTATCACATCAGACAGTGCACTATAGACCCCCTGAGGAACAGTTCCACTCATTCTCTACCATAGGAGAGGAAGAATTGTATAAACTTGTTAAATCATCTAAACCAACAACATGTATGTTAGACCCTATACCATCTAAGCTCCTGAAAGAGGTGCTTCCAGAAGTCATAGATCCTCTTCTGACTATTATTAATTCCTCATTGTCATTAGGACATGTCCCCAAAACTTTCAAACTGGCTGTTATTAAGCCTCTCATCAAAAAACCACAACTTGACCCCAAAGAACTAGTTAATTATAGACCAATCTCGAATCTCCCTTTTCTGTCCAAGATACTAGAAAAGGTGGTATCCACACAATTATATTCCTTCTTAGAGAAAAATGGTATATGTGAGGATTTCCAGTCAGGATTTAGACCGTATCATAGTACTGAGACTGCTCTTCTTAGAGTTACAAATGATCTGCTCTTATCATCTGATCGTGGGTGTATCTCTCTATTAGTTTTATTGGATCTTAGTGCTGCGTTTGACACAATTGACCACAACATTCTTTTGCATAGACTTGAATACTTTGTTGGCATCAGTGGAAGTGCATTAGCATGGTTTAAATCGTACTTATATGACCGCCATCAGTTCGTAGCAGTGAATGAAGATGTATCCTATCGATCACAAGTGCAGTATGGAGTACCTCAAGGCTCAGTACTAGGGCCGCTACTCTTCACGCTTTATATGTTACCCTTGGGAGATATCATCAGGAAACATGGTGTTAGCTTTCACTGTTATGCTGATGATACTCAGCTCTATATTTCTTCGCAGCCCGGTGAAACACACCAATTTGAAAAACTAATGGATTGCATAGTCGATATAAAAAACTGGATGACGAGTAATTTCTTACTGCTAAATTCTGAAAAAACAGAGGTGTTAATTATAGGACCTAAAAACTCTGCTTGTAATAACCTAGAACACTGTCTAAGACTTGATGGTTGCTCTGTCAATTCTTCGTCATCAGTTAGGAACCTAGGTGTGCTACTTGATCGCAATCTTTCCTTAGAAAGCCACGTTTCTAGCATTTGTAAAACTGCATTTTTCCATCTCAAAAATATATATAAATTACGGCCTATGCTCTCAATGTCAAATGCAGAAATGTTAATCCATGCATTTATGACCTCAAGGTTAGATTATTGTAATGCTTCATTGGGTGGTTGTTCTGCACGCTTAGTAAACAAACTACAGCTAGTCCAAAATGCAGCAGCAAGAGTTCTTACTAGAACCAGGAAGTATGACCATATTAGCCCGGTCCTGTCAACACTGCACTGGCTCCCTATCAAGCATCGCATAGATTTTAAAATATTGCTTATTACTTATAAAGCCCTGAATGGTTTAGCACCTCAGTATTTGAATGAGCTCCTTTTACATTATAATCCTCTACGTCCGCTACGTTCTCAAAACTCAGGCAATTTGATAATACCTAGAATATCAAAATCAACTGCAGGCGGCAGATCCTTTTCCTATTTGGCGCCCAAACTCTGGAATAACCTACCTAACATTGTTCGGGAGGCAGACACACTCTTGCAGTTTAAATCTAGATTAAAGACCCATCTCTTTAACCTGGCATACACATAACATACTAATATGCTTTTATTATCCAAATCCGTTAAAGGATTTTTAGGCTGCATTAATTAGGTAAACCGGAACCGGAAACACTTCCCATAACAACCTATGTACTTGCTACATCATTAGAAGAATGGCATCTACGCTAATATTTGTCTGTTTCTCTCTTGTTCCGAGGTCACCGTGGCCACCAGATCCAGTCTGTGTCCAGATCAGAGGGTCACTGCAGTCACCCGGATTCAGTACGTATCCAGACCAGATGCTGGATCAGCACCTAGAAAGGACCTCTACATCCCTGAAAGACAGCGGAGACCAGGACAACTAGAGCCCCAGATACAGATCCCCTGTAAAGACCTTGTCTCAGAGGAGCACCAGGACAAGACCACAGGAAACAGATGATTCTTCTGCACAATCTGACTTTGCTGCAGCCTGGAATTGAACTACTGGTTTCGTCTGGTCAGAGGAGAACTGGCCCCCCAACTGAGCCTGGTTTCTCCCAAGGTTTTTTTCTCCATTCTGTCACCGATGGAGTTTTGGTTCCTTGCCGCTGTCGCCTCTGGCTTGCTTAGTTGGGGACACTTCATCTACAGCGATATCATTGACTTGATTGCAAATAAATGCACAGACACTATTTAACTGAACAGAGATGACATAACTGAATCCAATGATGAACTGCCTTTAACTATCATTTTTGCATTATTGACACTGTTTTCCTAATGAATGTTGTTCAGTTGCTTTGACGCAATGTATTTTGTTTAAAGCGCTATATAAATAAAGGTGACATTGACATTGACATTGACCAGTCAACTGTGCCATGTGATAATGATGTCATTACATCAGATTGAGTGAGACCTATCAGATTGCGTAATCAGTGTTTTATGCCAGAACTCTGTTTATGTGTCAGTTCTTCCCCTGATAATGGCAATCTACTGTTCAAAGGTTTGGGATCTGTAAGATTTTAAAATGCCAAGTTCTGTCATGAAAGTCTAGATAGTGCAAGCTGATGAGTCCTTAATGTAAAGTGATGATATTCACAGCATTAAACATCTTGGCACCAGCTGACTGATTCATGTTGCATTTGCAGCCAATAAGCTTGCTGCTTTACATTTTAATGGCTGGTTAGCATTTCAGAGATCCTCTGAAAACCTTCACCTTCCCCAGCTCCAACTGTATAGATCTGCTATGGGTTATTATATATGCTATTTGCGCAGCAGCAGTATGACTAAAATACTCACAGCACCGTATATAATAATCTAGCAGCAATAATCTACAACAACAGCAACTAGATTGAAAAGTTTGAAGACAAATTAAAGTTGGCTTGAAAAAACATAGATAGAAAGTTTGAAAAAGTATTAAAAGTTTGCAGTCTGAAAGTTTTGAGTTTGGAGTAACCTAGTTTGAAAGTTAAAATAGTTTTAAAGATTAAAGATTGAATGTTTTCAAGGAAATACAGTCTATCAGAAAAACATATAGCTAGGGTACCTGGGGTGGTTCCTAGGCTGTTTCTAGTATGACTAGCATTTGCTAACATGTTTTTAACATGACTACATGTTACTAGCATGTTGTTAAAATGTTACCATAACTAGCAAGTTACTCGCATGTTTCTATCATGATTACCATGTTACTAGCATGCTGTTAACATGATTAGCATGTTACTAGTAAGGTGTTAACATTTTGCTATTACAATGTTACCAAGGTTTTAACATTTTGTTAGCATGATTAGCAAATAACTAGCATGTTTATAGCATGATTATCATGTTACTAGCATGTTATTACCATAAGCAAGTTATTAACATGTTGTTAACATGATTAGCAAGTTACTAGCATGATTCAAGCATGATTGACATGTTACTAGCATGTTGTTAGCAAGCTTAGCAAATTAGTAGCATGTTGTTAACATGATTATCAATTTAATAGCATGATGCTAGCATGATTCTAGCATGATTAACATGTTACTAGCATGTTGTTAACAAGCTTAGCAAGTTATTAACATGTTGTTAACATGATTAGCATGTTACTAGAATGAATCTACCATGATTAACAAGTTACTAGCATGTTGTTAACATGATTATCGAGTTACTAGCACGCTGTTAACATGTTTCTGTGCTAATCTAAAACCAGTTGATTCAGTAAAATAAAAAAACAAACAAACAAACAAAAACACACACTAATAAAACAAAAACACTACAAAACCAGCTAAGACCAGCCTGCTAAAAACGTGGCCAAAATCACTAGACCAGCTTGGCAGACATGCCAAAGCAGCAAATCATCTTAGACTGGGATTAGCTGTTTTTTTTTTTTTTTTTCTTTTTCAGTAGAGAATTGTTAAGCTTTGCTATAGCCCTATACAGCTTAAATACACCATAAGTCTTATTGTATAAAAGTTTTCACCCCCTCAATGAAACTCCTATGTTCATTGGTGCATCCCAACCAATCCCAACACACAACATTTTTAATGGCTCTTTGGCGCTGACATTGTATCTTCAGCAGCCACAGCAAGAGAACAGTAATGGTGGCCCACAGCTTCTCACTCAGGGCTGTGTATATGCTAATAGTGCAGAGAGCGTCACAAATGGGAGGGGCTTTCACTGACAATGTTGTCATAGTTTTGAACTGCTTGTGTAGAGAATTATTATTATAAAACAATGAGTGAGTGGATTTTTACCATTATAGGCTGGTTGTTTTCACACGCTGCGGCCACACAACTGTGTTCAAACACCTTATAAAAATGATTTTTGCATTTTATGGCACCTTTAATATATGAATGGCCACTTTATTAGGTACACCTTGCTAGTACCCGGTTGGACCCCCTTTTGCCTTCAGAACTGCCTTAATTTTTCGTGGCATAGATTCAACAAGGTGTTGGAAACACCGGTCCATATTTACATGATAACATCACGCAGTTGCTGCAGATTTATCGGCTCCCCATCCATGATGCGAAGCTCCCGTTCAGCCACATCCCAAAGCTGCCCTATTGGATTGAGATCTGGTGACTTTGGAGGCCATTTGAGTAAAATGAACTCATTGTCATGTTCAAGAAACCAGTCAGATGATTTGAGCTTTGTGACATAGTGCATTAGATGGGTACACGTAGTCATAAAGGGACAGACATGGTCAGCAACAATACTCAGGTAGGCTGTGGCGTTTATACAATGTTCAATTGGTACTAAGGGGCCCAAAGTGTGCCAAGAAAATATCACCCACACCATTACACCATCACCACCAGCTTGAACCGTTGAGACAAGGCAGGATGGATCCATGCTTTCATGTTCTTTACGCCAAATTCTGACCCTACCATCTGAATGCAGCAGAAATTGAGACTCATCAGACCAGGCAATGTTTTTCCAATCTTCTGTTGTCCAATTTTGGTGAGCCTGTGTGAATTGTAGCCTCTGTTTCCTGTTCTCAGCTGACAGGAGCAGCACCTGGTGTGGTCTTCTGCTGCTGTAGCCCATCTGCTTCAGGATTCCATTTGTTGTGCGTTCAGAGATGGTATTTTGCATACCTTGGTTGTAACGAGTGGTTATTTGAGTTTCTGTTGCCTTTCTATCATCTCTAACCAGTCTGCCCATTCTCCTCTGAACTCTGACATCAACAAGGCATTTTCGTCCACACAACTGCCGCTCACTGGATATTTTCTCTTTTTTGGACCATTCTCTGTAAACCCTAGAGATGGTTGTGCGTGAAAATCCCAGTAGTTTTTTAAATAATCAGACCAGCCCTTCTGGCCCCAACAACCATTCCACGTTTAAAGTCACTTAAATCCCCTTTCTTCCCCATTCTGATACTCGGTTTAAACCTCACCACATCTAGATACCTAAATTTGTTGCTGCCATGTGATTGGCTGATCAGCAATTTGTGTTACCAAGCAATTGAACAGGTGTACCTAATAAAGTGGCTGGTGAGTCTATTTTATTTTTTTATGTAATGTATTCTTATGATGGTAAAACTACATTTTCAGAATCATTACTCCAGTCTTAAGTGTCACATGATCCTTCAGAAATCATTCTTATATGCTGATTTGCTTCTCAAGAAGCTTTTCTTAATATTATCAATGTTTGTACAAATATTTGTGCTGCTTAATATTTTTTAGGAAATAGTGATAAATATTTCACTTATCAACTTTCATTTACTTAAAAAATGTCTTGTAACATTGTGATAGTAATTCAATCTTGAATAAATGTATTAATTTATATGTATATAATATTAATTTATATTCATTTTATATAATATTAATTTTATGTTCAACCTATTTACCTAAAACATTTGAATGGTAGTGTATACTAAAGTTTTACACTAATCAGTGCAGAAAATAAATGCTATGGTTTGTAACCCATTTGTGCCAAAAAAGGTTTACAAGAAAATCTGTGCCTGAAAGCAAAATGAGAGGGAACAGACTGTGAGTCATATGAGGTTTGTTCTCATAGCTGAAGATGTTAGGTTGTTCGGTTTCATTTGACACAATGCTTTACATGGCAGAATGAAAGCTCAAAGGTACAAGGAACTAAAGCAATTCATGTCTGCTCTATTTCTTCTGTTTTGCTTCAGGATGCACAACTTGTGGCTCTTACATGGCTTTATCTGAGTCTTGAGTTTAAATGCACATTAGTGTGCAGAATCAGTTTACTAACATGCTAAGTGACTCACTTTATTCATCCATTCAAGATGTGGGAAAAGAGAGAGGTGAACAGGGAGGGAGGGATGAATGAATGAGAATCATCTACATTCAGCAGCAGAGAGGAAGAGGATGGAGGGATTGAGTGGGAGGATGAGAGAGGAAGTGGACAGATCCTCCAGACAGAGAGAGAGCATGCGTGGGTGACCTTTTGTGAATCTCTTTACTTCTGTGAAGGGGAAAGAAAGAGGTGGAAGGAGCCAAGATAACTCCTTTAAGATATTGTGCATCTATAAAAGGATGTTTGATGTGACAGCACATGTATGTCTGCATGTGTGAGCAGTTTATACAAAGTGGCTAAAAAAAGTATGTTTGTTTGAGCTCAGGATGTATTCTGCGTGTGTCATGAATGTAGAACACAGAATGGATGAAAAGCGCTTTGATGTCCATTTGCACAGGTGTCAGAGACAATCATCTTAATGCATTCTCCTCTTCATCTAGAAACACAGAGATTGAGGGAGAGAGAGTAATGCCAAGAGGTATTAAAATTCAATCAATCCTGTCCAGTTGAGAAGAATTACAGAAGGAAAAAAGCACTCAAAAAAAGTTGAAGATGTAAACAAAGCATTGCAGAATACAGTAACATACAGAATTACATAAGAAACATAAGGTGTCTTAAAGGGGTCCTATTATGCTCTTTTATAATGCCTTGATTTTGTTTTGAGGGTGTACTAGAACAGGCTCTCATACTAGGTTGTTCGAAATAAAAAAACATTATTTTTCACATATTTTATTACAACACCTATCTCCCCAGTCTAGCACGAAAGGCTCGAATAGTTCCTGTTTAAATTAGGGCTGCAACTAACGATTATTTTGAAAATCGATTAATCTTGTCAATTATTTTTACGATAAATCGATTAATCGGTTTATGTACTTATATTTTAGTTTTGCCCATTTTCCCCCCAAGTAACTTATTAATAAAGGGTCTTTATCATTCAACAGACTTTTTAGAGATTTTAACCATTTTGCATTGTCATATCCTCATCAAAATCATACCTGGAGTTGTTTTATTATGTGCTAGTAATCCTTTGTCGAACTCTTCTGCAATCAAAACACTGACCCATACGTACTCTAGCAAATTTCACAAGGAGATTTCAAATGTTTTCACCATGGCAGTCCTTAGGGCTCCTAAAGTAGTTTAACATCCCGAACAAAGCTTATTAAGGAATCTTTCAGAACATATTTTCACTAAGAATAAGAATAAAACAGAATAAAATTGCAGCATATTGCATTTTATTATTTTTCTTCCCCTGTAAACACACAACTTATACCTGGGAAACAGCTTCATAGCTTATGCTGTGAAATTGTAAACAATCATTCGAATAAAGTGCCAGTGGCATGAAACCTGAATGGAACTCATATTTTAAAGTAAAATCCATCAGAAAAAAAGTATTGAAAAAATATGAAAAAAAAATTGGAAACACAAAAAACCTGCTGTGTGAAAAAGGGCAGTGAATACTTAGAAAAAAACTGCATTTCAAATACATTTAAACATTTACCTCTCTCATTCAGTCATAATTAGGCTGCAAGACTGAATTATGAACTGGTAAACAACAAACTGATCACAAAACATGTTTGTAAAGCTTTACATGTTAACTGTTAAAAAGCAATGTTATCAGCTTTTACGACTAAACATCTAAACATTAGCAAACAACATTGTACTGGAGAATCTGAACATATAAAAGTCAGTTCAGTAGTTTAAAGTTTACAGGTTACTCTTCTTTTTTGAAGGCTCAAAGTAAAGTACTCCCACACTTTGGATGACTTCGTTCGATTAGCTTTATCTTCTGCTTTTTTCTTTTTCTTTCTTGAGCTTACTCCACTGCCGTCTGCCTCCACCATCTCGCTGAATGCTGCAGAGAGCTGTTCGGGAAGCACGTGACATAAAACGAGGCCAGCTATTGGCTATTCGCTACTTCTCCTGCTGTACTGGCTGAATAAAACCCTGCGGTGGCTCATTACTGCCACACTTTAGTCATCACAGATTTAAAATATGCACAAAATGAGCCACTTAACGGCAAATAAAAGTTATTTAGCAACTAATCGATGACTAAATTAGTTGACAACTATTTAAATAATCGATTTTAATCGATTAAATCGATTAGTTGTTTCAGCTCTATTTTAAATGAAGGCCCGCCCTCTGAAATACGAGATGTGCTGTGGTTGGTTAGCTGGGCCAGTCTGTGCTGCGATTGACAGCACTCGGCGCCATGTCGGGAAATGTCATGCCACTTACCATAGCCGCCTGCCGCGAGATTCAGTGTCAATATTGCATCAAAATCAAATAAATTTGAGCACGATTTAAACCTGGAAGCCTTGGGATAGCTAGCACGTCTCTGACATAGTGATAACACTTGTTGCCTTCTCTAGTGCAGTTCATCCCATTCGTCGATATTTGTGATATGTGACCCTGGACCACAAAACCAGTCATAACGGTCAATTTCTCTTAAACTGAGAATAATACATAATCTGAAAGCTGAATAAATAAGAGTTTCCTTTATTTACGGAAATTTACAAAATATCTCCATGGAGCATGATCTTTACTTAATATCCTAATGATTTTTGGCATAAATCCTAATGATTTGGGGGCAGCTGTGGCCTAATGGTTAGGGAGTTGTACTTGTACCGTGAAGGTTGCAGGTTCAAGTCTCAGTGCTGTTAGGAGTTGTAGGTGAGAGGGAGTGAATGAACAGCACTCTCTTCCCTTGAGCAAGCCACTGAAACTCCAATTGCTCCCCGGGTGCTGGAAAAAATAGCTGCCAACTGCTCCAGGTGTGTGTTCACGGTGTGTGTGTTCCCTACTCACTGCTGTGTGCACTTGTATGGGTTAAATGCAGAGCACCAATTCTGAGTATGGGTTACCATACTTGGCAAATGTCACAACTTTTGTATTTTTCTTCTTATAAAAAGAAATCTATAATTTTTGACCCGTACATGTACAATGTTTTTTTTTTTTTTGCTATTACTAAAAACATACCCAAGCAACTTAAGACTGGTTTTGTGGTCCAGGGTCACATATAACAAATCCTGGAAAATATGCGTTGTAGTCCAAATGAGTAATTTGTTGTAGTTTTTGAAAAGTGATTTCTGTTAAACAAAATATCTCATTTGAATTGGACTTTGAACTTTGAAACTTTGCAGATCCTTTTTATGCTCAAACAGCAAAAAAAAAAGCATAATAGGACCCCTTTAAGAAGAAGAAAAAATGGTGATCTAGGATAAGGAATTAGAGTGAAACATGACACTACAGACGTACACACGTTCACTTAGATAAATAGATATTGATACCATATAAGTTTTATGTTAGATATTAGATATTTTAAGTTGCTGGAATCAAATGATATTGATTTTAGGAAAAAAACATTAAGAGATTTTAAGTTATCTGTATCAGCCGATAATTGCATATTTTATTGTTCATGCTCACTTCATGAAATCTTATCTAAAAATTGAGTGAATTCTAATATTGAGTGAAACTAAATTCATTTGTAGCATTTACATCAAGTCTTTTTTTAGTGTTTTATTTTAAATTATTCAGACAAAATATTATTGAAAGTCATCTGTTGTTATATGTTGGCCATAAGACGTGATTTTTTTTTTCTATCATTGACGGTCAAATTGTATGTATATTGGAGAGATTAATTAAAAAGTAACTTATTTCTAATTAAAGTTAATTAATTAAAAATAAAAACCTGAATAAATAGGCATAATTGCATTTATTTGTAAGATAATTAGACAAAGCAGTCTGTTTTCAAAAGCTCCAGCTGTTTTTGACTAACTTCATGTCGGCTGATCTACTGGGACACCAGAGGGCAGATAGTGTTGGTATATATCTTGCTATCTCTTTCTCCATTCTTTCTGTGTCTCAGGTGGAAAGATGATTTGGATGCTCTGCATAAATTATGAAAGACAAATTTCTCTATTTCAGAGTTAAAACTACTTACTCTTAATTGTGTCATATTCATCCATCTCACTCCCTCTTTCTTCTCTTTTTTCATTCTACTCTTCTATTTTAGTTTCACCTTTTTCTCACCTTCCCTATAGAGTTAGGATTTTACTAATCTTCCCCTTGCTCCCTTTTTCCCTTTATCTTTCATTTAAGCTCTGGAAGGCATCTCTGTGACCTCTTCTATCCTTCTCTCTCCTCAAAAATTCCTTCATTCTCCTACAGCAGGCTCACAGATTTCTCTTTCTTTTACCTTTTCTTGCCCTCCTGATCTCTGTGTCTCCAATCCAGTCGACTTTTGCGGTACAAAAGGTTCATGTCGCCACAAGGATGCTCCTCCTCACAGCCAATAACAGCGCAGTGCAGCCACTGGCCCCGCCTCTCTATGTCACGCAGGAAATTCTCCACCACCACATCCTGGGCGGAGCCAAAGCTCATGGTATAGAGGACCAATCAGGAGCAGGAGGAGGGATTTTAAAGCTTTCCCTCGTCCCTTTTATCTGTAATAGAGCAAAATGCAGGCACTTTGTTAGTAGTTTGCATTTTCAAAAGTATGCAAATTCATTCCATTCTTTCTGATAACATAAAATCCCAACTGTCCAAACTGAACTGAAACAAATAACACAGCACAGACGCTTCATGAAATTGCTTTACTCAGCATTCTCTACACCTATACTCCGATTTGCCGAGTCCTGTTAATGTTGTTCTTTTTTAAAGTGGAAAAGGGAACAGTAACAGGGACAGTTTGGACTAACTGTCCATAATAGAGGTTCTAAAGCACAAGTCCCTTCTCACCCTGGACATAAGCTGTTTATATTCCCCTTTGATCATAGGTGGGATTACAAGCACATATCCATAAAAATTTCATTATAGGACCTTCATTTTTATGCTCTATACAAGGTTGAGAGTTTTGAATAAAATTTATAAGACTTTCCAATGAAATTTCTAGTGGTTTGTGATTACTAGACTAAACTAATTAAAATGTAAGATTGATTGTGATTTGTTACTAAAAATACAGAAAAAAATATTTGTTAACTGAAGTAAAGCTGAAAGAAAAAATACAAATATTATACAACATTAAATTTAAGAAATATTATTAAATAGAAAATTCTGCATTACAAAAACTGAATGCAGTTTTTTCACATTAATATATCACAATATATGATTGTTTGCATTTCAAATTTTTTTGCTTTCTTTCACAACAGGACTGCAACCCGGGGAAACACTGTGTTATATTCTCTCTTTTTTTTTAAATAATTTTCACACTTTGATTTCAGATCTGTCTTGCACATTTACAAATCACCCATGTGATATAAAAGAAGAGAAAACCTCAAGTTGTGACCTGAAATCATTACTGATGCACTTTCATTTTCATCTTCATCATAGTGGCCTGCAAAGGGCATGTACCATCTCTCTCTCTTTGAGAGGAAGATCTGAATAAGTATAAGTGGCTCAGTTGGCTGGAGGCCCCCGGGCTGCCCCGGCTGTGCCTGTATAAATCTGCAGTCTGTAATGCAGCCTGTCACATGTAGTACACAGGCATTTTGGCAGGAGAGAGACCAAGCTAGCCAGAGAAGAAGAGAGAGAGTAAGCACGTTCAAGCTGCTTGTTGTGGGGCAGATATTGTACAGAATGCTCAGAGTTTGAGCGCTGGGTAGTATGAGAGAGTTTTGACTGGCTAAAAAGGATACAGCAGTCAACTGCTGTGCTTTTCCAGTGTTTTTCCCAGCACAGATAGAAAGAGAAAGCACGGGAGAGGGAGAGAGATGGGACTGAGAGAGATAGAGAGCAATGACAAGAAGGTGAGTGGGTTAGCTGAGTATGTTGCTGAATGTGCAGATGTGTGTACGCTGAGTGTATCAGCAGTATTCCTATGAAACAGGAATATAGCTTGACTCCAGTGTTTTCACACAGTTTTAGTGTCCTATAGAAAACAAACACATTTAGTATACACACAAACACATCATATAATGATTAATTTGCATCCAGGCACCAACTTATGCAGTCATGTATTACTAACCAGTTCATAAAGTCACACACAACCAAAGGTATTATTTGGATCCCACATGCAGTTTAACTTCCAGTCTTTGCCTAACTCAAGAAAGAGCTATGATTGAAAAATAAATGAATTTATATAATTACTCATTAAACCCATGCCTGCAACTTAAACTTCATAGTAAACTGGGTCATATCTTACAGTAGAGGGGAGCTAGAGATGAATATGGAGCAATACAGAGTGTCATAGATGTATATGTCTTATATTATAATATATGACTCAAACTTTTTATGTACAACAACTTTACCAACAGAGATATAATACATGACAGAGAACGTTTTGGCAGACATATTCCTACAATCTTGCCAGTAGAAATGTATGTAGATAAACATCTGATTTCATCATTCCTTTGCCAAAAATTTCTGTGAGTTGAGCTTCTGCTTACTATATATCAGGGGTATCCAGGGGCATCATGCACTCATGATTTTTGAGGGGCACGCACGATTGGGTCATTTCACACAGTAGCCACAATAGCATTGTAAAACTAATATAGGCAGATAGTCTGATATATGTTTTATTTTATTTTCCCTTTTTATTTGAAATATTTCTAAACATGGTAACTATATCAGGAAATATCTTGATTCTCAAATATGTATAAGTAAATGCATTTTGCACCTTTATAGATTATGTTATTTGATCTATAATGGGTGATTGGTAAAGTAGACTAATACTGTAATCTATTAACTACACATAAAACCCCGTCTTACCAGATATAGGTGTCATGCCATAAAATATTTTGAATTTGACCGACTTTGTATTTAATGTGAATTTAATAACAATATTATAAGATACTAATTATAACACTTTCATTTTACAGGAAGCGGAGAACATTTATCAAAGAACATTTTCATTCTGTCTAGCCAATCTCCCATTAAAATCACTGAAGCGGTTTACACTGTGAAATGAATATCTTGTACGCACATCTGCACATCAGCGATGACTCATCTTTATGTCACTGACTGGCCATTGCATTCATAAGCTCAACAGAATCGTGTGTGATTCGTTGTAATGCAGCGCTGTACAAATGCGTCTGTATCTGGCTGATCCAGCCAGCAACCACAGACTTGAATGTAGCAGCTGATGCTGTGCTGCACTGAACGATCAAATCACACCAGTGTGATTTTATCAAATATAATAAATAATATTTGGCTATTTTTGTCTTTTTAAAGCTGCATTCACTTTGAATGGGCATGATGCCTTTTGGGGTATCCAATCCTGCTACTGAAAGTTTCTAGTGAGACCTTGATTTAGCCGTTTCAGGTTTGTTTAATTGGGACCAGAGCTAAAATCTGCTGGAAGGTGGCTTTAAGAAGCAAGATTAGACGAACCCTTGTCTTTGACATTTCTGTAAGTGACTTTAACAGCTCAGCCACATCAGTATGAAGATGCTTTAACTGAATGGTTATACCTTGCAAGATATACCAGAGCATCTATTTTATTCAGGAGCTTGTACCATGATGGTGGCTGAACAAACTCAGGTTTACAGGATTGGTTTAGAACTGACAAAACCAAACCAATCCAATTTGGCTTTGTTGGTACCATGACACAGATCATCAAATTTCTTCGTTGACTGCATCAACCACACTATGCATTAGATCTGCCTTCCCCACTGGAAGTAGTAATATATCAAGAAGGGGATCAAGCATCCACATATTACACCCTTTATTTATCCCTGAATGTCGACACAAAGTTAAGCTAAGTTCCTTTTCAGGAACTCGAGCTGCGTCAAGTGCTTTGGGGAACGTCCCTGACGAGACCGACTCTGAATATCGTGTGCAATCTTTCCAATGGAAGGGCGTGACGTCACGGGCGTGGTGACGTAGCGACCAGGAAGCTATAAAGGCACCTGCCACGCAGCTGGCTTCAGCTTCTTGTCCTTCAGCAAGCGCTCTGTGTGTGCATGTAATTCTGTCTTGTCAGTCTTATTTATTGTCGTTTGTCAATATTAGCTCCTTTAAGTAGCTATAGTATGTCAAAGAGCAAAGCTAAGACTAGGCATCTGAAGGGTGAATCCAGACCGCTTTCAGATTGTGTGTTCCTCCCTGCTCAACAAAGCTAAACGCTAGAGGCGGCAATACACACAGTCTGTGCGTGGTCTGCCTGGGATCAAAGCGCGCTGCGTGTGATTTCACGTGCGCTTCGATCTCGGAGGGCTCTCTTCGAGAAGTGAGCCTTTGCGAGTGTCTGGTTATTTAAACTCCATTTAATAAGAAGGAGTTAGTTCTATCACTTCAATGTGTACTTTATCAGAATCTAGACCATGTTTACTTGTCTGATTGTTTGATTACATTAAATTCTGAGAAATTTTATGACTTTGAGAAGTTAATATATCACTTCAGTGTGTATTGTATCACAATCTAGACCGTTTACTTGTCTGATTGTTGGTTTGCATTGGATTCTGAGGAATCTAATGACTGTTATCTAACTTTGAGAAGTTCAATATCACTTCAATGTGTATTGTATCACAATCCAGACCGTATTTACTTGTTTGATTGTTTAATTGCATTAAATTCTGAGGAATACAATGACAGTTATTTGACTCGTGAAATTAGATGTACTGGAGGGACTGCTGGGCGGGAGCAGCCCCCTCCACGTACAAACAGAGCGTTGCCGCCCATGTGCCCCGCTTCGGGACCAGAGGCTGAAGCAACGCTCTGGGCCAGTGACTTCTCAGCCTAATCCGAATCCGATGGAGCCGTACTTCAGGCTGGGAGGTCCACGGCCAAGAAGTCATGACGCATTTCGGTCACGACTACAGAGGGTGGCCCATACTGGGGTAGAGCGGTGTCCACCTCATTACACGGTGCCCGTCTCACCTCAGTGCCCTCGGGAGGTGGGTCTGCCAACCCTGCCAGAGTTTCAGGGTGCAGCGGCTTCCAGCCAGCACTGCTCTCAGTTATTTCCGCCCGTGAGCGTAGCGGAGCTGAGACGCTCGCCGCCCCTTCGGGGGCCTCTTACACCAGAGGTCAGTCTCGAGAGACTGATTCCCTTAGTACATTAGTTAGCAGCATGGAAACTACTGCCAAATGTATCTCAATGGGTCCTGCACACAGTAGAAAGAGGCTATCGCATTCAGTTCGGCCATCCACCGCCGACATTCAACGGGGTTACACTGACAATAGTCGGCCCCCGGCAGGCTCTGGTTATGGAACAAGAAGTGAATACCCTATTAAGGAAGGAGCCCATCGAGGTGGTCCCTGCTCTAGACAGGGAGTCCAGGTTTTATAGCAGGTATTTCATAGTTCCAAAGAAGGATGGGGGGTTGCGTCCGATCTTAGACTTACGTCATCTAAACCTCTCAGTAATGTCACTGAAGTTCAAAATGCTCACTGTCAAACAGGTTGTAGCTCAAATCAGATCCGAGGACTGGTTTGTCACAATAGATCTCAAAGAAGCATACTTCCATATCCATCCTTCCACAACACAGGAAGTTTCTGAGGTTCGCTTTCGGGGGCAAAGCCTACCAATATCGAGTACTTCCCTTCGGCCTTGCACTCTCACCCCGCACGTTCACGAAATGTGTAGATGCGGCTCTGGTATCCCTCCGTATGCAGGGTATCCGCATTCTGAACTATATCGACGATTGGTTGATTTTAGCTCAATCAGAGCAAATGGTGGTTCGACATCAAGATGTCGTTCTCGCACATATGGGGGAGCTGGGTTTGAGACTAAACGGCAAGAAGAGTGTACTTTCTCCAGTTCAGAGAACCACCTATCTAGGTGTAGTGTGGGATTCGACCACGATGCAGGCACGTCTGTCTCCTGCTCGGATCGACTCTATCCTCACATCAGTCGAGAGAGTCAAAGAAGGCCAGTCACTCACTGTCAAACAGTTTCAGAGACTGTTAGGGCTTATGGCAGCTGCGTCCAACGTGATACCTTTTGGCCTCCTGCACATGAGACCCCTACAGTGGTGGCTCAAGACCAAGGGATTTTCCCCAAGGGGGAATCCATTACGAACTATCAAGGTCACGCGGCGATGCCTTCGTGCCTTAGACATATGGAAGAAACCTTGGTTCTTGAATCAGGGCCCGGTGCTGGGAGCTCTTGGTCTCCATGTAACGCGAGCGACAGACACGTCCCTCACCGGTGTGGGTGCGGTCATGAGTGGCCACCCTGCCCGCGGTCTGTGGAGCGGTCACCATCTGACATGGCATACCAGTTGTCTAGAGATGCTAGCTGTGCATCGTGCATTGAAATATTTCCTCCCAGACCTGAGAGGTCACCATGTGTTGGTGCGCACCGACAAAACATTGGCGATTTCTTATATCAGTCACCAGAGAGTTCTGCATTCGCGCCCCATGTACAAGCTGGCACACCAGATCCTTCTGGTGTCCCAGGACAAACTCCTCTCATTCGGAGCAGTGTATATTCCTGGGAGATTGACTGTGAGAGCAGACATACTGTCGAGACAGGGGCCGAGGCCCGGGGGCTTCACCCCGAGGTGGTGAAGTAGATATAGAGAGTTTTTGGACCTCTTTGCGACTCAAGAGATATCGCAATGTCTCCTCTGTTTCTCTCTAGTTCATCCAGCTCCTCTGGGACTGGACGCTATGGTACAGACCAGGCTGAGGCTTCATCTGTACGCCTTTCCCCCTATCGCTCTGCTCCCGGGAGTTCTGGCGAGAGTACGCTGGGATGGGGTCCATCTTCTATTAGTAGCCCCGTTCTGGTCGGGCCCGTTATGGCTCGCAGATCTGATCTCTTTCCTCGACGGCTCTCCATGGGAGATTCCGATCAGGACACTACTCTCTCAGGCGCAGGGCAAAATAATTCACCCTCGCCCGGAGTTGTGGAAGTTGTGGGTGTGGCCCCTGAGGGGACACAGTTCATAGCTTCTGGTCTCTCCAACGAGGTTGTTGAGACCCTCTTCCAATCCAGAGCTCCCTCTACGACGAAACCGTACACCCTGATGTGGAAGCTCTTCACCTCATGGTGCAGAGACCGCCAGCTTGACCCTGTCAACTGCCCAGTTGGTACAGTTCTTGAGTTTCTCCAAGCTAGGCTCTCTGCGGGGTTAACTCACTCCACCTTAAAGGTGTACATGGCGGCCATAGCTGCTTAGTTACACCCCCTAGTTTCACATTTCCTCCGCGGTGCGCTGAGGCTGAGACCTCCAGTACGGTCCCGTGTTCCCCCCGGGACTTGGTTGTGGTTTTAGAGGCTATTTGTAAAGCTCCATTCGAGCCGATACTTGATATCTCAGATAGACATCTGACGCTTAAGACTGCCCTGTTACTGGCTATCACCTCGCTAAAGAGAGTTGGAGATCTTCAGGCCCTTTCGGTGGCCCTTACTTACCTAGACTTTGCCCCTGGTATGGCCAAAGCATTCTTATACCCTCGAGCAGGTTATGTTCCTAAGGTTCCCTCTGTTACACCACAACCTATAGTACTGCAGGCCTTCTGCCCTCCTCCCTTTCGGGGGCCAGACCAGGAAAAGCTAAACTGTATGTGTCCAGTGCGAGCACTGGACGCATACGTCCACAGAGTTGCCCTGTGGAGAAAATCTGAGCAATTGCTTGTTTGCTACGGTCCTCCTAAAAAGGCGTCTCCTGCCTCCAAGCAGACCCTAAGTCGTTGGATAGTCGAGGCTATCAACGTCTCCTATGAGTCCTCTGGTCTTCCCCTTCCTTTGGGAGCCAAGGCCTCTAAGACCTTTTTAGCAGGTGTGTCCCTCTTGGATGGTCCACGCCCTCTACATTTGCCAGATTTTATGACCTTGATATGCGAGCCACTCCGGGCTCTTCTGTTCTCTCGTCTTAGCTGTGCTCTTCGGATACACACTAGGCAGGGATTTGGAAGTCTGGCAGCGTGGGCACATCATTCCCCAAAGCACTTGACGCAGCTCGAGTTCCTGAAAAGAAACGTCTCAAGGTTAGGAATGTAACCCTGGTTCCTTGAAGGAATGAGACGCTGCGTCCCAGAGCCATACTCCCGGCACCCCTGCCGGCGCTTGCTTCCCTACTCGAAGCTGAAGCCAGCTGCGTGGCAGGTGCCTTTATAGCTTCCTGGTCGCTACGTCACCCCGCCTGTGACGTCACGCCCTTCCATTGGAAAGATTGCACACGATATTCAGAGTCGGTCTCGTCAGGGACGTTCCCCAAAGCGCTTGATGCAGCGTCTCGTTCCTTCAAGGAACCATGGTTACATTCGTAACCTTGAGACGTTTCTTCTTTTATTCTCATTGCTAATGCTATATTGGAAAAGAAGATATTTTGGCAAATATTGCTTGTTGTTTAATGAATTCTAGGCATACTGTTGGCATACTGTTGCTTTAGGTTTATTGGTTGATTTTCAACACGCTGGTTCCAAGTTAAACTTACCACAGCAAAATTCTTGTTTTTAAAGCCGTTTAATTCTTTCTGGTATGACACAGGCTTGCTGCTTAAGGCTCATCTAGTATTGGGAATGAAATTTCTTTAAACTTATCCAACTATTATTGCCAACATGCTGTGTTTAAGTCAGCAACATGCTTGCTTAAAGCTATCTAGTGTATCTGTAACATGCTTGTTGTTACTTAACGCACAGTATGTCATTTCGCTTCTTCAAATTCTATCAATGCTATCTGGATGAGGGCAACATGCTTTTTGCTAAAATTTGGAAATTGACCATATGCTTGTTACTCAATCTTTTCAGGTAACAGTAAGGTTGGACACACTGGATGTGTGGCGTAAGCGTCTCAGCTGTGTGGCGTGTCCATTTTTAATTCGGCTCCCATGTTAACAGGTTAGAGCTTGCAGACTGCCTGTGTGAGACGCGTGGAAAACGCGTGCATTCTAGAAATAGAACCGACGCATATTTTTCAGGCGACACGCAAGCATGTTGGAAGCATTTCCAGGCAAAATAGAATAGGAAAATGTGATTATATGTCATTTTGTACACAAATACATATTAATTCATGACATTTTGATTGAAAGTCTATAGGTTAACATAAATTCAGATATAAATGTAATTTAAAAAATAAATAAATTGTTGATTTTCAAATACTGCACCTGTCAAACAGTCTATTTTGCCGTCAATACTGTTGATGGTGTCCTTTATCAGTAGGCTTGTAGGTGTGTAAAAAAAGTTGAAATTGTTGTCTTGAAGACAAGAGCCTGGTCTGTCGGCAGTCTCCCTCTATGTCACCTACAGCAGCAGCAGCACGCCAGCGCTGCGTCAGGCACGGTTCTGGTGTGTAAAGACAAAGAAAATGCAAAGCAGCCGCCACGCAACTGACACGCAGCAGAAATGTGTGTCACCGGCCTTACTGTATTAAAGGGGCAAGCTGCTCTGCTCAGTCACTTATTAAAGATTAGCATCCCTCCACTGCTGTTCCTCATCTGTAAAGGCCATGCTGCTCTTCGCTAGAAGAACAATACCATTTTTTTCATAACCGATCTGAAAATTCTGAGTATCGGTTAGTACATAACCGAAAAGGTTTTATGTGAATAATAACTAAGCGCGCATACTGACACATTTTTGCATGTATTTGACCATTTAGGGGCTAAAAGATGACTTTACATCTCCGTGTTTTGTTCCGTCTCTGAGCGCATACACAGTAATCTTCACGAGGAAATGGAATTCATTTTTCATGCTTTTAAAAACATAAATAAATCTAATAAACTTAAACTAATAAACTTAAATAAAGCAAGTCCAATTTTGCAAATCATTACATGATATTACTAATTTGGACGTGTAATTGGGCTTTTATGGAGGAACGAAAGAGCACAGCTGGAAAGGGTGTTGAACGGGGCGGAATAATCATTTTATCTTGATTACTGTATTTTCATAATCGTTGGAAGCCAAAATAAAAATTTTGATTAATTGCACAGCCCTAGTCAGAATAGTCCATCTGCCATCAGTGGTTCAACCATAACATTATGAAGCGACCAGAATACTTTTTATATGCAAATAAAACAAAAATAATGACTTTATTCAACAATTTGTCTCCTCTGTGTCACTCCACATCAGCGTAGCGCAATTTTGGAGATTCTGAGATGTACGCAGGTAAGAATACTTTTTTTTGTTTTTTTTTACTAGAGAAAAAGAAACAAAGGAAGTTTTTTTTATTTTTTCGCGTACAAAAAGTATTGTCATTGCTTTATCACGTCACGGTTGAATCACTGATGGCAGATGGACAATTCTGACAATGCTTTTTTTAAATACTCTTCTGAACTTGACAGTGTATTTTACTTGGCAGTCTGGGACAATCACAAGCCTCATGGTTTTCATCCAAAATATCTTAAATTGTGTTCCGAAGAAGAACAAAGTTTTTACGGGTTTGGAACAACATGGTGGTAAGTGATTAATGACAACATTTTCATTTTGGGGTGGAGTATCCCTTTAAAGCCTCTCTGTATAAACAGAAGACGACATCAGAGAGGAAATGTTAAGACAACCAGGTTCTAGTAGTAGTAGTAACTATAGTCAACTGGTACAACTGGGCCATTTATCCCAGGCCTGGGCTTGTAGTGGACCTGGACTGGATTACAGGGAATCAAAATCTCATTGCAAAAGTCACCTGGACAAGACAGCAACAAAAGACAACAACAAAGAAACAAAAAAATCAGTTAACTACAATAAATAAATGAATATATAAATAAATATACAAGTATAAAAACCAAGAACCAAATTATCAGTAACCATCATAGAAACAGTGTAAAATATATATATTTTTAAAGAGCTGCCCTTAGCATCTTTTACAAGTGCTATAAATGTATTTATCGAGAAAAGCACAGTTTTAAAGTTTTCCTGTATTGTTCAAGGTTGTTGGGCATTAAACTTTAAGCATTTTTTCCTTACTTCTGTCTAAACATGTGGAACACTCACAGGGTACAGTGTATATAAAGTGTAATGGTGTGTTTAATAGCCACAACTGGTAATACATTGAAAGCCACCATGAAAATGTCAGAATCATGGACCTGTTTTGTTGTGTCCCCCCCCCCATGTGCACCATGACCCAGTAACTCCCATGCTCCATTGTGTTCATGTCATCCAGGTGTGTCTTGTAATTACCCCAGTCTGTGTGTTCTGTCTTTGTCGGGTCTACTATAGTATGTACGTGTGTCTTCAGCCATTCCTAGTGTGGATTAGCCCTGTTCTGGATTGCATTAAAGCCTATCACTTTGATCTGCATCTCTGCATCCATTATCCAATGCATCACTATGTCTCCGACAGAAAAAGAGCACCTAGCTATATTAAATGTTGTTCATGTATAACATTTTCAAACACCCCTTAATGACTTCCCCTGTAAACCTCAGGAAATACAGCACCTTTCTCCATACAGTATTCCTCTGAATTTTTGTCACCACAAATCAGCAAACACATGAATGAACAGTCCAATCTGTAACATAAGCAATTTTATCACCTCCTCATTTTCCTCAATCCTCAGCACTCACTGCCGAAATAAACACAAATGCACATTGAAACACTTTGAAAGTGTCCATCATTTGCAACTCTGCCAGCACTAATTCTACCCATTGCATGGTCCTGTCATCTACCTCACAGATGACCGTCTCAGATCTATCTATCTATTTATAACACTCTACAATAAGGTTCCAATTAGCTTTATAGCATGGCAGTCTAAGCAATGCTCTTTCCTGTTATCTCAGGGAACCAAGGTTACATTAGTAACTGTAGCATTCCCTTTTAAAAATGGTCTCTCACATTGTGCGTTGGGCAATGTATCCAATAGTGCCATGCTATAAAGAAGTGCAGAGCTAAGCATGAAGCCACTCAGTGAGCCCAGCCCCAGAGTGCCCACAATAAGGGGCTCCTAAGAAGCATTAGCTAATATTGAGACCCAGGTCCTAAGCCTAGGGTCTACATCACTAAGACCTTTTTCATTTGCAGCTGATCATGGACACTAGGAGGACACAATCTGTTCCTGAAGGCAGGGGCATCTACATTATAAAACCTAGTGGAGGTTGACTGCAAAGACCATCTGGCTGCCGCTCACCAATTGA
Organism: Carassius carassius; assembly: GCF_963082965.1. Classification (NCBI taxonomy): domain Eukaryota; kingdom Metazoa; phylum Chordata; class Actinopteri; order Cypriniformes; family Cyprinidae; genus Carassius; species Carassius carassius. Next base: position 23,441,434 of record NC_081758.1, on the reverse strand, counting down.
AACTCAGCGGGACCAAGCCCAGGAGAAGGCTGTTCCTCTGATGGAGTGGGCCCTCACTCCAATAGAACAACATTCCACTGGGGCATAAGCCAAGGCTATAGCATCTACTTTCCAACTGGGAGCCCTTTAGATCAGCCTCCAAAGCATGCAAGTAAAGGGCATAGAGGCATCTCGTAGATGGTGCTCTAGCCTCCAAAATGATGTTAAGACTACAGTGTACTTTTAAACAAAAATCGAAGGATTAACTGATGTGACAGCATTTGAACAAATTCATGCCAAAAAAATTTAGTTTTGGGAGTTCTAAACAGCTTGCCAAAGCAAACTCTCTGAAAAAGTTTGCTCCAGCTCCAAAACACCTTCGTACTAGCATTGGTCTGTGACGATAACATAATAGGAGGTGTGCACTCAGGCCCGACCTTCTTTCATGCAGAACACTTTTCAGGCTCATTTCGTCTGTTGAGTCGGTCGTGGTAATATCTCTATGGGTGAAAACTTTGTAAAGTTGTGCTTTAGATTATATTATACACTGACACTGTTCTCAATGTTTGTTACTGCAAAGCAGCTTGCTTTTAAACAATCTATTGAATAAAATGGCATAAATAAACATGACGTGACTCTACTGGAGTGCTACTTTCCAGAGGCTCATACTAACATACTCATGTTGCTATGTTCAGATGCTTTTTTTATGCTTTCTATAAAAAAAAACTTCTCATTTTTGTTTTGTTTATTTTTTTTACTAATAACAAAGTGTGCAGCACATATTTACATATTTATCTAAACAATGCTTTCAGAAATGTGGGCAGCATCAGAATGTTTTCTAACAGTATATCGCTACTCACGTATTTCGAACTTTGTTTTAACCCTAAACGAGGAACAAAAACAACTTTGCTGTGAGTATACTGGGGCTGTTAATTTCCCATCTCAGTGAGCTGTAAAGACTCCCTTTTCGAGGGCCCAAACATGAAGACTCCACAGCTTGGGCTGGGATTGGCAGATCATGCCTCTCGCTTGGAAGAGGGGGTCCTTCCTCAATGGAATTGGCCAAGGGGCTGCCAACATTTGGTTCCTGGCTCCAAAGTGGGGTCACCAGGAGGACCGAGCATCCAACTTCCCTGGCTCATCTGATGACCTGGGGGAGCAGGGCATTCGAAGGGAAGGCATATAGGTGAGTGCAGAGCCTATCATAGGCCAGAGCATCTTGCTCCTTCAAGGAATAAGTTGAGCAATGAGAGTTGTTTTCTGGGACGAAAAGGTCGGCCTCTGACCTCTCAACCACCAACCAAACTTGTCTGAAGCACTTGGTGGTGTAGTCTCCATTCTCCTGGATATACATTGCCCTGGGACAAAATGTTCGTTCCTTGGTTCAATCTGCCCAGCAAGTGAACCTCACTGAGGCATCTCGCTATCCTGTAGAGGGAGCAAGACCTGGGACTGCCTTGCAATTTATAAAGGCTACCAACATTATGTTTTCCAAACAGACTAAGACTTGGTGCCTCTTATGGCTGGCAGGAAGGTTTTTATGGCCAGAAAAACCACCATCATCTTGAAGCAGCTGATGTGCAGGCATTGTTCCAGCCTGAACCAGGAGCCAAACTTTGGTCTGCCCTTGTACAGTGCTCCCCAACACAAGTTGAACACATCTGTCATGACTATCAATGGAGCTGATATGGGCAAGGTGCAGCGGTGCATGGGTCTGTGCCAGAATTGGAGGGGCCACATGTGAAGCAGACCCAGAGGAATCACAGAGGAAGCAGCCGACATTAGGCAGAGCATTCTCTGGAAAACCTTGAGGGGATAAGAAGCTCCCCAGTGTGAATGATGCTGCTAGCCGCAGAATTTTCAGTGAGCATTCTGGCACAAGCCATGCCCAAGCAAGCAGAATCAATAACTGTTCCCAGAAAGATAGCCCGCTGTCTGGGAGACAGAGAGCTCTTGGCTAAATTGATTTTGAGCCCAAGGTGCTTCAAGTGGCTAAGCAGTGACCTTCAAGTGACCTGTGAGCAAGAATTTCCTATTCAAATCTGGCTAACACAAGTGAATCAACAAGGTAATTCATAATACGGATTCAAGACAATCCAGCGGTAGCAGCTGCATAAGCCTCACTTGCTGTTCGCTAATGTTTCCACAGCACCTTTTGCAAGCAGACTCTGCCCTTCAGACCAGAGAGCGTGAGCATCATTGTCCTGTACCGAAATTTGAATCACATCCTAGAAGCAGGGAGGTCTGCAAGTGAATTAAGAGCGAGTATCTTCATACTACTGTTTACAGGACCTAACTCGATATGCCTGGTATGGCTTTCCAAGCCTGACCTCAGCAGCGAGGGACTGACACTTGTGCTGCAGTGAAAAGGAAAATCACTCTGTCCACTATAACAATAATGGATTTTGTGGGTGCAAACACAACTAATGTAGCAAACCCAGCATTGACAATAACACAATGCTCCAACACCAGATCTGGACAGAAGTTCGGAAGCATATACAAGCTTTCTTGGAGGGAAGTCTTGCCACTGCGGGACACAAGCTTACTTTCTTTACCCTTTATGAATCAGGGGTGCTTGAGCTGTGACTCAAAATCCAAAATTATCTTAGACGAGGTCACTGGTGCTTGTGAAAGGCGGTAGAGAAGCATTTTCTGAGTTCAGGCTCCGCTTTAGGTTGAGGCTCAGCAGTCATTGATGTTGATTTGACAGGCAGCTGGCTGCGCCCCCGCTGAAGAGACTATTAGTCAAGTCAGCAATGGGCGGCTCAACTGGAGCCGCTAGAGCCGACCACTCCATGGCCGAGGTCCTCATCATCATCAGTGAGGACATGTATGAGTTCGGTGTTCAGCCTCTGTGCGGGATTGCCCAAATAGCTGGCTAGCTCAGAGTGCTCATCTGAGGAATGCAGGAGTGCCCTGCATAAGAAACATTCATGGCATGGAATTTTGCAGCAAATGCCACTGAAAATATGTTATTTTGAACAAATCAAGCTTCAGTTTTCAGAGTAAACAGGAGTTTCCAGCAACTACAAGCATAGTCTCAACCAACCTGAAGAAATTTTCCAAGTGAAAATTTTAAACTATTAGTCCCTTTTTGTAAAAAAGCATCTGCTAACAACATAAATCTAAATGCAAACATAATCTAAAAAAAATATGACAGTGATGTCAATGGCTTTGATGTCCCTCTTTTACAGTCTATATTACAGCTCTCTTACATCTGAGTCTGAACTCTTCAACCAGAAATTCATGCCAAAGGCCTACCCAACACAGGGACTGTCATACATAATCATATCATGTATTGATCAATGTTCGTGTAACACACACGAGAGCTGCATAAATGGGGGAGACAGGTTTATTTTAGTGTCTAATAGAGATACTTGAAAATGGGAATCATGAAGGCTATCTTAGGCTATAACTATGGTAAGGCAGACAGATAAGCAAGACAGTTGTGGAAGCATATAAATTATTTTACCTGGTGGGATTCATCTGGTGGGATTACATCTAAGTTTTTCCTCACAAGCCCAACCCTAAGACTGATGGCACACTGTGTTGTGCAGAGTATTGATACAGTTACTTCACTAAAAAAAGAGACAATTACAAACACAGCATCCCATATACTATTTCAAACTGTACAGAAAGTGAGTCTAATAATAAATAATGATACTATATACTAATCGCAAAGGTTTACTTCAGTTTAAATGCAGCACATTCAGCTTTTAGCATTATTAAAAACATATTTACTGATATCTCCAAGCATATTTTGTTACAACAATATATAGTAAATAGCAAGAATGTCATTGATGCCAGTCCCTGCATAATTCTACTTTATATCTCTGCCATGATTTGTCTGTCATGTGATCAAATTACTTATTTGATTAGTGACATTGAAATACTGCAGAAGTTGAAACATTTCTTAATAATTTAAGGTTATTATGTTTTTAAGCTTGTTTATTTCAAATGAAAAAACCGAAAATTTTTGTATACCTGATTTTCAGTGTCGTTATAGATTTTTAGACACCACTATATTATATCATTTAATGACTGCACATGGAGACAATCAGACTGCCTTACACATACACACATGCCTCATTTTGTATATAAATGTTTTTCACACACATACTTAAGTACATGACATTCCTTTAAGCGTTCAATTACAGGTGCAACAACCACTTAAGACATACACGCTTGTTTATAGAAAAGTGTGGGTCATAAGGTCAGTTCACACAGATCACAAAAGCTCAGAGACAGATGGGATTTGGACACATCATACACACACAGAGCAATACATCCACTGCATAAATAATCACACCCAACCGACACAGACAACAGACAATTGAAACTTTGCTTGTGTAAATTTGGTCATCTCTTGTATTTGCATGGCAGAATTTGCAGTGCTTCCCAATATTTGAATGTGCGTGTGTGTTATGTCACATAATAACCTGTCCCTCACTTATTGTCCTGTCCCTTTACACTGCACCTGGCTGTTGTCATGGTGACCGGCCAGCTGTCGCTTTGGAGACTGCACTCCTGTCACTTCGGAATCACAGAGCTCTCTCGTGCCGAATCATGACAGTGTGAATGAGAGAGAGAGACAGAGATGAATTAGATATAGAGACAGAGGAATGGGGAGAGTAGATTGAAAGGTGGAGAAAAGTAAGGAGTAAGGAGACCACATTTGAGAGGTTGGGGAAGGTTAAAGCGTCTTGCAGGAGGTCCTTAGAAAGACAATAGGCATGCGAAAGAAAGAGAGAGAGCCAAGTGAGAGAGACATGAGCGGATAGACGAAAGCAGACATACAGGAGGACAATTGCAGAAAGATGAATGGAGGGGAATATGGAGACAATGAATGCAGGAGCGGGCATAAAAAACAGATGGAGAGAAAGGAAGCATGTTGTAGGGATGGGGGAGGGATGTGAAACCATGTCTCTCACACCAGTCACTGTGTGCGGTCTCCTAGCAACACTGTCTATTGCCGTCCACATCCCTCTCTGTCTGTCTCCATCTCTAATCTACTAGCTCAATGCTCACAGTGTAGGATTCCAGTCTGTGTGTGTGTGTGTGTTCGCATGCGTGCATGTATGCATGCTCGCTTTGCTTTACTTTAGCATACTCACTCAATCTGTCAGGACTTCTGCTTTGCTTTTAAAACACACTCTGCAACTCAAACTGATGGAACTGTCAAGAGATGGAGTCCAAAGCAGGATAAATGATAGAAGCAAGCCAGGACACATGCATGCTGGGAGTGCCACCCACAGGGAAATCAGTTGGTATACACCGCAGCACCTGTGTGCATATACTGGCAATGTGTGTTCTGTGCAAATGTGGATAAACCCTATTCAGGTACTATAATCAAGACACACAGTGTACAATACTACAATGTGTGGGACAACAATATATAGACTTAAAGTAAAAAATAAAAAGTTTGGAGAGAAGACAGAGTTTTGTTGGCGCAGACAAATGAGCCAACAACTTTTCCATATCAGCTAGGGCCTCAGAGTTCTTAAAACGCCCAATCCACAATTGTTGCTCTGGCATACCGCAGTCATAATCCTGTTCCCCAGGAATAGAATCCCCCAACGTGATCTCCTCAGACACACACTCTGACCTAGAACCTTCCACACTTGACCTTCCACCTAAAACCTTCCACACCACAACACAGCGACGGCTGGGTAATAATAGGGTTTTAACAAATTCACATGACAAAGCTGTGTGCTTTTCCTGCGATCCGGTGCAGTAATCACATAATTTTGCTCGGTCACTTGTTTCACCACCATATAAGGTCCTGCAAATTTGGCTTGAAATGACGACTGGATAATAGGGAACAAAGCAAGTACCTGGTCACCTGGACTAAAAACCCTCCGCTCTGTATTCCTATCATGCCAGGACTTCATTTTCACCTGTGCTGAATTCAACTTCTCTTTAGCCAGGTTGCCTGCAGTATACAGACGATGGCGAAAACCATTCACAAAGTCAATTAAATTCTTAGGAGGCTCTGTCTCCCTCCAACGGTTGGCCAGTGCAGCCAATGGACCACGAACAGTGTGGGCAAATACAAATTCATTTGGGCTAAACCCAAGGCTTTCTTGCATTACCTCTCTAGCCGACAACATTAACCATAGTAACCCCTCTTCCCAATCCCTACCCAACTCAGTGCAGTATGAACGGAGAAGTGATTTCAAGGACTGATGAAAGCGTTCCAACGCCCCTGACTCTGTGCATGATACGCCGAGGCTTGATTGTGTTGAACTCAAAGTTGTTTCAAAACTTGCGCAAATACATGAGAACAGAAATTTGACCCTCGGTCAGATTGAATTATTTTTGGAATACCAAAAATTGAAAAACTGAGAAAGAGCACAGAGTACTGACTTGGCTGAAATGGTGCGCAACGGATATGCAGCTGGATAGCGGGTGTTCTGACACATCACCGTTAATAAATAGACAGCGCCAGACTTTGATCGCGGTAAAGGACCAACACAGTCGATAATCAAATTCTCGAATTGCTGACTAACAGCAGTAATGGGATACAGTGGGGTGGGTTACAAAACTTGGTTAGGCTTGTCTGTCAGCTGACATGTGTGACATGTTTTGATATAGAAAGAAACATCTTTTTTTAAACCAGGCCAAAAAAAATGTCTCAACAAACGATCATATGTCTTCTTTACACCAGAGTGTCCCGACTCATTGTGTGCAATTTTTAACACTGACTGTCTAAGCTTAGCTGGTAAAACAAGCTGGAAAATAGGATCCCCAACAACGTTACTGTGCAAAGTCCATTTTCTCACCAAAAGAGAATTCTGCAGAAAATATCCACAGGCGCTGTCCTCGACCTCCCCGTCAGGCCTGACCAGATCATACAACCCTGTCAGTGAAGGATCTAATTGCTGCTCCACCACCAACTCACTATGAGACAGAGATGCAGGGAAATCGGCAAAAGGCAATGACAACTTTTTTAAACATTTACCAGTGTGAGAAACAGATTCATGTTCTGTGTTGGTACACGCCATAGCGCGGGTTACAGCGCAGGCTGCAAATGCCTCAGAAAAATCCCGTTGGCATTCATCAGAATCGTGCCTCAACAGTGGCACCGACTGGGCAACAATGGACGGAATAACATCAGGCCAAACCCGGGCACCTGCCAACTTGTTACCGAGAATCAGAGAGACTCCCTCAATTGGCAACGCTGGATGCACAGCAAGCGCGGCTTCGCCCTGAAACAAATCACAATCAATAACCACTCTATGTAATGGTACAGACAAAACATTCAAGCCCATTCCCCCGAACTGGAATAAAACTGCCAACTTCAGACTCCTTGGATAAAGGTAACACGCCTGCCTGAATAAAATAATCAAATGCTCCCGTGTCCCTCAAAATATTCACCGGCACTTTTACCTCACTGCCAACCATATTCACATAACCCCTTCTCACAAACGGCAAATATGATTTCATAGCAGATGAACACGAGCTGTTTACAGGGTAACCCGAATCTCTGGTGGTCAGATTCCCAGGCACGGCCAAGCCTGCCCCCTTCACCTGAGAACCTGGAACAAATTTTGTCTTATGAGCCTTAAGCATATAGCAGTCAGCCTCCCAGTGACCACGTTTATGACAGTAGTTGCAACGTTTATCCACTTCACGTGAAACACAACCATCGTCGGACTGAAAAACTCTATTTGTACGAGACGAAACATCCAGCATTGTACTCATCCCAGTCCCTATATAATTCGTTGGAACCCTGTGTTCAACAAATGCATGTTTATGTATCAACACAAAATCATCAGCCAGCGCAGCTGCTTCAGTCGCAGTTTTTGCCTTTTGCTCACTGATATATGTGGCAACACGTTCGGGAACTGAGTCTTTAAATTGTTCCAATATAACGAGTTCCCATAATCTCTCAAAATCAGCGACATCAGCCGACGCACACCATTGTGAAAAGCAAGTCGTTAAATCCCGCACAAATTCTAGATGGCTCTGCTTTGGACCTTTTTTCCAAGATCTAAATCTTTGTCTGTAATATTCTGGAACGCGTTCATAAGCCTTCAACACGGCAGCTTTCACCTTTGCATAATCTTGACTATCTGCCGCGGTTACTGCTGAATAGGCCTCTTGAGCTTTACCAGTTAACACACATTGAAGCATCAAAGCACGAGCTGCGGCCGGCCAGTTATACGTGCATCTGCAATCCTTTCAAATAACAGAAAAAAAGAATCTGGATCGCTCTCCGAAAACTTCGGCACCAGTCGCAAATAACGCTAACTCAGGATGCAGTCCAGGTCGAGATGTAATTTTACCCTCACGAATCACCTCGAGTTGATGTTCAAAATCCAAGCGCGTTTGCTCAGTTTGCTGACGCAACTTTTTGTATAAAGGCACAAAAGACGAAGCAGCAGATTTTTCTTCCATCAAAATTTTCTGTTCAACCAATTTACTCTTTATGTTGCCTTTTATTTTTTATTTTTTAGAACTGCTACTAACCTCAACTTGATAGTAGTCTGCTAACTGCAGCAACTGCTCCTTTGTACATTGCTCAAACGCCTCATTAGATGGACAAGCAATAAATTCCTCCACAATCGACATTATCAAAATGCGCCAAACAGCTCAGCAAGTGTATGACTCAAAGCACATAACGGCCAAGATCTAAAAGCAAAGAATGTCCCTCTAGCTAACTCATCCCCAAAAGCTACCTACCTAAACTCAAACCTTTCTCTTCATGCAGTTACCGGCGGTGGGCATTTAAGCACCAAAGCCCGATGGAAAGGAAAAGCAACCAGAAACTGGCGACTCGCCCCAGACTAGAGCTGTAATCGGGCCTTAAAAGTTAGGCCCGACAGGACCCGAGCCCGACAGGTTTCGGCCCGACAAGTACATTTTGATTGACAGCTTTTTAAAAGCCCGAACCCGTTTACAGCCCGACATTATTCAAATGTGCGCACACACACAGCTCTTTTTCCTTTTGTCAAGAATGAGTCATTTATACGTGTTTTAACAATTTATTCCCAACTAACGTAGACTATAGGCCACTTGGAAGTTGGAATAAAGAAATAAAATAAGTCCTCTGTAACATCGTAACATCTCAGCACTCTAAATAGGCATAGGCTCATTTAGCCTATAAATAGACCAACGCACCAATAAAAATGAGTTTTTTTTAAACAAATTTAATTAAGATACATTTAAAGTTAAGATTGGTATTTGGCAATAACGAAATTAAGATAAAGGCTCCGCCGGATTTGCTTCGCCACTAGCAGCTGACATTTAATAAAAGAATAATGCCAACATTAGCGTAAATACTCTGTCCACATTATGCATTTAAGACTCGATGAATATTTAGTTATCATTTGAAAAACCTTTACTCACAACAATTAGGCTAAGCCTACCTGTTATTGTGGAGGAAAATGAATGAATCCACTGTAGATGACTTCAGCGCGTTCCTGCGCTCACTGATGGTGGGTCATTATTCACTCATTATTCTCATTATAAACATGGTCAAAACTTTTCCACACCTCAGACTTTGCTTTAGTTGCTGGTGCAACCAAAATGTAATCGCCAGAGGCAAGCCTCCGTTACACCTACTCAGCATCCATTTTCACATCTTTATCGCACTAATCGAAACACATTACATGACCCTTCGTTTACCTCGCAAACCGGAGCGCAAGCCCGAGCCCAACCCGAGCCCGCGTAAGATGATATAAATTAAGCCCGAACTCGACCGAACCCGTCGGGTCCCATCGGGTCCCGTCGGGGTCGGGCAAAGATCTTCAGCTTTCACGTATGACGACACACCATTCACAATATTCTGACCCGACATCGCCAAAACAAAAGAAAAAACAATACGACTCCCACTCCAAAACTTAGTAAAATAACAATTAAGCGATATGACGGATCAAAACCAACGGACGAGCCCCCACTTTGTCAAGATCAGGCTCTAAAGCCATGACAAAAATAGAAGGACACAGTTTTAACACACAAAATGGAATTTATTAACTAAACAAAAACACGGATACAACAACTAACATAACATAATACAACCATGAAGTGTGAAAGTCAGTAAGGTCAGTAGAATGAGGTGCATGTTTGGATGAATGGAACGTACTGTATGGTGTTGCTTGTTGCATGAACAAAATAGTTCTTCTATATAGGCACCTTCTCAACAAAGAGAGTGGTAGGTTTATGAAGGCGTGAAACACCTGGAACCAGGTGTCCGCAATCTCACTGACAAACGATAGCCACGCCCCCTGCAACAGAGAATAAACCAGACGCAAGGAAACAGGCCAGACCAACAGGCCATCACAAAATACATAAGGGTGAGGAAATGATGACGGAACTGGTCATTTTAGAGTAAATTTTACCTTTGAGATCTAAAAGGGTCAAATGAAAATAATGTGAATGTGTGTGCATGATGGTCTTGTAATTTATATTACTTCAAGAAGAGGCTCCATAGAAGTCTAACTTAAAAATGTAGTGGATTTAAATGATTATGAAAGGGAATCATAGAGCAGTCTGCTGTTAGAAATCTGATGAAGGACAGCAGTCATCTGCTGCCTCAAATATAGAAAACTCTAATGCAAATGTTACATTTCTCAAAATTCATTAATGGAGGTCATCGTACAACAAACCATGCCACTTCAAATTATACCTACTACTGACAAGTGGCTTAATAGGAATACAGTGTTTATCAGGATTTTAACTATTATAACAGTAAACAGATAATCTTAGATTTTTCATCTATTACAGTCTCATTGTTTTTATAATCACGCATTTGCAAACTATTCTATCTCAGACCTTTTGGTGGTTTATAGACATGTGACAATGGTGTAGTTCATTTAGCTTTTTACTTATAACTAGGGTGGCCATATGCGCCATTCATACTGGACACGTCCCAGCCAGGATTTTAATAATGCCTAAAATATCCAGGTTTTGGCTATTTGCACTGTGCAGGTTGATCATTGTGTAACATTCATGAGAGCTATAAAGAGCAGAGCAGACGGCTCCTTATGCTTTTGAATTGTTTTCACTTGTCTGTTCATTCGTCTGACTTTTTTTGGGGGGATTTTTGTGCAGCGACGCTTCAAGTCAATCGAATGAACAAACACGTGCGCATGTTTGCATCGCTTTGATAGTTCCTTCTAGAACTCACCTTCTCACACGCAGCCCCACGATCGGTCGATTATGTACAATACCTGCATGTTATTGGTCAAACTGCTCTGGATGTTTTAGGCAATATTAAAATCCTGGCTGGGACATATTCCATATGAACGGCACATATGGCCACCCTACTTTATGGTTCAAAAATCATAAATGCTGTGTTCATTTGTGATGATTATGTTGACCTAAACTTGTATAAATCGAACTTTTGTTGGCCATGGAGTTTATTTTCTGCAGTAATCCAAAAGCCAATGGAAAAGTCCTATTGGGTTTTTGTCAAGGGTAATGCTAAATTCCAGGTTGACCTATAATTCATCACAACAGCTCTATTTCATACACCGTAAGATATGAAAGCAACATAATTCAGCCTTACAAACATTTCAAACATTGTCTCCATAACAGTCCATAACATCCATACACAGTAAAAAACGTTGGGTTGTTTTTTAAACCCAACCGTTGGGTTATTGGGTCAATGTGTTGGGTTATCTTAAAATTTGTTGGGTCATTTTTTTTTCGTCGTTGGGTTATTTTTAGTTATATCCCAACTGTTGGGTTAAATATGTTTCCCGCTTCACTCCGTTCAAATTTTAAAGGTCCAGTCAGATACTCAGCGCGGACATCAGCAGCAGCCTGCATGATTATGAAAGGTAAGTAACTGTTAATATAATCGTATGATGTATATAACTGTTATAACATTAAGTAATGTTAATTAATGGTTCACACATATTAATGGCTCCTTTCTTTTACTGTTATTTTAACTTCTGCTTTGATTAATTTATGACTATTTTAAATCCTTTTACATTACTTTTTTAATGCACTGCTATACCCTACTTTATTCTGTTTATTCAACACCTATATCACCTGAAATCACAGCTTTTAGACAGGTGAGATATTTCTGTCTCCAATAGTCACACTGATACACATTTTTAGTTCTCCAACGAACAAAATATATATATTTTTTTCATCATGGTGGGGGTTTTCCAACTGATTTCCAACTATTTTTAACTGCTAAACCTAAACATAATTTTAGATTTGTTTAGCTTTAGATTTTCGATCCTTATGTCATATATAAAACATATTTCTGAAGCCACTTTTTCTTGTGATAAATATTTGTGGCTCGCCACAACAAAAGTTACTCCAGTTTATAATATCCTTGTGGGGACATTTGATCCCCACAGTTTAAGCAAAACTTGACACACACACACAAATACACCACCCTTTACGACTGATCAACAATACACCTAATAAATGATAAATATTTAATGATGTCTGGTCTAAAAATAACCTGCTTTCTCTGTATATGTATCCAAATTGTTATCTCACACATTAAATATGAGAAACTATACTGCATCTTTGGGCAGCTGAACCATAGCACTCAAGCTGCAGTCTGTCTGTCCAGCTCCATAACACTGCGTTGAGAGGCTAGCTGTGTCTGATTGCACTGTCTAGAAAACACCCATACGTACAAGCAATCACACACTGAGCACTGCAGCAGACTGCCAATTAGTGAGGAACTGTGGAGGAGCAACCGCTTCCTCACACACAGCACTCATCTGAACATGTGTCCAAGCGTGTTTTGTCGAAACAAAGTGAACCATCACCAGGGATTACCAGTATTTGCCTTATTTTGCAAGCTGACAAAATATATCTCCTTGTCCCATATCTAAATCAATCCTCCCTTCCACTGCTGTTTCACTCTGTTCTTCTTGTTTTCTGCATCCAGTTTTTACTCTCTCTCACTTTATTCACAGAAGCACTCGCTGACCTCCTCTCCCCCTCCTTCTCGCTTCACTCCTTCCCTTGTTCTCTCTTTCTAGTTTGCCCTTGACTTCATAATGCTCACTAGAATCTGCAGTAATCAAGGTGACATGCTACATACACACGCAAGGCAGTACATATGCAATTGCACACGCATACCAGCGCATATGCAAGCACGTGAAACAAAAATACTCACCAAATCCTGAATTGTGAAGACAAGACAATAGAAAAATTAAACACCCTCTTACGTTGTAGAGTCTGTGTGCTTTTGCATGTGAAAAGCATTCTACTCAAAACAATGTAGGCCTATGCTTTGGGAAGGAGCATCATGATACAACAGGTACATGCCTACATATATATACGAATACATCCAAACAGAAACACACAGCAACACTTACACATGCTAAGCTGGGGCAGACTGTGGAGTAATGGACCCCTTCACATGCTCCTCCCAAGGGAAAACTTTGTTTTGGGCATTGCTTTTTATATGGAGTGTGTGTGTGTGTGTGTGTGTGTGTAATCTTGCACATCTGTTTCATGTGCTGAGTACACAAGTGAACAAAAGATTGCACGCCTGAGTGTGTGCTGCATGTGTGTACAGAGGTAAGATGAGGACAAGGAGGTGGGTGCTGTGTTGACAGAAACAAAAATATTTTCACTGTTAGAAACCTAGTGGCTACTCACCTACACATACATGCTTTACGCATAAAAACAGCCAAGAATGCACTCCCACAGCCTCATCAGAAAGCCACAAGTATGCCTTCATTTCTATTAACCCATATTGTACTGGATCATTTAACATTATTAATAATATTACCAAAGTGCTCTAAAACGTATATATTTAAATATTTTTGTTGCATAAATTCATGCATCACATTTATAAAAGTATTCAAGTCTATTCATTTTTATTTATTAAACTGTTTTTTTATTTGCAATTTTTTAAAGGTTTGTAGGTTAAAGTGCACCCATTATAATATACATACATACATACATACATACATACACATATATATATATATATACTGTACAGACCAAAAGTTTGGAAACATTACTATTTTTTATGTTTTTGAAAGAAGTTTCTTCTGCTCATCAAGTCTGCATTTATTTGATCAAAAATACAGAAAAAAATGTAATTTTGTGATATATTATTACAATTTAAAATAATTGTTTTTAAATTTATTATACTTTAAATTATCATTTATTTCTGTGATGCAAAGCTGAATTTTAGGATCCTTATCACATGATCCTTTAGAAATCATTCTAATATGATGATTCATTATCAAAGTTGGAAACAGTTCTGCTGCTTAATATTTTTTCAGAACATGTGATACTTTTTTAGGATACTTTAATGAATAAAAAGTAAAAAAATAAAATAAACAATGTTTTTAAAATATAAATTAATGTTAATGTTAAATTGATAAAAAGTGATAGTAAAGAAAATATATTATTAGAATTTTTTTTTTTTATTTTGAATAAATGCAGTTCTTTTTAACCTTTTATTCAAAACATTTTACATTTTTTTTAAAGTATATTCAAATAGAAAACTATTATTTTAAGTTGTAATAATATTTCACAATATTACTGTTTTTTCTGTATTTTTGATCAAATAAATGCAGGCTTGATGAGCAGAAGAATCTTCATTCAAAAACATTAAAAATTGTAATGTTTCCAAACTTTTGGTCTGTACTATATATATACATTATAAAAACATTTTATTATATGAATCAATTTTTAAAAGTATTTAATTGAAGTATTTAATATTTATGTAAAAGTTTATTTTTTATAGCCACTAATTAATTTTTCTCTGTTCTATAGGTTTATGTAAAAGCAAAACCATCATTTTTAGTCACCCCTAGAGAACATGCACCCCTGGATGGGAATCACTACCATAAATAAAGCAGTTGTGAAGGACTCCCCCGGTTCACAGCAGCACAGTGCCTGCTTCTGACAGATGCCAGATCTAGCCACATGACACTCCTCCAGAAAAGCAAATCCTCCAAATATTTAGCACAGAACACACAAGTGCATTTAAACACACATACATACACACACATACACACACAAACCATTCCAAAGCCCCTCTACCTGTCTTCCGTGCTAAAAGCAATAGACTCTCTGACCTGAAAGTGTTTCCATGTTAGACTGCAACAGATATGACATATTGTGCAACCAAGTAGAAGACTGAATTAAATATTTGACTTTTTACATAGCAGAAGCTATTTTGGACCAAGCAGTCACAACTCGTGTGATGGTGTTGTGAACGTCTCTGGTCACTCTTCTGTTGATTTTAAATTCACTAGAAACCAGGTCCACAAATCTAACTTCAACCATGAAAATTTAATGTTCTCCCGCTTGTTCCCTCAGTCTTTATACAAGCTATGCTCTATTGAATCTGAAACACTGATGTTGCTTGTGAGGGTCCCCAGTGATGCTGGCCTCTCCTCTTCCATGTTCTTTCTCTTCTGTTCTTTTTTTTTCTTTAGTTTTTCCTGTAAGCAAAACATGTTCTTAACTCACCAGATCCATCGCTGTCTCTTTATCTACAACGATAATTCCAAAAACAGACAAGTATGTGTACATACAAAAATCCACATAGTTTCTGTCAGATTACATCTCTAAAACTATACCATTCTGCCTGAGAGCACTATTTTTGCGGGAAGTCGTGGCCTAATGGTTAGAGAGTCAGACTCCCAAATGAAAGGTTGTGAGTTCGAGTCCCGGGTCGGCAGGAATTGTGGGTGGGGGGAGTGCATGTACAGTTCTCTCTCCACCTTCAATACCACGACTTAGGTGCCCTTGAGCAAGGCATTGAACCCCCAACTGCTCCCCGGGCGCAGCAGCATAAATGGCTGCCCACTGCTCCGGGTGTGTGCTCACAGTGTGTGTGTGTGTGTGTTTACTGCTCACAGTGTGTGCATTTCGGATGGGTTAAATGCAGAGCACAAATTCTGAGTATGGGTCACCATACTTGGCTGAATGTCACTTCACTTTTACAGCGTTGCATTCAAGTGTATGCTAAAGCACTTCACTAACAGAATATTAGTTTGAAATACTCTGCCAACAATACAGTAAGCCTCATTGCCTGAAGAGTTCATTCTAATGTACATCTTTCCCTTAATAATTCTGTCTTGCGTCACATTAGAGATTATTCATCTTTATTCATCAGTACTTCTCCACCCACCCTTCCCACATCTCATTTGATTTAAGCCTAAAACAGACATCACACTATTGCTCAAATGCAAACATGCCATAAAAATTAAATTCGGTCCTTTCAGAAAATCTACAGTGTAAATCCTGAGCCTGGATCATCCAGACAGACAGACAGAACTAAAGCCAAACCCGAAAAATGAGCTTTACAAGGGAACATCTGTCAAAGTCTAATCAGTGCCACACAAACAGTCTCTCTCCTTCTGTCCAACACACTCACATATTTCTCCTCGGTTTCCTGATAAATCCTGAAGTCTCTTAAGGTAATATGATGTTTTCTCCATCTTGTTCACAATTGCACTTCTATTCTCTCATTTTCCAATCTCACAGTATTTAAAACGATCTGCTCATTAACATATTACGTTCATTCTTATTCACCACTTTTTTTTTTTTTTTTTTGCTCTTTGCTCATCTCTCTCCCTTTTTTTCCCACAAGCCATTGTCATATTCTGTTTCATCAAATTAAAAAAAATAAATAAATCATGGGAGCTTAGCGACAGGGAGTCAGTTAGAGATGGAAATAGAGAGACAGTAGTTATTCTCTTACCAGCCACTAGAAGTCACTTGTATTGTGTTGCGTGTGTTTGAGTGCAGTTGCTACAGATTTTAGTACAGGAGTCTTTAACAGGGCGACTGTGGTGGTACTGCAGGGGGTCTCATTTTTCAAGACAAATGTTAAATTATGAATGCAATATTTTAAAACAATACAATAATAATAACTTATTTGTATTATTTATATGACATTGTTAATTTAATAAAAGTTTATTCAGCTAAATGTATAACTCGCATTGAAACGTAAGTAAGTAAAGTTTATTTATATAGCACATTTATCACAGCAAAGCTGACCAAAGCGCTGAACATAGTCAAAGATAAACATAAAATAAACAGAACAAAACAGATTATACAGTAAAACAATGGAACATAGATAAAATCCAATTTAAAATGCCTGGGAATAAAGATATGTTTTCAACTTCATTTTAAAAGTTGTGATAGATGGTGCAAGGCGAATGTCCAGTGGAAGTTGGTTCCAGAGACAAGGGGCTGCAATAGAAAAAGCCCTATCACACTTCGTTTTTAAGCGTGAACGAGGGACAACTAAAAGAGCTCTATCAGAAGATCTTAGAGATCTGGAGGATGAAACAGGAATAAGATGATCTGAGAGATAAGATGGGGCTTGACCATTAAAAGCTTTAAAAACAAACAACAAAATTTTAAATTGAATTCTAAAATAGACAGGAAGCCAATGAAGAGAGGCTAAAACTGGTGTAATGTGATCTGTTTTCTTTTCCCCGGTCAACAGCCTTGCAGCAGCATCGTGTACCATCTGCAAGCGTGCAATGGAAGACTGAGGAAGACCCAAATATAATGAATTACAGTAGTCAAGGCGGGAGGTTATAAAAGCATGAATGACTTTCTCCAGGTCATTAAAAGTTAAAAATGATTTCAGTCTCGAGATGATCCGTAACTGATAAAAACTGTACTTGACAACTGTATTAATTTGTTTAGTTAAACAAAGTTCAGAGTCCAGAATGACACCAAGATTTCTGACCTGGGAGGAGACTGAGGGGAAATGCTTGCCAAGCTCATTTATGAGACCACTTCTCAGCTTAGGGGGGCCAAAGACAATTACTTCCGTTTTATTTTGATTAAGTCTAAGAAAGCTATTGGAAAGCCATTTCTTGATATCTTCTAGGCAGGCCAATAAGGGTTGAATGGTATCACCGGCTTTCAATGGTATGTACAACTGGGTATCATCAGCGTATAAATGAAATGAAACATTGTGTCTCCTAATAATGTCTCCAAAAGGTCGCATATATAAATTAAAAAGGAGTGACCCTAAAATGGATCCCTGAGGCACTCCACAGATAATAAGAGCAACAGATGAAGAAAACTTACCTAACTCAACAGAAAAAGACCTGTCTCTAAGATATGAATTAAACCACTGCAAAGCAATACCCCCAATACCAAACAAATTTTCTAACCGGCAGAGAAGAATATCATGATCAACTGTATCAAAAGCAGCTGTAAGATAAAGAAGCAGCAGAACTGAATTTTTACCACTATCCACTGCAAGCAAAATGTCATTGAATACTTTAAGCAAAGCAGACTCAGTGCTATGCTGGGAAGATAAACCAGATTGGAGAGGTTCTGTTAATTTAGCTGCATTTAAAAAGGAAATCAATTGTGAATATACAACTTTTTCTAAAAGTTTTGATAAAAATGAAAGCTTAGAAACAGGCCGATAATTATCAAGGCAATTTTCCTCCAAACCCTGTTTCTTAAGCAAAGGTTGCACTACAGCATGCTTAAAACATTTCGGGACTACCCCAGCACTAAGAGACGAGTTAATCAATGACTGAATGGAAGTCCCGATTTCAGAAAAAGAGGCCTTAATAATCTCAGAAGGAATGACATCAAGTGAAGAGGTAGTTTTCTTCATCTTATTGACCAAATCACAGAGTTCCCTCAAAGAAACATTTTGAAAACAAGAAAAGGAAGCCGGACCTGCCAGCGAAAACAGTGACAGATCTGATGACTGCAAGGTAAAAGAGGAGTGAATAGCTAACACTTTTTCCAGAAAAAAAAAACTGTAACAATTTTTCACAACGTTCAGTTGAGGGTTCCACATGAAACTGACAACCTGGATTAATTATTGAATTAATCGTGGAAAACAGAATTCTAGGTCTATGAGAGTGTGTATTAATCAAATCTGAAAAATACTTAGACCTAGCTGATTTTGCAGCTTTCAGAAAGTTAAACAAACATTCTTTGAAAAACTCACAAGACACAGTTAACGAATCCTGTTTCCATTTCCTCTCCGCTTGACGACATGCCCGCCTAAGAGAGCGAGCATTGTCGTCGAGCCAATAATAAGTTTTTTGCCTGGGTGACTTTAACTTAAAAGGTGCAATAACATCTAAAATATTAGAACAATTTGTATAGAGAAGAGATGTCAGTTTATCAGGCCCAATGGAAGACTCAACAGCATTCAAAATAGATCCTTCAACAGCGTTAGCATCATAGAGTTCACTAAACTGAGGAGGAATAGATGAGTTTATACAGCGAGCGTAATAGCCCAGATGTTTTTCCATAACTGCAGAATTCTCAGTATGGACAATAAAAACAATAGGGCTGTGATCAGAGAAGGAGACATCTTCTATGTTTACATCTTCTACAGCAACACCATTTGTCAAAATAAGGTCCAGAGTGTGACCATGAACATGAGTTGCTCCAATTATATGTTGCATAAAACCAAAAGATTCCAAAATATTACCAAATTCACTGACCAAGGGTCGACCTGGGCAGCACACATGTATATTAAAATCTCCCAATAATAACAGCTGATCATATGATGGCAAGATATGAGTTATAAATTCACAAAAATCTCGTATAAATGTACTGTCAAAATTAGGTGGCCTATAAATAAGCGCACAGAACACTGCAGTGGAATCAAACTCTAGCACAATATATTGTAACTCAAATGATGCATAAGTCCCGACAGAAACGGGACGTATGTTAAGGGTTTGTTTAAAAACCATGGCAACTCCACCTTGCCAGTACATCGTGGTGTACTAATAAAACAACAGTCCGGCGGACACAGTTCTTCAAAAACAGACGACTCACCAGCAGAGGCCCATGTCTCCGTTAGGAAAAGTATATCCAACTTATGTCCGAATAACGTATTAGCCTTAGCAAATTTAAATGCATGTACAAGTATATGATTAAGCTAATACATGACTAATAGCTATGCAATGAAGGCATCTGTAGATAAATGAATACAATACTCCACATGTGTTTTTATATAGGCCAAGTTTATAATGTAACAAGCAATTTAATACAGTATGTCTAAATATCTAATTGGGGTTGTTTTTCTGCTAAGGGTACAGGACGACTTCAACACATTGGGGGGCAAATGGATAAATACTGTAAAATATGGACGAGAACCTCAGCCTTCCCTCAGCCAGAACACTGAAGATAGGTCATGGATGGGTCTTCTAGCATGACAATGACCCAAAACATACCCCTAAAGCAACAAACGTGTGGCTCAAGAAGAAGCACATTAAGGTCATGGAGTGGCCTAGCCAGTCTCCAGACCTCAATCCTACAGAAAATCTGTGTAGGGAGCTGAAACTTCGATGTCAAATGACAGTCAAGAAACCTCAAGAGTCTAGAGAGGATCTGTAAAGAGGAGTGGATCAAAATCCCTCCTGAAATCTGTGCAAACCTGGTGACCAACTACAAAAAAACATCTTACCTCTGTGCTTGCCAACAGGGTTTCTGCACCAATTACTAAGTCATGTTTTGCTTAGGGATCAAATACTTATTTCACTTACTGAAATGCAAATCAATTTCTAACTTTTATATAATGTGTTTTTATGGATTTTTTGGTTGATATTCTGTCTCTATCCATAAAAATAAACCTACCATATAAAATCACAGATCCTTCAATTCTTTGTAAGTGGGCAAACTTACAAAATCAGCAGGGGATCAAATAAATATTTTCCCCACTGTATATATCCATCCTCATTGTAAACATTGTATAAAATTGTCACAGACACACAAACACACACACACACACACACACACACACACACATACGGTTGTTCCCAGGTTTCCAGTTGCACACAATTCTTACAACCACATCCACAGAGACATGCAAAATGAAAGCACTCACACTTGCTTACTTCCATGGTCAAAAATACACATAAAAAAACCACACACATATGCTCTCTCTCTCAAGCTCTCTCACACTCACACACACAAACTCTAAACTGAGAACACACCCAGCACTTATTTAAATGCATCACTCCCAAAAGGGAAATACACAGTGCTACAACTGCTTGATTAAATGATTGATCAACTGGATGATTGACTGAAGATCTTGTCATATACATCCTGTAGCCTATGTTTAATCATGTATGGTAAAACCAAGAAAAAAATATCTCATAATACCAAAATGGTTCATTAATTAATACTTCCTGTCCTGCCTAACAGAAATTTGGCCAGTATTGTTTTAGACTTTTATTAAAAGCCTTGTGTGAAGGTATCCACAGCCTCCAGACAAGGTGGGGCTGGTCTCCTCATGTCTGCAGTGTAGCTACTCTAGTCTACACCTCCTCGCCTAACTGGCTTTCCCCTCGCTCACCCCGTCTTTCTTCCTTTTAATCCGCGAATAATGTCTCCGGTGGACAGTCTAATTTAGTGCTATTAATCATTACCACACAAGACCGATCCGGTGACGTCCAGGTTCATGCCACAGACATACACACGCACGCAGCCACGCCTCCCATCTACTATCACATCACGGCTGTAATAAAATTGGCTGCAGTTGTAGCTTGTCGCACGTGCCACTGGCATTCTGATGCCACCTTCACGCACGATTAGTGCAGACGTTACGTGAGACGAAAATTTCTGGAGACACTCGCCGTTATCACAGACCAGGTTACAACACTAATAACCAAAGTCTATAAATGGCTAATAGCGTCCATGTAAAATATATTAAATATCAAGTCTACATCCTTCACATATACTTTATGGGGATATCTAATAAATCACCCCGTAACGGCTCGTTTCCTCGGTAGTGAACTCTAAAACTCTCGCGTTCACATGAAGTCGCTCCTCGAGACGCGTCACTTATATACGCTCAGATGATCACAAACCCACTGCCTTGACACAGTTAGGCGTTTACATTGTGTAGGGACTGGTTTTTTTTTTTTTTTTTGGAGAAGAGATCAACAGGGAAAGCACGTTATTTAATTATTTTTTCTTTTCAAAAATTGGTCTTAAAAACACAACAAATGTATTGGATTGACATTGAAAGCAATATATATATATATATACTGACATAAACATGGCAATAGGCGCTGGTCAATTCCTCTGTGGGAGATCGTATGGCTTGCTGTTACCTGATGTTTGCAATTACGTTTCCACACACAAATCAATACCACGAGTTCGACTTTCGTCACAATTTGTATGATTTAAAAATATCCGCCTTTAGTGTACAGAAAACAAATGGTGCAGAAGAGACTGACTTACATAAACGGTGAGAAGCCGAATTGCAGAGGGCAAGTAGTAAAATCAGACAACAACAAATCCACGCCGGTCTGCTGATGATGACATTGCCCTCTTCAAAGAGTAAAGACGGAGGTGACAGTAATTTCAAACAGTGTCAAAAAAGATTAGATGAAAAATGATATGAGAGGAGACCGAGCATCAGTGCGCTGACTGTTGGCTGCTTGTAAACAACATCCTCATCCCCATTCACCCTCCGCGCGGAGCTCGATGAGAAAGCGCTTCGCTATCCATGGTGCAGTTCACTGCGACGTTAGCGAAGAAAAAAAACATCCGTTCAAAGCAGGCCCAAAGAACCATTCACAAATGCAGTCTGTTAGTGCCTGCCGACTAACAACGAGACGACTTCATGGTAATGAATGCAGAGCCCGCAGATAAACAGATATGTCGGCGGTGGCGGCGCACTTCGCGCTGATATTAATATTAATATTAATATTCTCGCTTTAGAGCCCGTCGGTCACCGGAGAAGCAGACTGATTCCGTTCTGATGCGCGCCTCGCTCTCCTTAAATGACGTTGCATCGTGTTGCTGTTTTGTGAAGGGAGACATTTTCTGCCCTCGCAAAACTAAATATAAATTCCACCGACTGTTGTTATGCCGTGGTTGCGTTTACATTCTCATGCCTGCCCTTGCCTCCACCTTTCTGACAGCTGATTCGACGCACGTATTTACGATTTTTGTCTGCGTTCGCTGTGTGCAGACGTAAGCAGTCTGTCAGCGCGAGGCAAGCGCGCCAACGAACCCCAATACTCCACCAACAACACCGAGGAACTGAATATTCTATACCACATTTTTCTCATGCTTATCTCTCTTTTCACTTACACATTTGTGTTTAGCATATTTGAATTTAACATAAAGGCATAACCACCTTCTCTCAGTCGTGACAATCACCTAATTCACCTGAAGAGGTAGCCCACATTACAGCACTCATCCACATAATCACCTACCATCATAGACAAACTATCAACAGCAAGAACAGCTCATGAACCTCTTGCTCTCACTATCCCCACACTTAGATGATCTCCTGCATGTGCTATTCATGCAGGCATGAGAAAAATTTGTGATTTGAGTTAGAGACAAGTGAGGGAGAAACGTGAGAAGTAATACTTGAAGACATGGAGAACAAATCATAAAAATAACATTACTCACACTTCAGGATGGCAGAGAGTCATTGTGTCATCACACATTTAATTAGAGTAGCTCATGTGCATTCGACATGAGATTGCACAGAAATAATTGGAAAGCATGTAACCATTTATCAGTAATGAATCACAATTTACCTTTACACACACAAAAAAGAACTTGGTACAAAAAGGTAATGCAGACACAAGACAATGCAATAGACTTGTAAGCATGAATTTATACAAATTATGCATGGTTTGAGATATTTCTGTACATGGGATATATGAAATGGGTTATTACTCAAATGACTGCTCTATTTTTTAACTTTATATAATATTTAATGTACAATTTTCATTGTTAAATGGCAACTCTTTTAACCGACTAATTGGTGAACAATTTTTTTTGATCCAGTTCTTTTTGGAAATCAGTTGAACTGATATACACAAAACTGAACAAATCATTATCAAGACACCAGTTTAAAAGTTAGATTTTAAGGCTTCTTAACTTTGGTTGAGTCAATTACATTCATGTTTTCATTTTATTCGTATAGTGTTTTTTACAAATATCGTTTTAAAGCAGCTTTACAGAAAATGCATTAAAGGGTTAGTTCACCCTAAAATGAAAATGATGTCATTAATAACTCACCCTCATGTCGTCCCAAACCAGTAAGACCTTTTTTCATCTTCAGAAGAAAAATTAAGATTTTTTTGATGAAATTGGAGAGTTATTTGACCCTCCATAGACAGCAACTCAACTGAAATGTTCTCAGGTCCAGAAACGTATTAAATACATCGGTAAAACAGTGGCTCAACTTCAGTTTTACAATTCTACAAGAATACTATTTTTTTGAGCAAATAAAACAAAAATAACAATTTACTTAACCATTCTCCTCCACCGAGTTAAGTCTTCCACCATTTTGGAGAGTACCCAAAAATGTATTGGACGTAATCAGTGTTGTTTACATTCGGGAGAAAGTACCCTCACCGCCTGATGAGGGGAGATATATTTATATATTAATATAGGACATGGAGCTGCTGCTGCTTCAATCATCAGAGTCTGTATTGTTTTTTCATACAATGTAAAACAGTTCAATCACTCTTATGTCAATCAATGACAGTGCATCACTTCAAGAGTAGGCTAATCACAATATACAGAATTACATATACATATACAGTTTTTCTCCTTTACTACTGTTTTCCACAGACTAAGCATAGATACTATGAAATATTCACTGATAACATATATAACATTTTACACGTGAATAAATCCTAAAAATGTGGTTATGTTTTCCAGAATTATTCTTTCTGATACATTTTTAGTACAGACACTCATTTTCAATGTCATTTGGCACTTACAACTTACTCATTGCATTATTTCACCAAACCTCATCTTATTTGTGGACTTACTCTAATATTGCGCCTTCTCTCTGAGACCGCATGGTCTCCATCACTAGCATGAAATGTATAACTAGCACGCGTGACGCAGCACACAGACGTGACTTGAAGCAAACTTTTCCAGGCCTGTCATAACAGTAAACTTAAACACTTTAAACTATGTAGTTAACATTTCTTAAACTCTTACATGTCCAAAAACATACTCTCATTGGTTTTATGTAATTCATACCTGATGAGGGGAGATATATTTATATATTAATACAGGACACGGAGCTGCTGCTGCTTCAATCATCAGAGTCTGTATTGTTTGAGCAGCGTGCGTGCCCCCTCCTCAAGCAGGCGAACACTCCCAAAAGGTAAAAGCAATCAAATAATCGAACGATGGAGCAGGGAACATTAATCGTCAACGAAATAACCACTAAAAACATTTAAGAAATACATTCTCTTGTCATCACATCTTACATATCATATATTTATTTACTACTATTTATCTACTTATTTATTTACAATTATCTACTTTTGTAACCACCACAAAACGCGGACAGGAACATAATCTGCGAAATAAGCATTGTTTACGCATGGGGAAAGCGTGCATTGTAATACTAGCTAAAATTGTGGAAGACATAACTCTGGGGAAAAGAATGGTTGAGTAAATTGTTATTTGTTTTCTTTGCGAAAAAAAAAATATTCTCTTAGCATCGCAAAACTGAAGTTGAGCCACTGACGTTTTACTGATGCATTTAATATGTTTCTGGACCTGGGAACATTTCAGTTGCATTGCTGCCTATGAAGAGTCAGATAGCTCACAGATTACAAAAATATCTTCATTTGTGTTCCAAAGATGAATGAAGGTCTTAGGAGTTAGGAACAACAAATGAGGGTGAGTAATTAATGACATCGTTTTCAATTTGGGGTGAACTAACCCTTTAAGAGTGATCTGTTATCAAAGGTGACTGTCAAAGTAATGTTCTGAGATAATGCAAATCCTGCATTAGTAATGTCTCCATATGAATATAGAGACCATGAACAAACAAACAAACAAACAAACAAAAAAAGTGTGTGTGTGTGTGTTGTGATCATAATAAATTGCAATTAAGGAGCATTTAGCAGTTTTATATATTGATTCATAACTGTGACATGAATGACGGGGAAAACCAATTCAGGTCTAAAATTTCTGGAGAAATACATTTCATCTCAATGCTAGTTTCTTGGCTTGTAAAAAGTGCACAACCTGGTGCTTCAAAACTCTGCTTCATGGGCACACAAAAGAATAGACTTACAACAAAAAAATGTGTACTACGGGATATCTCTAAGGTTCATCCTTTGACTAGAAAAAAAACAGGTGACACACTAAAATGTGAAGTTCTTAGTTTATACCAGCGTTTAGTTTCTCCACTGATAGGAAAAGGACAACAACCACTTCTTGAATTTATACAGTTTATTTATATAACAATTTACTCACAATAATAAAATAGGCAATAGAAAAAAAAAGGTAAAAAAAAACAACTCACTGGTCAGTTAATGCTGCAACACAATTCACCACAATTCATCAGCTTAAATCTATACTCCAAATTCCATCCTACATCAATATATAAAATCAAAGCATAAAAATGAAATGAATAAAAAAAAGAGTTCGTCAGTCTGTAGTCAAATCCCAAACCACATTCAAGGTCTATGGGCCTTATATGGAAATCCGCCAGATGAGCGGACCACGGAAGAGAGTGCTGATTCAGATGAGGTACCGTAGTCTAAATAGTCTGTCCCTTTACGCAGCTCCGTGATTCCAATGCAAACGGCGGCAGCACTGAGGAGGAATAAACGTAGCCCTTAGTCTCACGCAAATTTATAGTACAGCTCTCGCACACACACATAAGTTGATAGGCAGGACAACTTTCCTTTACTTAGCTCAGATCAGGCGTTGAATCCACCGCATGAACCTCTGCGTCCCTCTTCTGATCCGCTTTCACTTATCTCCAGTATGCGTTGTACTCAGATCCGTGCCCACTGTTCGTCTGGCTGTGACTTCCTGAAATCAATCGCAGCGATCTGTGTTCCTTTCCCGTACGTTCAGCTCGCGGTATGCGTGCGTTCCTCCGTACCCCTTCACTCTGCCCCCCGCTCCCTTGTTTCTCGCTTGCCTTCTCTTATACCAACTGCCGCACCTGTCCTTAATTACTCCATTAGTCCGGGCAGGCTGTCAAATGCCACCAATGTCACAGCAAGAGGGTTGGGTCTGTCAATCATAACTGTTCGGAAGTATTTAGACCCACACATAAGCAACCCGTGACACAGCATTAAATAATCAAAATACACACACAAACCAAATCAATTACATGGGTGAAATAAACAACACACAAAAGGGTTCAATACTATAGACAGACAGATGTTCCACATTTGACATTTCCCCCCCTCTTTAATAGAGGTCGTCCCGACCCCTTACTTACTGCGATAGCGGGCTGGGGGCATTCCCAAATTGAGGCGCTCGGAGCGACGTACAGTAGGCAAGCTAGCCTCATCATGCTGTCCTATGGAATCTGCTGGAGGGTCAGGTGGGGCCAAAGCTAGATCTCGCTCTTCAATAGGTGGCTGATGATTATACGTCACCACTAGGCCAGGAAGCCACCAGGTTGGAGGGGGCATTGATTCTATCGGGCGGCATGCTGGAGGTTGTGATTCCTCTGGTTCCTGACTAGGCTGCAACATATCCAAGGGGCATGGTTGGAGGTTATTCCTATGTACTGTGCGGGTGGGTGCTTCCTTACCCTCTGGTCGAAGTACATAGACTGGGTGGTTTTCCCGGAGCTGCTTGACCACCACATACGGTTCTGGTGCCCACCTCAGGTTCAACTTTCCTTTGGCCCTCCTGCGGAAGTTGCGGACAAGCACTCGTTCCCCTGGGAGCAGGGATGCCAGCTTGACTCTTCTGTTGTATCTGGCCTGGTCTCGGTCCTGTCGTTGTTGAGTATGCCTGGTTACTGTCTGATAGGCATGGTTCAAAGCTTCCTGGTGCCTCTTTACCCACCCCGACAGGGTATGGGACTCGGTTTCAGGTTTCAGGCCAGTTACCCAGTCGACAGGCAATCTGGCATGCCTCCCAAACACAACGTAGTGAGGGGTCATTCCGGTGGTGCTGTGAATGGTGTTGTTATATGCCTGGACAAGAGCGGGAAGCCGGTTTGGCCACTGGGCTTGGCTGGTTTCATCCAGGGAGTTTAACAGCCCCAACAGGGTCTGATTGAACCTTTCACAAGCTCCATTCCCTTGGGGGTGATAGGCTGTGGTGCGGCTCTTCTGGCAACCGTAAAGTTGGCAAAGTTCCTTCATCAGTGATGACTCGAATGATGCCCCCCGGTCTGTCAGGATCCGTTCAGGACAGCCAAAGGTCTGGATTAGGTTGTTGTATAAGGCTTGAGCTGTCGTGTTGGCAGACTGGTCTCTCGTGGGCACTGCAAGGGCATACTTGGAGAACAGGTCAGTTACAACTAGGATGTAGGGGTACCTGTCCTCAGGCCGCCCCAGGGACAGATAGTCTACCCCAACCACCTCAAATGGGTAACTAGTTAGAATGGATACAAGAGGAACCCTCACCTCTGGCCCAGCCTTGGCACAGACACATTGAGGGCAGGTAGTCGTCCACTGCTTTACATCCTCAGTCATCCTTGGCCAATAGCAGCGCTGCCGCAGGATAGTAAGGGTCCTTTCACTACTTGGGTGTCCCATCTCCCCATGGTAAGTCTCCCAGACCTTCCTAGCTTCTTGCTTGGGGACTACCGCCTGGAAGATCTCTTCTCCAGACCCTGCTTGCTGGTACAGTCGTCCCAAAATGCCGTCTCGCAGCACAATCCGATCCCATTCTCGTCGTAGTTGTTTTGCATGCGAGGACAAAGGGCTACTAACCTCCCGGGGTGGAAGTCCCTGTTCCTTCCTCTGCCGTATCTGCACTAGCTCTGGGTCCTTGGCCTGCAGGTCCGCCCAAGATGGTTCTCCTACTATCACCCTCCTGGCAAGAGATGGCCTTGGATCTTGCGGTTCTGGTAACCTGGAGAGAGCATCTGCATTTTTATTTTGGGTACCTGGCCTGTACTTGACGACGTACTTGAAGTTTGCCAGCTGGGCCACCCACCGCTGTTCCACAGCACCAAGACGGGCAGTGTTAAGATGAACCAATGGGTTATTATCTGTGAACACAGTAAATTCAGCTCCATACAGATAATCTTTGAATTTCTCGGTTACAGCCCATTTCAGGGCTAACAATTCTAACTTAAAAGAACTATAGTTCTGATCATTTCTTTCCGTTGGCTGGAGACTACGGCTAGCATAAGCAATCACTCTCTCTTTTCCCTCTTGTACTTGAGCCAATACTGCCCCCAGACCCTCTAAGCTGGCATCAGTATATAGCCTAAATGGTTGGGAAAAGTCTGCATAAGCCAATATGGGTGTGGTAAGTAACGCTTCCTTAAGTAAATCAAAGGCCTGCTGGCATTCAGGTGCCCATGTAATCGTGGCAGTCTTACTCTGTGCCGCCGTGCCACGTGTCAGTGCATTCAATGGAGTGGCTATTGTGGAGAAGGCAGGTATAAACCGTCGATAATACCCTGCAAATCCAAGGAAGGATTTTACCTGTTTCACGGTCTGGGGAATTGGCCAATCCCTTACCGCAGCGGTCTTTTCTGGATCGGTTGCCACCCCCTGCTCACTGATAACGTGCCCCAGATATGTCACTCTGCGCTGAAACAAGTGGCATTTTGCAGGCTGGAGTTTCAGCCCGTGGCTGTGTTGCAGGTGACTACTAAAATCTGAGGAAAATACCACTACATCATCCAAATATATCAGTAATGAATCATTGACTAAGTTGCCTAAGCAGCGTTGCATTAGTCTTTGGAATGTAGCAGGAGCATTACATAATCCAAATGGCATCCGATTGAATTCATACAGCCCAAAAGGAGTTGCGAATGCGGTCTTCTCTCTATCTATGGGATGCATTTCCACTTGCCAATATCCACTTGCAAGATCTAATGTAGAATACCACCTGGCAGATTTAAGTCCAGTCAAAGCCTCCTCAATACGGGGCAGCGGATAGGCGTCTTTATGGGTGAGGGCATTAAGTTTTCTGTAGTCCACACAGAATCTCCAATTTCCATCTTTTTTCTTCACAAGCACTATTGGGGCTGCCCAAGGGCTTGCGCTCTCTCTTACCACGCCACTTGTCAGCATATTCTGTAACAAAGATCTCAGTTCGGTATACAAACTTGGGGGAATGGGACGGTACCGCTCGCGACTGGGGGGTGCTGAGCCCGTGGGTATTTGGTGTTTCACCACTCCAGTACAGCCAAAGTCTTCATTATGGTTGGCAAATGCTTTTGACCACTTATGCAACAGGTTTGTCATATCCCTCTGCTGGTCTGGAGTCAGGCCGTCTCCCTGTAGAGCCAGTGCTGGATGTGGTTCAGTTGCGTCCGTACCCCCCACCGTCCCAATGTGTCTCACCTCTACCTCCACCACATCCGCTGCCACGCTGTTGAGGACAAGCTCTTGTTCCCCTTGGATATCAGTCATAGCCACTTCAGTCACTTGAGCCAATGGCTGTCGCTGGGGGACCTCCACAGGGTATGGGTTAGGGTTGCACAGCCGCAATGGAACTCTCCCACCATGTAGCACTGCCAGTGTGCGGCCCACACACCACTCTGAGTCACTATCAGGGAGGGGTTCTATGATTACATTACATGCCTGTTTGGGGGCACCTTCAGATACCTGTGTCCACACAAGCATCTCTGTCTGGGGTGGAATGACCACTGGTTGCTGGCGTAGTAATTTGGCCATGCCTTGGTAAGGGGGGAGTGACCCTCTAGTGGAAATGCAATGGCACTCTGTAAACGCTCGAACCCAAGCCTGGCCTTGGACCAGCGGTATGGTCGTCTTAAAAGCAGCCAACCCTGGGTGGTTCCCTTGAGTGAGAGCAGACCAGACAGAATTAATAATATTCATACCAAGTATGCCCTTATCTGGCCCCAAGCATTCATCGTTCACAATTATTACCCCCTTTGCAGGCACATAGATACTTCCTACTCTGCAATCGACCAGAGCATAGCCAATATATGGAATCTTCAAACCATTGGCTGCACGTAGGGTCAACCAGGGAGTCTCCTCAATATTGGTCAAACAGGTACTTCCCAAGTATTTGTTAAACAAACTTTGGCTCAAAAGGGTAACCTGTGACCCCGTATCCAGCACAAATGGCACCGACATTTCATTCATCTTTATAACAACATCAAGACACTCACCGATCAAAGCGGATTTCTTTTGCGACATGGGCCCCTCATCCTGGCCAACAGCCCCCACTACTTGGCCCTCAGCTGTAGGGGAAATTAAAAATCCCGCCGCCTGGACGGTCTATGCGGGCACCAGCGTTGCACATGTCCAGCTTCGCCACAGCCTAAGCAAATGGGCCGGCCCTCTGCGTCCCACTGGTAAGCCGACATGGGCGTTTGTCGTTGCCTCACCTGGGGCACCTTTGTTGGGGCCGCAGAACTGCTCGTGGGTCGAGTGCTGGGGGCTGGCGGTGCTTCTCTCGTTGCACCCTGACCTCTTCCATTAAACTGGCCGAAAGGGCCATCATCTGCTCTCGCATCTCCCCTATTAGGTCCTGCTGCAGTTCTTCTCTTAACTGACTTTTCAGTTGTTCTAGGTGGGATCTGTCGTTTCTTGGTGGTGGGGCTGTGACCCTCTGGGAGATGGCAACCTCCTCCCCCTCCTGTAACTCCTGTTCCAGAGCCCGCGCTTCTTTGCAAGCTGTACTGAAAGTCAGGCGTTCATCTCGCCGGAGCTGGCGGCTTAACTCCTGTTTAATGGGCCCTGCGCCTAGGCCCACCATCAGTTGGTCCAACAGTAGGTCCTCTCCATCCTCAGTACCACCTGCATCTCGCTCCTGCCATCTGGAAAAGAATTCTCTCAGCCTTAGTATATAAGCACTCACAGTTTCTTCTGCACGCTGTCTACAATTAAAAAAACTTGCTCTCAACTGCGCCTTAGTGGTTGGTTTAGCATACAGTGTCTGTAACTGTTGCAATACTTTTGCTCCTGTGTTCTTACTTGAAGGTTGCACAAGATGCAGCTCACGCTTGGCATCGCCTTCCAGAGCCCCCAGCAAAAAGTCTGCTTGCTGTTGTTCACTCAATCCTTGGGCCCTCAACATGGCCTCCACCTGAACCCTCCATTCTCCAAATTTAGCTCTATTGCCATCAAATTTCGGAATCCATGCAGCCCCCATAAACCATGGCATAACAAACTGAGCCATAATGGCTGGATTATTGCTACCACCTACTGACAAGTTACCGCTATTACCTGGAGTC
Source organism: Carassius carassius (assembly GCF_963082965.1). Lineage (NCBI taxonomy): Eukaryota > Metazoa > Chordata > Actinopteri > Cypriniformes > Cyprinidae > Carassius > Carassius carassius. The sequence goes on along the minus strand of NC_081758.1, from coordinate 23,409,414 downwards.
GAGTCCATTACCTATCAGTGGAGCTGGTATCCTGCCGACTACGCCAAATAAGGACACACTAAAATGTGAAGTTCTTAGTTTATACCAGCGTTTAGTTTCTCCACTGATAGGAAAAGGACAACAACCACTTCTTGAATTTATACAGTTTATTTATATAACAATTTACTCACAATAATAAAATAGGCAATAGAAAAAAAAGGTAAAAAAAACAACTCACTGGTCAGTTAATGCTGCAACACAATTCACCACAATTCATCAGCTTAAATCTATACTCCAAATTCCATCCTACATCAATATATAAAATCAAAGCATAAAAATGAAATGAATAAAAAAAAAGAGTTCGTCAGTCTGTAGTCAAATCCCAAACCACATTCAAGGTCTATGGGCCTTATATGGAAATCCGCCAGATGAGCGGACCACGGAAGAGAGTGCTGATTCAGATGAGGTACCGTAGTCTAAATAGTCTGTCCCTTTACGCAGCTCCGTGATTCCAATGCAAACGGCGGCAGCACTGAGGAGGAATAAACGTAGCCCTTAGTCTCACGCAAATTTATAGTACAGCTCTCGCACACACACATAAGTTGATAGGCAGGACAACTTTCCTTTACTTAGCTCAGATCAGGCGTTGAATCCACCGCATGAACCTCTGCGTCCCTCTTCTGATCCGCTTTCACTTAGCTATCTCCAGTATGCGTTGTACTCAGATCCGTGCCCACTGTTCGTCTGGCTGTGACTTCCTGAAATCAATCGCAGCGATCTGTGTTCCTTTCCCGTACGTTCAGCTCGCGGTATGCGTGCGTTCCTCCGTACCCCTTCACTCTGCCCCCCGCTCCCTTGTTTCTCGCTTGCCTTCTCTTATACCAACTGCCGCACCTGTCCTTAATTACTCCATTAGTCCGGGCAGGCTGTCAAATGCCACCAATGTCACAGCAAGAGGGTTGGGTCTGTCAATCATAACTGTTCGGAAGTATTTAGACCCACACATAAGCAACCCGTGACACAGCATTAAATAATCAAAATACACACACAAACCAAATCAATTACATGGGTGAAATAAACAACACACAAAAGGGTTCAATACTATAGACAGACAGATGTTCCACATTTGACACAGGTTTGACTCGTTACAAAAGAGAGATGACGCAATATTTACTGTGAGCACTACATCAGGAAGCAAGAGTACCTTGCATTAGGCAAAACATTTTCAAACGCATCGGCTGTGCGAGCCTCATCCTGCACGCGCGCACGCACAGTCGCTCCACCCTCCTATAGATGTCCGCACGCGCGCGATGAGCGTTCATTTCATTCAACAAAACCGCGCTGCTGGTCGTTCCATGTAGCATGCATATATTTACGATATCTCACTATCTCATGTCTTATTCTGACACAAGTGTAGGCGTTTGTTGCGTTTTTGTTGCCTAGGCGCCACAACAAAGTCTCGAAATGCGTTATTTGTTGTTTACGAACGATTCATGTTAAACCAAAGGGTGATTTAAAGAAACGACTTTCAGTCATGCGTACGCGGATTCGTAAGTGATTGGAGATAAACACCCGATAGCAGGTTCTGAAAAGTCTCCACATACATTTACAATGACGCGATTAGAAAGCGAATCGTTATCTGTTTGACCAATTGAACTGATCAAAGTGCAAACAAGAGAAACGAGAGAGGCTTCTATCAGTGAAGGTGAGGAAGAGGAATCGTTTGCTACAGGGATCACTAAAAAAAGTTGGCCACTTAATGGGAACTGATAACGGTAGGCTCTCACGAATCTCAGTACGGTAACGTTACAGGATTTGACTGGAGAATGACTTCACATCTGAAAATGGTTTAAATTTTAACTTTAACCTAAAGTTTTAAATTCTGTAACTAACACCTTAAATCTGGTTAAACTGTAGGCCTAAATGTTTAAATATTTAAATACATTTAAATTAAATGTTTAAATACATTAGGCCTATTGAATTGGTCTGTCGTAACACTAAACGTTGCAAGTATGCTGACTTAATTAGTACACATATATTTCACAATTTAAATGCAACTGTGGATTTGAATTGCTGGAAGGTCACATAACTCAACATCACTGCCCTAAGTGGGGTCAAGATGTCAGATTGTAAATATTAAAATGATTCTTGCTTAGCATATTTAACTAAACAAGTTGGTTTCGAATGTCACGTTTGAAATACGGCAATTTAATGATTAATGAGAGGCATTCTGGGATAACTCATACATCAATAATGATATAAAATGGCTATCTCTGAAATTCTACAATCAGGTTTGTGATGCTGATAAGCACCATTAAGACACAGGTTGTAAAATAGAAAGTTGCATGCTAAATTAAAATTAAAATTAAAACCTCTTTTTACTGATTTTCACGGTAATCATAATTATGTAACCATATATTATCTGGTTGCATATACATTTATAAAAAGTTACTGTAAAATTAAATTATTTTTTAAATCTATTTTATCCCCACTGTGTATGGTAAGGAAACCTACTGCTAACAAATTTCTGAAAAAGCATTTCTATCCCATTCTAATAACCAAAAGTCTACATCTTAATCTGCACCTTTGCTAACTGAGGAACTATATGGTACCATATTAATACACAAACACATTGTTTTGCAAATAAATCAACCTTTTAAAATGTTTAGGAGCTTTAGCTCAGTTGTCAGCAAAATAAATGATGGGGTCTGCTGCTCCGAGTTTGTGCACACATCCCAGGTGCAACAGGTCACAGAAGTAGGTCCTGGTTCAACAATTATGGCAGTTATAATATCAAATCAAACCGCTGTAAATAATTATCAAGATATAACATCATAAAGTAGCTGCTAGGATCCATCTGAATTAACTAGATGGTTCCTATATTAGATTATACAGCTCACTATTGTCCATATACTCATGTCCAGTTTAGAAGTTTAGTGTTCGTTAAAAATAAATCTATATTAGCTAAATCACTCACTTTTGAAACTGAGAGACAGGTATTACATATATCAGACAGCTAGGTTACTATCTGCAGAGACACTAAACCCATGACTACAAAACGGTCTGTAATATAATAATACATTGAAACAGATAATAAACGGCTATTCACTACTTCACATCATTGGTTCAAAGACTTGCGCCTGGTTGCTAATATTTTTCTAACCCCAAATTAATTAAAATGTGGGGTGATGTGTGATCAGCAGTAAAACACTGAGAAGACTGTGTGACCAACCTTAATCTGTTTCGCTTTCTCTGTTTTGTTCTCTCTTTCTCAATTTTAGAGTTAATGGGAAAGGAGGACAAGTCACAGTGGAAGGAGTTAATCGAGGATATAAGTGTTTTACAATGGGTATTTTCATTTCTGTTTTTAGGTGAGATCTGCAGCACACACAGAAAAAAAAAAAACTTTTGGGTGCTAAATAGAAATTTCCATGATGCTTCCCCTTGTGTGTCAGGTTGACACTGTAACATTATCACTAATTCTGTATGTATGTGTGTGTGTGTGTGTGTGCAGGAGCGGCCTGTCTGCTGCTGATGATCTATTTGATGTTCACTTCTCTGTGGCTCTTTCCCACACTCTACTTCTCCTGGCAGATCTATGATTGGCATACACCTGAAAGAGGTCAACCCATCACTAGAACACACATTTCTATTCTTAACAGTCACAAAATGTGTTACACATATGGATGGTTTAATGGATAGCACACCTAAAAATGAAAGTGCTGTCATCATTATTTACTCACTCATGTCGTTACAAACCTGTAAGACTGACTTTTCAGGTTTCAATAAGACATTCTGAGAAAAGTCTGTTGTTTTTTTGTCAAGGGTCAATAGTCACTAAAACTGTTGGTTACCAACATTCTTCCAAATATCTTTTCTGCTCCACTTAAGCCATATAGGTTTGGAAAGACATGAGGGTGAGAAAATTATCAGAGTTGTCATTTTTGGGGGACTTATCCATCTAAATTCACAAGTTGACCTCAGAAATTAAAATTCCATTTAATTCTTAATTAACAGCTTTCACTTTCTGATAAAATTAAAAATGTTGTCAAATTGTTATTTTCTCTGTCCACTAGGTGGCAGACGAACAAAATTTGTGCGAAACTGGGAAGTATGGAAACACTTCAGAGATTATTTTCCTGTGAAGGTAAACAATATACCCAGTAACTGACATAAAACATTTGTTACTGACTACCAACAACTGTTCTTCAACTTCAGCTCTTGAATCTTTTGTGCATCCCACCCATCTCTATCCTTCTTTGACTTTCTATTCCTTCAGCTGGTAAAGACTGCTGAATTGAATCCCAGTAAGAACTATATTATGGGTTGTCACCCCCACGGCATCATGTGTGTGGGAGCCTTCTCGTGTTTCAGCACAGACCGTAGTGGATTTGCAGAAACCTTTCCTGGTATACGCCCCGTGCTTGCAATCCTGGCTGGACTTTTCCGCCTTCCTCTCTTCAGAGAGTATATTTTAGCTGCAGGTCAGTAAAACAAGAGCTAAAGTGAGACTTAATGAGAGAGAAGATGTTGAGAACATTTTGAAAAAGATGAAGTGTTTCTCCATCTATTTCTCATTCTCAGGTCTGTTGCCTGTCAGTAAGAAGAGTTTAGATTACTTGCTGAGCCGTACTGGTGTGAGTAACGCTGTGGTCATCATCATTGGTGGGGCAGAGGAATCACTTACCTCGTCTCCAGGAGTAAACACTGTAGTCATGAAACACAGGAAGGGTTTTGTACGACTGGCTCTTGAACATGGGTGAGGAAGAGACACGAACAAGACAAGATCATGATAAAGTTTAAACCAGTGCTTCTCAACCAGTGATCGGACCCACTATGGGGCCACAGCAAACTTCCAAGGGGGCCCCCGGATGACTAAAGTTATTCAAATTAGTATATTACTATTAATACAATGAATATGCAAAGTCATATTATTATTCTTATTATGATTAATAAATTAAAATGTTAACTCAAAGGCTAAAAAGAATGAAGAAGATTAAATAAATACAAGTACCTTTGTTATAATTATAGCAGAAATACTGGAGGAAATATCTTACTTTACACAGGGGAGGGGGGCTTTGAACATTGTAAGGGACAAATGGACAATGGGGGACTTCGAGCCAAAAACGTTAAGAACCGCTGGTTTAAACCTGCAAATCATCAGTGAATTTACATGTGATTCACTGTTCAAAATAGAGGATGGAAATCATTTTAACTAGAAGGAGGTAGAACTTGAACGAAAAAGTCATGGAGAAATAATAGAAGTTAATTGATTAAAAAAAGGGAACCCTGAAAAATGCAGCATTAGCAACTTTACCATGTATTAACATACAAACATAAGCAGCAACTCAATTTATGAAGTCACATTTTTACATGACGACATCTCGTGTCTTGTTGCTGTTCACTTAGGGCTGACCTGGTTCCCGTGTACTCCTTCGGAGAGAACGAACTATTTCAACAGGTGGTTCTGTCTGAGGGCAGCGTGGGTCGACGGCTGCAGGCTCTTTTTAAGCAGATTATGGGTTTTGCTCCATGTCTCTTCACTGGGGGGCGCTGGCTGCTTCTGCCATTCAGACGTCCTGTCACCACTGTAGGTAGGTTCAAAACACTTGCATTTTACTACGTAATATTTGCTAAACAATTATTGATTTTGTAAAGTTAATGTATAGAACTACCGAGCTGTTACTCAGAGAGTACATGTAGCATGTTTTAGTATGTATGAATGCAGTGTACCTTTGTCTCTTTCAGTGGGCTGTCCCATTACTGTGCCTAAGGTTGGCAGTCCATCTCAGGAACAGGTGGATCATTACCACAGTTTATACATGAAGGCTCTGTCTGAACTTTTCCACAAACATAAAACCAGTTGCGGACTGGCCAACACACATGAGCTGCGCTTCATATAGAATTGTTGGAAAGCACAAAGTTATTGAAACAGCTGAGAAACATACTTATTTCAGTTTTGTTTTCATGTTGAATATTTTAACTTTTTGGTTCTCCTAAATGATGCTCAAAGCACAAAGTGAATGGGATGAATGCAATTTGGGGTCTAAATCAGAATGATGCTCATATGGAGCTGTATATTATGTCCCATAAATGAAGAACAACAACAACAAAACTTTAGTCTAAGGATTTACCACCTTTATCAGTGATGAAACACTGGAAATTTAAAACATGTTAGTGCTCATAATGAAATTATGTGTGAAGAGTATTGAGGGGAAATGGTATTTTTAAGTGTGAACATTTTCCAGCTCATAATTATTTTTATACTTTTAGAAATATGGATGATTTATACATGTATTTTAATGTTTTTACCTTAAATCCAAAGGTCTTAAAAATACATGTCTTCTTGCAAAACAGATCACAAACCAAGCACATTGTTACCACTTCTAGTCATTTAATTGTTTCAGAAAACAGCATTTTATAGCAATAAATATGTACACATATTTACAAACAAAAGCAATGCTTTGTGTTAAATTACAAAACTTCATATACAAAAACCATTGTTAACTGCTGCAGGTTCCTTTAATTATGATAAAGAAATCTGTGAATAGGCATTTTGCTTTCTAAAGAACATGTTTTTAACTTTTGTAACCATAAGATGCAAGTCTTTCCTTCCTGCCAATCGTGGTCATTTAGTACAAAACACGTCAACAGCAGTTTTTTAGTTGCATTGTCTTATATTTTAATGAGAACAGAATTAACTCTAATTACAATACTTCAACAGCTAATTTTTTTTTTTTTGCAAATGCTTTATGTTTCATCCTATTATGTGAATTTTCAAATGAAGTGCAGAGATGACAGGTTATTATTTTAACAGTCAGGTCGAAGGCTTCTAGTGATTTACATCTCAACATGTTTGTGCAGGCAAATGAATGTAATGCTTCTGAGGGACATAAATTGTAAGTGTGCATTTTGACCCATAAGCTTATTTTAATTTTGATAGGAGTTCAGTTGAGGAGCAAATCATACTGTCCACTTTAGACACCTGAAAAGACAAAGAGCACAATTTACACTCATTTCATCTTCCCTAGTCCTATTAGTTTACTTTAGTATTCAATCTATTTTAATGGTGTTTCATTTCTTAAATGGATAATGAAAATTCTTTCCTCATTTACCTACCCTAAACCTATATAACTTTCTCCTTCTTTGAAAACATTCTTCAAAATATATTCTTCTCAACAGAAAAACAAAGTAATACAGGTTTGGACGTGAGGTAAACGATGACAATTTTAATTTTGGGGTGAATTGTTCGATTAACGTCAGCTTATCTTGTGGTGTCAGTGTGTGATAACACAATTGTTTGTGTTGCTATTATCTGGTTTCACTTTTGAGGAATAGTGTTGCGTTCCACCCACACGTGTGAGCGAGTGTTACCTGGTCTCATGGTGTGTTCCTAAACATCGGACACAGCAGTAGCGAGCTCCACATGACACACAAGTGTAGTTTGATGGGAAGCCGCACACTGCACAGAAATGTCGCTGAGGAAACTTCGAGGGCTCAGCACATGCAGTCAGATAGTTCGGTCCCTCACTGACACTCAAGTCCTGAAAGAGAGAGAGAGAGGTACAAATACAAAACATATCCAGGTCTCCAAAAAGAGAAGAAACTATATTTTGTTTACTCCAAGAATTAGAACTAATAATTTTACATTGTGTGCGTAAATTTTACTATTGAGGAATTACGTTACATGAGTCATGACATTCACCCAAGAAAAGAGTGCGAGTTTCTCTCTGGATGTTTCTCAGTACAGATGCGTTACCTCCTCCTCCAGAAGAGCCTGGAAGTTTTTACGGAACCTCTGTTTAAAATGATCACCCCTCGTCTTCTTTCTCCGCTTGCCTTGAAATCAGAATCCATCAGGCGAGGACAATAAAGACAAACACAGCTGTCAACGTCGGATACAGTTCGTAAAGAAGGATTTAATGCGAGCAAAAGGATGAGCACTGATGCACAACACCGACTCGATTCGTTACCGGATTCGTTGCTCTCGTCGAACTGCGGCAGCCGCTTGACGAGCTGCGGGAGGCTCGCGTGAGGGTCGTCCTGGAAGTTGTCTTTCTCGAGCGCCTCGAGCTGGCGGGTTAAACGGCGCTGGCGCGTCGCGCTGTCCAGAACGCGCCGCTGGTTGGGATCCTGCGAGCGGACTGAGGAGGACAAGTCGTCTGAATGTGAACTACAGCTGGATTTACATGATCTGACAATAGCAATCAATCAAAAAACTGTCCACATGTTTAAACGCAAATTATGAGAAACAGAAACAGATCGACAAGCATTACAATTAATTTATGCCATGCGGTGATATAAGTCAAAGGATAGGCTACAAAACTTTACTTAACGCACGGTTACCGGTTGTTTTCTTCTCCGCCATGGCCGGAAGTATGGGAAGCAGGATTTTTCTTCTTGATTTGTGATGGTTCTCAATCTGCTCGCGCACTACTGACCTCTAGCGAACTGCTGTGCAATGATCGTCTGGCTAAAACAGTTAACTCTCCAAGCACATGATCCTCCCGCATTACGGAATAGGTCTGAATTAGCAGTAGAATCGGCTGCTTAGGTGGCGCTGTCACACACAAGAAAATTGCGTCCCAGGGATAGACTGTATAAAAACGGTCCCAGGATTATTAGAAACGTGGTTCTTGACCTATTCTCGCAGAGGCCCACTAGGGGACCTCCAATACAACAATCTCAGCCTTCTGAAGATAAACTCAGCAAGAAACAAATTTATGTCCTTCGTGTATTTTGATGATTTTCAAATATCCCTTCCACTGAAAGATTCGTATATCCAACTTAAACAGCTAACATATCAATCATGTCTGTTTTTTGTATCTCATTTCCGCAAAAAAAAAAAATAATTATTGCCTTCTCAAGTATTATAAATAAATGCATTTCTCTATTAAAAAAATTATAAAGTAAAAATTATGTCAGATATGTATGTATGTATTCATGTATGTATGTACCAGGAGCACCTTAAAAACACGCAACAAATTCCTTGTGTGTTTGCGCACACGAATAAAGCTAATTCTGATTCTGATAAACTTTAAATTATTATTTGTGAATGTGTTTATGAGATTTTAAAAAGTGGGATGAGTAAAAATTTTAAACAACAGTTGGAATGAGGTTATGCATTAATAAAACCTTACCAGAAAAGAGAACTTGATGATTAAGTTCAGGATTTTGTACTTTGTACTTTTTAGTATTAAACATAGCCTACTATTATTAAACAATAACAGAATATCTTCATGAGAATCCATATATCACATACCTTAACTTATAAATGTAGCCTACTATCAACTAATTTAATGAATCATTCAAATATTCAAGTTTTTCTTTCTGTTGGCTTCGGTTTATATAAAAAACGTAGGCTATACGTGATGTTGTCATAGTTTTAGAGGTTTGCGCATATAGCGTTAGATGAAAGTGAAAGAAGGTTGAGCTTTTATTAGATGAAAGGGAAAGTGTTTCACAGTGACTCTTGATTTGAACGACCAAACCGCAGCACTTAAAGCCTCTGAAGAAAAACTTACGGTGAGTAGCCTATGCGTGTTACGTGTGTCCAGACTCCATTCATTTCCATTATTTACTGAAAAAAATGTCTGTTAACGTTACCCTGTAATTTGTGCGTGTATTTATTAGTTTTTAAGTGCATTATCACAGAGCCTAGAATGAAGTACCAAATTAGGGGTGTTTGTTACCTACGTTGAATCTGTAAAATAGGTAGTAACAAATATGCGGAAATAGTTTATCGACAGTGTTTTAGAGTAAATGAGATATACTTCAAATACTAAAAATGTAAATAATTTGTTCGTATTTTATGGGATTGTAAGTGCATTATCACAGAGCCTAGAATTAAAAAACTAAAACCGGTGTGATCATACATCAGTACTTCGCTTACATAAAAAAATCAAAATATTAGGACAAGATGAAGTAAAAGCATTACGCGGCGCTTAAGCAAGATGACAAAGCGAAGACATGTGTGCTCGCCTTGAAGCAGCGCGAGAGCGATTCTGAAGTACAAGGACCCCCTGCTCTCTGTAGCTTTTGCGGTACTTTGATGTCAAACAACGATCGAACCATCGCCGGGGAGGAGCCTATACAGCCTATAGGAGGAAACCCCTCCCTTCCCCTCTCTCCCCTCCCTATCAGAACGTGAAGAATTTCAAAAGCAAAAGTGAAAGCGATTGGTGTCCTGGGCTCGACTCTGGGCGTCATGATTTTTTGCAAGTATAGCCTACGCTGCAACAATCTTTCGACTGCGTCTATCTAAAAGCCAAGGTAGCATTTACAATAAGGAGGCCTGTTTCAAACATCGGGATCTTTTTCGAGCGAAACCGGTGAAACATAAAAAAGGTAGATAACTGATTAAAATTAATTCAAATATAAAAACATCAGTTTCTTGTTAAAAAATGCTTTCAGAACTCGACCAGATGAAGGAAAGAAAATATGAATAGACATGATGTGACAAACTTGAAGGCACAGGATTTGAAGACTTCCTGCCTTTTTAGATACAGCCCTTTACAGTATTGTGCAGTTTAAAAATGTTTTCTTTCTTAATTTTTATTAAACATATAGCCTAGTTTCTGTTTTGTAAGGTACTATTTGAAAAAATGTGTCTAATAAAACAATGTTTTAAGTTTGTATTCTTAATGCAATATGTAGTATCCATTTTAACCATTCTTCAACCATTTTATGTTTTTCCCCCCTAATTTTGGATTCAGGACAGACAATGGATCGTGCTGCACAAGACATCAAGAAATCTCTTAACAGGAAAGGCTTTAAGGAGGTCTCTTCCATTCAGCAATGTCATTTCTTACTGTTTTTCTGCCCCATTATTTCTCGTGCTGGAACTGACATCGACGCTGCAGTGAAGCACATCAATCAAGTGAAAGGTCACTTACAATTGTGGAAAGCTAGATTAGGCTAATGATAAAACATATGTAATTAAACTTTGTAACCAAATTAGTTTTTTATGATCCAGTTAACAATCCACTTATAATTGCCTTACAGCTTCCAGTTTTCACATATCAGTGCCAGTCATCATGGTGGTGCTCCATCACACTTTTGACCCAGAGAAACTTATACTAGACAGCAACAATGTTATAGCGAGCGAGTACATATCTGCAGTGGACTGTCTGTTCGATGACAATGGATTACTGGCTGGATGTCAGAAGAATACGAATGCAATCAATACAATTGCAAGGGACTCAGAATTAAAGGTAGGTTGATCACAATGCCCTTTACATAAACTGATGTGTTTCCACAGTTATTAACAAAAAGAAAAGTAAAAAAAAAATTAAATGTGGGGTTTTCTTATACAGTGCCTGAAGGAGTGAGGGTGAATTTGTCACCCTTTACTCTTCTGTCTGCTGTAATATATATATATTTTTTTTTTTGGAAAGTCAGGAAGGAAATGCTATTGCAGCAATCATGAATGCAAAAATATTATTTCCTGTAGTCTCAGTAGATGTTTACCCATCCATGACAACTTTCACTTCAGGGAAACCCGGAATCATGAAAAGGGTCAAAAGTGAAATGTTAAATGTGTGTTTTATTGCTGTAAATACAGATATATTGATGTATTAATTTCCCTTTCAGAACTGGACTTTATATCATTGCCTGAAAAGTAAGTATTCCAAGCCTTCTTCATTACATCCTTCATTATTCAGTGAAATTTTCACTTTTACAATCTGACACTGTAATTAATAGTTACAATTATAAAATAAATATAGGCATAAGATATCATATTCAGTATAAATTGTCATTTGCATTTTTGCAGAAGATAATGTAAATATACATCTACCTACAGACCAATACGCAGAAAATGAGCACTTAATCCCTGACAGACCAGTGCCGGATCAGGGGAGAACCATTCATTTCTTCGGGTGTGATGTACCCAGAATTTTAATAGTTTTTTGTGTTTGTTTTTTTGTTTTTGTTCTGATTTGTCTGATTGTTCTGCTAACAATTTTGCTGAAATAAAACAAAGAATGAAAGGACCATTTTTGTAATTATCAGAAGAAATTGTTCAGTGGTAATTGTAGTAATAATGCATTGCATGAAGATAATTAAACATTGAACATAAATAATTAACAGGTTCTTTGATAATATGTGTATGTAAACCATAATTATATAGGGAAAATAGCCTATTCATTAAGTTCACTTTAAGTGTTTTGTGATTAAGTGTATTGAATCAATCACACTCAAATATTTGCATGTCAGTCTAAAAAAAGGTTGTTGTTCGCAAAACGTAAATAAACAGCTGTTTGACCCACTTCTGACAATTGTTTCAGTCTTTGTCTACCACCCCAACTTGTCATCTTTTTATTTAAATTCATAATTCTTTCCACACCAAAAAAGGAAAAAAAAAGACCAAACCACAAAAGCTTTAGTACTCACATTATTTTAATTTATACAAATAAGGTTTATGTGACACTGAAGACTGTAGTAATGGCTGATGAAAATTTAGCTTTTTACAAACAAAAGCAATACTTTCCTTCCTGCCAATCGTAGTCATTTAATCCAAAACATGTCAAAAGCAGTTCCTCTTCAGGGACTCGAGCTGCGTCGAGAACAAATGGGGAACGCGTCCAGCGTGACGTCTCTGAATAGCATGTATAATCAGTCCAATGGAAGGGCGAGACGTCATAGTCGGGTGACGTCAGAGACCAGAAAGCATAAAAGCATAATCAGCCTTGTGTCTTCCACTGTCTATGGTGTCTTCAGCAAGCGCTCTGTGTGTGTCAGTTGCTATCTGTTTGTGAGTCTTATTTAGTGTTGTTTGTCCACTGATAAACTCCATTGTCAAAGCTTCAATCAAGAGAAGTTTTGGGTGAGAGCAGGCAGCGTTCAGACTGTGTGTTTTCCCTGCCAAAAAAAAAAAGAAAAAAGGTAGGGACACACGCAGCTCGTGTGTTGTCTGCTTGAGAGTGAAGCGCGCAGTGTCAGCTATCGAGGGAGTTGACGGCTGCGATGCAAGCCTTTGCTTCACTCTCAGAAGGCTCTTTTTGAGGAGAGAGCTTTCACTGGTGTTTCTCGCAGTGCCAGCCCCGCTTTCGCTGAGGTGGAGCGGTGGTTGTGCTTGCGGGATTCGCTTTCGGATCTGCTGGAAGGAAAGTAAGACGGGCTAGTCCCTATCTTCTTTCTTAGCCACCAGATCCGGCGCCCGCTCTCGGGGGTCGCAAGCCCGCGTTTGCCGTACTTTCTCCCCGATGAGATTGCGCGACGAGCTGCCTGTCTTTCTCTGAGGAGATTGATGTGGAAAGGCGTCGATGAGCTTGATCGCCAGTTGCACAAGCACCAGTCACGCAAGCATATTATGCCTAATATTAACATAAGCAGCATTAATGAAGAGTGGAGCTCGCGCAGTAAGCTCTCGGGGGGCTGATTGTGCTTTTCTCGCTGTTAAGCGCTCTGCTCTCGCCGGGCACGCTCCGAAGAGTGTGTCCGTGCATGCGATCTTGCGGTAACGGGAATCGCACATGATCTGGCGAATGGGTTGGACACGGCTCGTCCTATCTCCACCCGTGTTTACTAGATCTAGAGCTCGTTCTCGAGGCTTGGAAACCAGTGCTGCGGTTTCTTCGCCCTCTGACAGCTCGCTGCTGCTGCTGCATGCTCTCTCGCTGGGCACGCTCCGAGGAGTGTGTCCGTGCATGCGATCTTGTGGTCGCGATTGCACTGGTGCAGAGGCACGGTGGCGACCGCGATAACAGGAATCGCACATGATCTGGCGAACGGGTTGGAGACGGCTCTTCCTATCTCCACCAGTGTTTACTAGATCTAGAGCTCGTTCTTGAGGCTTGGAAACCAGCGCTGTGGTTTCCTCGTCCTCGGAGGTAGAGCTGTCTGCAGCATCCATGTTTCTCTGAGGAGATTGATGTTGTTTGTGTGACTAAGTAGCACAAAATAATATATATATATATATATATATATATATATATATATATATATACATATATATATATATACATATATATATATATATATATATATATATATATATATATATATATATATATAAAACAAGCGCTCTGCCGAGGCAACGCGTGTATTACATTGTTTAATTTTTATGTGAATTTTTTCTACACCAGACCGTGTTGACTCTTCTGGTTGCTGACTACATTTAATTCTAAGGAATAAAATGACATATTTATCAGACTATGTGAAGTCAGATGTACAGGGGCTCTAGGGATTTACTTTCTTTACAATGCAGGCACGTATGTCACCTGCTCAGATCAAGTCGATCCTCACTGCAGTCGCGAGAGTGAGATAAGGCCGGTCACTCACTGTCAAGCAGTCACGGAGATTGCTGGGTCTGATGGCAGCTGCATCCAACGTGAATACTATTGGCCTGCTGTACATGAGACCCCTACAGTGGTGGCTCAAGACCAAGGGGTTCTCCCTGAGGGGAAACCCACTTTGCATGCTAAAGGTCACGCGGCGCTGCCTACGTGCCTTGGATATGTGGAGGAAGCCTTGGATCTTGTCTCAGGGCCCGGTGCTGGGAGCTCCTTGTTGCCGCGTGATGCTAGTGACGGACGCGTCCCTCACCGGGTGGGGTGCGGTCATGAGTGGCCACCCTGCCCACGGTCTGTGGAGTGGCCGCCATCTGATATGGCACATCAACTGCCTGGAGATGCTGGCCGTGCTTCGTGCACTTCGTTATTTTCTCCCAGACCTAAGAGGTCACCATGTGTTTGTAGGGGAATTTACAGTTAAAACCCAAGGACCAGATATGTCACAATGAAGACCAGGAGTCAGAGATGAGTTCAATTAATAATAATAATTTTACTTGAAGAAAATAGTTTGCAATTTCATCAGCAGAAGTCAGCTTCAATACTCTCGACGGAGTTCGTAGGCCGCCCCCCGTACAACTCAAAATCAACCACAGTTATACCCTGACAGAGGATACTAATTGCGTCAATACATAAGTCAACAAAATTCTGATTGGTTCCAAAACCTAGATAAACTCTCCAAAGACATATATCTGATACGCTGGACACTGGCAGTTCTACACCAGACCGTGTTGACTCTTCTGGTTGCTGACTACATTTAATTCTAAGGAATAAAATGACATATTTATCAGACTATGTGAAGTCAGATGTACAGGGGCTCTAGGGATTTACTTTCTTGTGTGAGAACACGTGTGTACCGCTCTTTCTCTGAGGAGGTTGAGGCGGTCAGCGGCTGCTGGGCGGAGCAGTCCCAACCGTGTTCCAGCCCCTCATGACGGGGGTGTCACTTTTGTACTCCGCAGACGCTAGAGTCAGAGTGGCGCTCCCAGGCCGAAGGCTTCTAGTGGAAAGCAGTTCTACGGACCTTTGTTTTCGCTGTATAGCCTTCATCATAACGTCCTGACGCCTAAGGCCTAGGACGTTTTGAGGGCCAGCTCCTTCTGGGGAAGAGTGGTGTACACCGCATTACACGGTGCACGTCTCTCCTCAGTGCCCTCAGGAGAGCGCTTCTCTCAGTTACCGCCTGGAAACGTAGCGGTGCTGAGAGGCTCGCTAACTCTACGGAGGTCTCTAGAGCAGCTAGTACGGTCGTACCCTGCCAGTCCGCCACTTCAGGGCACCGAGCTAGTGGCTCTAGGCTCACCAGAGGCCAGTCTCGTGAGACTGGTTCCCTTAGGAGGTCACATG
Source organism: Carassius carassius (assembly GCF_963082965.1). Taxonomy (NCBI): domain Eukaryota; kingdom Metazoa; phylum Chordata; class Actinopteri; order Cypriniformes; family Cyprinidae; genus Carassius; species Carassius carassius. Next base: position 23,393,797 of record NC_081758.1, on the reverse strand, counting down.
GCGGTGTGGGAGCCCCTGCCAAGTGTACTTCATGGGGTCCTGCCCCGAGCAGGCTCTGGTCTAGTCTTCCTAGGAGACGATGTGGGTCTGAGGACCGTCGTTTTTAGGAGACTTCAGCTACGAGAGCATTACATGGTGCCCGTCTCTCCTCTGCCCTCAGGAGATTGATCTGCCAACCCTGCCGGTGTTCCAGGGCGCAGTGGTCTCCAGCAAGCGCTTCTCTCAGTTACTGCCCGGAAACGTAGCGGTGCTAAAAGGCTTGCAACCTCCTGGGAGGTTTCCAGAGCAACTAGTTCGACTGTCTCCTGCCGGTGCGCAGCTTCAGGACACCGAGCTAATTGCTCTAATGCCACCAGAGATCAGTCTTGAGAGGCTGATTCCCTTAGTAGATTATTTGGCAGTGTGAAAACTACTGCCAAATGTGTCTCAGTGGGTCCTGCACACTGTAGTGAGAGGCCACAGAATCCAGTTCTGGTGGGCCCCAAGCAGGCTCTGGTAATGGAACAGAAGTAGACTCTCTCTGAGGACGGAGACCATCGAGGTGGTCCCTCCTTGGGTTGCAGAGTCCGGGTCCTACAGCCGGTACTTCACTGTTCCGAGGAAGGATGAGGTGTTGAGTCCTTTTCTAGATCTGTGTTTTTTGAACCGCTCAGTCGGGGGACTGAAGTTTAGCACGCCTGCACAGGCCAAGTCCGAGGACTGGTGTGTCACGATCTATCAAAAGATGCACTTATCTCCATTCTTCTTCATCGGAAGTTCCTGAGGTTTGCTTTTGGGGGCAAAAGCCTACCAATACAGATTTTCCACTGGCCTTGCACTCTCACGACTCAACCACATTGACGATTGGTTGATATCAGCTCAATCTGAGCAGACGACGGTTCGGCACCGAGGTGTCGTTCTCGCTCACATGAAAGAGCTGGGGTTAAAACTTAACACCAAGAAAAGTGTGCTTTCTCCAGTTAAGAGAACCACTTATCTGGGCATGGTGTGGGATTCGACCACGATGCAGGCACGTATGTCACCTGCTCGGATCAAGTCGATCCTCACTGCAGTCGCGAGAGTGAGATAAGGCCGGTCACTCACTGTCAAGCAGTCACGGAGATTGCTGGGTCTGATGGCAGCTGCATCCAACGTGAATACTATTGGCCTACTGTACATGAGACCCCTACAGTGGTGGCTCAAGACCAAGGGGTTCTCCCTGAGGGGAAACCCACTTTGCATGCTAAAGGTCACGCGGCGCTGCCTACGTGCCTTGAATATGTGGAGGAAGCCTTGGATCTTGTCTCAGGGCCCGGTGCTGGGAGCTCCTTGTCGCCGCGTGATGCTAGTGACGGACGCGTCCCTCACCGGGTGGGGTGCGGTCATGAGTGGCCACCCTGCCCGCGGTCTGTGGAGTGGCTGCCATCTGATATGGCACATCAACTGCCTGGAGATGCTGGCCGTGCTTCGTGCACTTCGTTATTTTCTCCCAGACCTAAGAGGTCACCATGTGTTTGTAGGGGAATTTACAGTTAAAACCCAAGGACCAGATATGTCACAATGAAGACCAGGAGTCAGAGATGAGTTCAATTAATAATAATAATTTTACTTGAAGAAAATAGTTTGCAATTTCATCAGCAGAAGTCAGCTTCAATACTCTCGACGGAGTTCGTAGGCCGCCCCCCGTACAACTCAAAATCAACCACAGTTATACCCTGACAGAGGATACTAATTGCGTCAATACATAAGTCAACAAAATTCTGATTGGTTCCAAAACCTAGATAAACTCTCCAAAGACATATATCTGATACGCTGGACACTGGCAGTTGATCGTTTGTCCTGGGACTGTCTGAGCTTCTCCCTGTACAGACAGATACTAACACACATACACAGAGAACTTATCTAAAATTCAAGGCTTTAAGCACTGGCGAGTGTCTTATCATTACGGTTGGATACACACACATAATATGTAGACATTAATCTTGAGGAAAAGAAATACAGGGTAGAACAGGATTCTTTAATATCTCATAAGCGCACATAAGGTTACACATTTCACTCTTGCCATAACTTGATTAATAGTCAAACAAGAAATCATGTAATAATATAATTAATATCAGTATGAAGGATATGGCAACTCAGCATCCACTCCTTCATGTTGGTGCGCACCGACAACACAGCGGTGGTCTCTTACATCAACCACCAAGGAGGTCTGCACTCACGCCGTTTATACAACTAGCGTACCAGATCCTTGTGTGGGCCTAGGACGAATTCCTCTCGCTCAGAGCAGTTCACATTCCTGGGTATCTTAATAGGGGAGCAGACATCCTGTTCTTGGTGAGGAGACCGCCAGCTCGACCCAGTTAACTGCCCGGATGGTACAGTGCTGGAGTTCCTGCAGGCTCTCTGCAGGGTTGACCCACTCCACCCTGAAGGTCTACGTGGCGGCCATGGTGGCCTACCTCCCCCCTCTCGGTGGCCAGTCAGTGGGCAGAAACCCTCTGGTTACATGTTTCCTCCATGGTGCGCTGAGGCCTCCGGACAGAAGAAGCTTATGCTAAATGGTGATCAGGATGCTATCCTAAGCCTCGAGTCCTCTGATCTCCCCTCTCCTGGGGGTCAAGACTCACTCCTTCTGAAGTTTGGCCATTGGACTGGTTGTCCCCGATTTCTGTCAGGCTCCTCCTCCTTCTTTTGCTTTAGCTGTGCTCTTCCACACTAGGCAGAGATTTGAAAGTCTGGGGGCGTGGGCATTCTCGTTCCCCATTCGTTCTCGACGCAGCTCGAGTTCCTGAAGAGGAACATCTAAGGTTACGTATGTAACCCTGGTTCCTCGAAGGAACGAGATGCTGCGTTGCAGTGCCACACTTCCGGCATCTCTGGCCGGCGCTTGCTTCATCCTTTGAGGCTGATTACCGGCTTTGCCGCTCATGCTTTTATGCTTCCTGGTCTTTGACGTCACCCGCCTATGACGTCTCGCCCTTCCATTGGACTGATTATACACGTTATTCAGAGACGTCTCGCTGGATGCGTTCCCCATTCGTTCTCGATGCAGCGTCTCGTTCCTTCGAGGAACCAGGGTTACACACGTAACCTTAGACGTTTTTCCACTTGCATTGTCTTATATTTTAATAAGAACAGAATTAACTCTAATTACAATACTTCAAAAGCTTTTTTTTTTTTGCAAATGCTTTATGTTTCATCCTATTATGTGAATTTTCAAATGAAGTGCAGAGATGACAGGTTATTATTTTAACAGTCAGGTCGAAGGCTTCTAGTGATTTACATCTCAACATGTTTGTGCAGGCAAATGAATGTAATGCTTCTGAGGGACATAAATCGTAAGTGTGCATTTTGACCCATAAGCTTATTTTAATTTTGATAGGAGTTCAGTTGAGGAGCAAATCATACTGTCCACTTTAGACACCTGAAAAGACAAAGAGCACAATTTACACTCATTTCATCTTCCCTAGTCCTATTAGTTTACTTTAGTATTCAATCTATTTTAATGGTGTTTCATTTCTTAAATGGATAATGAAAATTCTTTCCTCATTTACCTACCCTAAACCTATATAACTTTCTCCTTCTTGGAAAGCATTCTTCAAAATATATTCTTCTCCACAGAAAAACAAAGTAATACAGGTTTGGACGTGAGGTAAACGATGACAATTTTAATTTTGGGGTGAATTGTTCGATTAACGTCAGCTTATCTTGTGGTGTCAGTGTGTGATAACACAATTGTTTGTGTTGCTATTATCTGGTTTCACTTTTGAGGAATAGTGTTGCGTTCCACCCACACGTGTGAGCGAGTGTTACCTGGTCTCATGGTGTGTTCCTAAACATCGGACACAGCAGTAGCGAGCTCCACATGACACACAAGTGTAGTTTGATGGGAAGCCGCACACTGCACAGAAATGTCGCTGAGGAAACTTCGAGGGCTCAGCACATGCAGTCAGATAGTTTGGTCCCTCACTGACACTCAAGTCCTGAAAGAGAGAGAGAGAGGTACAAATACAAAACATATCTAGGGCTCCAAAAAGAGAAGAAACTATATTTTGTTTAAGCCAAGAATTAGAACTAATAATTTTACATTGTGTGCGTAAATTTTACTATTGAGGAATTACGTTACATGAGTCATGACATTCACCCAAGAAAAGAGTGCGAGTTTCACTCTGGATGTTTCTCAGCACAGATGCGTTACCTCCTCCTCCAGAAGAGCCTGGAAGTTTTTACGGAACCTCTGTTTAAAATGATCACCCCTCGTCTTCTTTCTCCGCTTGCCTTGAAATCAGAATCCATCAGGCGAGGACAATAAAGACAAACACAGCTGTCAACGTCGGATACAGTTCGTAAAGAAGGATTTAATGCGAGCAAAAGGATGAGCACTGATGCACAACACCGACTCGATTCGTTACCGGATTCGTTGCTCTCGTCGAACTGCGGCAGCCGCTTGACGAGCTGCGGGAGGCTCGCGTGAGGGTCGTCCTGGAAGTTGTCTTTCTCGAGCGCCTCGAGCTGGCGGGTTATACGGCGCTGGCGCGTCGCGCTGTCCAGAACGCACCGCTGCTTGGGATCCTGCGAGCGGACTGAGGAGGACAAGTCGTCTGAATGTGAACTACAGCTGGATTTACATGATCTGACAATAGCAATCCATAAAAAAACTTCACATGTTTAGCCGCAAATTATGAGAAACGTAGGGACAGAAACAGATTGACAAGCATTACATTTAATTTATGCCATGCTGTGATAATATAAGTCAAAGGATAGGTTACAAATGTTTACTTAACGCACGGTTACCGGTTGTTCCCTTTCATACGTTCACTTCAATGCTGCAATGACGTCATCGCCTTGGGAACACCTGTGGTGTGACGAATGTCTGAAGCCCTTTAACCATCACGCCAATTTTGTTGGCCAATAGCGCTTAGCACCGCCCATACGTACGTATGCTATATATGCGTGCTGAGTGCCATTTCATCATATTTTAATTCCTTCAGGAAGCGAATCATCTGTTGCCCATCGGAAAGAGATTCTTGTGTTCTAAGCAATCTATTTATATAGAGCAGTTAACTCCTCTAAGGCGGACACAATGAGTTTTCCGGTATGTATAGATCACGTTACACGGACTCACGAGGAAACAGGTAGGAAGACCGCTTTGCGGCCTTTATCTATTGTTGTATCTGTGATATCTATGTTTGAAAATAAGTAAGTTGCACTCGCTCTCTTTCTGAGGAAGGAGAGATATTCGTTCAACCCCCGCTGTTCTAGTTCTGCGGTTGCCGAGGCGCCGCACAAGCTCGACGCTTGGGTGATGGCGATGAGCCCGAGTGTTCAGTGAGTGAGAGAACGGAATTAATCCCCCTTTGCTCACGCTCTATTCCCCAGACCACGCGCTCAGCAGAAGAGCGCCTTGTGAGTCAGGTGGTTAGTCATATCTGTTTCCTGCTCCGGAAGCTCGTAATCGATTCTCTCGGCTGCGTATTGGATGAGGCATACTCTACAGCAGCCCCTGGCTCTTGAGCTCGCAGGCGACACAAACTGTAGATATAAGCTATGGGTTAAGGGCGAGCTTACTATATAATATCCACCGTTGCTCTGCTTCCTCCCTGGATAAAGTGTTTTCTCAAATTTATAAAAACTACATATATATATGAGAGGCACTGATTTGAGGACGTTAAGTCATGCACTACGGTTTTGGCGCTTAGAGCTACCAAGCATTAGTTTGCCCGACTAATTACTATTTATTTCAGCTCCGCTGCTGCATTGAGCTGAAACAAATAAGTGGAAGAGCTCATGTGTTTCAGAGTATTTCTTATAGCAAGCTATAACAGTGAGCAGGCGGTTTTCCCCTTTCTCTCTGTTATCTGCTTAGCTGAACTAATGCAGACACGTTCATTTGATTTGGCGCTTACGCTTCCAACACTTGTTCGTGTACTGTTTTTAAATGCAGACTCTAAGGAGTCCCGCAGCAGGTGTTTGTGCATTATGATTTTGGCGCTTCAAGCTACCAAACATTATTTTGCCCGACTAATTACTATTTATTTCAGCTCCGCTGCTGCATTGAGCTGAAACAAATAAGTGAAAAAATTCACGTGCTTCAGAATATTTCTTATGGCAAGCTATAACGGTGAGTCGGTGGCTAAAATTCCCCTTTCTCCCTTACGTTACCTGCTGCACTGTACTAATGCAGACCCGTTCATTTGATTTGGCGCTTTCGCTTCCAACTCTTGTTCGTGTACTGTTTTTAGACGCAGACTCTGAGGAGTCCTGCACAGATGTTGTTGTGCACTGTGATATTGGCGCTTCTCCTACCAATAACTTGTTGCCTGACTACTTCCTTCAGCTCCGCTGCTGCGTCGAGCTGAAACAAGTTGAAGAGCTCACGTGTTTATAGCAAGCTATAACCGTGAGCTGGCGGGTTTTGCTCCCTCTCCCTTATCGGCTGCGCAGCACTGATGCAGACACGTTCATTTGATTTGGCGCTTTCGCTTCCAACTCTTGTTCGTGTACTGTTTTTAGACGCAGACTCTGAGGAGTTCTTGCAGCAGATATTTTATTGTGCACCATGGTCTTGGCGCTTCATGCTACCGAGCCGGAGTAATATAAAATTTGTTCAGCTCTGCTGCTGTATTGAGCTGAAATTTTAAGTGGCAAGCTGTTGTAACATTAATGTTATAATGGCTCAGGTTGTAAAGTTGAGCAGACGGGTTTTCCTGTCTCTCTCTCTCTCTCTCTCTCTACTTCTGCGCTGCACTGATGCAGGCACGTGCATTGAATTGGTGCTACACTTCCAGCACTTATTTCGTGTACTGCTTCTAGGCGCAGACTCTAAGAATTCTGCAGCCAATGTTTGTCTTGCATTATGGTCTTGGCGCCTCGTGCTACCAAGCATAAGTCGACCCGGCTATTAATTTGTCTTTTAGCTCCGCTGATGCTTGAGCTGGAACAAATCAGTGGGGGAGCTCACATCTGAGTAGACTCTTATGGCAAGCTGTTTTTACGAAAAACCTAATGCCATAGTGACTGGAGCTGCAGAGTGAGCAGGGGTTTTTTGTCTCTATTCCTACACTGCATGAATGCATGTACATTGATTGGCATTTATGCTTCCAACTCTAGCTACATGTGACCCGTTTTTATCATGGATTCCACAACTGACATTGCAGTGCGCATTGGTTTTTGGCGCTTCATGCTACCAAATGCTAGACTGTCCATCTAGTAATAATTCTTCAGCTCCACTGCTGTTTGAGCTGGAACAAATAGTAGACTCTGTGCTACGAGCTGGATCTGTGGAGTTTTGCAACACACATCGTCATGCAACATGGTTTTTGGCACTTCAGGCTACCAAAACTATTTGCATAACTGGCCAATCATTATTCTTCTCATCCCAACTGAGTTACTCTGAGCTGAGCTACTTTTGAACAAGTTCACGTGTAAGAGTATCTTGTATGACAAGCTACACTGAAAAAATAAAAACCTTGGATCAACTTAAAAAAATTGAAGTAATCAATCACACGAAACATTTGACATTGACTCAATGTAAATAATTTAATTTAGTTTAACTTGAAAATTTTAAATCCATGCAAACCACTTTTTAAAGGTTGATCAATCTAATTATTTTAGGTTGGAACAAACTAATTATTTTAAATTAGAACAAACCAACTAAACTAATATGTATAGGTTAAATTAAATTAATTATTTTAGTTTGGAACAAACTAATATTGGCATTATTGAGTTGGCATTATTTGAGATCTATAATAAATCAATAAAAAAATGATTTCAATACATTTTGATCAATGACTACTCGGAACACTTTTCCTTTAGAACACATTTATTGTTCAATAAACTCACAACATTGAACATTTGCTTCAAATGTATGAAGTTTGACAGCAGAAATACTTGGAACACTGCAATCAGTGTCACGGTTCGTGAATGCACCGTCTCCAGCTGTAGTCATGTTATGTCATGTTGATTGGTTCATGTGGGTGTTGCCACTGATCGCCTGATCAGCAGCAGGTGCATCTCATTCCAACCGCCTATTTAACGCCCTGTCTTTCGTCTCCTGTTTGTCAGATCGTTGTTTGAGGTCCATGTGTTGATGTCTGTTCGTGCTCCTGTGTTCCTGTCCTTGCCCTGTTTCCTGTTTCGGTCTCCTTTGGATTATCACAGTCACTCACGGATTATCACCACGGATCACCGATCTACCACCACCGTCATCGCTACCAACGCACTCAAATCACCTACCCACCTGTCTGTGCTGCCATCGTGGTTCCTGCGTCACTCACCAGCATTCATCCATCACAACTCCTGTCAATAAACTACCTTTACTTGCATCTGCCTCCTGTCCTCCATTGTTAGCGTCACAGAACGATCTGACCAACATGGAGGCAGCGAGTAATCAACCTTCCTCCCTCGAAGTTTTCCTCAGCGCCAGTGTTCGGAGGATGGACTCCCAGGAGCGGACTCTTAACGACACTGGTCGCGCGGTTCAGGCTTTAGTGACGCAGGTGTCCGAGCTCACCCAACAGTTCCAGCTATTACGAGCTCCCACTGCGCCACTCACACCGCCTGTTCCACCAGCACCATCGGAGGCCTCCTCCCAGCCGGAACCACGCCTCCCGATTCCGGAAGCGTACTCGGGTGAGCCCGACTATTGAAGAGCTTTCCTTAACCGTTGTGATATGCATTTTGCCCTCCAGCCTAGAACTTTCGCCAGTGAGAGGGCCAAGGTGGCCTTCGTTCTGACCCTGCTCTCTGGGAGGGCGGCATTGTGGGGAACAGCGGTGTGGGAGAACCAGGACCCCTGCTGCGCCTCGTTCCAGGCGCTCTCTGCCAAGATGAGACGGGTCTTTGATCGGGCCGCCGCAGGACGGGAGGCGGCCAGGAGGCTGGCGGAGTTACGCCAGCACGAGAGATCCGTCTCGGACTATTCCATCGAGATCCGGACCCTGGCGGCGGAGTGCCATTGGAACGAGGAGGCGCAGTGGGACATGTTCCTGCATGGGCTGGCTGACCGCGTCCAGAGGGAGATCTACGCCCTGGACCTTCCCCCGTCGTTCAATGGACTTATTGAGCTGGCCCTTCGGGTCGATGCACGTCTGGCACGGATGGAGAGGAGGGGGCTACTCAACACCCCATCCAGGGGACCGGCAGACGTGCGGTTCAGCGGCGGGGACGTGGCCAGCCCCGTCTATGATCACGAGCCCATGCAGGTAGGGCGAGCTCGGCTTTCCCGGGAGGAGAAGGAGAGGCGGAGGTCCCTCGGCCTTTGCCTTTACTGCGGGGGAGCCGGACATCAAGCCCACGCCTGTCCGGTAAAAGGCCAGGCCCGGTAGTACGTATGAGGCTACTATCGGGTGGGATCTCCGCCGAGAAGACCTCATCATCATCATCATCATCACCATCATCTTCTACGCTCCTCCCGGTATGGCTGCGGTGGTCAGCACAGACACATCACTGTCAGGCACTACTGGATTCCGGGGGAGAAGGTAACTTCATGGACAGCACATTAGCCCACAAGCTCCACATTCCCATCAGACCTCTTCCGCACCACATCACGGTTCACGCCCTCACTGGTCAGCAACTACCCACCATATCATACATCACTGAAGACATTACACTCATCACCTCTGGCAATCACTCCGAGACCATCTCTTTTCACATCCTTGACTCTCCCCTGGCACCCATTGTGCTCGGACACCCTTGGCTCCTCCTCCACAACCCTAGCATTGACTGGCTCTCTAACTCCGTTTTGTCTTGGTGTAAAAGGTGTCATGAGTCTTGTCTAGTGTCTGCCTGTCCGTCTGTGTCTGTGTCTGTGTTGCAGGAGGAGGCGGTGGATTTGTCTAACGTGCCCGCTGAGTACCTCCATCTGAAGGAAGTGTTCAGTAAGTCTCGGGCTGCTTCTCTTCCTCCGCATCGTCCTTACGACTGTGCCATAGATTTACTATCAGGTAAGTCTCAGCCTAAGGGCAAACTCTATTCACTTTCTGTTCCAGAGAGGGAGGCTATGGAGAAATATATTTCTGATTCTCTAGCTTCTAAATTCATCCGCCCTTCCTCTTCTCCTGCGGGGGCGGGGTTCTTTTTTGTGGGAAAGAAGGACGGATCTCTGCGACCTTGTATTGATTACCGGGGACTGAACAACATCACGGTAAAGAATATTTATCCTTTGCCGTTGATGTCTTCGGCCTTCGAGAGGTTGCAGGGAGCGTCAATTTTCACAAAACTGGACTTACGCAATGCGTATCATTTGGTTCGGATCAGGGAGGGGGATGAATGGAAGACCGCTTTTAACACCCCCAGAGGGCACTTTGAATACTTGGTTATGCCCTTTGGGCTCTCCAACTCCCCAGCGGTCTTCCAGGCACTCGTCAACGACGTGCTGCGAGATATGATCGATCAGTTCATTTATGTCTACCTGGACGACATATTGATTTTTTCTTCTTCTCTCCAGGAACATGTGCAGCACGTCCAACGAGTGCTTCAGAGGTTGCTAGAGAATGGGCTTTTTGTCAAGGCGGAGAAATGTGAATTTCATGCACAGTCAATTCCATTTTTGGGGTATATCGTGTCGACTGAGGGAATACGCATGGATCCCGAGAAGGTTAAGGCTGTGGTAGAATGGCCAAGCCCAGATTCCCGTAAGGCCCTACAGAGGTTTCTGGGGTTCGCTAACTTCTACCGGCGTTTTATTCGCAACTTCAGCCAACTAGCCGCACCTCTGACCGCCTTGACCTCTGCCAAGACTGCGTTCAGGTGGTCGGACACAGCTGAGGCTGTGTTTGCCAAACCGAAGAGCCGTTTCATTTCAGCCCCTATTCTGATTACCCCTGACCCTACACGTCAGTTCGTGGTGGAGGTCGACGCATCAGAGGTGGGGGTAGGAGCGGTGTTATCTCAACGTTCTCCCTTAGACGACATGGTCCACCCTTGCGCGTATTTTTCATATCGTTTATCTCCGGCAGAACGAAATTACGATATTGGTAACCGAGAATTGTTGGCAGTTAAGATGGCATTGGAGGAATGGCGACACTGGTTAGAGGGATCGGGGGTTCCTTTTATAGTATGGACTGACCACAAGAATTTAGAGTACATTAGCACCGCCAAGAGGTTGAACTCCAGGCAGGCTCGGTGGGCACTTTTTTTCGGACGTTTTGACTTTACTATCTCGTACCGCCCGGGTTCCAAAAATATCAAACCCGATTCTTTGTTGCGTATTTTTGACCATTCCGAACGCCCGTCCACTCCCGAGTGTATTTTTCCTGAGACCTTAGTGGTCTCCACTCTCACATGGGAGATCGAATCGAAGGTCAGAACGGCCTTAGAAGGGGTAACGCTTCCGCCCGGGTGCCCACCGAACCGTTTATTTGTGCCGGAGGGATTAAGGTCCAACGTTATCCAGTGGGGACATTGCTCGAATGTAGCTTGCCATCCAGGGGTTAACCGTACTAGGTTTTTAGTCAAGCAACGATTCTTGTGGCCACTTATGGCTCGCGACATTCACAGTTTTGTTTTGGCTTGCTCGGTTTGTGCCACTGGTAAGACTTCCAATCGACCCCCTGATGGGTTACTCCAACCGCTGCCGGTTCCTTCGAGACCCTGGTCCCACATCGCTCTAGATTTTATTACCGCCCTCCCGCCCCCCCAGGGCAACACGGTAGTTTTAACCGTGGTGGACCGGTTCTCGAAGGCGGCCCACTTTATTCCCTTGCCCAAATTACCCTCAGCCAAGGAGACAGCGTTGACCGTCGTAGACCACGTCTTTCGTTTACATGGCCTCCCGATAGACGTGGTTTCCGACAGGGGACCCCAATTTGTGGCTAAATTTTGGCAAGAATTCTGTAGACTACTGGGAGCGACTGTAAGTCTGTCCTCAGGGTTTCACCCCCAGAGCAATGGTCAAACCGAGAGAGCCAACCAAGATTTGGAAAGGGTGTTGCGATGTTTGGTCTCCAAGAATCCTTCCTCCTGGAGCCAACAATTGTCTATGGTGGAGTACGCCCACAATACCTTACCAGTATCAGCTACGGGCCTATCTCCTTTTGAGTGTAGTGTAGGTTACCAGCCACCTATTTTTCCCAGTATGGAATCCGAAGTTGCGGTCCCCTCCGCTCACGCCTTCGTCCAGAGGTGCCACCGCACTTGGACCAGAGCCCGTGAGACTCTACTCCAAGTGGGGGCGCGCACCAAGGCCAAGGCCGATCGCCACCGGTCTAGGCCTCCCGTATACGTCGTGGGTCAAAAGGTGTGGCTTTCAACCAAGAATATTCCTCTCCGGTCCGTATCTAATAAATTGGCTCCCAAATTTATTGGCCCGTTTATTGTCACCAAAATCATTAGTCCGGTGGCAGTCCGCCTTAAACTCCCTCCTACGTACAGGAGAATTCATCCCGCCTTTCATGTGTCCAAAATTAAGCCCGTATTTCATTCTCCCATTAATCCGCCTACCCCGGTCCCTCCCCCGCCGCGTCTCGTAGATGGGGAGACCACCTATTTGGTAAATCGTATTCTGGACTCTAGAAGGAGGGGACGCGGATTTCAGTACTTGGTGGACTGGGAGGGTTACGGTCCGGAGGAGAGAAGTTGGGTACCTGCTAGGGACATCCTGGATCACTCCCTTATCGATGATTACAATCGACAGGTAAGAGATTCTGGGGACGCCAGGAGGCGTCCTTAGGAGGAGGGGTACTGTCACGGTTCGTGAATGCACCGTCTCTAGCTGTAGTCATGTTATGTCATGTTGATTGGTTCATGTGGGTGTTGCCACTGATCGCCTGATCAGCGGCAGGTGCATCTCATTCCAACCGCCTATTTAACGCCCTGTCTTTCGTCTCCTGTTTGTCAGATCATTGTTTGAGGTCCATGTGTTGATGTCTGTTCGTGCTCCTGTGTTCCTGTCCTTGCCCTGTTTCCTGTTTCGGTCTCCTTTGGATTATCACAGTCACTCACGGATTATCACCACGGATCACCGATCTACCACCACCGTCATCGCTACCAACGCACTCAAATCACCTACCCACCTGTCTGTGCTGCCATCGTGGTTCCTGCGTCACTCACCAGCATTCATCCATCACAACTCCTGTCAATAAACTACCTTTACTTGCATCTGCCTCCTGTCCTCCATTGTTAGCGTCACAATCAGTCTCTCCAGTTGTTCATAACACTTTGCCTACATCGACCTTTGTACCTGGTAGCCATCGAACTTGGGCAGCCACATTTGTAAATGCTGCAGTGAAAATGCAGCCTTGTTAGTGCAACCTTTTTATTAAAAGGATCTAAAGTCTTGGCTGTAAAAACACAATAAAATTGAACAATTATGCAATTGTACAATTAATCCCTGTACAGCTGGGTGGTCAGTCTAGTGACTTTCGGGGTCATCTTTTTTCCATCAAGCTCCATCAGGACCTTTTGCACAAATTCAAAGGTGAACTGTAGCCTTTTTGGATATTTTAGGTTTAGTGTATATATGAGCCCAAAAACCATGGCAAAAGCGGTTGCAACCGATGGCAACTCGTTCAGGACTTCTTTTCCTTTGACAACAATTTTAATGTCTTTAGGTGGATGGAGAGGATCCTCTTTCCCAGTGATAAAGATCGCCATGGTTGTCTGCTCCAGTTCTTCAACCTCATTATCCTGTACAAAAAAAGAAAGAAAATGTTATAATTTCAGAAAATCTCCCGATTTCATGTTAGATCATAATGTGCCAAGCTCTTATACAATCTAAACTTTCAAAACAAAACATTTGATTAGCAAATCAAAATACTCAAATGTTCATTACAAGGGGTGTGACTAGATTAAAAGTGATGAGATTTTTTTAAGTAGTAATAAGTAACTACCGTAGTTTTCGGACTATAAGTCGCACCTGAGTATAAGTCGCATCAGTCCAAAACTACGTCATGATGAGGAAAAAACATAAATAAGTCGCACCTGACTATAAGTTGCAGGACCAGCCAAACTATGAAAAAAAGTGCGACTTATAGTCCGGAAAATACGGTAGTAATTTATTACGATTTCTGAGTAACATGCCCAACACTGATGAAGTTATTCTCGTTATATTCTAACTTTTTTCTGGACATGTCAGAGAACACTGTAAACACCTGTAAATCCTGTAAACACAGTGCATGAAGAAAATTTTTGGGGGGCAGATGAGGCCTGTGCATCACTTTTAGGTACTTTCATAATACAGTTAACTTTTTGGGATTTTGATAACATTAAGTCAATAACGTGTTTTAATGTCGGTGATAATACCACCGCATCTGCCTTAATATTCTCTGAGTTTCCACGTCCCCTTCCGAAAATGAACCATAATTTTACTACAAAAAAAAAAAAAGGAAAAAAAAACATGGTTCTTGAAGCAATGCTAACTACAAATTATCCATGGCTTTGATGCTTCAAAATAATTCAAATAATAATTAACAAAGTAGACCTATTCAGACATTTTTGTGGTAATAAAATCAGACCTAGGCGAAAAAACAACAACCTTTTAAAATGCATTATAAAAAACAACGAGGCAATAATGATTTGTTAATTAATAATAATTGAATAACACTTAAAATACATAATGTAATACAAAATTAACCATTTATGAACATTAAATTCCTTTACCTGCAAAGGGCACTAAAAGGCCTGATAATTGTCGTTTTAACATTTACAGGGTGATCAAATCTTGTTTAATATTGACCAAACATTTAATTAAAATATCCACTTAATCTTACATTTTTGTATGTAAATGCTAGTATCTATAATTTCTTCAACAAAAGCACTTGGACATTACAACCCTTACAAAAACTGATCCTTGTTTTTTTTTTAAGTAAAATTTATTTTGTGTCATTTCTAAATGCCTGATTACTGAACTAAATTAGGTTGTGTGTTAAAACTGTCAAAAATACTGTATTGCTACTGTATTGTTGTTGGTTATGTCTTAAATGAAAGAAACAGATGCATGTCTGTATATTTGATGTGTGCAGGAAAGGATAGTTCATCCTAAAATTTTATTTCTGTCATTGTTTATTCACTCACATGTTGTCCCAAACTTACAATATATTAATTTATTTCTTGAAGATTGAAGAATCTGGATAACCCAACAGTTGCTGGTCCACAATGACTTTGTTAGTAGGAGGGTAAATACTCTGGAAGTCACTAGGCGTTTCTCAATGTCAAGGAAGGATCCTCGGAAGCCAGAATTTCGAGGATGCTACGTCATCAACATAGGTCGAATGACTGTTCCAATGTCGAGGATCCTCCTAATTTCAACCTTCGAGTCCTTCGTTCGAAAAATATCCCATACACAGGCAAGGATGCATATGTGTAGCCTTCGCCCTCTCAAATCACCCACAATCCTATGCGTGCAGCTTTGCTATCTTGTTAAAAAAATTCAAAAATGTCGAACGTTAGCAGAGTCGAAGCGTTAACGGTTTTTATTTACATCACCAAACATTTGTTATAACTGTAGTAAATATAAGTAAAGTTTAACATTTAAATGCCAGTACAAATTACTATCCTATTGATATTGTAAATTATACAAATACAAATGGCTGACTGAACTGGACCTATCATTTAACAAGTGTTAGCTTGGTTGCGTCACCGGTATTTCTTTTAGAAATAACTAGTTAAGTTGTCCAAAGTAATTTAACGATACCATTCACAGCATTATTCAAACGGACCTTTTCACTGACGTAATGATGCAATTACGTGCACTTGCTAGCCTGTTCCATTTACGTGTTCTCTGAATGCTAAAGAGGAGTCTCGCCTAGCCTCTGAAGAAAGTGACTTGGAAGGACCAGTCCTGCCAAGGAAGTATCCTTGACATTGAGAAACGCCTACTGTGAACCAGCAACTGTTTGGTTTTCACCTTCTTCCAAAATAGAGTTTATGTTTAGCGGAAGAAGAAAACTCATTCAGGTTTAAAACAACATTTGATTGGGTAAATACCTAGTGGCCTAAATATCCATACTTTTTCATATTTTGTTACCTTAATGTAACAAGCTTTGTCTTTATTATAGTGATATTAGTTTGGCTGTAATGCTCAAACAACTTGCAAAATAGAAAAACCAACAGTTTTCATGATAAAATCATGGTATTTCTAAAAAAGGAAATTTGAAATTTTTGCCATATCGCCCACCCGAACAAACCAAATCCCCCCCAAAGACCATTGTGCCCTTGTAATGCCAATTTGCCCCTGCCCCTGTGCATGACACTGCCAGGGTGAAAAAAATTCTAAAACGGCCCCTTTTGTTTTGGTTTGGACGGCGAAGCCACATTTGTGTGTATCTCTCATGTCATCGCGACACCCCTCATCCTCTTACCCCAATGCTTACCCTGGACTAGAGTTAACGTTAGCAGTTTATAAAGTGGAAGTATACAATTTAACTAGATAGCTAATCTGTCTGCTTATCAACTCCTTGAATGGATTATAGTAAATTTTTTACACGGCTTATTGTAGAAACGCTACCGCAAGAAAAACCTATAGCTAACTAGATTTTCAAAAAGACATTGGATCGTTAATGTTATTTTGACTGCCGATGTTAGCTAGCAGAGCTAACGTTAGCACGCTAGTATACTGCACTGCAATCATGTCCTATGGCAGACAGAATTGCAAAATAAAAGCAATCCAACAGCACACTAAAAAATGTAAACAAATACTTGTTTTCTTGCGGCGGCCTTTATAAAATGAGCAGTGGTGAAAGTCTAGTCATGTTATTAACAGAAGTGAAAGTGACTGAAGACTGTGCTCTTCTCCATTTTTGGTTAATTTCTGTAGCAGAAAGAATGCCACATATAGGCCTGGAATATGAAGTAGCATGTGCATATAGGTGTTAAGTCATTTGCAAATGGATTTGTTTGGACACACTTTTTTTTAACACTTCCAGGGAAGACAGGAAAAAAAAAAAAAAAAAGATTGTTTTGGTACATCTGGATGTGGTCTAAGTGTTTACTGCTCAAAAATAAGCATCAAAGATTTCTTATAAAGTGTTAAAATCTTGTCTTGTGAGCTTAGTTTCTCATCACACCCCTATTTGTTAAATATGGCTAGAAAAACCTAGACTATGACCATGTTAGTCTGTAGGTGTTAACTGTGTGAGCAAGTGAGAGAGATGCCCCTACCTAGTATTCTTTGAAAAGGTGCTCAACAGGTTCACCAAGGTAGATCATCAGAGATTTGAAGATGCATTCTCTTCTGATGCTGATGTCCACAGGCTAAGTAAGAACAGTTACTATGAATTAAAATTAAACATTTACAACAACAACAACAACAAAAAAAAAAAAACTATTCAGCCATGGATCCCACTGACACACAACTTATTCATAGATACCTCATCTAAAACCTGCAAGGTCCTGGTGGTCTTCTCTTTAACAACTCCTCCCTTGCTTCTGATGACCTCCAACAGTTTGGTGGAGTGCTTGTCCAACTACACCAAGAACTTTGTCTCCAAGGGAACTGTAGTGATTCGCAGTGTTGGGAAGGTTACTTTGGAAATGTAATAGGTTACAGATTACAAGTTACCTTGTTTAAAATGTAATAGTAGTGTAACTTTTTCAATTACTTTATTAAAGTAATGTAACTAATTACTTTTGAGTACTTTTTGATTACTTTTATAAATTTGTGAAAATTAAAGAATAATAAATAAAAGCATATACATCAACTTAAATACAGTTATCTAATAAGCATGTGACGTATTCTGTGTAATAAACTCCTGAAATATTGGTGTTTTTTTTAAACTGCTGTCTCTTTGTATATGATGATAGTTTTCTCAAAATAAGTAAAATGCACATGAAGTGACACAGAGCAGTTTTAGGAATTATGAGGAATATTGAGGCGGCAGAGGTTGAAAACACTGCGAGCTTCAGTAGGCATGTGTAGTAAATGAAACCATGTCTTTGCAGGAGGGGCGGACTGGGAAAAAAATTCAGACTGGAAAATTCAAACTCAGACAAACCAGTTCATGGACAAAACTATTTTTTGTTTGTACCTGACATAAAAAAAGGTTTAAATCTTTAGTTTGGGGACATGCAAAATAATTAAAAGTTCTCTCCTGAACTGCACCTTCACTTCCATTTTTCTCTTCAGTCTCTTTATTTTGCCCTGTTATCCATCTCTCTCATGACTTTAATACTCAAGATTGAACAAAACTATACTTTACAATACAATACTCTACAATACTACAATATCTTTATAGAAAAATCCTAATACTGTACACGAGTCATGTTTTTCCCTTACAAAAGTTAAACATGCTTTTATTAGCCTATATAAAAGTAAAATAACCTTGTTTTTTTTTTGCAAATGGATTTGTATTTATTTTTAAATAAATACATTTGTAAAATAATTTTACATTTTTGGTTACCACAGTTAAACAATAGTAACCATTTTCTCTGGATTTATAGTTAAATATTAAAATGTTAATTTTCGTAAGGGTTGTGTTGTTGTCTGTCGTAGCTCCCCCTAAACCTATAAAAAAAAATCGGATTTTTTTTCAGCTAAATTACTACTGTAACATTACAACAGATAATAATGATGTCCTTTATATAGTATTTTGAGTGATGACTGATGAGCAACGTGCTGCTGCTTGATTAAAAGAACAAAGACAAAAAAGCATCTTTACAGATGAAACTGACCTGAAACCCTGAACAGGAGTTCTGCTTCTCTGCTCCAGCAGTCCACTGCTCCAGTCTCTCTCTCTCTCTCTCTCTCTCTCTCTCTCTCTCTCTCTCTCTCTCTCTCTCTCTCTCTCTCTCTCTCTCTCTCTCTCTCTCTCTCTCTCTCTCTCTCTCTCTCTCTCTCTCTCTCTCTCTCTCTCTCTCTCTCTCTCTCTCTACTCTGAGTCTGATCCAAACCGTTTGGCGTAGTGATGGGATTTATGGCTCTTTGAGGGGATCCTCGCGATCCGTTCCTTTCAAAGAGCCGTTCAAAAGAACGGCTCTTTTGGTTCTTTTTAAATATTTAGTCAGTTTTAAGAAGCCAGCTTGGAGGCATCTCAGTTTATCCTGGAAATAATTACTGGGAGGAAAAATGAGGTGAGATTTGTAGTCAAATAATTAAAACTCAGATATCACACACCAATATCTGAGTTTGAATTATTCTGAAATATTGATTATTACCTCGTTTGTCATGTGTGGACTATATTCCATAGGGTTGCACAAATCCCTCTGCTTATACAGTGACAGTATTTAAAGTAGATAAAATTAGAATAAATAAAATGGAAATGTCTACATACTACATACTATTACTACTGTAAACTTTGCAAATAGGACATCAGCCCCTTCAAGTCAATGAACAATAACAAAGTGGGCTGCAATGAACATGCACAACTAATAACTAATATCATCACGCTATAAAGGGTTGGCCTGCGCTGGGTGCGCCCCTCCCCCTATAACTGTTCTGTCTCGCGGAGGAGCTCATTTGTGTGCATCTGTGTGAAATACGCATAGGAAAAAAGAACGACAGAAAGAACGGCTCCCCTCCAGCCGCGACTCGGCTCCCATCGTTCATGTTTATGAGCCGTTCAAAAGAATCGGTTCGCTCGCGAACGTCACAACTCTAGTTTGGCGGAGGCGCAGAGAGCGCGCGAGTCATGACTAACACTTCATGACTTATTAGAGATTTAATTATCAAATGGCGGATTCGCAAATGATCGCTTTAGTACATTCGGCAGGCAATTATACAATAATGATATTAAATAGCGGGCCAAATCGGCTGCCAGGCCACCGGGAATTGTCCCGGTTCTCCCGGTGTCCAGTCCGCGCCTGATTTCCAACACGCAGAATGTGCAAGTCATATATTGCATTTGTGGGGCTTAATATTCACAGACACTAGTCCATGTCATGTTTTGATTCAAGTGTACTGACCTACTTTTGATTTAGTCATCCAAAATGTGGCATATTCCGTCCGCGTTAGGCATTCCGTTTTTATGACTGGATTCTACGAACCAGACTGTATTCCGCATCCCGGAAATTATTAGGGCGGTATGTCTCAGAATAGTCAGTGCAATTTGGGAAAGAAATCAGTTAAATCTGTATGTGGATGTGTGTAAATATTCAAATGTAATCCCCTTTGTAATCGTTAAAAATTTCATAAGTAACTGTAATTTAATTACTCATTTTTTCTTAGTAACTGTAACTAATTACAGTTACAATAATTTTGTAATTAAATTACGTAACGCCGTTACATGTAACTAGTTACTCCCCAACACTGGTGATTCGTATGAACTCTGCATTGATCTAAAAAGGAAACAGAAATAAGTTTAGAAGTTTTTATGATGGTGAACACAAAACAGCATCACCAGCACAACCTTAGTAAATTATCGCCTACAACAAGAACAACAACTCATAAGGGACTCAACAGTTAGGTAGTTTTAACCCAGCTCAGAGTGAGGAGGATACTTCAGATCCTGGTGCTACTGCCAGTGCAGGGGCCATGTTTTGGGAAGACTTTGATGAGAAGGGTAGCAAGCTTGAGGCCTTCTGCTACCTATTCTAAGACCTCAGATGCTATAAAGGTGCAGGCCTACCTTGCAGAGCCACTCTTACCCCGCACATCAGACCCTCTGGCCTGGTGGAGGAGATGTTCACCAGTATACAAAAGCCTTTCTGAAGTCACAAAGACAAGACTTTGCATTGTGGCCACATCTGTGCCATCTGAAAGATTTTTTTCTAAAACTGGGCAGATTATCTCAGATAGAAAAAACAGACTCAGCCCATCCAAGGTCAGGGACCTTGTTTTTTTTAATGCAAACATGCCTTAAAGCAAGTCCTAAAAATATAGCCACAGTGTGTTATTTATTTTAAAGCTTATTTATTTTTATTTATTTAGAAAAAGACTAGCTTGTTGTGCAATATTTTTGTTGTTGTTGTGATTTTAAAGGTAATTTGTTATTGTTATAAGGCTCTATAGCTTTAGTATCTCTTAATTTTCATTTATTTTTATTTAAATAGTTATTTTATTTTAATTATTTGGGGAATAGTTATCCTCTTTGATATAAAGTTTTTATTTTGGCACAAAAGTGTTATTTATTTTAAAACGTATTCATTTTAAATTATTATATAAAAAAAAGCAAAGCTTGTTGTGCAATATTTAGTTTTTCTTATTTTTTTCTTTTTTTATATTGTACTTTTAAAGTTCATTTGTTAAGGTTATTAGACCTTGTGGCTTTATTATCTTTTAATTTTAATTTTATTTTTAATTATTTACTTTTTTATTATTTTGATTTATTTTGGAATAGTGGTCCTTTTTGTTACAAAGCTTTTCTGGCACAAAAATAAACAATAAACAATTCAAAAGTATGTACACAGTGTTTTTTAATGTTTATAAAGTGTCATATGTTACAAAAGTATGGTTTATACAGACAATCTGATTTAATAATAACCAATGTTGTCACATCACGGGACAAAAGAACGAACAACCCGAAGAACCGAAAGATGAACTAATCAATTCTCTTTCCGGCTAAATATAGCATTCTTTTACTGTCTATGGTTTTACCGTATGGGTCTGTCACGTGATTAAGGAATGACTCGACCCGAAGACTCATGAGATGAACTAATCAATTCTCTTTCCGGCTCATACTGCATTGGTTTTAGTGTATGGGGCTGTCACGTGATTAAGGAACGAGTCAAAAACCCGAAAGACCCGAACTATGAACTAATCAATTCTCTTTCCAGCTCAGACTGCATTGGGTAAGCGTATGGGGCTGTCACGTGATTAAGGAACGAGTCAAAAACCCGAAAGACCCGAACTATGAACTAATCAATTCTCTTTCTGGCTCAAGACTGCATTGACTGACAGGTGAATCACTACTACTAGAACAGAACCTATAGAATAATGCGCATGCGCGACTGAACGAATCACTCCCCGAGATGACTCGTTCTTCCCGAGTCACATTAAAGATTCGTTCAAAATGAACGAATCGTTCAAGAACGACACATCACTACATGGCACAAAGCGAAGAAATGTCGAGCGCACAAATCCTCGTGTATCTGTCCAACAGTTTATCGATCATTTGTTTCTTCACGGTTTTAAATTCCATTTATTGTTGGTTTGATGCCAATTCATAGTTCTTGTAATGTGTGATCTAACAGACACACGGTAGCGAGTCGTTTAAAAAAAGCAAAAAACTCCAACAAAATAATCATTTTATGCAAATCCACAGCCCTTTATCTACAGATCAGGCATCATAATGTGAATATATCATATTGGAGAGAGTTTTACCGTGTATCCTGCTCGATCCTGCTGTAACGGACGAGGCGCGCGCGTGGTTTGAATATAAAATGGAGAATGATTGACAGCCACAGAGGAGGGAATACGAGTTTCCGTAAACTGTAATTTAATGATGTAAATATAATTCTGTCCCTCAGATTAAGCTATGGAATTACTTCAGATGACTTTGTGAAATTATAATTAGAACCTCTCAGACCTGCACGATTCACACAAGTCATGCAGACTGACGCGAAAAAAGCGGGAGGTGGTGTCGAAAAGCGCGCTCTGCATCCATGAAGTTTGAAGCTTGAACCTGGGGATTTACTACTGCATTTCAAGTGTCAGAAATTCAGCGGAAAAAAGTCTAGCATAATTATGCATTTAGAAATAGTAGTTTGCATTTAATAGCCAGTTAGCCAGCAACCTGTGATAGCATTACTCACCCACTACCAGACGTTAGAGTTTGAATGAAGAATGCTAATGTTAACACTCTAAAAAATGCTGGGTTGTTTCAACCCAACTTTGGGTCAAATATGGACTAACCCAACTTTTGGGTTAAAAATTTAATTACAAAATTTAACCCAACAGCTGGGTTAGTCCATATTTGACCCAAAGCTGGGTTGAAACAACCCAGCATTTTTTAGAGTGAACGTAACTAGTGATATCCTAGTGATAGTTACATGCTATCGAGCGTGAATGCTGAAATTACGGCCAGAGTCAAGGCCAGTCAGGTGTAACGTTAATTGAAAAAAAAAACATTAAGGGTATACAAAGTTGATTGTTTTACCTTCTTAGTATCAGTGTTGCTCGTAGTTCTTCTGTGTCTCTCAGCCAGCCTGGAGGGGTCGGTTGAAGTGTAAGTTACCGCGGCCGCCGCTTAACACACAGTTCAACTGTAACGGACTTTTTTTTTTAATTCTTTATATAAACAGGTCAGGTGGTCAGAGAGCGGGAACTCCAACTCAGCAATGCGCATGTGCAAACCATGCTTAATTTAATAAAATTGCTTTGATCAAATGAATAAATTCAGTTTAATGTCCCGCTGCAAATCATATTGTATCCATGTAAAAAAAATGGATTGAACCATAAATATAAACTAAAACGTTTAGTTTAAATGAAAAAAAACTATAATTTTAAGCTATTTCAATGACAAAATACACATTAAACGAATAACAGCAATGTTAGACTTTTTTCAGTGTATTAATGCTCACAATGGTCAGCCTACTTCATGTGATTGATGTGGCGCTTTTGCTACCAACACTCGCTTCACGTGAATAGCCACATTATGTACTACAGAATATATTGTATTATATTGTGCACTAGAGATGTTGGGTGCTTCATGCTACCAAGCAGTGGTTTGCATGATTAATTACTCTGTTCTTTTCAGCTCCGCTGTTGCTTTGAGCTGGAACTGTGTATAAATGTGGGCAACCTACAAGTTTGTTGCCTTTATCAGTTTTGCGTTTCGGACTGATTTTACCGTTCTCCACACTTTAGCTTGAAGATGGAGAGGATAGCCCTAAAGCCATTAGTGCAGGGCCTATGTTGACATCCAAGTCCCCACTCTGTGGTTGGTGCTGGCATGCCTGATTTAGTATCCATTCTTGTTTCAGAGGTTTTTCCTGCAACTCAGGTGTCTCGGGGCCTCATGAGGGAGGATCAGGCTGTCATATGGTTACACCATCCAGCTTATTGGGTTGATTGGATTTGCGTCCCAACCTTGTGCTTGGAGTAAGCAATGTCAAAGACACAGATGCTCATCCTGTCTCTATCTGAACCAGAGATTGGTTTGTGACCATCAGTCTAAGGATGCGTACTTCTGCATCCAGATCGTCAGGAGACAAAGGAAGTTCCTCAGGTTTGCTTTTTGAATGAAGTTTGCCAATACTTTATTCCATTGAACTGGTCTTGAACGCCAGTTGAGTGGCTGTCCCATTAGGTCAAGGACTGACAACATGGCTGTGGTCTCATACATTGGTAAGAGAGGATTACACTCTCGCCCCCTGTCAAGTTGGTGAGATGTGTTCTTCTTTGGATGCAGACCAGGTTCCTGTCGATCAGAGCAGTTCATGTCCCGGGTCACCTGACCTCAGGAATGGACTCACTCTTGCACCCTCAGGTGGGTGAATCTCATATGGCAAGGTTCGGCTGAGTGGAAGTGGATTGTTTGCTTCGAGCATGCGCATTGCCCGCTCTAGTTTCCTTGTGGCCCAGGACCAGTCTTCTGCCTTCCAGTCGACCTGTTTGCTTCCAAACGATTCTGTTCAGAGTAAGGTTGGTCTGAGTGAACATCTCCATTACCCATAAGGACCTGCCACAGGTTTATGTGGCTGCCATATCTGCTGAGCATTACCCATAGAGGTGTTTCAGAAGGAGGTCACCCTCTGGTTTTCGTATTATGCAGGGACGAGACTGCTTAGGCCTTTCCACCCAGCAATGATTCATTTTGGGACTTATTTCGATTGGAATGCCTGGCAAGCCATCCATTTGGGCCGTTTAAGTTTGTCAGATAACTTTGAAGTCATCTATTTTCAATTAGAGGAATAGGATCTGCAGGCTCTGTCAGCTCCTCTTGTATGGATTTTTCCCCAAGGTCGGTTAAGTCTTACTGCTTCCTAGGCCTAGTATATCCTAAGGCTGCTTCAACACTGTTCGTTTCAGCAAGTGGTTGGAGGCTTTATACCTTGCTATGCGGGGTCAGATAGTACTATATCTTTAGCCTATGAGGCCCATGGTGTGACTTCGCCTCCTAAGGTGCGTGCTCGTTTTAAAAGAGAAATGGCTTCTTTTCAGGCTCTCTTTTAAGAGCTTTGTATGAGATGTCTATGCTGTGGCAGGTTAGTCCTCTCCTAGCACTTTCATCAAGTTCTACTTATCTGGATATGAGGATGGCTCTTGGCTCCCGGGTCTCTTCCGCTTGAGCAGATTCTTTCCTTGGTCCTCCAGCTATCTTAGGTACGTCAGGCGTTATGGTATATCGTTCCCAATGCGATGACGTCATCGTAGCATCGAAGTGAACCTATGAAAGGGAACATCTCAGTTACGTATGTAACCTTGGTTCCCTGAATAGGGAACAAGATGCTGCGATGCTTGGCCATTCCGTACCTTCGATAGCGCTTCCTTCGTCATAGTGTAAATCTGATGAAATGGCACTCAGCACGCATATATAGCATACGTACGTATGGGCGGTGCTAAGCGCTATTGGCCAATAAATTGGCGTGATGGTATAAGGGCTTCAGACATTCGTCACACCACAGGTGTTCCCAAGGTGATGAAGTCATCGCAGCATCTCGTTCCCTATTCAGGGAACCAAGGTTACATACGTAACCGAGATGCTTTCTTCTCCGCCATGGCCGAAAGTTTGAGAACCAGATTTTTTTTCTTCTTGATTTGTGATGGTTCTCAATCTGCTTGCGCACTACTGACCTCTAGCGAACTACTGTGCAATGATCATCTGGCTATACTCTGGGTTTACTCAGGGGGGCAGGGTTTCATATTTTTTTGAAGCACCCCTGGGCGCCGCCATTGGCTAGCGTACCCCCACCTGCTGTTAGCATTCCATTGACTCCCATTCATTTTGGCGTCACTTTGACAGCGAATAACTTTACATCTGAGGCGTTTAAAGACTCCATTTGTCCATTAATTATTTCTAAAGAAACACGAAAGTGTATAAAAGGCTCCATTACCTTGTATTTTACGTTATGGTTCCGTATAAGCATTTTTTAAATTTGTTTTATTAATGCCAAGGTACCAAAGATACAAATACAGATAATATCAACATCATGTGCAAAGAGGTGACATTAAAGCATCATTTATAGACATATGCAAAAGTAAATAAATAATACAAAACAAAAACTTTAACAAAATAAATTAAAAATATTAAATAAATGAATCGTTTTACAAGCTTTGAGATTCTTAGAAGATGAAATAGTTTGAACATACTGTTGAGCCTCTTTTTCAAAAACAATATATAAAGGATTTTGACGATTGAATTTACTACAGTGAATGCAGCCCATATCCAAGATGGCTGCCATCAGTTGAGTTCTTTTGTTTGTGGGCATGTGCTGAGTTACTCTTCATGTGTTTTTATGTTCCTGGCTTTTGTAATACCTAACCAAGGAAAGTACATTCCTTCCGGGAAACTCATGTTTATTGAGTGTCTTCATATGGTATCACATGGTGCCTTGTTGTACTTGGATCTGTCTTAGAAGGAGAGGGATTACTGCCACCGGCCTGCTGAAAATTTGATCTGCTGAAGATCCAGGGGAATTTAAAATCTACTCAGTCTTCTGGATGGTCTGGACTCGGTTTGTTCCCCATGCCTGGATGGTAGTGATGTGAAAATACCATTTAATTTGGATTTAGCATGCACATGCTCTTCCTGCAAGGATCACGGATGCTGTATGCTGGTTAACACATTGCATCTGTGAAGTGTCTCAGGATGGATTAAACCATAACAAGTTTCACGGATCACCAAAAAGCTTGCGTGTTGGTCAATATACTTGGTCAAGCGAAAGTGTCAGGATTGTTCTACAAGACTCACAAAATTCTGCAGTGAGTCCTTGGAACCTTTTGTCTTTTCAGCTTATGTTTTATGAAAGCAAAATGCATCTTTTACTATTTTTACTACTCACGGCATTTAATGATGGATTTAAGTCATGGCCAACCTCATTTATTGATGAGCAAAATCTGGTGAGTACATTTCAAATATCTCACTCCTCAACTAAGGAGGCATGCCGTTATCACCAGTCTATCCATCCTGCACAACAACAAATACTCTATAGTCATCTACTACAAATGAATCCCTCGTAACACTTGCTAATAATGAACTTTTTAAATAACTACTCTACTGTGCAACATGGACCTTCATCACACTTGTCAGCCAGTGATTGTGATGAAAAACATACAGTGAAATCTATTGTCTTACTACTTTTGCTGTTATCTGGGAACGTACAGCCAAATCCTGGGCCTGACTCACTACAAATTATATATTCCCCATGCGATTTCAAAAACAGATCCGGTCTCGGAATTATGCATTTTAATGTTAGAAGTCTTCTTCCAAAAATGGACATATTAAGACTGTGGGTTGATGCAATGGATATGGACATCATGGTCTTATCAGAAACTTGGTTAAAATCTACAATAACAGATAATATGATTGCTATTGAGGGCTATAATATTTTCAGAGCAGATCGTCCAGGTAAGGGGGGCGGAGTTGCTATATACATTAAATCAAAATTCTTAAGCTCAGTGACATTGTCAGTAAGTAGAGTCAAACAATTTGATTTACTGGCATTGAAAGTAAATTTATACAAGGATACATACCTCACTGTTGTTGGCTGCTACAGGCCACCCTCCGCCACAAAAGAAACTATTTTCTCTCTTCATGATGTATTACTCAACTTTAATGACTCTGAAGTAATTCTAATGGGTGACCTAAATTGGGATTGGCTTTCCCCTGCCTTTGAGAATATTAAAGACCTATTTGTCTCTTTGAATCTCACACAACTTATTGACACCCCAACTCGTATTAACCCGAGAGATCATAGCAAATCAACGATGTTGGATGTCATTTTTACAAACATACCATATAAATACACATCGACTGCTGTTTTTTGCAATGATGTCAGTGATCACTGTGCGATTGCTTGTATAAGAGACACAAAATTACCTAAACACAAATCTCATTATGTTTTTAAAAGGTGTTTTAAACGTTTTAATGAACAGGCTTTTATTCAAGATCTGTACAACTGTAATTTGGAGACTGTCTGTCTGATACCTCATGTGGAACATGCTTGGGAATATTTTCATAATGTCTTTTCAGCTATTTGTAATAAGCATGCTCCTGTTAAGAAATTTAGGATTAGCGGGAGGAATAACCCATGGTTTACTGAAGAGTTAAGCTTTATGATCAAAGAAAGAAATGTTGCATGGGTTAAAGCTCAAGCCACAAATTCTACTGCTGACTGGACTGCTTTTAGAACTTTAAGAAATAAATGCACAAGCATGACCAGAAAAGCAAAATCAGATTACTATCTAAAAAATCTGTCTGAAAATCTTAATAACCCCTCTAAATTCTGGAAGCAAATTAAGTCTCTGTCTGGTTCCAATTCTTTTTCAGGTCTTCCACAACATATTTTTGTAAACTCAGTTGAAATTAAAAACAAAATTGACATAATTCGACATTTTAATAATCACTTTGTATCAGCTGGTTGTACTTCTAATGAGTCTAAATCAAGTTATCGTTGCTCTGACTCCAGCACTGAAGCACTACCGGAAACTTTTGTTTTTAGACCCATTTTAAAAGAGGATGTCTGTATTGCTCTTAAAGCTATTGACTCAAAAAAATCAATAGGACCAGACAACCTAGAACCTTTCTTATTGAAGATTGCAGCTGAAATTATAGCTAAGCCTAAAGCATACATTTTTAATTGTAGTCTGCAGACAAATTTAATTCCCAAATTATGGAAAGCAGCCTACGTGCTTCCTTTGCTAAAGGGTGGCGACCCTTCAGATCTTCATAATTATAGACCAATTTCCAAACTTTCTATTCTTGCAAAAATTTTGGAAGCTCAAGTAAACTGTCAAATAAAAGAATATTTGGCAGAGCATGACATTTTAACTGATGTACAGTCAGGGTTTCGAGCTGGACACAGCACTGTTACAGCAACTTTGTTGCTATTAAATGACATTAGAAATGCCTTGGACAAAAAGCAACATTGCGCTGCCTTATTTGTGGATCTGTCCGAGGCATTTGACTCTGTTGACCATGAGTTATTGCTAAATAGATTACGTAATATTGGAATAGGAAACACAGCTATTAATTGGTTAAAAAATTATCTTACAGAACGAACGCAATGTGTTTCTATAGATGGTCTTAAATCAGACTTTTTAGAGATTTCCAAGGGTGTTCCTCAAGGTTCGATTTTAGCCCCTATTTTATTTTCTATATTTATAAATAATATTGGAAAGGATGTGCAAACTGCTAAACTGCACCTTTACGCAGATGATACTGTGATATATTCAGTTGCCCCTTCATTGAGCCAAGCCATAAATTACCTTCAATTAGCCTTTAAAGAGCTCCAAGTCTCACTACATGGCCTTAAGTTAGTGCTAAATACTAAGAAAACCAAATTTATGACGTTTTCAAGGGCTCGTTCCCAATCCCCAGATAATATAACTATTAACACACTAAATGGAACACACTAAACGTAATTGAAAATGTTACATCATATAAGTATTTAGGTTTTTGACTGGACAACAAACTTTCTTTTAAAGTTCATGTTGAAAAGCTTGTAAAAAAACTGAAAGTAAGACTGGGTTTTTTTTTTTTAGGAATAAGTCTTGTTTAAACATGTTAGATAGAAAAAAACTTGTGCAGGCTACCTTTTTGAGTGTTTTGGACTATGGTGATGTTGTCTACATGCATGCTGCCTCTAGTACTCTCCACTTTTTAGATTCTGTGTATCACAGTGCTCTGCGCTTTATAACTAACTCTGGTTCCCGTACTCATCATTGTACGTTGTATGAACTGATTGGTTGGCCGTCACTAAGTCTATGTAGACAACTTCATTTTCATATTTTTCTATACAAGGCCATGTTAGGTAAACTGCCGACATATTTAAGTAATCTTCTTAAGAAGAATTCCAGCAGTTTTCATCTCCGTTCCACCAGGTGGCTCTCTTACCAGGTTCCAAGGGTTTTTACTGAGCTGGGGAGGAAAGCCTTCTCTTACTTTGCACCATGGTCTTGGAATAATCTGCAAAACTTGCTACATCTAAATGTTTTAGTCCCATTAAATGAATTCAAGACCATGTTAAAATGCCATATAACTCAAAAATGTAACTGCCATATGTGACCTGTTCCTTTTTATGTGATGCTTGTTTGGTTGTTTTGACTGTTGTATTTGTATTTAAATTGTAACTGGTGTGCCGTCTTGGCCAGGTCTCCCTCGAAAAAGAGATTCTATCTCAAGGGACTTCCTGGTTAAATAAAGGTTAAATAAAAATGTGAAATTTTGCAAGAAGTATTAATAGGTTAATAATAAAATATTCCTTAATTTTATCTTTTGGTATATTAAAGAAGCCAAACAGTACATCCTAAAAAGCAGAGAGAAACCATGGAGCACACTGGATTGAATTCTGTAGTCTTATCAATCGCAAAGTTGCTGTGTGTGAGGACAATCCCAAAATATATGTATATCTGTTTCATTAGGGTCACCACAAAAACAACAGCTTGTCTCTATGTCTGCTTTAAATCTTTTCAAAAACACTTTAGTCTGGTAAAATCTGTGTAATAATTTGAATGAGATCTCTCTAACCTTGTTTGTTATTATGTATTTCAAAGACCCCCAGGAAGTGCGTGCTTCTAATTGACTTCATTTTTCTCCGTTGAATCCAATGGGGTCGCTGTGTCCATTTCTTTTACTGTCTATGAAAAAAACGTTTGCATTTTCGTTTAAGCGAACGCACAGTGTCTGCCAAATTTAAAATGGAAATGCAAAGTCTGTTTGCAATTTTGTTTCCCATATCTTACGAGCTATGAGCCTGTCATATTTAAATAGCAATATTAATTTGAACCCTAACCCTAAATATCCAACGTCTACACGGAGACCTGTCAATCAAGTGACAGGGGTGGGGCCATTTTATTGGGCGTGTTTGCATTGGGAAGTGACGTCACCCACAGTCGACGGTAATAAATAATTATTAATTAATTAGTGTGGACTTTGTCATCTAAATACTTAATAACCAATAAGGTTAAGGATGTGTCTTACAAATTACTTCATCTTTTCTATCCTGTGAAGCGTTACTTAAAAAATATGTTTCCTGATATTGACACTTTATGATCTTTTTGTGGTGCTGAACAGGAATCCAATTCTCATCTCTTCTGGGAATGCACATATACAAGTCTGTTCTAGTAGAACTTTTATATCTTGGATCATACTAAAATGTACAATGTTTTTACTATAGAGGGTTTTCACTACTCGACATCAATCAGGAAGTCGGCCATTTTGGAGGCACAGAACGTAAACAGTGCCATTGAACGGACTTGCAATTTTGACTGATTATTGCTGCTTAAAAAATTGTTGAGTTTTGGTCTGTACTAATCAGGCGCATAAGTTAAACACATTTAGAGTTCTGTCAAAATTTAAAGATTAGAGAGCAAAAAACAGTGATTAAAGAAGAGGTTTGTGGTTTAGAGAGGTACAGTTACAGCATTAGCTCATCAACCACATGCACATGTGTAAATGAATTTTTACAAAAAGCTCATCCACCGCTTCCGGTGATTCGATGGGCAGCTGAATGCATTCAGGACACTCTGGCTCTTGAGCAACCTGCTGCTCAGGTGATTGACCTTGGACACCAGCTGGTCCTGCTGCTGCTTACTGTGCTCCAGCAGGCTTAAAATGTGGACCTGAGCAGCTGTTGAATACATAATATTATAGAATAATTATGTTATAGGGAACATGCTTAAAGTCGCTGCCGAAACAAGGCTTTGTTGTTGCAGAGTGCCAGACGAGCAGACAATTATTATTTTTGAAACCAGCGCAGCACAGAAAAAAAGCTGTAATGTTACATACCAGCCTCCTACAGTTCTGCAGCTCAAGACGCAGTAGTCCAGCGCGTCGGCTACACATTTCCACGTTGTAAAATTCAAATAAAACAACATATCTATCGCAAATGTAAACACCTCCATCAACGCAACGTCATTCCCGTATTGCCAAAGAGCTGCATGGACACAGTGTGAATGTAGCCATAGTCGACGCTTCATTTACACATGTGCTGTAACTGTACCTCTCTCAACCACAAATGCCTTCTTTAATCACTTTTTTGCTCTCTTCTCTTCAACTTTTGACAGAACTCAAAATGTGTTTAACCTATGCGACTGATTAGTACAGACCAAAACTCATTTTTTTTACCAGCAATAATCAGGCAAATTTACTGTGTACTGTGTTACAAATTTAATTGTACTGTGCAGACTCAAACTGAGCTTGATGACGTAGATGTCACGTGAGCAACCTGTAAGTCTTCTAACCGCTGTGCCAAGAGAAATCTGAATCACCCACCGAATCTTTCAGAGAAGGCGAGCGTGAACAGGAGCAAATTTTGGTAAGTATTCTGATTAATTATCTCCCTTGACTTTATGCCTCCACGAACCCCCGATTGCCTCATAGACAGTAAAAGATTGCCTGCGAGCTTCTCCTCCTGTCCATATGGTAATTTCTCTACTGTGCGACAGAGAGTCGCCGGTTATGATGCAATCGTTAGCCTATTTTTTACAAAAACTGCTTCTACGGGACAATAACATAAGATACAAGGTAATGGAGCCTTTTATACATTTTTGTGTTTCTTTAGAAATAATTAATGGACAAATGGAGTCTTTAAACACCTCAGATGTAAAGTTATTTGCTGTCAAAGTGACGCCAAAATGAATGGGAGTCAATGGAATGCTAACAGCAGGTGGGGGTCCGCTAGCCAATGGCGGCGCCCAGGGGTGCTTCAAAAAAATATGAAACCCTGCCCCCCTGGTTCAATGGCATTGTTTATGTTCAGTGCCTCCAACATAGCCTACTTCCGGATTGATGACGTGTCTGTGAAAACCATCTATGGTAAATATGAATTAACGATGTTTTTTTATATATATATATATATATATATTTTTTTTTTTATATATATATTCTGTTGTTATCTGTTATTACTTGTGTATTGTTTTAAGCATTAATAAATAAATAAATATATATGCGTTAACGATAGTGTTTATAATTAAACCACAGTAGCCACAAATGTACAGTTGTCTGAGACGTTATGAAATGTTCTTTAACATCATGAACCATAAAATGTAGTCAGTGGTCTGCTATGGTTTATTTTCATAATAGGTAAACACAGGTATGGAAGGCCATGAGGGTCAAATACACGCGAATTTTAACGCGTCAACAACACGTTAAATACGTGTATTTCACGCGTAAACAACACGTATTTAATGCGTTAAATACGTGTTGTTTACGCGTTAAAAATCAGCGCGTATTTAACGTGTATTTCACGTGTTAAATACACGTTAAATACACGTGAAATACACGGGTCAATGTCATTGGCTGCTGAGGACTTGGGTCAAACCACTTCTGTGAGCTTAGAGGGGTGTACCATTCATAGACAGGCAACCACCATTTAACATGCTATAGATCAGCTTATTCAGCCTTATTATTTAGTATTTTTTTGTATAGCCTATAGAAATAATATATTTAAATAGCAGTTTTATGAAATATTTATTTTTTAATAAATATTAATTAAAATTTTGTGGTGATAGTATAAAGTTTATAAAAGTTACAAATTAAAGTTAAAAATACCAACTCATAACTCCACGAATATAGCAAGGAGAGTCAAAAGTTATAGTCTGATTCTACTGTGACGATCCAAGGGGCTGTAGTACTTTATTTTGTCCAGCAGGTGTCATGGGGTAACACTTTTTGTGTCTTTATGTTAAGTGCTGTGATGCAGGTGTGGAAAATTGATTGTGATTAACCATGCTGCTTATAAGATGCTGGCTTTCTTACCCTCGGGAGGGAAGGAGATTGGGGCTTGGTCTCTGCTGGTCTTGCTGTTTGGTGGTCAGGCGGACTTTCTCACGCTCTCCAGTCCAAGGCTTCATGTTGTGTTTTTGTATCTTTATATTTTTTTATGTTTTACCTTAATGTAGTTATGTCTGTTTTCTGATTAAAATACATATTTGTGCAAATTTGATTATGTTGTATGGACTCTCCATTCATGATGCTACTCCTTGAGCCAAGGGGTTGTAACACTATGTTCTGTCAAATGTTTAATAGAGTTCTCCAACTGATTCATGACATACATATGAAAGATCGTAATGGATTGTTTTTATTTTGGACTGGAATCTGCTGTAAATAATGATATGTCATTTTTCACAATCAGAGCATGTTTCATGATCATGAAGTTATAAAGGTAAAACCATGAAAATATTGCAGCATGTGCGCATTTGGAGTTTTTTTTTTGTTATAATTCAATGACGAATATCTTCAAATCTAAATGACAGATTATTATATAATTGGGCTCATTTTAATCTAAAGAAATTTAAATTTTCCATGAGCTATGCATGTTTCATGAAGTTATGAATGGAAACGTAACATGTTTTTTTTTCTCAATTGAATGGTTTCATGTGTGTGATAATATCGTAAGTAATATATTTAGATCAAGTGAACAAATTACGATGAATTTGAGCTCCTTTTAATCTGGAGAATTTTCTGAAAAAAAATGACGTATGATTGTGCATGATATATGAATGTTTCATGAAGTTATTAATAAAAGCGCAAAGTGAAACTAAAGTTATTTGTTGTGCTGTGCCTGTTGGGTTTTATGTGTTATAGCAATATGAGTAATATATTTGGATCTCATCCATGGACTACAGTATCTCTGGGCTCATTTTAATTGGGATAATTTCCTGAAAATAATGATCTATGTATGATTCTTGAAGCTATGAATTAAAACGAAACGTGAAGTATCGAACTGTTTTTCTTTGCAGCCTTAGTGCGCCAGTCTGCTTTCATGTGTCACAGCTCTATGAATGACATCTTTCGATCTGATCAAAGGATCTGTGCATGTTTGCTGAAGTTAAGAGCTAAAGCGGCACGGGACTGAAACCTCTGATTTTTTTTTTTTGCTAAGATACATTACCTAATTTTTTTTCTATGTGTTATAGCTTTATGAAATATATATTTAGATCTAAATGATGTTTTATGGTGAGTTTCAACAGTTTTTAATCTGCAAATAGTGACGTATCTTTTTTATGATATAGCCTATGCTTTTTCCATGAAGTTATGAGTGAAAAGCCTACATGACAGCTACCATAGATTTTTGGCTAAACTACATGCTCTCTGTGCAGTTTTATGTGTGTTATAAATCTTTAGATATAAATGACAGATTTGACAGATAGTTCTGGGCTCTTTTAATCAGGAGAATCTAGGCTACTATAAAATTCTGGTGCATAATTGTACACTGAAATCTTGTTTTATGAAGTTACAAGTAAAACGGTGACATCAATAGGCCTATTATTATTATTATATCGGTCTGGGATTGACTTCTTGTACAAAACTTGCTCCAGTTTATTCAAAGCCTCAAAAAATTTCTCAATGGTGCGACTAAAAAAACTCTGAGGTCGCACCGGTGCAACAAGCCATTCAAGGGGAAAAAAGTCTCTGCGACTCTGAAGGTCTCCCTGTGGTTCAACAACAGACAATAGAATCCTGCATTTTAGCCTGAGCCCGATGGGCTTTTTACCCCCTCGAGCCGGGCTTCGATTGTTCAGATGTGGGCCGGGCCTCCAGTCTGTTTAGACTTCTTATTACTTTAATATTTTAGACATTCATCAATTAGCGATGAAAAAAAAAACTTGCTTCGCTGGTGGAAACAACATGAGACCATGATGCCACGACTGTAAAGAGTGGCTCGACGGTGTTTTGTGTCCTGCAGCAGCGCAGCTGAACAGTTCTGCGTTCAAATAATAGGCTTAAGAAGAAGGTATTTTAATTATTTACTAATAAACTAGTGTTGCAATCCCGACTTGTCATCCCCTCATTAGAAGCGCTTTTAGAGATAAGTACATCTTTACGGGTTATGATTATAATGAAAGAGTTTTTGTTTTTGATTTGTTTTATTTCGTTAAGTAGTTATTTAAAGCTTGTATATATATATATATTTATATACAACCCGAATTCCGGAAAAGTTGGGACGTTTTTTACATTTTAATAAAATGAAAACTAAAGGAATTTCAAATCACATGAGCCATTATTTTATTCACAATAGAACATAGATAACATAGCAAATGTTTAAACTGAGAAATTTTACACTTTATCCACTTAATTTGCTCATTTAAAATTTAATGCCTGCTACAGGTCTCAAAAAAGTTGGCACGGGGCAACAAATGGCTAAAAAAGCAAGCAGTTTTGAAAAGATTCAGCTGGGAGAACATCTAGTGATTAATTAAGTTAATTGATATCAGGTCTGTAACATGATTAGCTATAAAAGCTTTATCTTAGAGAAGCAGAGTCTCTCAGAAGTAAAGATGGGCAGAGGCTCTCCAATCTGTGAAAGACTGCGTAAAAAAATTGTGGAAAACTTTAAAAACAATGTTCCTCAACGTCAAATTGCAAAGGCTTTGCAAATCTCATCATCTACAGCGCATAACATCATCAAAAGATTCAGAGAAACTGGAGAAATCTCTGTGCGTAAGGGACAAGGCCGGAGACCTTTATTGG
Organism: Carassius carassius; assembly: GCF_963082965.1. Classification (NCBI taxonomy): domain Eukaryota; kingdom Metazoa; phylum Chordata; class Actinopteri; order Cypriniformes; family Cyprinidae; genus Carassius; species Carassius carassius. The sequence goes on along the minus strand of NC_081758.1, from coordinate 23,357,372 downwards.
ATGCCCGTGGTCTTCGGGCTCTCAGACGACACTGCATCACTCATCGGCATGATTGTGTCAATGACATTACTAAATGGGCCCAGGAATACTTTCAGAAACCACTGTCGGTAAACACAATCCGCCGTGCCATCAGCAGATGCCAACTAAAGCTCTATCATGCAAAAAGGAAGCCATATGTGAACATGGTCCAGAAGCGCCGTCGTGTCCTGTGGGCCAAGGCTCATTTAAAATGGACTATTTCAAAGTGGAATAGTGTTTTATGGTCAGACGAGTCCAAATTTGACATTCCTGTTGGAAATCACGGATGCCGTGTCCTCTGGGCTAAAGAGGAGGGAGACCTTCCAGCATGTTATCAGCGTTCAGTTCAAAAGCCAGCATCTCTGATGGTATGGGGGTGCATAAGTGCATACGGTATGGGCAGCTTGCATGTTTTGGAAGGCTCTGTGAATGCTGAAAGGTATATAAAGGTTTTAGAGCAACATATGCTTCCCTCCAAACAACGTCTATTTCAGGGAAGGCCTTGTTTATTTCAGCAGGACAATGCAAAACCACATACTGCAGCTATAACAACAGCATGGCTTCATCGTAGAAGAGTCCGGGTGCTAACCTGGCCTGCCTGCAGTCCAGATCTTTCACCTATAGAGAACATTTGGCGCATCATTAAACGAAAAATACGTCAAAGACGACCACGAACTCTTCAGCAGCTGGAAATCTATATAAGGCAAGAATGGGACCAAATTCCAACAGCAAAACTCCAGCAACTCACAGCCTCAATGCCCAGACGTCTTCAAACTGTTTTGAAAAGAAAAGGAGATGCTACACCATGGTAAACATGCCCCGTCCCAACTATTTTGAGACCTGTAGCAGAAATCAAAATTGAAATGAGCTCATTTTGTGCATAAAATTGTAAACTTTCTCAGTTTAAACATTTGCTATGTTATCTATGTTCTATTGTGAATAAAATATTGGCTCATGTGATTTGAAAGTCTTTTAGTTTTCATTTTATTAAAATTTAAAAAACGTCCCAACTTTTCCGGAATTCGGGTTGTATATATATATATATGTTTTCACTGAGTTTCGGTTAATTTTTGTACTCCTATTAAAGACAACACGGCAGAACGAGCAACTGTTTTGTTGATATTGTGTGTGCAGTTACGAATAATGTATTACTCTTACCTTTATGAGCAAAAATGAGGCATATCCACGGAAAAAAATGCAAGTGATCATGCTGCCGTCTCCCTGTCCTGAAGCATCTCCTCACAAACTATTGGATATAGCTTACATTTATCTGGGTCTAACGTTTAAACATTGTCATATGCTTCAACTGTTTTATATCTATAGATTTTATTTTAGGTAAGTCGTGATGATTTGAGAAGGCTAAATTGATCAAACATAGGCTCACTGTCTGCCGCTGGCAGCTTGGTCGTTACTTAAAAAAACCTAAAAACATAAAATGCTCCAAACGCTTTTCTAACTTAACTTAATAAAATATATTATATTAACAAAATATAATCACTTTGCTATTACATACAAAACTGAACTATTTTAATAGCTGATCCAATAAGTACAAGCTGTTTAGGGACTGTTCACCAGTTCAAATCAGACAGGTTTGTCTGATTTGTCCCATTTTTTCAGACACAGTGAAGATCTGATAAGAATCAGTGTAGAGGGCCAAGTCTGGAAGATTTTGATGCTAGAGAGAGTGTGGCCAGCTGGATAAGCCAAGGCCAAAGATCAAGAAGACCAAACTACAGGAGTTGGCCATCCGAGGGGCATGTGACTGCAGTGGAGGATAGTCCATAAGACATTGAGCCATGAGATGTTCAGTTTGAAGCCCTTAAAACCCTTAATTTAGATTTTCTTTTTATTTCATATATCTTGAGATTTTTTAATGTTTAAATTTCACCTCAGTGAAACACTTTAAGCACCAAAACTTTTTCAGTAAGTTAACTTTCTTGTAGAATTATGCTTTAAATAAAGAACATTATGTTGACCAGATTGTTAGTTAATCTTTTAGGCTACAAGTCAGTATTGTTTATATGGACAGCGATTTAAAAAAAGTGGACTTGTAAGAAAAAAGTTAGGCGCACTAGTGTAACAAGTGCAAAAAATTAGTCTAGAGCCCTGTTGTTTTATTCTACTTCATGAGACCTTTCAGATGACATATGACACATGAATATCCGAGTTGTGTGATATTTTTATAAATATTAGAGTACATGGCAAAATGATTATTATTATTTTTCTCAGCAAATAACTTGGCAATATTTTGGAGTTGATCAACATGCTATATGCATTGTAATGCTCAGACTCTAAGCTTTCAAATGATATCTATTTTTTCTTGATTTTAATTCAGCAGTTGAAAAATATGATTAGTAATATTGGTGCGATGGGGGGTTGGGGGGCTTCACGGTGGTATGGTGGTAGCAGTAGAATACTTCTGTTGTCCTGACCCTAGTACAAGCTCTCATTTTAATCCTGAAAGTCTTAAATGCTTATGTCTTATAACATCACCTGTGTACCTAATTACTGATTGTCTGATGAGTGCATAATCACAAAACAAAAAGTGCAGAATTGCTGAACAAAAAGAGGTTTCAATAAGTGCCACCTACTGGTGATAGGTGTAAATGTAAGCACAATAAAAGCTGTTGATTACTAAGATGATTGTTTTCTAAAGACAGATATTGATTTCAATGGTTTGTATCTTAAACCTGAATTGATTGCTTACCTCCGTTGTAACTATTTCCCCCACACAAATGTTAATGCTTGATGCTAACTTAAGTCTTATACTATCACCAAAACATTTGTAACAGATACACTTTAACTAACCTTATTTATGTCCTGAGATATTGAATATCAAATGAGACGGATATAAATAATTTCTCTTTAACACTAAATTTTTTCTTACATTTTTATCAGTTATTTCTCAGCAGGAGAATGTCCAAATATATATAGTTTTTTTTACTGAAAGTCAGAGTTGAGCAGTAAGTAGTTACTAGTAATTTAGTTATTTTAATTATATTACTTTTGCATTAACTAGTAGTGTAACTAATTACTAATTATATTTCAGTAATAATTTTACAGTTACCATCCATAAAACAGATTTGTTGCTTTACTTCTAACCCTTTAAGAGTGACCACTATTAAAGCTAAAATATCGACTAATGTGTTTATTTACAAAAAGGCATGAGTGGTAAAAAATAAATTTTTCATATAACTGAAACTTAAATATATTATTTCTATAGGCTATATAAAAAAAGAAAAGAAAAAAAGACTAAATAATAAGGCTGAATAAGCTGATCTATAGCATGTTAAATGGTGGTTGCCTGTCTATGAATGGTACACCCCTCTAAGCTCACAGAAGTGGTTTGACCCAAGTCCTCAGCAGCCAATGACATTGACCCGTTCAAACTGATTTTTAACGCGTACTTCACGTGTATTTCACGTGTATTTAACACGTGAAATACACGTTAAATACGCGCTGATTTTTAACACGTAAACAACGCGTATTTAACGCGTTAAATACGTGTGAAATACACGTATTTAACGTGTTGTTGACGTGTTAAAATTCATGTGAATTTGACCCTCTTGGCCTTCCATACACAGGTCACAAGTTAACACGGTCACATTTCCTTGATTCAGCAGCTGCACGATGTGACGCCGAGAGTCTTGTCTTCAATCTAGAAATCTGTAGCTGATTTGGTGTAGTTCGGTGGTTCATGACTGTCGTCTCGCGGCGCGTCGTTTCTTAGCGCGTGTTCGAAACCCGCTCCAACACAGACTACTTTATTTGTATTTTTTTGTTTATCCTACTTACTTCAGCCGCGAAACGGGCGATCATACTAATAACTTGTAATCTTTACAAGAATATCTGAATCATGCAATGAGCAAGTCTGCGTTTATTAAATATGGAAAGCCAAGTGGTCCATAAAACGCGTGCTTTTCAACGGCGTATTAATTTTAAAACGCCGTTTTCATAACGCTGCCAGGCGTTCAATAAGCGCCGTTACGCGATAAGTTAACGCCAGACGCCACCACGCGTTAAAATAACGCCACACGCCGACAGACGTTAAGTTAACCCGACACGCCACTTAAGATGCAGATATATTTACTCATCTACATGGACACACCTCTCATGGCTACAAGGACTCTACGGCAAGTCAGAGCGTCCAGTTTGCAAGAGCGCCAAGATGGCAAGGATAGCCCTTACAATTATACATATAGCTTTTGTCTCATAAAGTTATCACCCCAGGCACGAATGAGTGCAAATTTGGAAATGATTTTATTCAACAGTTAAATTAATAAGAAAGTAATATTATTATTATATTATATTTTGAGTAGGCTATCATTTCAATTTAATAAATAGTTGGCGATAGTTTCACAAAAATAGAAATTGTTTATTTACATTTACTCAACCCAATGTTGTTTCAAACATTATGCCTTTATTGCGTTTGAGGAAGATATTTTGAAGAATGCTGATAACCAAACTGTTTTAGTCTGTAAATATATGACGATTCAGATGCAGCTTCTGAAACAAAAGTAGAGCATATGTAATTCTAAATTAAATATCAATTTTTAAACTACATTATTTTTTCTTTTATATTATTCATATATATATATATATATATATATATATATATATGACCCCCCCTAAAAATAGACTTATGGGAGTCCCCCCTGATATTTTGTATTAGCATCAACAACAAAGGCAAATCTGAAAAAAACAATAATAATGCTGTTAGCATAGTAAATAAGATTAAAGAGACGGAGTATGGGGATTGAATGAAGGCAGTAAATGTTTATTGGTTCACCTCAGATCGTGAAAGCAGACTGCAGTATTGTCATTCATCATAACAAACAGTGTAGAGAGGGCTCCCTCGGAAGAAATCCTGCAGGCGCCCCTGAACATATGGGCTTAAATTTCAGGAACACTTAATTTGCTCTATTTCTTAAAAACAAATTCAAACAAAGTCACAGCTAATCGCGGTGCATCTCCAAACAAACACACAGCTGTTTCTGAACAATGTTTTTGAATGAATCTGTATTTTTGAATAAAAATCTAGCGAGTCAATGATTTATCCATCACCAATTCATAAAGAGAGTCATTTGCTTTGTTCTTAAATGAATGAAGGAATCGATTAAATAAATGATTCATTGATAAGGCAGTGACATGCTGCCACCTACTGTCGGTTTCAGTTTCATTTGAAAGTATAAATGAGTCATTTAAATAGTTTAATATTTCCATTTTAAAAACTTTATATTTTAAACATTAATTTCATTACATCGTTCTTATGAAATACATTAACGCCACCTCTAAGTCTTCTCAAAAAGTTTGTATAATCCTTAATGCAACAGCAGAGTTCTGTGCCTTGCAAAGCTGAAATGTTGATGCTGATTTCATTTGACTGGTATCTTATTCTTCTGGATTGTATTTTACTAATTTAATAAAAATGAGATGGAAAATGGGATCAAAAAGGTAAAAAAAAAAAATTCAAATATTGCCCTATTAATCTATTTATGTTCCTAAAAAAAATATATATATATATAAAAGAAATGTAAGCATAGAGGCCTTGATACTGTAACGTTACCTTTTAAAAAACTAATTGCAAACGTTTATGCAAAGTGTATTATGTACAAATCATGCAATACTGTACCACTAAATAAGAAAGGTTTTGAGGGCAAAGCTAATCAGGCCAATGAGAGACAATTAATAATCAATCTCATTTTTTATTAAATCATTCTTTCATTTCACTAATCAATTTTTTTATTTTATTTTTATTTTTTAATTAAACACAAAGGGGTCATTAATGATGCTTACATTATAGCATGTGCCAATTCACAAACAAAGTATATATAATTTGGCCAAAATTACAGGTACCTATATTAATATTCAAGAATGAATAAATGTACTGTTATTATAGATTACAAAGGTATTTATAATTAAATACATCCAAAAGGTCAGGACTTGCCATACATTTTCTTATTTATTTAACCGTTGTAATAATTTCCAAATTTGGACTAATTTGTGTCATTCGATAACTATATTCCCTATATCTATATTTGTAATTGCTTTATTGTTAAATAAATCAGGTATCTACTTTTGAGTATGATTTCAGTTTATCATATGTTATTATGTTTTTAAAAACGAAGAAAAAGTACCCTCAGAAGATATTTTAGAGCCTAATTGTGTTAAATGTGAAAAAGCAAACAAAATGTAGCTTTAAATATTAATATTTAATTTAAAATTACACATGCTATACTTTTGTTACAGAAGCTGCATCTGAATCATTGGGTTGAGTAAATGTAAATAAACAAAATTTCTATTTTTGTGAAACTATCGCCAACTATTTATTAAATTGAAATGATAGCCTACTCAAAATATAATATAATAAAAAAAATAATAATATTACTTTCTTATTAATTTAACTGTTGAAATAAAAATCATTTCCAAATTTGCACTCATTCGTGCCTGGGGTGATAACTTTATGAGACAAAAGCTATATGTATAATTGTAAGGGCTATCCTTGCCATCTTTGCGCTCTTGCAAACTGGACGCTCTGACTTGCCGTAGAGTCCTTGTAGCCATGAGAGGTGTGTCCATGTAGATGAGTAAATATATCTGCATCTTAAGTGGCCTGTCGCGTTAACTTAACGTCTGTCGGCGTGTGGCGCTATTTTAATGCGTGGTGGCGTCTGGCGTTAACTTATCGCGTAACAGCGCTTATTTAATGCCTGGCGGCGTTATGAAAACGGAGTTTTAAAATTAGTACGGCGTTGAAAAGCACGCGTTTTATGGACCACTTGGCTTTCCATAATTAAACACTTAATATCGCGTCAGTTTGTGCTTTCAGAATCGCCGAATCTGCTGCCGTCGTTCCAGCACATCTGCAGCAGAGACCTGAACCAGGAAGTTGGTCACCAGATAACACAGTAACCAGTTAACACCGGGAAGATTAGGCAAATAGACTGGTGCCGTAGGTCTGCGCTGGCTACGGTGTACATTTTAGGACATCCTCAGACCTCAGTCATCAAATGAAAAGGCGTCATGCCTCAGACTAAAAGGCTTCAGTAATCGGACCAAACGGCATCTCGCCTCTGACTGAAAAGCTTCAGGTCTCAGGAAAAACGACGTCAGGTGTCAGGTCTCATACAATTAACGTTAGGTATATCAGACCAAACGGACTCAGACAAAAAGTCATCAGATGAAACGGACTCAGGCAAAAAGTCATCAGACAAAACGGGCTCGGACAAAAAGTCATCAGACGAAACGGGCTCGGACAAAAAGTCATCAGACGAAACGGACTCAGACAAAAAGTCATCAGACTAAATGGACTCAGGTGGAATATAGCGTTGCCCCGCCCCATGTGACGTCACACGCACGCCGTTCACAGGAAGTGGTATATCATGGTTGATTGATGGCAAAAGGAGGTAAGCAGCGTCGACATGACCTACCAACGGCAGCTTGAGTAGCCTACATAAGTGGAGGGCGGGCCAAGATGGCGTAGTGATAAGGCGTTTTCTTGAGTGGAGGTACGGCAACGTGTTTTCTTGCAAAAATTTGTATGTAGTGCATACCCCCCCCCCCCCCATTTCTAAACTGAATAATTTATGGATTCGTTACAAGAACCGAGAAAGACGATTTGAACATACAAAACAGAACTTTATCGCTGTCGTCGAAAAATTCTGAAAAGTTAGCTTGCAAAAGGTCTGCTAGCAAAATGTCGATCAAAAAGCAGATGTCTGCGCTGGAAGGGATGGAAGTGGACCACGCTAAAGAAAAGCGAAAAATTGAGGAAACTCATTCATACGCCTGTAAAGTTGGAGGAAGATGTGAATCTTCTCCTAGTACACCAAGTAAGACCCCTGCACCGAAAAAAACAAAGAATGTTGACCAAGCCGCGGCTTCAGAGCCAAGCTAAATGGAAGTCCAGAACAACATTATACAGATTCTTTCAGAAAAAATCAATAACCGAGCAGACCACCTGGAAATAATGATAAAGAACAACTCCAAAGAAATTGAGAGCATCTGCGAAAGTTTAAACTCCATTCATTCTGATGTTATGGGTCTGAAAAAAGAAAATGAAAGTCTGAAAATAGAAAATATGGAAATGAAGAAAAAAGCTGCAGAACTGGAACAGCGGATGAACGACCAGGAACGATACAGTCGTAGGTGGTGCCTGCGACTTCATGGGGTGGCTGAAACCTCCTCGGAAAAGGTGAAAGAGAGAGTGAAGGAGATCTGCAGAGCCGTGGTCCCAGCAAGTAGGGCTCGCTGCAGCCTGCGGTGGACATCCAACCCCGCCCACATCCAAGCGTGACGTCAGATACCCCGCCCACATCCAAAGACGTCACATATCCAACCCTGCCCACCCGGATGTGCCATCATAAACCGCGCCTATATCCGTCTACGTCACGTTCTCATTAAATTTCAAACAGGAAGAAGCGTCGAGAAGACTGAACTGAAGAAGTTTGTGATGTTTTTAATCGGTAAAAGAAGGAAATATTGTTTTGCGATCGCCAGAAAGAAGAAGAAGTTGTTGTTATCTGTATTTGCCAGTTGCCCAGAAGAGGAAGAAGTTATCTGCCATGGCTGTAAGTAATGAAAAATTCGGTTTTTAGCCCAAAAGTGTTTGTCACACTCACTGTATGTCTCTGCTTAACGTTAATAGTTAAAATGGTAAAATGTACACATTAAATTATCAATGAATATTTTGTTAGACATGAAGTGAAACGATAGCACACAGGCACGTTATAAGGCTACCAACACTGCTGTGTTTACTTTCATAATGTCTATAATGCTCCTAACTGTATCCTGATAAAATGTATGTGCATTGATTCATCCTTCATGTTTTTTTTTTTATATCCCTGACACATAATACTGATCTCTCTCACACAGACACACACACTCACACTTCACCTCTCTCACATACATGTACTCCCCTGGCCCCATGCAAAACACATGGAATATATTTAATGATATACACTGACAACTCTTGCACAATAACTTGTTTGAGCAACCACACAATTCACTATGTCTTACTATGTCTCTGTTCGTGGCAAATCTTTGTATCCTTCTATATACACATAATATTTATCATGTTTTACAGGATCCTACACCTCTGCAGTCCAAACCTGATCCAGAACAGTTCTGCCGTGATGGGGGGGTTTGAATGTCCCTGCTGCAGTTTCACCACTGAAGAGAAGTTATCTTTTACACTTCACCTTCTAGAGAACCACATAAGTCATGCAGTGGACCATGGAGGTATGGTGAGAGCATGTCTTTAGATAATGATTGGTTTTTGTGTTTTTAAATCATATATGCATGTATATGTATGTTGTATAATCTAAATATGTATGTGAATCTCAAAGAACAACAAGATGAACTGTAGTTTCTTGGGAACCACTAAAGTGATGAGAATATTGTTGTTATTTATCTATGTGTGTTTTGTAACTTGCTGTGTACACTCTACACTTTTGTTAATTTTTTTTTCTACAGGTTACTTCATCTTAAAATGAATGGCCCGTGGAAGATCATTATAACCAAGGTACGAGAATGCAATCATCAGTTTTTTTTTTCAGTCCTTGTTCTGTAGTTTTATGTATAAAAAAAAAAAATAATTATACATTTAAATATTTGATAGAATATTCCAACCCAGAGAGAGGGACTGGATTGTGGTCTGTTCATGCTGATGGTAAGCAGTGAATTACAGATTCTGAGCAGTTATGGGGATGGCAGAAGTTTAGTTTAGTTTACATGCAGTATTTAGATGAATACGGTCTAGTGTTATCTGTACGTTACAGTAAATTGGTGTCAGTTAATTTCAATATTTGAATTTTCTCAATGGTATTTGTTGTCTGTTTCAGTATGCACTCTATATGGCCCTGGACTGGACATTTGACTTTAGCCAGGTGATGACCTCAAATTTTCTTTTGGAAGGTTTTCCTTTTTTATTTATTTATTTTTTCCAGAAGTTTTTTCAAATGCATTCTCAGTTTTTTATTTTGGGTTTTATCTGTTAGGATGACATCCCTCAGCTCCGAAGGTGGTGGTGTAGTTTGCTCTTGCAAAACATGTCCCATCCAAGGTACACACAACTGGTTAATGAAATGAAATTGATTCTTCTGCATTCAAACTACCCAGACACACTAAATGTTTCCTCCTAGAATGTTAGGCACTGCAGTAGCAAAACTTTGGAGAGGCCACAATGTTGAATGTTTAGAAATGTGTTGAATGCTTTGAGTGGTTGGAAATACTAAAAAGATGCTCTACAAATGGTCCATTTACCTAACCTTTGAGTCTGTCTTTAGGTTGTCAGAGTCCACCATCACCAAACAGCCAGCTAGTACGGAAACTGTGATGGGTCAAGATGACAGTGATGAGGTAAAAACATTTTTTTTTTTTGTGAAAATAATTATAGTAATTTTAGATTTACCCCACAAACACAGTTTATTTTTTACTTTCAACAGAAGATCGAAGAGGAACTGAAGAGGAAGTTCATAAGGGACATTGGTGTAGCATGGTGCTGGGTTCAGAGCCACTGTGAGCTGTTCCATGGAGAGGTGACAGAGCCTGAATTTCTCCAGATGGACGAAGAAAAACAGTCTAATATAATCAAAGACTACCTGAAAAGAGAGACTGAGAAAGCAAGGGATGCCTGTGTGTTTGTCTTTGACAATCGCGAGGATATGGAAACGTTCTTATTAAAATGTGTTGATGAACAGGGGCTGAAAGTCAATAAAATGTTTCTGGGAGTTATTTAATTTATAATAATTTATTTACTCTACATTGTTGAATATTATTGTTTTGTGAAATAAATATAACAATACCCAAGGGATGTCTTTTTATTGATCTTTATGCATCCGTAGGACTTGGACACATTTTTATATATATTTGTGTTGATGGAAAAAGGCCCAAAAGTCAATGCCATGTTACTTACATAATCTATCAAAGCAACCAATGACTTAAGCCTATGTATGTGTAGCTTAGTCTATATAGAGAACCGTCAATCCTATCATGCAAATGTAGTTGCTCTTTTTTGCGAGGTGATACATTTTTTTTTTCCATGCTATAAAAAATATTAGTGTGTAGATCATAATTGTTCTTGTATATAATTAAAAGGAAAACAAAAATACTTAAAACCAAATGAAGTATATAAATTTGCCAATTTCAGCAACATTTTTTTTTTATTTAAAATGAAAGAAATTTGAAAAATAAACACATTTAAAAAAAAGCAAAGAGGGGAGGATTCCAGTTATTGCATAACACCCATATTTATCCTTAAAATAGTGATATGATCACTAACATTCCTACCTTATAAGTGAAACATATTTTTAGAGAATTAGATAAATAAAAATGCCTTAAACAAAATTGTCTACTTAACTTTCATATTGTCTAAGGTATGTTACAATCGATCATAAAATATGTGAATTTGTCATTTACATAATCGAACAGCGGAAGGTATAAATATTATATTAATTTACCTAAGTATAATCAACCAATGCAGGCGTTTTACCGGCTGTTTGGATGAATTTACTTCCATACATTAGAGATGTGGCCTAGGTTTAATTTGTACTATTTAAATTTATTTAATACAAGTTATTTAACCTGTATTAGTAAAACGAAAGATAACATTATTTAATTTGATCCCCGAAACAATATACTTCCGATAAAATTGATTCAATTTTGTTTACGTCTTAAAATTGTACTTTGACAAAATGTTAATAAAAAAAAAAAAAAAAAAAAAAAAAACATACTTCCGCCATTTTTGCACATGCGCACAACACATGAGTTGTCACCTGGCATCACCCGATGACGTATTTTTACGTATGGCATAGGCGTGGCGTCTGACGTCACACTTGGATGTGGGCGGGGTTGGATGTCCACCGCAAGCTGCAGCGAGACGCTCCTCGGTCCCAGAGGAGCAGAGGAATGAAGTGACGGCGGCGGTGGACATCGTACACCGACTTGGCCGACTCAGAGCCGCGGAGGATCAGCGGGGGAATCCACGGCCGATCATCATCAGATTTACTTCAAGAACGGCGAGGGATCTCATTTGGAAACACGCCAGGCAGAGTCCCTTTCTGCAAACTCGAGGCTTACACTTCAAGGAGGATCTCACAGCCGCAGACAAGGAAGCAAGGAGTCGATTGTGGCCCGCGGTGGACCAAGCTAGAAAAGAAGGCAAAGCCGCTTATTTCAGCGGGGCAAGAGCGTTCATCGATGGCAGAGAAATACGTCCGACTTAGATGTACTCTATAACAGGTAGTTCGTTTTGAAAATGTTTACATTTTGTTTGTAAAGTTTTTCAGCTTTATGTTTTATCGTGATAAAGAAAAGCTTTACAGGGACTTTAGAGTTTGACAAATAATTCCAAAGTGTAATATGTCTATTTAACCCAAATGTGAAAAGTGGATGGTTTATGTAAAAGTTTCAATCTAGTTATGCAAGAAACTTGTTGCCTATAGAAAACACTAAAGTTAAACTAGTACTTTTGTCTTTTTTCTTGATGTCTCTTTATGTTTGTTCTGTCAATGCCAGAGGTTTAAGAGATTTACTTAGAAGGAAAGCTTTTTTTTTGTACTGCAGAGCTAAAAATGCAGACTTTTATTTTACTCAAGAAACTCATGCATGTGCAGCAGATGAATCTTTTTGGAAGAACCAATGGGGGAGTGAAATATGGTTTTCGAATGGAGATAATCGATCAGCAGGCGTGGCTATTTTAAAAGGAAACTTTAAGGGGCAAATTCTACATAGTGAAAAAGACATTTCAGGAAGATTAATTATTTTAGTATGTGAATTGGAGCAGAAACAATTTATAATGGTTAATATTTATGCCACCAATGACAAAATTAGAAATCAGACTCTCTTTAAAAATGTGGAGGCAAGAATTTGTCAACTTAATTTAAAATTTTCAGAAGCTAAGGTTTTATGGGGAGGTGATTTTAATACAGTTTTTGATGATAACTTGGATAGATGGCCTCCAAAACCTGCAAACATAAATTGTGAACTTAGAAATACATGTTTGCATCTAGGACTTATGGATATTTGGCGTGAAAGGAACAAATCACAGAGAATGTATACGTGGAGCAATAGAAGTCTGTCTTTGCAGTCACGCATAGATTTTTGGCTCATCTCCAATGACCTTGAAGATAAGGTCAAAGATGTGATGATAGAACCAGCCATACTAACTGACCATAAACTTATACTTATTAAAATTTACTTGAACAATTGTTTTTCTCAGAATAATACTTCCAGTTACTGGAAACTTAACAATTCATTACTTAACAACTTAGATTTTAAACTAGAAATAAGTAGGATCATTGAAAAATTTTGGAAACAAGCCTGTAATTCCGGTAACTATGGACAAAATTGGGAACTAACAAAATTTGAAATTCGCAAGATGGCTATTAAAAAAGGGAAGTATTTAGCGAAGCACAAAAGAGAAAATGAATCACAAGTCATTAAAGCAATATTAAATTTACAAATAAAATCTAGCGGTAATCTTAATGAACATGAGAAAGAAAATTTGATTTTATTACAAAGTAAATTAGACGACATATACATAGAAAAAACTAAAGGTGCCTTTGTTAGATCCAGATGTAAATGGATTGAAAAAGGAGAGAAAAATACAGAGTACTTTTTTGGATTAGAAAGGAGAAATGCTGAATATAATACAATAAGTAATTTATCAGTCAATGGAAGTATTACCAATAATCATAAAGTAATCTCAAAACATGTTGCTAGCTTTTATAAGGATTTATACTCATCCGCTTCCACAGGTTCTGGCATAGATTCTTTTTTAAATAACATCTCCACAAATGCTAAGAAAATAAATGAAGAATTTAGAGATATTTGTGATGGAAGAATTTCCTTACCTGAACTGGTGGAATGTGTTAAACTTTTAAAAGACAATAAAACACCCGGGAATGATGGCTTAACGGGAGAATTTTATAAAGTATTTAATGATAAACTCTCTCCTTTCCTGCTGTCTGTGTTTGAAGAAGCCATTAAAAAAGGTGAACTTCCTCCGACTATGAAACAGGGCGTGATTACTTTAATTCCTAAACCAAATAAGAATAAATTACACATTGAAAACTGGAGACCCATTAGTTTACTTAACAATGATGCAAAGTTATTTGCTTTAATTTTTGCAAAAAGACTTAAACATAGCTTGAATCAAATTATAGATGAAGAACAATCTGGCTTTATGCCCAAAAGACACATAAGCAATAACATACGTTTAATTTTAGACATGATAGATTACAGTGACCTCCTTCCGAATGATAGCTTTATACTATTCATTGACTTTTATAAAGCTTTTGATACCATCGAGCATAACTTTATATTAAAATCTATTTCCTTTTTTGGTTTTGGTAACTATTTTCATAAGGCAATTCAAACCTTATATAATGGATGTTCTAGTTCTGTTAAACTGAAAATGGGAACATCAGAAAGATTTAGTATATCACGTGGTATTAGACAGGGCTGCCCGGTGTCTCCATTTTTATTTCTCTTAGTTGCTCAAACAATGGCTACACACATAAAAATGTCTCCCTTTTCAGGAATTAATGCTGTTGGTAAAAAGTTTAAAATATGCCAACTTGCAGATGACACAGCCATCTTTTAAAGTGACCGAAACCAAATTGGGACTGCAGTAAGTAGTATCAAAAAATTTAGTGATGTATCAGGGTTGGTAATGAACATTAATAAATCAGTTTTCTTCCCCCTGAAAAATTGCAATCTGGCCAGTTTTGATGGAATACCAATTAATGAAAAAGTGACTTATCTTGGAATTGTAATTTGTAAAAATAAAGAGGAACGTCATAAATTAAATTTTGATCCAATTGTTAAAAAAATACAATTTAAATTAAATTCATGGTTAATGAGAGATTTATCTCTATTTGGCAGGGTCTTAATATCAAAGGCAGAAGGTATATCACGCTCTGTATATGTTGCCTTATCACTGGATATCCCAAAAAATACAATTAAAGAATTGGATAAAATACTGTATGATTATATCTGGAGGAAAAAAACCCATTATCTAAAAAAAGATGTTATCACAGGATGTAGAGACGAAGGTGGTCTGGAAGTGCTGGATTTTCATACTATAAATAATACTTTTAAAATTAAATGGATTATAGAATTCTTGAAAAGCCCTGACAGCATCTGGAATGCTTTTCCATCATATCTGTTCAATACTCTTGGTGGCATACATTTTCTACTGAAATGTAATTTTTCTATTGATAAAATTCCCTTGAAATTAGCTGACTTCCACAAACAAGCCCTTCTATCTTGGATATTGATATATAAACACAACTTTAGTCCACATAGATACTTTATTTGGAATAATAAAGAAATTCTTTATAAAAAGAAGTCTCTGTTTTGTCAGCCATGGTTTGATAGAGGAATTCTGTTGGTAGGACAGTTATTGAACAAAGATGGTTTGCTCATGTCATATTCAGAATTTCTTCAGAACTTTAACTTCCCAGTGACACCAAAAGAATACGCAGTTGTATTTGATGCAATCCCTACAGGTTCACTTCAAATTCTAAAACACATATCATTTACAGATATTAGTGCTGAATTTAATAGAATTTTTATTGGAGATACAGACATTACAAAGAAAGAATACACCAATAAATATATTAGAAATCAAATTTCATGCTCTGTTCCACCTGCTGCAAAGTTTTTTTGGTATTCAACCATGGGTGATTTAAATTGGGAAAAGGCAAACACTACTATTTATAAATATTGTATTAATAATAAAATAAAAGAAGTTTCATTTAAAATTTTACATCAAATTTATCCTGTTAAAGATACGCTAAGAAGATTTAAAATAAACATAGAAGAGTATTGTGTCTTTTGCCAATCAAATAGGGAGACTATTTTTCATTTATTTTATCACTGTATGTACACAAAAAAATTTTGGTCTGATTTGGAAGAATTTATAATCACAAAATTGAATGTAAACGTCAGAATCAATATTTTTGATGTCATGTTATACTTTTATTTATGTGGTTTGTCCAAAAATTTAATTTTTGTTATTCAACTGTTTATTATCTTCGGAAAATACCATATTCACAAATGTAAATGGTCTAATTCACAACCTAGCTTTAATGTATTTCATCTGGACTTTAAAACATATTACAAAACAATAGAAAACATGCAAAATATGAAGGCTACAAGAACATTTCATCTCCTGAAGGAACTGAATATATTTTAATTTTCCCCTTCTATAAATTAATATGTTATTATCCTCTGGTCTGTACATTTCTTTTTTTTGTTGTGCAGGTTTCACAGTATTTGTAGTGTTCTCTGTACCTATTGTCCTGTGCATTGTTCATAATAAAGTTTGAAAAAAAAAAAAAAAAAAAAAAAAAAAAAAAAAAAAGAGGTAAGCAGCGTCTGATATTTTATATTTTAACAGTTTTATTCAAATGTTACACTAATTAAGTTATATAGGGAAGAGAACATGCTTTTCGAGAGTCTTGTGTGCACGTTTAGAAAGTTAGTTAGCCATATTGCAAATAGCGAGCTTTTATTTTGGACAAGTAGTAAAGTTACCCTTATGAAAAATAACCATGGTTTTACTATCAAAAAACAAAACAAAACAAAAAACAAATGGTCGATATAGTTAAATCATGATATCCACAGATTAACCATGGTTTTGCTACACTAACCATAGTTTAACCATGGTGTTTGTAGTAAAACTGTGGTTATACAAATGGTACGTTAATCATTACACTAAAAAAAACATGTTACTACACTTTACCCAGAGCCATATAGAGAAAGAGTTGCGACAACTCCATTGACTCCAATGGAACGCTTTTTTTACAGCAATGGCGGCTCGTGGAGCCTCTCAATAGTTCCCGGAAGTAGCAGCAAACCGATGCTGCGCCGTAGAGATGCAGCAGAACAAACAGTTTGCGACGCACTTTTAAAAGGTAAGACGTATAAATAATACGATTGTAAATTATTAGTACTTCTTAATAACAATGAACTGTAAGTTAAAACCTTCTAGTAGATTATAACTCATTAAATGAGTAGATTTAAGGGATGTTATCAGGTAACTAACAGATTAGGCAAGGATTGTAACGTTAGCTGAATAAAGTTAGTAACGAATACCCTATTAATTGTAAAATCTGTTCTCTTAATTCAGTTTCATCCATCGTGTTTGGAATTAGAGAAAAGGAGTCTAATTTTTTTTTTTTTTTTTTTGGCTGGGTGGGGAAAGTTAGCTAACGTTGCATAGCCTATTAGTTCAATATTAACGTTTGACCGCGTGTGACAACATAATGATAAAAATGACGTGTGATAAAATGAGGTTATAAAGTTTGTTCCTTATTACACGTATTAAATAATTAAGTTCCTTAATAATAAAATGCACCCTATTTATGTAAATTTAGAGTGAATTGAGTTTGCAAAAGCATGGGTGGAGTGTTTTTATTCATTGTGATTCAATGACTATTACCTGTCTATATTATATAACCTGTCTATATTATATAATACTACTGTATTATATACTTAAACTTGTTAGTGTATAAAAGTAACATGCTGTAACATTCTGTGGGTGCTGGTAGGTGGAGGATTAGTGGTGCCACTGGACTGTGATGGAGCATCAGTGAGGATGCAGGTCAGGAGTGCTGAGGGGACCTTTTTTTTCTTTTCTTTTTTTTAAAGCTGCATTTTCATTCTTTATTTTTCTTAGTGCTGCCTTTGCATTGTTTGATATTTTTTTTTCTTGTCTCTTAAATTTTTTTAATAGACCCAGGTAACTGGCTGATGGTTCATTGGAATGCTGACTTGCTGCTGGCTGACTGAGTAGTGTCAGCTGTCCCTGTCTCTCCTCTCTAGCCATGTCCTCTATTTCTTCACTGTCACTTTCCCTTCTCTAAGTGTCCTCATTCATTTTTTCCACAAACTTTGAAACTGATAGAGGCAGAATACATGGAATTACTCATTTTAAATATTGAAAATATCACATTACTTCAAAATTAGAAATATTACTTCAACTAGTACGAGTTTGTACTTACTATATATGTATCACCTGAAATAATATAGCTGTAATCAGCAGCGATTTGCTGTATGTTTACAGGTCTAGGGGTGCATCGTGGAGCAGCGGCACTCCTCTTTTTGACCAACAGGTTGTCGGAATAGCACCTGCTCTTTAATTTTTTGGTCATGACAAATTGGTTTTCCTCAAAATGTCCCTGCAGAGTGACTTGAGTTTAGTTTCCACACAAAACTTTTTTTTTTTTTTTTTTGTCTACCCACATATTAAATGCAGTTATAGGTAACACTGATGACTCCCTGCAATGTCTCAGCTCCCTGGGTTTAAATAAATTTAAGTATAATTACCTAAAAAAAAATTTGTTGTTGTAGTTTTTATTTATATTTAAATTGCTCCTGTTGACTTGAGCCAACCATTATTTTCTCCTCTCCATGTCAGCGGGGAAGCCATACATCTGCACACCTCTGATGAGTGGAGCATCCCCATGCAGCACAGCAAACCATGGTGGAGACTATGCAAGGACAACATGAAAGAAAGGACACATACAAAATGCTTGGAATGCTATTAAATTTATTAAAAATGTATTCATGAATTGCTGTAAATAGTTAATTGCATTTATTTCAATAAAAATACAAAGAAAAAGTCATCTCGTAATATATAATTACAATTTAAAATAACTGTTTTCTATTTTAAAATGTAATATACTCATGTGATGCCAAGCTGAATTTTCAGCATCATTACTTTTGAATGGCAGTGTACATGTTTGTATACGAGTATGCCTGAATATATTGTGTATATGAATAAGTACATAATTATATTAATATATATAATTGTAAGAATTGTAAACAATAAGCTTCATTTTACATTTACTTAAAATGCTTATTACTGCTGCTAACAGTATAGTGCAGTGCAAGCTGAAAATCAACTGTCACCAGCCTGTCTCTGTATTATCTGAAAGTCATCAATATGACATTAGTTAACATGAGATCAGTGAAAAAAAGAACAATATGAAACGTAAAAAGGCAACCGCAACCCGTGTTTATAACTTAACGTTAGCCTGAAATAAGTTTTTAAAATAACGGTAAGTTAATTGAACACTAATCCTCAAAAATTACCTGGTTTGATATTTTAAAAACAACATCGCTATAACTACACATTCATGCTACATACATATGTCGGTGTGTTGTATAAATATATAAAATAAATGCATTTATTGACTCCTTATTACCAGAAATCGCAGTTTTGTCACTCTACTCTTATCAGTTTGAATGGCCGCCAACGCACTTCTTGGAACTATCTGAAGTATACATGAATCACGTGACAACCAAACATTTCGAACTTCCGTTGTCGCAACTCTCTCTCTCTATGGCTCTGACTTTACCTATAATAAAACCATGGTCACTTTATGTCTGGGTAAAGCGAATTCTTTCAAGCTATTAGATTGAAATCTTGGTCTAATTATAACATACCTGTATGAGTCTAACACTAGTTGTTGAATTAATGATTTAGTAAAAACAATGGTTCTGTCTTATAATTAAATATATATTTGTTTCAGTCAATCAAGTTATCGCTGACATTTTCTGGGTAAGCGTGACCATGCTGAGCAGGACCATTACCTGGATCCAGTACCCAAGATGTCCAAGCAACAAATAAGCTCCTCCATGCCAGAGAATTATCGTTTGTTCAATCCAAACCTGCATGTCATCCTGGACTGTACAGAAATCTGCTGTGAAAGCCCTACATCACTGAAACTCCACTCTGAAGTTATAAGTGCACTACCACATTCAAAGGTCTGGTAGGTAGGCGTAGCTCTGTGTGGTGCAGTGGAGATGTGGTTATGGCTGACAAGGGGTTCACTATTGAAGATATGCTCTCCAGTGTTGGTGCTAGACAGATCATTCCATCTTTCAAATGTGCCAAGCAGTTCAGCAAACAGGACTGTGAAAAAACAGGCCACTGCACGCCTCAGACTTCTGGTGGAAAGGGTGATTAGAAGGGTCAAGGAAATACACATCTGGGATTCTGTTGTACCACTCACCTTGTCAGGAAGAATTAATCAGATCTGGCATAATTGCTGTTTTATGGTTTATTATCAGGGACCAATGTTTCTTGAGCAGTGAATGTATATTAGTATATTAGATTTTTAAGAATGACTGTGATTATTACAATAGTAGTGTTACAGTCAGTGTTTTTATTATTATTTTTTTTTTTACCTTCAGTTAGTTGCAGTGCATACCTTTAATACCTACCATCATTAAATGTGTTTTTACTTTTTTTTTTATTGTAATGTAAAATTTTATATTTTGTATAATTAAATTATTTAAATAAAATGTCCCTGAAAATAATTTGACAGACACAATGAAATAGGTGACAATGAAAAGTATTTTTATATTAACTCATGAAAAAATCTTATTTGTTATATCATACAATGTATCAAATGTAAATATACACAACTAGTAAAAGAATATTCATATCATATAGATTACAGAAGATTTAATACAAAACAAAGTATTCACCTCGGTATGTACATATTTCTAATTAATAGCAAGTACAATATATATTTATTGTTATAATTTGTGATGTATCTAATATGTTACAAAAGATCTACTACAAAATATGCTACATACTACTCAACTACATAAAGTATATATTTACCAGAGGTGGAAAGTAACGAATTACATTTACTCGCGTTACTGTAATTGAGTAGCTTTTTTGTGTACTAATACTTTTTAAAGTAATTTTTTAAATTTGTAATTTTACTTTTACTTAAGTATATTTTGATTGAAGTATTGTACTTCGCTACATTTTAAAACACATTAATTACTGAGTAATAAAAATTAAAAAAAATAAATCGCTCCCTGGAAACTACGGCAGTAAATAATGAGCAGGAGGGCAAACTGGCGCTAAAATCAAAAGAAAGATGCAGACGGACAAAACAGGCGTTAGTGGTGCAGACACCGCTGAAAACGAAACCCCGTCATATTCTGAAGTTGAACTCGAAGGAAATTGAACCCCTGGCCATATGTATGCTCTATTATGCAGTGTAAGATGTACTTGCCTAAAACCAAACTAGCAGCTTATAAAATCTCGACAAGACATCAACCCTTCGCAAGAATGTAGAGGTAAGCTAAATAATTGCATCGTTGCATTGGTGGTTAAAATGAAGCTTTGACATTTTAGCAAGAGGTTTTGCACAAATTAGCCAAAAAGACAGTGGTGAGGAGTGTGCTATTTTTGTTTTAATGATGTGCGCGCGCATTTATAGTGCGTTCTTTCACTGTGTGATTCAGTCTCCTAAAATGCATTTAGAATGATCACAAAATTGAAGATATAGGGGCAGAAAATTCACATATTTATATAATTTCATATATTAAATCAAAATCACACAAAGAATGCCATCTTTTCCATGAATATATACATACATATATATAACAGTTCAGCAGAGGTGGAAAGAGTACAAAAATATTCTACTCAAGTAAAAGTACCATTACATTAATGAAATTTTACTTAAGTACAAGTAAAAGTACCAGTCTAAAAATCTACTCAAGTAAAAGTAAAAAGTAGCTCATTTAAAATTTACTCAGAGTAAAAATTACTTAGTTACATTTTAACAGTGGGAGGGAGTCAAAAATGGGACAGGACAAGGTTGTCAAACTCAGTTCCTGGAGGGAACACACTGGATTAGGTGAACACACCTAATCCAGCTAATCTAATCATTTAGGTTTATTTGAAAACTACATGATATGTGTGCTGGAGCAGGGTTAGAACTAAACTCTGCAGGGCTACGGCCCTCCAGGAACTGAGTTTGACACCCCTGGGATAGGTCTATTAATCTCAAACTACAACCCGAATTCCGGAAAAGTTGGGACGTTTTTTAAATTTTAATAAAATGAAAACTAAAGGAATTTCAAATCACATGAGCCAATATTTTATTCACAATAGAACATAGATAACATAGCAAATGTTTAAACTGAGAAATTTTACACTTTTATCCACTTAATTAGCTCATTTAAAATTTAATGCCTGCTACAGGTCTCAAAAAAGTTGGCACGGGGGCAACAAATGGCTAAAAAAGCAAGCATTTTTGAAAAGATTCAGCTGGGAGAACATCTAGTGATTAATTAAGTTAATTGATATCAGGTCTGTAACATGATTAGCTATAAAAGCTTTGTCTTAGAGAAGCAGAGTCTCTCAGAAGTAAAGATGGGCAGAGGCTCTCCAATCTGTGAAAGACTACGTAAAAAAATTGTGGAAAACTTTAAAAACAATGTTCCTCAACGTCAAATTGCAAAGGCTTTTCAAATCTCATCATCTACAGTGCATAACATCATCAAAAGATTCAGAGAAACTGGAGAAATCTCTGTGTGTAAGGGACAAGGCCGGAGACCTTTATTGGATGCCCTTGGTCTTCGGGCTCTCAGACGACACTGCATCACTCATCGGCATGATTGTGTCAATGACATTACTAAATGGGCCCAGGAATACTTTCAGAAACCACTGTCGGTAAACTAGGGCTGGGCGATATATCGAATATTAGCGATACTATCGGAATAATTTTGACGACGATGTACAATTTGAATATATCGGGAATATCGAAAATTTCAAATTCAAGCATACTTTCCCAAAAGAATGCGCCGAATGTCCAAAAAAGGAACCTGTAACTGCTGACTGCTCTACGCCCCTCTACTACGAGAGCTGTAATGATAGCGGTTGCCAGATAACAAGAGTTTAAATCTCCCAATCAGAGCTCCACTGTTACAAGGATACATTTTCTGCCCGGTGTTTGCTTATTTTAAGCAATCTGGCAACCATGCGCACGTGCTCACTCCTCATTGCGGAAGAGCCGCCGACGATAATCTGAAAACACTAACAAGCTGGAATTGAGCAATCTAATGAAAGCGTCGTTCAGCCGGTCTGTGTTCTGTCGTGAGATCTCAACTGTATTGTTTGCATTTGTGATCGCAAAATAAATGCACTTAATCGACCGCTGATGTTTGAATAGAGAAACATAGGCTATGGCCATTTGGAATTACTATTGGGGAATTTCACTGATATGTTTACCAGTTTCCATAATATAGACAGAGAGAATGCAAAAGTCTTTGGTATTCATTGATATATATTTATATATAAGAAATAGCTATGTGCTTCAGCAACTAGCTCCCCATCTAAGAGGGTTTTTAGTGTCAGTAGGAACATAGTTTCATGCCACAGAGCTTCTCTTAAAACCACAGACAGTTGACAGACTTGTGTTCTTAGCTTAAAAACTTGTTAAAAAATTAAAATAAAATACTTATCCCAGTTGCATAGTTTAAATTGTGAATTGCATGCACTAAAAAGTTGACAGAATGCACTTTCTGTAACTGTTACTTAATTTGCACTGCTTCAGTTACATATAGGCCTACATGTATTCATTAATAAAAAGCAGTAAGTGATCTCTTGGTCTAGATTTTTTAACTGCTTAAATTAGCTGTTTAATCTAAATGTTTTTTGTTTTTTTTAATGGGCAAAAGAAAATCATGTTTTATTTTTTATTATTTAAATGCAAACATATCGAGATATATATCGAATATCGTAAAAAATTTGACCATATCGAGATATCATTTTTTTTTGTATATCGCCCAGCCCTACGGTAAACACAATCCGCCGTGCCATCAGCAGATGCCAACTAAAGCTCTATCATGCAAAAAGGAAGCCATATGTGAACATGGTCCAGAAGCGCCGTCGTGTCCTGTGGGCCAAGGCTCATTTAAAATGGACTATTTCAAAGTGGAATAGTGTTTTATGGTCAGACGAGTCCAAATTTGACATTCTTGTTGGAAATCACGGACGCCGTGTCCTCCGGGCTAAAGAGGAGGGAGACCTTCCAGCATGTTATCAGCGTTCAGTTCAAAAGCCAGCATCTCTGATGGTATGGGGGTGCATAAGTGCATACGGTATGGGCAGCTTGCATGTTTTGGAAGGCTCTGTGAATGCTGAAAGGTATATAAAGGTTTTAGAGCAACATATGCTTCCCTCCAAACAACGTCTATTTCAGGGAAGGCCTTGTTTATTTCAGCAGGACAATGCAAAACCACATACTGCAGCTATAACAACAGCATGGCTTCGTCGTAGAAGAGTCCGGGTGCTAACCTGGCCTGCCTGCAGTCCAGATCTTTCACCTATAGAGAACATTTGGCACATCATTAAACGAAAAATACGTCAAAGATGACCACGAACTCTTCAGCAGCTGGAAATCTATATAAGGCAAGAATGGGACCAAATTCCAACAGCAAAACTCCAGCAACTCATAGCCTCAATGCCCAGACGTCTTCAAACTGTTTTGAAAAGAAAAGGAGATGCTACACCATGGTAAACATGCCCCGTCCCAACTATTTTGAGACCTGTAGCAGAAATCAAAATTGAAATGAGCTCATTTTGTGCATAAAATTGTAAACTTTCTCAGTTTAAACATTTGCTATGTTATCTATGTTCTATTGTGAATAAAATATTGGCTCATGTGATTTGAAAGTCTTTTAGTTTTCATTTTATTAAAATTTAAAAAACGTCCCAACTTTTCCGGAATTCGGGTTGTAGTTGTTTTTAATTAAAGGAATCAGTTATTTAGAATAATAATACATTTGGGCTGTTGCCAAGGAAATCAGTATCAACAAACTCATCTTTTAATGCAGAGGAAATGCAGAATATTCATTGGAAGTGGCATTTAGATGTATCACACTGTGTAGTGCTGGACAAGAATGCATTTAACCTGCAGTTACAAATGCATGAATAATGTTTTGATATACAAGACATAAAATGTTGAATACTCATTTGAAATGATAAGAAATTAATTATTTAAAAAAATCAAAAGATAGCCTACTTTAAATGTGAAATTAAAATGGCCAGTATGTGTCAGCAAGTCACTGTTAATAAGTGAGTCATTGCGATTGAACCGAATCATTTAAACGTTTGATTCATTCAGAAACGAAACACTGTCACGTTGCTCAGAGACGCAAAACTGTGCTTTGGTGGCTGTGTTTGGAATTATTTTCTGTTGTAGAAATAGAGCTAAAAAAGGCAATATGGTGTCTAAAACGCAAGTCTCTTAATTAACTTGTTAACTTTAATTAATTTAATTAATTTAATTAATTTAATTAATTTAATTAACTTTAATTAATTTAATTAACTTGTTAACTTGTTAAAAGTTAATTAACTTAATTAACTTGTTGTTAACAATGTGCACATTGAATTTTGCTACATTCATTGCGGGACATTGAATGAAAATGCAATCGTAAGTGTCTTGACTGTGAGTGTAATGCATTTAAGAAAAATTGCATTTAAATGATAATTTTGCCACAGTTTTTGCTTGAACATGTTATACATATCTAATAATTTCTGTAATACATTTTCATTTTAATCTTGCAATTTAAAAAGCGTTAAATTAGTTTTCATTTTACATCAGAGAGCTGCACGGGTCCGATTTTATAAATCCGCAAATACAATTTGTAATTCCTTTTTAATAAAGTCCGGAATATCATGAAGGCCCACTAGGGGGCCTCCAATACAACAATCTCAGCCTTTTGAAGTTAAACTCAGCAAGAAACATATTTATGCCCTTCGTGTATTTTGATGCTTTTCAAATATCCCTCCCTCTGGAAGATTCGTATATCCAGCTAAAACCACTTCTCGCTTAAACAGCTAACATATCAATCATGGTTGTTTTCTATAATTCATTTCCGTAAATCACTCTGCATCTTGAATTATTGCCTTCTCAAGTATGTAAATAGATATGAATGTCTCTATTGAGTAAAAATTCACAACCTGTTAATAAATCAATATACTGTTCCAGATTATTTCACATTATTTATTGCTATCACGTACCCATACCTGATGTGTTGTCATAGTTTTAGAGGTTTGCGCATATAGCGTTAAATGAAAGTGAAAGAAGGTTGAGCTTTTATTAGATGAAAGGGAAAGTGTTTCACAGTGACTCTTGATTTGAACGACCAAACCGCAGCACTTAAAGCCTCTGAAGAAAAACTTACGGTGAGTAGCCTATGCGTGTTACGTGTGTCCAGACTCCATTCATTTCCATTATTTACTGAAAAAATGTCTGTTAACGTTACCCTGTAATTTCTGCATGTGTTTATTAGTTTTTAAGTGCATTATCACAGAGCGTAGAGTGAAATAGCAAATTAGGGGTGTTTGTTACCTACGTTGAATCTGTAAAATAGGTTAGGCTAAAAATGTGCGGAAATAGTTTATCGACAGTGTTTTAGAGTTGGCTAAATGAAATATATTTCAGATACTAAAAATATTTTTTTTTTTTTCGTATTTTTATGGGATTGTTAGTGCATTATCCCAGAGCCTAGAATAAGGCTAAAACCGGTGTGATCACACATCAGTACTTCACTTACATCAGAAAATCTAAATATTAGGACAAGATGAAGTGAAAGCACTACGCGGCGCTTAAGCAAGATGACAAAGCGAAGACATGTGTGCTCGCCTTGAAGCAGCGCGAGAGCGATTCTAAAGTACAAGGATCCTTTTGCGGTACTTTGATGTCATACAACGATCGGACCACCGCCGAGGAGGAGCCCCTCCCTTCCCCTCTCTCCCCTCCCTAATCAGAACGTGACGAATTTCAAAAGCAAAAGTGAAAGCGATTTAGGTGCCCTGGGCTCGACGCTGCAATCAGCTTTGAAAAAATGTTTTCGCTTTCGACTGCGTCTATCTAAAAGCCGAGGCAGCGTTTACAAAAGTGAAAGCGATTGGTGCCCTGGTCCCAGTGTTGGGAAGGTTACTTTGGAAATGTAATAGGTTACAGATTACAAGTTACCCTGTTTAAAATGTAATAGTAGTGTAACTTTTTCAATTACTTTATTAAAGTAATGTAACTAATTACTTTTGAGTACTTTTTGATTACTTTTCTAAATTTGTGAAAATTAAAGAATAATAAATAAAAGCATATACATCAACTTAAATACAGTTATCTAATAAGCATGTGACGTATTCTGTGTAATAAACTCCTGAAACATTGGTGTTTTTTTGAAACTGCTGTCTCTGTATATGATGATAGTTTTCTCAAAATAAGTAAAATGCACATGAAGTGACACAGAGCAGTTCTAGAAATTATGTTTATGTGCTCGTGTACTCCTATATTGAGGCAGCAGAGGTTGAAAACACTGCGAGCTTCAGTAGGCCTATGTGTAGTAAATGAAACCATGTCTTTGCCATTAATTTACAGGAGGGGCGGACTGGGAAAAAAATTCAGACTGGAAAATTCAAACTCATACAAACAAATTCATGGACAAAACTATTTTTTGTATGGACCTGACATAAAAAAGGTTTAAATCTTTAATTTGGGGACATGCACAATAATTAAAAGTTCTCTCCTGAACTGCACCTTCACTTCCATTTTTCTCTTCAGTCTCTTTATTTTGCCCTGTTATCCATCTCTCTCATGACTTTAATACTCAAGATTGAACAAAACTATACTTTACAATACAATACTCTACAATACTACAATATCTTTATAGAAAAATCCTAATACTGTACACGAGTCATGTTTTTCCCTTACAAAAAATTACCATGCTTTTATTAGCCTATATAAAAGTAAAATAACCTTGTTTTTTTTTTTTGCAAATGGATTTGTATTTATTATTTTTAAATAAATACATTTGTAAAATAATTTTAAATTTTTGGTTATCACAGTTAAACAATAGTTATATAATTTATAATTTATATAGTATTTTGAGTGATGACTGATGAGCAACGTGCTGCTGCTTGATTAAATAAATAAAAAAGCAAAGACAAAAAAGCATCTTTACAGATGAAACTGACCTGAAACCCTGAACAGGAGTTCTGCTTCTCTGCTCCAGCAGTCCACTCTATTCTCTCTCCCTCTCCCTCCTTCTCCCTCCCTCTCTCTCTCTCTCTCTCTCTCTCTCACATTGATTACTCTGAGTCTGATCCAAACCGTTTGGCGGAGGCGCGGAGAGCGCGCGAGTTACGACTAACAATTCATGACTTATTAGAGATTCAATTATCAAATGGCGGATTTGCAAATGATCGCTTTAGTACATTCGGCAGGCAATTATACAATAATGATATTAAATAGTGGGGCAAAATCGGCTGCCAGGCCACCGGGAATTGTCCCGGTTCTCCCGGTGTCCAGTCCGCGCCTGATTTCCACAGACACGCAGAATGTGCAAGTCATATATTGCATTTTTGGGGCTTAATATTGACAGACACTAGTCCATGTCATGTTTTGATTCAAGTGTACTGACCTACTTTTGATTTAGTCATCCAAAATGTGGCATATTCCGTCCGCGTTAGGCATTTCGTTTTTATGACTGGATTCTACGAACCAGACTGTATTTCCGCATCCCGGAAATTATTAGGGCGTATGTCTCAGAATAGTCAGTGCAATTTGGGAAAGAAATCAGTTAAATCTGTATGTGGATGTGTGTAAATATTCAAATGTAATCCCCTTTGTAATCGTAAAAAATTTCATAAGTAACTGTAATTTAATTACTCATTTTTTCTTAGTAACTGTAACTAATTACAGTTACAATAATTTTGTAATTAAATTATGTAACGCCGTTACATGTAACTAGTTACTCCCCAACACTGCCTGGTCCCGACTCTGGGCGTCATGGTTTTTTGCAATTAAAGCCTACGCTGCAACAATCTTTCGACTGCGTCTATCTAAAAGCCGAGCCAGCATTTACAATAAGGAGGCCTGTTTCAAAGAAACAGCTGAGGGATCTTTTTCGAGCGAAAGCGGAGTCTTCTTGCGATGTCTTTTCAGTTGAAATGGGTGAAACATAACAAAGGTAGATAACTGATTCAAAACTTCAGAACTGGATCCGATAAAGGCAAGAAAAATATGAATAGGCATGATGTGACAAACTTGAAGGGACTTGTAGGATTTGAAGATTTTCTGCCTTTTTAGATACAGCCCTTTACAGTATTTTGCAGTTTAAACAGATGTTTTTTATTTATTTTTTATTAAACATATAGTTTGTTTTGTAAGGCACTATTTGAAGAATGTGTCTAATAAAACAATGTTTTAAGTTTGTATTCTTAATGCAATATGTAGTATCCATTTTAACCATTCTTCAACCATTTTATGTTTTTTTTCCCCCTAATTTTGGATTCAGGACAGACAATGGATCGTGCTGCATATGACTTCAAGAAATCTCTTAACAGGAAAGGCTTTAAGGAGGTCTCTTCCCTTCAGCAATGTCATTTCTTACTGTTTTTCTGCCCCATTATTTCTCGTGCTGGAACTGACATCGACGCTGCAGTGAAGCACATCAATCAACTAAAAGGTCACTTACAATTGTGGAAAGCTAGATTAGGCTAATGATAAAACATATGTAATTAAACTTTGTAACCAAATTAGTTTTTTATGATCCAGTTAACAATCCACTTATAATTGCCTTACAGCTTCCAGTTTTCACATATCAGTGCCAGTCATCATGGTGGTGCTCCATCACACTTTTGACCCAGAGAAACTTATACTAGACAGCAACAATGTTATAGCGAGCGAGTACATATCTGCAGTGGACTGTCTGTTCGATGACAATGGATTACTGGCTGGATGTCAGAAGAATACGAATGCAATCAATACAATTGCAAGGGACTCAGAATTAAAGGTAGGTTGATCACAATGCCCTTTACATAAACTGATGTGTTTCCACAGTTATTAACAAAAAGAAAAGTAAAAAAAAATTAAATGTGCACTGTAAAAAATGACTGTGATTTTAACGGTAAAAAACTGTGAAAATGCTAAAGTACAAACCTGTTTACTGGTTAACGGTAATTTCCTGTAAACTTTCCAGGGAAAAACCCTAAACTTACGTTCCCAGAATTCTCTGCGTTGCATTTCAAATTTTGTTTGAATTTGATGTTTTTTCTTTGAAATAACTATGTTTCTTAATTTTTTCTCATCTGTTATGTTTATTAGGTTTGTATGTTACATAAAATGTTGTTAAATTAATGTTTATTGCATATTTCAGTTTAATGAGTCTCACCATGATGGTGTTTAGTGCTTGTGTGAATGACACCGTGCACCTTCTATGTATCTTATTATTTAAAAGCTGCTTGTGATGGGCTTTGTTTAACCACGTGACTCTATCATCACCACCTGCTTTTGGTGGTTACCAGTGTAATACAAAGGTACAAAACAGATTTCAGTGCTTCAATAAGTTCGTATATTAATATTATATCAGTCAAATTATGGTATTAAACTGTAAATATAAAGTAAAACCGTTAAACCTACAACAGTGTAACTGTATTTTTTACGGTATAATTCTGGCAACCACAGCTGCCGTTTTTTTGCCGTATATTTTAGGGAATATTTTTAACAGTGTGGGTTTTTCTAATACAGTGGCTGAGGAAGTTAATGTGAATTTGTCACCTTTTTTCTCTTCTGTCTGCTGTAATATATATATATATATATTATTATTATTATTATTAATATTATTATTTTTATTTTTTATTTTTTTGGAAAGTCATGAAGGAAATGCTATTGCAGCAATCATGAATGCAAAAATAATATTTCCTGTAGTCTCAGTAGACGTTTACTCATCCATCCAACTTCCGCTTCAGAGAAACCTGGAATCATGAAAAGGGTCCAAAGTGAAATGTTAAATGTGTGTTTTATTGCTGTAAATACAGATATATTGATGTATTAATTTCCCTTTCAGAACTGGACTTTATATCATTGCCTGAGAGGTAAGTATTCCAAGCCTTACATTCTTCATTATTCAGTGAAATTTTCACTTTTACAATCTGACACTGTTATTAATAGTTACAATTATAAAATAAATGTAGGCATATGATATCACATTCTTTTGCATTTTTGCATTAGATAATGTAAATCTACGTCTATCTACAGACCAGTATGGAGAAAACGAGCACTTAATCCATGAGAGACCAGTGCTGGTTCTGAGGAGAACCATTCATGTCTTCGGGCACGATGTACCCATAATAACTTTTTTTGCTATTGTTGTTGTTTTGGTTCTGATTGTTCTGATTATTCTGCTACTAAGTTTTCTTTAGATTTAAAACAAAGAATGAAATGAAAAATTTTGTGATTTTCAGAAGTAATTGTTCAGTGGTAATTGTAGTAATAATGCACTGCATGAAGATAATTAAACGCTGAATATAAATAATTAACAAGTTACGTGATAGTATGTGTACCGTATTTTCCGCACTATAAGGTGCAGTTAAAAGCCTTTAATTTTCTCAAAAAACGCTTTATAATCCGGAGTGCTTTATATATGGATCAAGGCACTCTGTCAAAATGTTGACATTCCCTTTAGCACAGCTCCATCTAGTGGATGCATAACGCAAACCCAGTCAAACGTTTGACTGCAGTATCTTTCATTCTATTAACTTTATCATCCGGTGAAAACAGTTCTAAAATAGGCCATTCAATGAAGGTGCGCCTTATAATCCGGTGCACCTTATAGTGTGGAAAATACGGTAAGTAAAACATAATTATATAGGGGAAATAGCCTATACATTAAATTTACTTTAAGTGTTTTGTGATTAAAAAGTGTATTGTGATTAAATAGTGTATTGTGATTAAATAGTGTATCACACACACTCAAATATTTGCATGTCAGTCTAAAAAAATGTTGTTGTTCGCAAAACATAAATAAACAGTTGTTTGACACACTTCTGACAATTTTTTGAGTTTGTCTACCACCCCAACTTCTCATCTTTTTATTTAAATTCATGATTCTTTCCACACCAAAAAAAAAAAAAAAAAAAAAAATAGACCAACCCTAGTTTTAGTACTCACATTATTTTAATATATACAAATAAAGTTTATGTGACACTGAAGACTGTATGGCTGATGAAAATTTAGCTTGCCACCACAGGAATAAATTATATTTGGAATTATACAGATAAACATTATTTTAAATTGTAATAATAAAATAATTCAGAGATATACATGCATATAAATGTGTGTGTGTGTGTGTGTGTGTACTGTATATACTAACATTCAAACGTTTGGGATCAATAAGGTTTTTAAAGTCCAAAGATGCATGTACATGAAGATATATAACTCTTGTTTAATACTTCATATTTCTTACTTTTCATATTTCATATCTGACCATAACAAACGCAGATAAAAACTTTTACATACAAAAAACAAAGATAATAAACGCACAATTATGAAAGGATATGGTTTGTATGTGTTTTGCTTGAGATTTGAGGGATTTTTTAAAACCATAAAGAATATTTACATATAAAATGCTAATTTGTGCAGCGATATAAAAGGCTATAAATAGCATATTTTAACATGTGATCGCAAAAGGAAGTTATTACAAACTCTCGTTGGTTGTTCAAAGTGAATTTTGAGTAAAAGTGTAGGCTACTAATAATTTTGTATATTGTAGTATGTACCTTGATGCTAACGTTAGTAGCAGGTGTGGTTCTTCTTCCTAATGCATTTTGTCATAATAATTCACGTGAGGTCGTAAGAAAATGTTTTGTTGTATTTTTATAGTCAGGCTTTTGATAATAGTGGGGTAAATGTGTAGGCTACTGGGATAGAAACGATGTGGCTTGGTAAACCTTGAAATAACGGAACAAAGTCTAATAATGGCGGAATAAAAACAAAAGAATAATGATAAAGAATAAAGCGGATTATGTCTCATACTGGCTGATGTGTGAAAGGCTTGATTCGTAAGAACAATAGAATCTTGAATCGGGCAGTTTGCCAAGCCCACAAAATAGCACACAGGATTACAGTAGAGCACAGTAGAGTTTACAAGTCTCATAAATCAATTTTGTTAGCCTTTTATTAGCCTTCTCTAAAAACACACATGACATGGTCTTAGAAAATGTTTCATAAAATTCATAGTTTTAGAAATTTGAATTTTCAAATGAAGCATTAATAGAATTCTGGCTTTGCTTCATTATGTTTCTAAAATTATATCCTACATCAATCATTCTTTTTATACATTTTTGTTTTCATGTTTGAGCTTATATATCTTTATTATCATAACATTTTGAGTAATTCTGATTCTTGAACAGTAAACTTTGAAGTGTCAGCTTTGTGAACATATGCGGAATATGTATCTAGTCAGAAAGACTCATGCAGCAACCTTTTTATTTTGGGTGTGTCATTTGTGTCTCCATGCTGAAAATGGTGGGTGACAGGTAAGGGGTTTTAATATTTTCTTTTTTATGATGCTGTATTTTAAAGCCAATTTTTAAAGCTAAATAAAAATCCAAATAAGCTTTACCAATATTTATTGGAAAGGGTTTAAAGAATTTGTCATGCTTGTACAATGAACCATAACACTTATTGCACATGCACCATTGGAACACAAACAGGCAGTATGTAATTAAAGTCACAGTCATATAACAGTAGAGCGACCTTTCTACTGACTCGGGAAAACACTAAAAGAAAAATCCCCAGGGCTCCTGCTCTCCTGTGTGAACATTCCATAGTCCTGCTGCAGTATAGCAGGTTCAAACATTGTGTATTTAATATCAGAGCCCCCCCACCCCGCTCACTTATTTACTTATTAGTTGTACATTCAATGTCATATACTGTATTTAAAAATCTTCCACTGTCCCACTTGTGCATATTTCTCAGAATATCAGCAGGCCTACTGTACTTCTGTTTATAACAGAGCCACATTAATAGGTTAGTTTTCACTGGCTGGTGCTTTACAGATGAATCTGAAATTCTTTAAGCAGTTGCCATCATTCAGTTTCCCAGATGCTGTTAGTTCTCCACAGTCCTCTTCACCCATCCAATTATTTGGTTCTCCTGTTTCCCACTGACTGCAAATAAATGAACAAATAAAATAAAAAAGTAAATAAAATAACATACAAACATACATGCATACATCAATAAAAGTTTGCCGTTACAAACCACTGGTAGCATGTAATGCCACAAAACATTTTACTCACCCTCATGTGGTTACAAACCTGTATGAGTTGCTTTCTTATGTTGAACATAAAAGAAGATATTGGCCTAGTGGTTAGAGTCAAGAGGCACTTATTTGTCATTTGCATAGTTAACACTGGGGAAAACTGGGCATTGAAATGCTTGTGACGAGGCTCAGACATACAGTGACAATAACAAGACATAAGACATAAACGTACATGGAGAGCACTGAGGTTCTTGAGTGACTGCAGCGCCCTTAGACAGAAAGACATGGACATGGAATTATATGCCCATAAGTGGAAGTAACAGGTACAATAAAGGTAATCAGTGTTTAGAGTTGTAGTGTACATAAGAAGTCCTGAGGTAATATTATGGTTACTGGGGTAGAACGGTGTCTAAAATGTCATTGTAGAGTGACGTAGAAAATTAAAGTGGCAGTGCAGATGCAATAAATAAACTTAAGAGCAGCACACATTCAGATGTATTCCTGAGTAAAGCAATGTCCAAAAGTCATTATAGAGTGTCACAGAGTAACATGAAGGAATATTTTAAAAAAAGTGGCAGTGCAAGTACAATGAAAGTAAACATAAGAGCAGCATGTATTCCGGTGATTTTTTAAATTTTTTAAATTTTTTTTTTAGATGGAGGACAGCTGATTGTTAAGTAGTCTGATGACTTGAAGATAGAAGCTGTTCTTCAGTCTGGTTGTCCATGATCGGATGGATCGGAAACATCTGCCAGATGGCAGTGTGGCAAACGGGTGATGAGCAGGATGAGTGCGGTCCTTGATGATGCTGCGAGCCTTTCTCAAGCAGCGAGTCTGATAGATAACAGCGAGTCTGATCCTAACCCTAAGGTTGTGGGTGTGAGACTGGGGCCAGCAATACCATGACTGAGGTACCCTTGAGCAAGGCACTGAACCCCCAACTGCTCCCTGGGTGCTGCAACACAAAAGGTTGCCTACTGCTCAGTGTGTGTGTGTGTTCACTGCTGTGTGTGTGCACTTTAAATGCAGAGCATAAATTTTGAGTATGGGTCACCATACTTGGCTGTACTTCACTTCATAGTAGGGGGGGAAATGGAATGGAAGTCAATGGCAATTACCAGCAATCTTCAAAATATCTTATTTTATGATAAACATAAGAAAGCAACTCATAAAAGTTTGGAACGACATACGAGTAAATGATGACAGAATTTTTATTTTTGGGTGAACTATCCCTTTAAGAGTGCAAAAATATCTCCAGTCAAGCTGCCAGCACCCAAGCACTCTGCTGCACAGTAACCTCTAACTTTTTTTTTATCTCCCAAACTCTTCTAAATCTCCAAAATAACTAAAAATTACATGTACACAACTCTAACATGTAATGTTCTTAAATTAAAAACACTTAAAATCTCTCCGACCACTGCCACAACGCCAGGGCCCAAATGCTCCAACTGCTGTAGGTGAACCAAAAACAACTGATAGCAGCTTTCAGTGATATGGGAACCCAGTGCGCCTGTTGCTTTCTCTATTTCTGTTTTATTACATGATAGAAAGTCTAAGTGTGGCCTGTTATGCATCAAACTAAGATTGCTGTAAAGACACTGCCATCAAGTAAGCATTTTTAAACATTCGCTCACTAAAAAATAAATAATTTCTAATTTATGACTTTATAACCACAAACAATCTGGATTTTATGTTTTTAAATGAAACGTGGCTAGAAGACAGCTGCAGTGCAACAATCCTCAATGAAGCAGCTCCTCCTAACTTCACTTACATGAGTGTATGCAGGACTGTTAGGAGAGGTGGAGGTGTAGCTGCTCTATTTAAAGATGTCTATCAATGCAAGCAAGTGTCATTTGGTCAGTACTTATCTTTTGAATATCTAGGGATTGTGTTGAAAGGTGCTCCATGCACCTCTGTTTATCATTATTTATAGTCTACAGCCTTCGTTGAAGAGTTCACAGAAATGTTATCAAATATTTCCTTAGAGTTTAACTGGTGTACTATTGCAGGGTATTTTAATATTCACATAGATAATTAAGAAAACAAAACTACAAAAAAAATAACTGTTTTAAACACTTTTGACCTGATTCAGCATGTGCATGGACCCACACACAAAGGTGGACACACTATAGATTTAATCATCAGTGGGGATCTAAACATTTAATCCATTGTTATTAAGGACATAGCACTATCTGATCACTTCTGTATTTTCTTTGATATATTGATCTCTGTTACCACTGAATCTAGATCTGTCTCTGTGAGAAAGAGGTGCATTAACGAGAACACTAGTGTGCTATTTATGGAAGCTATATCTTTAACACCAAGCATTTCTGCAGACTCTATTGATCTTCTCCTTGATTCTTTAAACTCAAAAGTTAAGAATGTTATTGATGATATTGCTCCAATAAAAGTCAGTAAGAAAACAAACATACAGAAATCAGCTTGGAGAAAATCAACAGCAGTACAGAGAATGAAAAGACAATGTAGAAAAGCGGATGTAGTGGAAGAAACTTGAAATTCACTTTAACATCTATAAAGGCAGCCTTCGTGCTTTCAATGTGAGCTAGCCACAGCTAGACAGAGCTTCTTCTCAAACCTTAAACAACACTTGCACTCTTTTTGCTACTGTTGAGAGACTGACCAACCCCCCAAGTCAGATTCCCAGTGAAATGCTCTCAGACAGCAAATGCAATGAGTTTGCTTCCTTTTTTCTGAGAAGATCATTAATATCAGGAAGGGGATTAGAACATCCTCAAGTAATGCAGAGGTCAGACAGATATCAAAATATATAAAAAAAGATACTTTGTCTTTTTTTGAAACAATTGATAGCAAAATTTTGGAAGAAATAGTGCAGCACCTAAAATCACCAACCTGCTATCTTGAAACACTTCCCACATCTTTTTACAAAAATGGGCTAAAATTTTTAGAGACAGATCTCTTAAAAGTGGTCACTTCTCACGCCTCACTTCTTTCTGGTACTTTTCCAGACTTTCTGAAAACTGCAGTTGTTAAGCCCTTTCTGAAAAAGAGCAATCTTGATACCACCATTTTGAGCAATTATAGACCAATATAAAATCTTCCTTTTATAGGCAAAATTATAGAAAAGGTAGTTTTTAATCAGCTTAACAAATACTTTGTCACGATCATCAGCTGGAGTGCCCGTGAACTCCAATAGAGGGCACTCCACTCACTCCACTCTGGCATCTTGTATTTCCATTTCCCATAATCCCGTGCTTAGGGCTAATAACCAGCAGGTGTTCCCCATTACCACTCCCCTATATAAACTGTGTTTGGACTCTCTAATAGTGCCAATTCTTGTTTAGTTCTGTCTGGCATTTCTGAGCGTTTTTTCTAGTGTTTTTCCTTCTGTGTTTGACTTTGGATTGTTCATACCGACTGTGATTCTCTGCTGCCTGCCCCGACCTCTGCTTATTACTGGTGCTGATTTTGGATATCCCCTGACATACCTGATGCTGTTTTCTCATCTTTGCCTGTTTTGACCATTCTCTTTAATAAATCACTGCATATGGATCCGACCATCTCTGACTCCTTGTTACATACTTAAACTCAAATGGATACCTGGACAATTTTCAATCTGGTTTCCGACGGCATCACAGCACAGAGGCAGCACTAATTAAGATTATATTTGTTTAATACATTAAACAAACGTTAATTTAATACTTTATATTTGCTTAAATTCTGATTCTGGCAAAATATCAGTGCTGGTATTACTAGATCTTAGTGCTGCGTTTGACACTGTTGATCATAACATACTTCTACAGAGTCTGGAAAACTGGGTCTGGGTTTCTGGGATGGTACTCAAATGGTTAAGGTCATACTTAGAAGGGAGATGTTATCTTGTGAGTCTAGGAGAGCATAAGCCTAAGTGAACTTCCATGACGTGGAGTTCCACAAGGCTCAATTCTTGAACTGCTTTTGTTTAGCCTGTATATGCTCCCACTAAGTAAAATAATGAAAAAGAACCAAATTGTCTATCACAGCTATGTTGATTATACCCAAATTTACCTAGCCTTATCTCCAAATGACTACAGCTCCATTGACTCCCTCTGCCAATGCACTGATGAAATTAACAGCTGGATGTGCCAGAACTTTCTTAAGTTAAACAAGGAAAAAACTGAAGTCATTGCATTTTGAAACATAAATGAAGTTCTCATGGTGAATGCATACCTTGACTCTATGGGTCAAACAACCAAAAATCAAGTCAGCAATCTTGGTGTGATTCTGGAAAGACCTTAGTTTCAGTAGTCATGTCAAAGCAGTAACTAAATCAGCATACTATCATTTAAATAAACATTGCAAGTATTAGATGTTTTGTTTCCAGTCAAGACTTGGAGAAACTTGTTCATGCCTCTATCACCAGCAGGGTGGACTATTGTAATGGTCTCCTCACCGGCCTTCTCAAGAAGACTATTAGAAAGCTGCAGCTAATCCAGAACACTGCTGCCAGGATTCTGACTAGAACCAAAAAATCTGAGAATATCACACCAGTCCTCAAGTCAAATTACATTTAGGATTGATTTACTTTTACTCGTCTATAAGTCACTCAATGACCTAGGACCGAAATACATTGCAGATATGCTCACTGAATATAAACCTTAGAAATACCAAGGGGTTCACACAAAACAAGGGGAATCTGCTAAAATGTAAGCCACTTTTAAATCTATACTCAAACCTAATCTGTTTAGCTGTGTATTTATTGAATGAGCACTATGCCATGTCCGATCTGATTACACTATATTTTATACATTCACCTTAAGGATTATTAGGAACACCTGTTCAATTTTGCATTAATGCAATTATCTAATCAACCAATCACATGGCAGTTGCTTCAATGCATTTAGGGGTGTGGTCCTGGTCAAGACAATCTCCTGAACTCCAAACTGAATGTCAGAATGGGAAAGAAAGGTGATTTAAGCAATTATGAGCATGGCATGGTTGTTGGTGCCAGACGGGCCGGTCTGAGTATTTCACAATCTGCTCAGTTACTGGGATTTTCACGCACAACCATTTCTAGGGTTTACAATAATGGTGTGAAAAGGGGAAAACATCCAGTATGCGGCATTCCTGTGAGCGAAAATGCCTTGTAGATGCTAGAGGTCAGAGGAGAATGGGCTGACTGATTCAAGCTGAAAGAAGAGCAACTTTGACTGAAATAACCACTTGTTACAACCGAGGTACAGTATGCAGCAAAGCATTTGTGAAGCCACAACACGCACAACCTTGAGGCGGATGGGCTACAACAGCAGAAGACCCCACCGAGTACCACTCATCTCCACTACAAATAGGAAAAAGAGGCTACAATTTGCATGAGCTTTACCTGAGCATTGTTTCTGACCATGTCCATCCCTTTATGACCACCATGTATCCATCCTCTGATGGCTACTTCCAGCAGGATAATGCACCATGTCACAAAGCTCGAATAATTTCAAATTG
Organism: Carassius carassius; assembly: GCF_963082965.1. Classification (NCBI taxonomy): domain Eukaryota; kingdom Metazoa; phylum Chordata; class Actinopteri; order Cypriniformes; family Cyprinidae; genus Carassius; species Carassius carassius. The sequence continues at coordinate 23,318,024 of NC_081758.1, read as the reverse complement.
GTTTCTTGAACATGACAATGAGTTCACTGTACTAAAATGGCCCCCACAGTCACCAGATCTCGCAAATCTCCACAAATCTCCATCAACTGCAAGATGCTATCCTATCAATATGGGCCAACATTTCTAAAGAATGCTTTCAGCACCTTGTTGAATCAATGCCACTTAGAATAAAGGAAGTTCTGAATGCGAAAGGGGGTCAAAGACAGTATTAGTATGGTGTTCCTAATAATCCTTTAGGTGAGTGTATACTGTCTTTTATGTAAAATCATTTTCTATTTTTAAACTGTCTTAAAAAAAAATGTAAGTAAATTTTTGAATCATTTTCAAAGTTTTTAAATTGATTGTTTTATTTTTGTGATTATTTTTCTTCATGAATTTTTTTTTTTACTTTCTTTTATGTAAAGCACTTCGAATTACCATTGTGTACAAAATGTGCTATATAAATAAACTTGCCATGCCTTGCCTCTTAATGCGATCCCATGCAAAGCATGCTGGGAACTACACATCCACTGTTCAGTTAGTTGTGAACAAAACAATATTCATGTAGTCCCAACACAACATGATTAATTACATTTAAATTTAACTAATTTAAGTGGACTGAACATAATGGAAATAAGTTGTAAAAAAAAAAAAAAAAAAAAAATATATATATATATATATATATATATTAAGATTGGTGTTGTTTCTACTTATTTTAACCAAGTCATTTGAACAAGCAAAAAAAAAAAAATTTTTTGTTTTTATACAGATTTTCCAACAACAATAGGTTAAAATTTATGTTGACTATATGTGTAAGGAGGATACGTCTGTATTTTAGCTGCTGTATTTTATCACCTTTGTTGCAGTTCACTAGTTTGATGGCAAGACAACACTAACAGTCGTCTTGTTTTTTGAAATAGCAAAAGTTAACAAATAACAACATAAGTAATCAAAAAAAGTAAAAGCTGTGATAAAATCATACTGTATGATCTTACTGATAGGCTAGGGAAGAGCTACAAATATTTACATGCCTGTTGTTCATGGTGTAGGGTGTTCCATCAACCCATCTCCAATGTCCAGTTATTTCATCTGTAAGACCAATCCAGTAGGATTCAGATGAACGAACAGCGTGTTGCACAATAAAATCCTGATTTAAACAAATGAAAAAGACATAACATGAAACTATATTCAATAACTATACTGTGTATGTGTCTGTGTATCACTAACCCACTCCCTGGAGTCATTCCCCAGGATGAGCATCAGAGTGCCCTGTCCACTGCAGTATAAGCGTGCCTTTTGCCAGCTCAATTTCTTACTGGAAAATTCATAGCAGTTCGAAAGAAATGGTTGCCACCCAGCTTTACAGCTCAGAACAGGTTTATCTAAGAGAGAGAAAAGGTTTTATATATACAAAAATCTAATACTTTGACATTATATTGTGAAAGACAGTTTTGCCTTGTCAGCTGCATGTATAACACACACACACACACACACACACACACATATATATATATTATAATTATAATTTATAATGAAACTGCTTACGTTGAGTCAAATTTGTTATTCTGCTATTCAGATCCGCTTTCAATTCACCGACCATCTCCATAAATCTGTCATCTATACACACACAAGAACTGAGCATTCACATTTTCATGTTCATTTTTGTTTAAACCATGAATAGGCTTTAAATTCAATTTGTTACCTCCCTTTTATGGACTCTTTGGGTTATGAAAACATCATTTTGTACATATAGTAAGTTACATGATACACCATTAAGTAACAATAAATGACTTGCTGTCTTTATGAGTGAATCACTGAGTCATTATCAACCGATTCATTCAAAATAAGCAATTCAATCAGAAAGAAAGCTCCACAAAACTGTGTTTTGGTCAGAAAGGCAAAGGTTGTTTCTTGCTTTGACTTATTTTAGTTGTGCTAAAATACACAAAGTAACTGGCAACATGTCTCTGAAATGCAAACTTTAATTCTTGTCCATTGCCCTCCAATATTATATTAGTTAAAAAGTATGTTCATTTATGTTTGAACGTGGTTTAGTATTTAATTAACAGTTAAAGTCATTATAAGGTTTTTTATGAAATATAAACCTTAAGGTAAAATCTCACATGTTTCTTGTTGGTTTGAAGAAAGCAAAGCTAAAGAAGAAGTCAGATTGGCCACTTCATTCTCTACCTCAGTCAGTTTACTGTTTTGGTGTTGCACTTTGAAGAAGAACACACATAAGTTTAAGCAGTATTTAATTAACAGTTACAGTCATTATAAAGTTATTTATGAAATATAAACCATAAGGTAAAATCTCACATGTTTCTTGTTGGTTTGAAGAAAGCAAAGCTAAAGAAGAAGTCAGATTGGCCACTTCATTCTCTACCTCAGTCAGTTTACTGTTTTGGTGTTGCGCTGTGAAGAAGAACATACACATAAGTTTGCAAAACAAGGTTAAAACAATAAATATTTAATTAACAATTAAAGTTATTATAAAATGCTCTATGAAAAATCTTAATTAATCACTTACCCCCATGTCGTTCTAAACCCATAAAAGCTTTGTTCGTCTTCGGAACACAATGTTAGATATTTTGGATGAAACCTGGGAGGCCTGTGACTGTCCAATAAACTGCCAAATAAATAACAGTGTAAAGGTCCAGAAAGGTATGCCCTTCTGTGTCAGCCGTGTTGCACTGATGCACTGTTTTCTTTCAAACCAAAGCGCAAATATATGTAGAAAATGTATCCTTGTGTCTCGGCTGTCACAGAACAGAGTATGTGTTTCACCTGTGTACTGCTCAGATTCTCTAAAATGGTGCTACACTGATTTGGAGAGAAAGAGAGGAGATGAATTATTGAATAAAGTCGTTATTTTTGTTTTCTTCATGACGAAAAGTAATCTTGTTGCTTCATAACGTTACGGTTGAATCACTGATGGCAGATGGATTTTCTTACTATGCTTTTCTGGACCTTGATAGTCTAACGTACAGGTTTGGAACGACATGGGGGTATAAGTGATTAATGACAACATTTTTATTTTGGGGTGGAGTATCCCTTTAATGTTAAATCTCACATGTATCTTGATGGTTTGAAGAAAGCAAAGCTAAAGAAGATGTCAGATTGGCCACTTCATTCTCTACCTCGGTCAGTTTACTGTACTGGTGCTGCACTGTGAAAACACAAATATTAGTTTGCAAAATGAGGTCAAAACAATACAAAAAGACCAAGCACATAGCTTAACTTGTGCAAGGCCCTAGACATGTTAATTCTGCACATGTATTTCCTACAACCCGAATTTGCTATGTTATCTATGTTCTATTGTGAATAAAATATTGGCTCATGTGATTTGAAATTCCTTTAGTTTTCATTTTATTAAAATTTAAAAAACGTCCCAACTTTTCCGGAATTCGGGTTGTATTTACACTTAGTAAATAGACAGTTTTTAATGACTAATTTTCTCATGATCAAAATCACAACCAAAAGAGTTTCTAGAAAGAAAAAACAAACAAACAAAAAGAAAAAACAATCATGGTCTGGCTGTTGTATTTTTTGTAGATGATAAAGCTTACAATCAAAGCATCAGTGAAACTTACATTTGACAGATCCTGTGATTAACAGAGCCATGAAGAGTATGACAGTGCCACACATCAGAAGAAAGCAAAACTGTTTATTCCAAAAGCGACCTGCAGAAGATAATATGGAGAGGTGAATTACTGTTCATGTTCTGATTAACAATCAGACTTATTATTGTTCTTTGCTCTCCCAATAATATATGAATTTTTTAATGGAATTGTGATTTTTTTTTTTAGGAATATATTATTTGTTAAAAATCTGAGATTTTTGATTATATAGATTTGACTGAACAACCCTGAATTCAACACACTGTTTCAAGATGTGTTTCTACTGATATGATTACAAATACACTGATATGATTACACCACCAGGTTTAAAGGCTATCACGTTATCAGAGGAAAAATCAAAGCCTTCAACTAAAGTCCACACATGAACAATATTCACTGAATAACTGTAAGAAAGACATAGAACAACTGTGAGGTCTTCAGTAAGCACTTAAATAAGTTTTATTTTTTAATCTATGAACTACAGGTAAAGCTTTCATTAATGTAATGCAGGCTGGTATAAGCCATACCTTTCAATGTGTGTGATGGTTTCTTGTTAATGTCCTCATTTAGTACACAGCAAAGATTGTTCTGTGAGCTGCGCCTGGAGTCCTGAATGTGCTTAAACTCTGCCATTGCTATCCTCTGAACGTGAGAGAAACTGAGGAGAGTTTATATAGTGAGAGAATGATGCGGATATCACACATAGGGAAGAATAATTCTTTCATCATCCCAATCCTAAATATGAAGTCTGTACATTATGAAAGAAGGACTGTGACTAACGACAAAATATAATGGCTCCATCTGAAACAGAGCACATCTGAACCCAATGGTCATCACATTCTGTGTACAGAGCAGGCAGCACACTGTATCCGTTCCTATGATATTTCGCTATCCAATGCACGTGAATCTTTAGTTTGAGATTTTTTTCTCACTTTTGTCTTGATTTCTAGCAAGACATTAATATTTTTGGTAATTAAACATTTGCTTGGTTATCATCAAAGCTCTCACTATTTTGTTTAAGATCATTAAACCCTTATGCTGCCTCAGAAGCTTGTCTGAAATCAGTTCTGGGAAGTACCTTCCAACACAAACATTGCTGTGAATCATTGGCTAATAGGGCAACAAGTCAGCTTTCAAGCTGTGTGGTTGATGCATTGCCTTATTAAACAACATACATGAGTAAAGTGCAAGACAATGCACAATATCTCTGTCTGTGGTCATTATAATTTCTGGAAAAATGATGGGAAAAAAAGGGAGAAATGAAAGCTTGCTTGCCACAAAATACAATACTTCTCTATTAAAGAGAATTAAAACAGCTTATACAGCAATTCTTCAAAGTTCTTCAAACTAAACTATTTTATAATGATACTAGGTGAAAGCCGTTTCACTGGAACAAGTCCTGAAGTGTGAAAGCCACAGACGGTCTTGTTGTCATGGAAACAACATTGCAAAGTCTTGTGCAGTTAAACCTGAGTTCAGCTTATAAACCTGTGAAGTTATTAATATAACATCTGCTTTATATCTGCATTTTTACGTGACCTTACAACTACAAGGCAGTTATGCAAGGTATCGATTTTACATGACCTTAAAACTGCTAGGCTGTTATGCAAAGTATTGGAGGTTGGGTTGATTACAGCAGAGCATTTCCAAGAAATTGAAACCGAAAATATTATACATCATCTTACAGATAGAAATAACTTGTCTGAGTTCCATAAAGAACCATGCTTTGAAAAGGATATATTGGACCTTAATGGTGTTATAAATAGCATTTAATTTTCATTAATATTAGCACATTAGTATATTTATATCATTAATATAGAAAGTATTATGAAATACACAATTAAGTTGAGAGTTTCAGTGAGCCTCTTCCATTTGTTTATGTATTTATGTAAAAACAATTATGTTCATTGAAAGCCAAAAGTACCAAAAATTGACATAATGTGAAGCATGTAGAATCTTCAAATGATAAAAGTGATATAAAGTCAGCTTTTTAAAGATAGCTTTAATGTTTTTGTGACCAGGTATGTCTATCCCACATGGAAAAAACCTATATAAACATATATGTTTCAATATAGGTTTTGATATAGGTTTTTAATATATGTGACATATATAAAATTGGCCGTTTTCCTATATTATATGTACATATATGCACACATTGCATTTGGTGGATGTAACAGTGAATGTGTGGATGTGTATGAGCTGTGATGTGAATCTGGAAGTGACTTGAAATTGAAAAAAAAGTTTGACAAAATAAAAATTAAAAACCATTTTGTTATACATTTCCTTCTTTTCCACTATCTTCATACAAGAAAGAATTGACCTTATAAATGTTTCTGGAAAACGTGTAGATATCATAGTTAATATATCATGTTAATATATTGCCATAGTTAAATTCCATAACATGCCAAATACATGTGATACCAATTTCACGTGTTCGCACATACATAAGTTCTTATAATACATAAGTCATAAGTTTTCGTTAATTCTTAGTTTTTGCCTTGATAATAGAAAATATGAGCTAGGCATCATGTATGACAGTCAAAAATTAGATATGAGATACAAAATGACCAGATCCTGCCATTAGCTGTATAGAATACATATCTTGTATGTATAGGGCTTATATGTAGATATGAGGAAGCAATACAGGAGACCTATATTTCCTGTATATGCACATATATGCACCTCAATTTTGCCTATATGTGGCATATATACGCATATAGGCAGCATATAGGCAGCATATATGCAGCATATATGCAGCATATATATTATCATATATGTGCATATATGCAGCATATATGTGCATATATACTGTACTGCATATAGGTTTAATATATGCGCATATATCCACATATAGGTTCTTTCCATGTGGGTAAGCATAAACCCAAGTAATAATCACAAATATATAAAAAAATAAATAATAATAAAAAAATACATCTAACAATATGGATAATAAATTCATTGTAATTTGTTACTTACTAAGTGGAGAAGAGGAGAGAAGTAGCTTAACAGAAATGCTCACGTTTAATTGTGACCAAAAAAAAAGAACATGTTTGAGTGGAAAACAATTTAAATTTGTCTTTAAATTTTAGAAAGTAATTATTTACCTGTTGGTTGCCTGTGTATGTGAATTTATGAGCTCCAGAAAATCTATAATGAGGTGCTTTGACAGCTAAAGGTGAAAAAAAAGAAAAAAAAGGTGATTAAAGAACCCTAAACTCAAACATAAATAACTATTTCACCATAAAGGTGTTCTTCTCCAGATAGCACACGCAGGTCTGCGAGATGTCTATTAAAGATTGCTTCATCTGGAAAGCATCTGCTGTGTACAGACATCTGATTTAACATTAGAAATTAATCATAAACATCTTCTAAATGTCTATTTGACATCTGATAGGAAACATCCTATAGACGTATTGCAGATGAGCAAACTATTTAATAGCATGACTCCTGTCAGCCTGGTCATGTGGGAGGTGCTGCAACAATATATAGTGATATTCTCAATTTTACCCAGAAAACTGGATACAGGTTTAACTCATTCAAAATACTTCTGCTTAATGTTACACTGTTATATCGTATCTCTTGCTCTGGCTACTATGTAGACCACTAGGACCGTATACAGAATTTCTAAAAGAATTTGCAGATTTCCTCTCAGACCTTTTGGTTAGCATTGATAAAGCACTAAGATCACACAACGCTGCACTTTTGGTAGCACCTTTGATAACAAAGTCCACTAAAGGAAATACAGCTTTTACACATTTGGCTTCCAAACTCTGGAATATCCTTCCTGATAATGTTTGGGGTTCAGACACACTTTATGGCCAAGCATTCAAATAATGCATCTCATAATCTTGTACTGCAGTTATATCTGATCAAATTTGCATTATTATTCTTTAGCTTGGGTTAAACAAATTAATTTTACTGTTGGAACTGCAGCTACGGTAATTATGTCTCTATTTGTCTCTCTGTTTTGCAACGGATGTAACTAAGATTTTGAAAAGCTTCAGTCTGAATCCAGAACACCTGAGAACACCTGAGATGCCAACCCCTCAGAGGACCTCAAATGATGCTTACCCTGAAACAACATACAGAACTACTAAATTTTGCTATACATTTGATTGCATAATAATTATTGCTGCTGATAGTATTCATCATCTGTTTGATTACATCTTTATTAGATTTGTCCGTACATTTCTGCCAAAAGAACATAAACTGAGTCACCAGTGATCTTTTTTTAGAGTATGTATATACATGTATAAATATACAATGTATACATTTATACGTGTATATACTTGTTCTAGAATCTGTACAATAAAAGTAAGGAGAACAAAGTACGTTGGCTTAATTTATTTGCTATATTTTTTATGTTTATTATTATCAAAAATAACCAGTCAACATATATTTTAATATGTAGTTTTTAGTACTATAGTTTTTAATGGTTGTTTGCTGACTGTAAAATGTCCTGATAGCAATGAACTTCAAAGGGAATCAAAACTATTTATTCAGCATTTCTTAAAACCAATGAATGAACTCTTTTTTTATCATGAATTTACAGATTTTATCATGAATTTACAGGTTTTGTTTAAAGGAAAGAGGAATTTGCGCGGTGTGTTACTTAATACTTAAAGGAGTCATAGGACGAGATTACAAGTTTTCCTTTCTCTTTGGATTGTTACAAGCTGATTGTGCATAGATAAGATCCCTGAAGTTGCAAAGATTAAAGTCTCAAAAACCAAAGAGAGATTATTTATCAAATGTATGACTCTGCCACCCCGTAAAGTGCATATGTCTTTCTTATCTGAACTGTATAGGATAGTAAATGTTATCTTTTTATGTATGCGCGAGTTTTTTATGGTTGTTTATGCGCACATCGAGTTTACATTTATGTGCGAGTTTAATAGATGTATATGCACGGATCAAGTTCATATGTATATGCGAGTATGTGCAGGTGTGTTTGTATGCAGCGAGTTTAGGCTATGTATGCGCGAGTGTGTGTAGGTGTATATGCATTGATCGAGTTTATACGCGATTGTCTGTAGGTGTATGCACGCGTCAAGTTTATATGTATACGCAAGTTATTCACAAGTGTGTATGCATTCATTGCTAACATTATGTTTATTGGTATCGATTTCATATTACAGTTTTTTTCGATTTTTTTCGATCAGTTTTTTATACGACATTGGGCACAACTGGAGACACATGTGCAAAACTCTAACTACAGTCTGCAGAGTAGCAGTTCATGTGGACCAAACTCTAGTTCATTTTTCATTGCTTGAACACGGTTTTCAAAACTCCACACACTTATCCCATGACTTTAACCATAACCTGCACAACACTGTGGATTTACAGCACTTTGTTCAAATGCTACTGCTGTCAAAACTGTGAACCACACATTCAAAACAGAATAGATTTCAAACACTGCTGATTGTAATTTCAGGATTAGCCCTGAAAATTATTCGAACGGCGGCTGCACTCGTGGGGTTCGCAAGTCGATCTGGTGGAGGGAATGGAGACGGGCCAGTCCCTATCTCCTTCCACTTCTGCCAGATCCGGCACCCAATCCCTAGAGTCGGAAGCACGCTCAGCGGTTCCTTCCACTCAGGGAGAGGGATCGACACTCCTCCTCTCTTCCTCCGAGGAGGTTGATGTGGAGTCGGTCGATAGGGATTCGCCACCCCACTCGCTACAATATGAGGAGCTCTTGGAGGTGGTTACTCGCGCGGTGGCCAAATTAAGCTTCGATTGGTCCGCTGAAAAGTCAACTGAACCAAGCTCGATGAACGCTTCCTGTGCACGAGTCAGCCACCTCCTAGCCGGGGCCTTCCATTCTTTCCCGACCTGCATGAAGAGATCGTGGAAATGTCCATTCTCGGCCCGCCTCTACATCCCCTCATCTGATTATTATGGAAATGTAGTGGGGATGGGAGAGCACGGTTATAGAGCGATGCCACGGGTGGAACAGACGCTCGCGAGCTATCTGTCCCCTGGCGCGGCATCGTCTCTAAAGGCCCCGGCATTGCCCTCCAAGCCACTAAGAACAACGTCGGCTTTGGTGGGCAAAGGGTATGTGGCTGCAGGTCAGGCTGGTGCGTGTCTGCACACCATGGCGGTGTTATAGGCGTACCAAGCCAACCTGCTTAAGGAGCTAGATGAGGGAGAGGAGATCAAGTCCCACGATATTTCAGAGCTAAGAAGGACCGCTGATCTCTCCCTCCGCACCACCAAGGAGACCGCCCGAGCGATTGGGCGGTCCATGGCAGCTATGGTGGCCGCGGAGAGGCACTTATGGTTGACCCTGTCTGATATCAAAGAGCGGGACAGGGTCTGCCTATTGTATGCCCCGATTCAGCCGACTGGCCTGTTCGGCGACCCAGTCAGTTCTGTCGTCGACAGGTTCCAGGAGGCCCGCAAACAAGCGGCGGCGTTCCATAAGTTCCTCCCTCGTCGCTCCCTCGGGGCATCTGGGAAGGAGATGCCCCAGCCGCACCCTAGCTCCTTGCATCGCGAGGCCCAAAAACAGAGCTCTCGGCCGAGGTCTTCTAAGCCCAAACTAGATCTTAGGGCAGTTACTGAAGCCAAGAAGTCCTCGGCCAAGAAACCCTGACGCCAAAGGCCCGGGGTTTCAGAGGGCAGCCTCTGCTGGGGTAGAGCGGTACACACCGCAGTACACGGTGCCCGTCCCGCCTCAGCGCCCTCTGGGGGCCGGTCTGCCAACCCTGCCAGTGTTCCAGGGCACAGCAGCCCCGAGCGAGCATCGGTCTCAGTATCTTCCGCCCGTGCGTGTAGCGGGGCTGGGACGCTCGCTGCCCCTGCGGGGGTCTCTTACACCAGAAGTCAGTCTCGAGAGACTGATTCCCTTAGTAGATTATTTAGCAGCGTGGAAACTACTGCTAAATGTATCTCGTTGGGTCCTGCACATAGTAGAAAAAGGCTACCGCATTCAGTTCGGCTCCGCGCCAACTATATTCAACGGGGTCGTTCAGACGATAGTGGGCCCCAGGCAGGGTCTGGTTATGGAACAGGAAGTGAAAATTAGAGATTAGAGAAGGAGGCCATCGAGGTGGTCCCTCCTCAGGACAGGGAGTCCGGATTTTACAGCCGGTATTTCATAGTTCCAAAGAAGGATGGGGGGCTGCGTCTGATTATAGACTTGAGGGTCTTAAATCGTTCAGTTATGAGACTGAAGTTCAGAATGCTCACAATCAAGCATGTTGTAGCTAAGATCAGGTCCAAGGACTGGTTTGTCACAATAGATCTCAAAGACGCATATTTTCACATCTCCATCCTTCCACAACACAGGAAGTTTCTGAGGTTCGCTTTCGGGGGCGAAGCCTACCAATATCGAGTACTTCCCTTTGGCCTTGCACTCTCACCCCGCACGTTCACAAAATGTGTAGATGCGGCTCTGGTCCCCCTGCGCATGCAGGGCATCCGCATTCTCAACTATATCGACGATTGGTTGATTTTAGCTCAGTCAGAGCAGGTTGCGGCTCGGCATAGAGATGTCGTTCTCGCACATATGGGGGAGCTGGGTTTGAGACTGAACGCCAAGAAGAGTGTACTTTCTCCGGTTCAGAGAACCACCTATCTAGGCATAGTATGGGATTCGACCGCGATGCAGGCACGATTGTCCCCTGCTCGTATCGAGTCGATCCTCATCTCAGTCAAGAGAGTCAGAGAAGGCCAGTCACTCACTGTCAAACAATTTCAGAGATTGTTGGGTCTGATGGCAGCTGCATCCAACGTGATACCTCTTGGCCTGCTGTACATGAGACCCCTACAGTGGTGGCTCAAGACCAAGGGATTTTCCCCGAGGGGAAAGTTAAATATGGGGGCAGACATACTGTCGAGGCAGGGGCCGAGGCCCGGGGAATGGAGACTTCACCCAGAGGTGGTGGAGCAGATATGGAGAGTATTTCACCTCATGGTGCAGAGACCGCCAGCTAGACCCAGCAAACTGCCCAGTTGGTACAGTTCTGGAGTTTCTACAGGCTAGGCTCTCTGCAGGGTTGACCCACTCCACTCTGAAGGTCTACGTGGCGGCCATTGCGGCCTACCACGCCCTTCTCGACGGTCAGTCTCTGGGAAGACACCCCCTAGTTACACGTTTCCTCCGCGGTGCGCTGAGGCTGAGACTTCCAGTACGGTCCCGTATTCTCCCTTGGGACTTGGTTGTGGTGTTAGAGGCAATGTGCAAACCCCTGTTTGAACCTATCCAAGATATCTCAGACAGACATCTCACACTTAAAACCTCCTTTCTGTTGGCTATTACCTCTCTGCGGAGAGTGGGAGATCTTCAGGCCCTCTCTGTGGCCCCTACTTATCTTGAGTTTGCACCGGGCATGATCAAAGCGTTCATATACCCTCGAGCGGGATATGTTCCTAAGGTTCCCTCTGTTACACCACGACCTGTAGTGCTGCAGGCCTTCTGTCCTCCTCCCTTTCGGGAGCCTGACCAGGCGAAGCTAAATTGTATGTGTCCAGTTCGAGCGCTGGATGCATATGTCCACAGAGCTGCCCTGTGGAGAAAAACTGACCAATTGCTTGTGTGCTACGGTTCCCCCCCTCCTGCTTCTAAGCAGACTATTAGTCGTTGGATGGTCAAGGCTATCAACGTCACCTATGAGTCCTCTGGTCGTCCCCCGCTGTCGGGAGCCAAGGCTCACTCTACTCGGGGTATGGCGGCCTCCAAGGCCTGCCTAGCAGGTGTATCCATGCTGGACATCTGCAATGCTGCGGGGTGGTCCACGCCCTCTACATTCGTTAAGTTCTATGGCCTAGATATGCCAGTCACTCCAGGCCCTTCTGTCCTCCTGTCCTGAGCTGTGCTCTTCGGATACACACTAGGCAGGGGTTTGGTAGTCTGGCGGCGTTGGTACTCGTTCCCCAAAGCGCTTTCGACGCAGCTCGAGTTCCTGAAGAGGAACGTCACTAGGTTACGTATGTAACCCTAGTTCCTCGAGGGAACGAGATGCTGCGTCTCGGAGCCATACCCCCGGCACCCCTGCCGGCGCTTGCTGGTACTCGAAGCTGACGCCAGCTGCGTGGCACGTGCTTTTATAGCTTCCTGGTCGTTTACGTCACCCCGTCGGTGACGTCACGCTCTTCCATTGGACTGATTACACACGATATTCAGAGTCGCTCACGCTGGACGCGTTCCCCAAAGCTCTTTCGACGCAGCGTCTCGTTCCCTCGAGGAACTAGGGTTACATACGTAACCTAGAGACGTTTTTCTCGATTGCTTAAACACATTTGCCCACTCTGACATCACATTTTCAAAACCGTTAACACACAGGATAAAACTGAAGCTCAATGGCCAAAATGACTCATTTTGTTAGCAAAATGCTCCAACACTCACAAAACATTAAAAACATGCAACATAAGCAAATATTTCCATCAAACACCACAACTTGTGGTCAAATTAATTTATTCTTTCAATCAATCATTACACAATGGACAACAAAATACAGCCATCAATATGAAATATGATACTTTACAAACTCAAATGGATACTGGAAAAAAAGCTACCAAAGGAAACTTATGGGTGGAAATACCTTTTTAAAAAAAATATATATATACATTTTATCTTTCACATTTAGTCCATTCGTTCTTGACGATTATGCCACAGGTTCTCATCAACATCGCATTGAATGTTTTCCCTTGCAATGCACCGAGGGAAATACCTCCTTGCATGGCGTATCCATCCCTGGCAGTCCTCTGCACCTATTGCCAGGCAACCAGCATTCATTGCCTCCAGGTGGGGCATCTGCTCATATGGCCGGTGATCATACACCTTCCACCTCCAAGCAGAGAAGAACTCCTCGATTGGGTTCAGAAAAGGCGAGTTTGCAGGGAGGAATTGTATCATAATACGAGGCTGTGCTGCAAACCATTCATTCACAAGGCGAGAGTGGTGGAAACACATGTGGCAGCACACATGGTGATATTGGCACCCCTCTGACCTGGCACTGTGACAGTGGCCCTCTGCCCATTGATGTTCCTCCCGCGTCGCCTCACTCTACAGAGGTTGAAGCCGGCTTCATCCACAAAAATGAATTTGTGATGTGCCCCTTCAGCTTCAAGCTCCATTATTCTATAAGAGAAAGAGCAAATTCATAAAGCAAATTATTCCAGTCACATGCAACTATGGTAAACAAGGTATTACAAAAAAATCTGTACCTGCACATACTGGAATCGTGCCTCCTTTACGATGTCAGAGTTTCTTTGAAATGGAACTCTGTACATTCTGACATGGTTTCGTTTAAGGACTCGATCTATAGTTGCCAAACTCACACTGTTTATATTTCGAAATGCTCCCTGATCTGCAATTACTGCTGCCTGGATTTCACGCAGTCTGATTGCATTGTTTGCCACTACCATATCTACAATGGCAGACTCCTGTTCAATACTAAATATCTTTCCTCTGCCACCAGTGTGTGGCAATGTGTGGATTCTATAAAGTAAAAGCAAAAAGCATGTCAAAATTGACATTACTGTATGACAGTGACATAAATGGGATTGATAAAACATCTGCATTATTGTAGACACAGTTTGTTCTGCTAACAGGGCAATACAGTAAAGCTGAAATACACAGTGGTATACATTACAGTAACACTGTGAATTACCTGTTCTCATTCCGAAAAAGCCTGACAATAGATGCCACAGTGCTCCGACTCAGAATGGGCTGGACCCTTTGTCCAGCATTTCTAAAGGACAAGCCATGATTGATGACATGGTCAATAATTGTTGCCCGAATTTCATTTGAAACTTGAGCTCGATTTTGTCCTCTTGCTGCTGCAGCTCCTCCACCACGCATACAAACTCCTCTTCCTCGGGCCCCTCTGCCATGGCCTCTAGGCACGGTTGCCATGAACCGGGCCCGAGTACGATTGTCCCCCCTCCCCACTCCCCCTCTGGCCTGCACTCACATAGGGTTTCAGCATTCGTGCCAGAACACGCTTACGTCATTATAGTGCGACGGTTTCGGGATAAACAGGAAGAGCGGCGCTCTCTGAAAACAGTGGAGTCCATCGCTCTGTTTTCTTTGTGGATAACTTTGTGTCGTTTGGTCCACGGTGGTCCACAGCCCTCTCACAGCCTGTTGTTAAACAGATGTGTCGCCTTAGTGGCGCGAAAATTTTCACGTAATCGTGCTGCTCATATGAGGAGGTTTGCAAGGTACCAGCTGAAGTGCAGCAAGGACTTTTGGAGTGTCGCAAAACCGTGACGCCACGCGTCCTGTTCCGTGCTCCAGCACGGTTAGCGCTCACACTGCATGCGAACCGCGCCCGAGTCCAACTGAACCGTGCTCTGGCCCACCTCTTCCAAGCGGGCCAGGGCCGGCTAATCAAGCCGCGCCCGGGCACGGTTCGGAGCACTCACACCAGTCAAACGAACCGCGCTTTGGTGGTCAAACGCACTCGGGCACGGTTCAAACTGGCTAGTGTGAGTACACCCTTACTCTCCTTCCGTGCCTATGGCCTCTTTGATCCATGCTTGCAAATAGCAACACAGAGGTGGCATCTTTTATAGATGGATGAGGACTGATTGCTGATTGAAGAGTTGTGCAAATGAGTTTCACACAGGTGCATAGAGATTTATAATTATGCAAGTAGTTTCTATCAGCTGTGAATAGATTTTTTTCTTTTGTTCAACACAGTGAATCCAATAGAGTTTGGGGCCTTTCAATGAGATCTGTGGTAACTGTTATGAAAAAGGGTGTAAAAAATGTGTGAAACAAATGAAAAAGTGTTAAAACATTTGCAAGAGAAGACTTCTGCTGTGCTAATAATGTGATGATGAAGATCAAGCGGATCCCAGTTTCATTTAGTGTGTCTTAGCAAATGAGAAAAACTGTACTACAGACTATTGAAGCAAACTGCTAATTTTCATTTAGCTACCTTAAATAATTGTTATGTTCTAAAAATGTAAATAAATCATGTGAAAGAATGTCAGTCTTTTCTTTGAAGAAAATATTACTTTGTATGAAGTCACTGAAATAGTTCAAACTGTAAAGATGAAAAGTTAGTATTTTCTGTATTGGTGTTTGATGCGAGTGTTTTTCCTCTCAGTGTGTTCTGAGTGACAGTGTGTGTTATCTGAGTGAGGGTTGTGTGTAGTGTTTGGCTGCACTGAGTCTGTTTTGAGCCATATGTGTTAAGAGTTGTGTTGCTTGGAATGAGTTTTGCAAGTGATGTGAACTGTTTAGCTCAGGTGACTGTTGCTAGTGCAGACTGTAGTTGGAGTTTTGCACATGTGACTCCAGTTGTGCTCACTGTCGTTTAGCAATCGAAAAAAACTGTAATGTGCACGCGTATTTTATATATGTATTTTTGAACATCCAGTAGTATGCATGTATATGTGAGTAATTTATAGGTGTATATGCACTTGTTTTATGCATGTATTCATAAGCGAAGTTTGATTTAAATCCTAAGGTGCGCCTCCTAACCAACTGTACCGTGTGATCCCGTCGACCAACAGAGCAAGAGCAACAAAGTGAAAGGACTTTTACTCTGAGAGACACAGAGAGCGGAAGGAGCGGTGAGTAGACCCAATGCAGTCTGCAGTGACGGTGTTTATTCGTGCTTCGTGCTTGTCTTTTATATATATATATATATATATATATATATATATATATATATAACTGAGAGTGGGCTGTATATTTCTCAAGGTGTTTTGAGAAGCGCTATATTTTTAAAGTCTGAATATAGCCTACGGTTTTAACACCGACGTCATATTAAACCAGGGAGTCGAAAATTTTGACAAGTCCTTATTAATAAATCTTGGTCTAATTATCGGATTTTAAAAATGTTATTTCATTTTTCAATACTTATTATATTATGTTACAAGTAAAGCAAGCGTATCTGGTGTTTTTAGTAAAAATAAAAGTGAAAGCGATAAAAGCACAAGGCAACATATTATGATTTGCTGACTTAATGATTTTTCTGATCCTTTACCATTTGAAGTGTGTATATTAATTAATGGCAATTTGTTGAGTAAATGCTATAATGTTGTATATTATTTATTTTTTTTTGATAAAATGTTTAATAGACTGTTTTTTAATAGACTTGTTTTTAAAATACCTTATGTAAAGAGTAAAATCAAACAATCAAGTGATAATCAAGAGTGAAAAAAAGGACTGAGACTAAGCTACATTTAGATGACCGTACAAACCAGTACAAATGAACAGTTTTTTCAACAGGAAGAAGAGAGAAAAATGTACCCATTTTTTTGTTATATGTGGCACATCTTCCAACAATATTGCTATCGTGGATGCTGTTATTTTTTTATAAAATGTTTAATAGACTTTTTTTTTTAATAGACTTGTTTTTAAAATACCTTTTTTAGGGTAGTATTTGACTAGAACACACCATACTAGTTCAGTATAGAAACAATGCTTTACATTTGATTTTAAGCAACTACAAGAAAACATCATATGTTTCTGAACAGAAACTGAAATGTGTGATATCTGAAAATTGTGAAATAGAAAGTATCAGTTGTTGGCTGACAGTGCTAATAGTCAACATGAATACCTCAATCTAATCAACCTGACCATTCATTCAATCACTGTACACATGTAGCAACACCTAAATGAAAATTGTTATTGCTTAGGTTACCTTATGTAAAGGTTAAAATCAAACAATCAAGTGATTATCTAGAGTGAAAAAAAAAGACTGAGACTAAGCTACATTTAGATGACCATACAAACCAGTACAAATGAACAGTTTTTTTCAACAGGAAGAAGAAGAGAGAAAAATGTACCCGTACCAGGTCCAGAAATTTGAGCCATTCGAACCCAATCAAGGTAAAACCATTCAAGTTCAGATTTTGGATTAGTAAATTAAATAAATAGGCTTATTGGTATTTGGTTGTCTAAGTCACACCTTAATATTCTGTTCTTTATCTTAAAGGAAAATACTATGTAATTGAGATGGGCAAGTCAGGCGATTTGCGAAAGCAGATTTTAGGTCTTCTCCAAAAGAAAAGAGCTTATTTGGAGGAGGTGCACAGTGTGGACGACTGTAATGTGATTCTGGTTTTCTGCCCCATTGTTTCACGGGCAGGAACTGACATTGACGCTGCACTGAATGAACTTAATACATGTTCAGGTAACTTTAAGATTGCGCACCAGATGGTTACTTAGCTATTAAGATATGAGTAATACTTTTCACACATTTTTGACTATCTAATTGTTTATTTGAAACAGCATCCAAACTAGCTATTTTGATGGTGTTCCATCACTCATTCGACTGTAATAAAACTGTACCAGAAAGCAGCAGATATATAAATAGAAGAAATACACTCACAGTGGACTGTCTGTTCTATGAAGATGAAGGATTGTTGTCATGCAAAAGGAATGAGGAGGCACTGGCAAAAATTGTTCAGTGTTTCAAAAATCAGGTATTGTCTTACCTCTTTTTTTTTTTAATTCATTGAGGTGTGCGAACACTAATTTTGCAAACATGATTTATGTTTGGTAACTTGGTCAGTTTATGTCCCCCTGTTTCATGTACCTGAATTACTACATAGACATGCCAAATCTAAGTTGATGCTGTTATTAAAGTTTTGCATAATTTTAGAAGGCTGTGTATTTTTCCAGATTGAATGGACATGTTTGGGTGGACCATGCAGGCAAAATTAAGCAATGCTGTGCAGTGATAATTAAATATTTATTTGAATTTTACTTAATATATTCCTTGTTTCCCCTTCTGAAACATTTTCTTCAAATTGTAAAGACACTTTTCTGTTATATGTGGCACATCTTCCAACAATATTGCTATCGTGGATGCTGTTATTTTTTTATAAAATGTTTAATAGACTTTTTTTTTAATAGACTTGTTTTTAAAATACCTTTTTTTAGGGTAGTATTTGACTAGAACACACCATACTAGTTCAGTATAGAAACAATGCTTTACATTTGATTTTAAGCAACTACAAGAAAACATCATATGTTTCTGAACAGAAACTGAAATGTGTGATATCTGAAAATTGTGAAATAGAAAGTATCAGTTGTTGGCTGACAGTGCTAATAGTCAACATGAATACCTCAATCTAATCAACCTGACAATTCATTCAATCACTGTACACATGTAGCAACACCTAAATGAAAATTGTTATTGCTTAGGTTACCTTATGTAAAGGGTAAAATCAAACAATCAAGTGATTATCTAGAGTGAAAAAAAAAGACTGAGACTAAGCTACATTTAGATGACCATACAAACCAGTACAAATGAACAGTTTTTTTCAACAGAAAGAAGAAGAGAGAAAAATGTACCCGTACCAGGTCCAGAAATTTGAGCCATTCGAAACCAATCAAGGTAAAACCATTCAAGTTCAGATTTTGGATTATTAAGATCCATCCCTCTTTCGACTGTAATAAAACTGTACCAGAAAGCAGCAGATATATAAATAGAAGAAATACACTCACAGTGGACTGTCTGTTCTATGAAGATGAAGGATTGTTGGCATGCGAAAGGAATGAGGAGGCACTGGCAAAAATTGTTCAGTGTTTCAAAAATCAGGTATTGTCTTACCTCTTTTTTTTAATTCATTGAGGTGTGGGAACACTAATTTTGCAAACATTATTTATAATTGGTAACTTGGTCAGTTTATGTCCCCCTGTTTCATGTACCTCAATTACTACATAGACATGCCAAATCTAATTTGATGGTTTTATTAGAGTTTTGCATAATTTTAGAAGGCTGTGTATTTTTCCAGATTGAATGGACATGTTTGGGTGGACCATGCAGGCAAAATTAAGCAATGCTGTGCAGTGATAATTAAATATTTATTTGAATTTTACTTAATAATATATTCCTTGTTTCACCTTTAGAACCATTTTCTTGAAATTGTACAGACATTTTTTCATTATATGTGGCACATCTTCCAACAATATCGGTATCATGGATGCTGTTGGATATTTGCCAAAGTGACGGTGAGAAAACCTGAACACAATAACTGAGACAAAAATAAATAAATAAAATGTTACTGTTAAAATATTTTTCCATTTTATTTGGGTGGACCATACAAACAAAATTAAGCAATGCTGTGCAGTGATAAATATTTCTTTGAATTTTACTTAATATATTCCTTGTTTCCCCTTCAGAACCATTTTCTTGAAATTGTTCTGAAGTTTTTTGATTATATGTGGCACATCTTCAAAAAAAATCTGCATCGTGGATGCTGTTGGATATTTGCCAAAGTGACGGTGAGAAAACCTGAACACAATAACTGAGACAAAAATAAATAAATAAAATGTTACCGCAAAAATATTTTCCATTTTATTGATCTCTGTTGTTATGAAACTGTTGCTCAGAGGATTAAATATAACCATAGAGCATAAGTCTGAAATAGTTTGTTACTTGAGGGTTGCTGGTATTATTTCACAGGCAATATGGCCAGGAGAAGATAGAGGAACGTATGAATCCAGTGAAGTAAGTACAGCTTTAATTCTATAATATGAGAAAAGTTATGGTAATAAAAAAAAGCAATTTGGTGCTATGTAAGTTTCTATCTATACCGTGAAATGGTTAGAGGTTAGTTAGGTTAGGATTTGAACCCATTGCTGTTGGGTCACAAGCAAAGAGCTTTAATCACTGTGTTAGGAAACCGTAAGTTCCTCTCAGAAAGCAGTAATGGTCCATGGAGGTATTATATACAGTATATTGTTTGTATAATATACACACAACTATTATGAAGAATCCCCTGTGACAGAGAGTTCTTACAATAACGGATTGAAGATATTTTCAAATCTTTCCTCATTTCAGGAGCAATGCTGGCTGTATATTTAAGTGTTTAGTGAGATATAAGATTATTAATAGCCTAAATGATAAAAAACACAGTAGAGCCATAAATTGTTCTTTACGTCGTTTCATCAGTACACTGAAAGAAGCAGACTGATACATGCAGATGAAGTAAAAAATGCTTAGAAAGTAAGGATGAAAACCTAAAGCATGGTAAGTATCACATTTTTTGACATGCTTACTTGTGGAAACTGGTTTCTTCAGTTGAGAAAGTATAAACAATTAACTGCTAATTAAAAAATCTGAATTTTTTTTCCCACAGATGTTGAAAAAAATGAAATAAACCAATTGACAAAGAAGTAAAATGATGCAGGGAGATTGCATCTTTTTATTATGATGAGTGTCATTGCAACTTTAAACTATAATAAGCTCTAGAATGTGTTAAGTTCTAATTAGATACATGCAAATAGATAATTGTTTTGCTTCATAGCCTGCATGAACATTAATATTGCGACTTTAGATTGAGAAGTTCAGCATGATGATAAAGTTACAGCTGCATTTTTTTGATTTTAGGCTAGTGTTCCACTGTATTGGGACATCAATCTATGATACTGATCCTTGTAATATCAATCGCTGACATGGATATGTTAATAAAAAAATTAAGTGACTCTTGACTGTGAATGTGTAGCTATAGGTCTTGTCTATTGTCTTTGATCTCAGCATTTTACAAAAGCATCGTTAGCTAACTTTGGTTGTTAGTTCCATTGAACTCTATTGGTATCGACGGAACTCATGACCTTTGCTTTTGGGAAACGCACCCCGGTAAATACGTGGAGAAATGAAACCAGACAAGGAAGAGAAGTGGAGAGTAACTGCTCTTATGCAAGGCTTCCCAGCAAGCAATAGCCGTCATTTAATGCTCAATTAAGTAGGCCTATAGACCCAATAGTCTGGCTGTGTGTTACCCTTCTAGCCCAAATAACCTTGATTTTGGTTTCATGTTGTTTTTTTGGCTAAATAACTTTGTATGATATTGGTAAGTGGTAAGTGACTAATGATTATAAAGTCTCAGGACTCTTTTTTAATTAGACTGAAGGGATAGATCAAACCTAGTGACTTTTCTGCTTGAGATGATTTGACTTAAATAAATTAAAACAAGTTCTCAATTCTGGTCCTGCATGGGAATCATCGCTCTGCACATTTTGTATTTTATTCCTTTATGTCACACTAAGCTGAGTTCATTGAGCCCGGATGTAATGAGCTGGTGAACTGAATCAAGTGTGTTTAAAAAGGGAGGCATACAAAATATGCAGATGGATGGATCCCAGGATCAGGATTGAAAACCACTGAATTAAGTTACTTTATATTCGCCTACATAAGAACCATGGGCGGATCACTCTAGAGTGGGGGGGCACCTGCCCCCCCTTGCCCCCCTGTAGATTAGTGTGACATCCCCCAGCTGCCCCCTAACTTTAATGATCCAAAAACTGTACTTACAAAAACAACCCACCACTATGTCCAATACATTTACCAAAAGTGAACAATTTAATTTTTAATTTTAAATGTATTATTCGCCCTTCCCCCCTACCCCTCAAATACCAGTGTTGGGAAGGTTACTTTGGAAATGTAATAGGTTACAGATTACAAGTTACCCTGTTTAAAATGTAATAGTAGTGTAACTTTTTCAATTACTTTATTAAAGTAATGTAACTAATTACTTTTGAGTACTTTTTGATTACTTTTCTAAATTTGTGAAAATTAAAGAATAATAAATAAAAGCATATACATCAACTCAAATACAGTTATCTAATAAGCATGTGACGTATTCTGTGTAATAAACTCCTGAAACATTGGTGTTTTTTTGAAACTGCTGTCTCTGTATATGATGATAGTTTTCTCAAAATAAGTAAAATGCACATGAAGTGACACAGAGCAGTTCTAGAAATTATGTTAATGTGCTCGTGTACTCCTATATTGAGATGGCAGAGGTTGAAAACACTGCGAGCTTCAGTAGGCCTATGTGTAGTAAATGAAACCATGTCTTTGCCATTAATTTACAGGAGGGGCGGACTGGGAAAAAAATTCAGACTGGAAAATTCAAACTCATACAAACAAATTCATGGACAAAACTATTTTTTTGTATGGACCTGACATAAAAAAAAGGTTTAAATCTTTAATTTGGGGACATGCAAAATAATTTAAAGTTCTCTCCTGAACTGCACCTTCACTTCCATTTTTCTCTTCAGTCTCTTTATTTTGCCCTGTTATCCATCTCTCTCATGATTGAACAAAACTATACTTTACAATACAATACTCTACAATACTACAATATCTTTATAGAAAAATCCTAATACTGTACACGAGTCATGTTTTTCCCTTACAAAAAATTACCATGCTTTTATTAGCCTATATAAAAGTAAAATAACCTTGTTTTGTTTTTGTTTTTTTGCAAATGGATTTGTATTTATTTTTAAATAAATACATTTGTAAAATAATTTTTCATTTTTGGTTACCACAGTTAAACAATAGTAACCATTTCTCTGGATTTATAGTTAAATATTAAAATGTTAATTTTCGTAAGGGTTGTGTTGTCTGTCGTAGCTCCCCCTAAACCTATAAAAAAAAATCTGAATTTTTTTCAGCTAAATTCCTACTGTAACATTACAACACATAATAATGATGTCCTTTATATAGTATTTTGAGTGATGACTGATGAGCAACGTGCTGCTGCTTGATTAAAAAAACAAAAACAAAAAAGCATTTTTACAGATGAAACTGACCTAAAACCCTGAACAGTAGTTCTACTTCTCTGCTCCAGCAGTCCACCCTACTCTCTCAAACGGTTTGGAGAGAGAGAGAGAGAGAAACCGTTTGGCGGAGGCACGGAGAGTACGCGAGTCATGACTAACAATTCATGACTTATTAGAGATTTAATTATCAAATGGCGGATTCGCAAATGATCACCAAAATTGTCCCGGTGTCCCGTCCGCGCCTGATTTCCACAGACACGCAGAATGTGCAAGTCATATATTGCATTTTTGGGGCTTTATATTCACAGACACTAGTCGATGTCATGTTTTGATTCAAGTGTACTGACCTACTTTTGATTTAGTCATCCAAAATGTGGCATGTTCCGTCCGCGTTAGGCATTCCGTTTTTATGACTGGATTCTACGAACCAGACTGTATTTCCGCATCCCGGAAATTATTAGGGCGGTATGTCTCAGAATAGTCAGTGCAATTTGGGAAAGAAATCAGTTAAATCTGTATGTGGATGTGTGTAAATATTCAAATGTAATCCCCTTTGTAATCGTAAAAAATTTCATAATTTAATTACTCATTTTTTCTTAGTAACTGTAACTAATTACAGTTACAATAATTTTGTAATTAAATTACGTAACGCCGTTACATGTAACTAGTTACTCCCCAACACTGTCAAATACTTAGTTACGTCCCTGATTCAAACGTGCAGAGCGGCGTTCGCTCAGTCTGTCTCATACAAACAGCGAGTCTGCTTCGGTGCGGTGGCCCTGCAACCAGAGACAGAGCTGCCCCGGACAGATCCTCTGAAGGTGAAGTGAGTTTCCCCAGGTGTAGTTTAAACACACGTTTAACTTAAAGTTACATTTGTAATGAATGTATTGTATGCTAAAGACGATTCAGCATCAGCAAAAACAGAGTCTATTACGTTAGGCAAAATCAGCGGTCAAATCGCTCCCTCGTGATTTGTAAGAGCACTCTTCTCTTTGATTAGCCTGATTTTGATTTTAGTAAAGACAAGAACAGCTTAATAAAAAATATAAAATATTGAGGGGCAGCGCTAGGGCTGGGCTAATGGGGCTTAAGCCCCGAAAGTTTTTAGTAAAGCCCCGAATATTTTGTTAAATTGTCTTTCTCACAGAGCAAAACAATTCATCAGAAAAACAAATGTGAATAAGATTACAACGGCCGCGATTAACTAATCATGAACAGTGCATATTACATTTTTATTTATATTTTCCCCTTTGCATTAAAGGTACTTTTCACGTGCTTTTGCAACGTTGAGCATTGTAGCCAATCACAGACATGTCTGTTGATCACATCGGCCAATCAGAGGCGTTTAAATGAGTCGTTGTGCTGAAGATGTGTTTTGCGCGAGCTCACCGAGTTCACGTTCGCAAACCTGTCATTATTATTGGCAATAAACTTAAGATGCAGATAAGAGATTCACTTGATATTATTATTGATGCTGCTCTGATGCACTACATTACGCAACGCTCTGTTTGTTGTTAGGAAGACTAAAAGTTCAGCGGTCTAGCTCATCAATGTCAAAATTATTAAATAAGTTAACAAATGCCTGGTAAAATGTAAGTAGATCATTTAATATTTGACTGTTTTACAATAGAAAAGTTCAACTTTTTTTATTTATTTATTAAATTTTGCCTTTTTGAATTGAAAATATGCTATAATTTCCTTGATTCATTTATGTAAATTACAAATAAAATATTAGTTGCAAATAGTTACAATTATTTCACTAATACAACAAGCCTTTCTTTTTCTTTATTCCCTTAAATCGCTTTAATAATTAATTAATTACTTTAAATAAAAATAGCCAATTTTAGTTTGGGCTGTTATGTTACAACACACAATACAGTGCCAGTTAGGAGATCGATCATTTGATTAGCTAAGCCTAAGCAGTCCTATTAAATCCAATTCCTCTCAGATATCACAGCAATGAAACCAGGTTACAACTGGGGAAATAACAAATACAATAGAATTAAGTAGTCTAAACATAACTGGTGTGTGTGTTGTGAATTAAAAAACGTTGTAGTGTGTAAGGGCATGATTAAACAATAACCACTGTAGTTTAAAAGTGTTTTTGTGTGTTTTTTTTTTTAAGCAATTCATATATAGGGATTCCATGTACCCCTGCCACCCTGCCAAGACCTCTTGCCACCCCTTTGCCCCCCCATGCAAAATTTTCTAGATCCGCCACTGATAAGAACATGTTTCATCTTTATGTCTTAAATGTCTACAAACAAAATTCAGGTATACATTCAGGTAATTTCAAAATCACACAAGGTCCCCAGATAATGCGAATAGTGTTTTTGGTATAAACTGGTAAAAAAAATCCCTCCACCTCATATTTTCCCCACCACTATGTCTCTTTAGGGGGTCTCTGTATGTTTTAAACTAACCAGGAGAAACACAGAATTAAAATATTTATTACAGAATTAGCATATTAACAATACATCGTTACAAACGTATACCGTTATTTATAGGACATAGAGAAGAGGTCATTTAATCATATTCATAACAGAAGTTGCGCCCTATATGTGGTGAGTTTGCGTTCAACATTTTTACGCGTCTGCAGCTCTACATTCCTGCTTTGCAGAGTTGTGACGTTATATGTTTCTCACTGAACATTATACTGTATTTTCTTGTATGTCCTGTCTCTGAAATAGTGAAAGTGTAAGAAACTGGAACATGATAGAGCGCCTGAAAGACTAGAAGAAAGTGGAAAATTGTTATTGTTTTAGAAAATAGAGAGGAGGCAGTTCAGGTGAGTAGCAGCTGATATTATGTTTTTATTGAGCAACATCCACCATAAAGTTATTCTAAACCGTGTCGCATTAGATTTATTTGAGTAAATGCACGCCTGATAATCTGTTGTGTAGGTTATTAATATAGGCTATCATGCATAAAGATTATTTTCATAAGCCTAACTATGCTTAATTAATATAGGCTTAAATATGTCGACGTCAGAGGACGCATTTTTCGTACACACATCTGAAGGACTTGTAGCTCAATACAAACACAACAGTGTATATTACTGTTCAAGAGCGCATAGTATTAGGACTGTTACAAAGGCAATACAGTATTTTATTATAGTGTAGCGACATCTAGTGGACATTTTGATGTCACACAACCGACGTCACATAATTGAATAATTTGAGTATATTTTAATGTTTTAATTTTGTCCAAGATCCAGGCTATTAAAATTAAAAATGCTGAAATATCTAAGAAACATTAACTAGTACATATTTACAACAATCATGATGTAAACAAAGATATACAATGAAAAATGATAATCAAGAATATTACTGTGTACTGTCAGTTTCAGAACTAAACTTAAAATGGATCCTGCAAATAAGACAAATGTGAACTGCATTGAAGGACCAGGAGACCAGCATCCTACGATTACTGGTAACAGTAACTGTAGCCTACAGCTTCAATGCTCTTTTCTAAAGTCTCTATTTGTATTTAGATTGGGGAAAATAATGTCCAAGATCCATTATCCATAAACCTTTTTAGGTATCAGTATAGTTGAACTCATTTTTGTTGTCATGAGGGTCAAAATGAATTAATTTTTTGGTTTCATAATGACTTTGGTTTGAACCCCTAATAATTCATTGTTTTAACAGTTGAAACAGATACTAAAGTTGCATCAGAACTGACACTTGTCCTGCTGGGCATGTCTGGGCCTGAGAAGACTGAAGTTGAACAGATGATATTTGGTAGAGAGGAGAAGCTGATACTTCTCCAGCCATCCAGAAGAAGATCACAGCAGATATGGGAGTGGTGGATGGGAGGCAGGTGGCTGTGATCAACACTCCTGACTGGTTAGCTCTGGGCTCACCACAGAGGAAATACAACCAAAAATTTAATTCTGTATCCGTTTGTCTTCTCATGGACCTTATGCTTTCCTCCTAGTCATACCAGCAAAGCAGTCTATTGAAGAGAAGAGAGAGATAGTGAAGAAAATGGCGATGATTTTTGGAGAAAGGTGCTGGAAGAAGGTCATGATCATTTTCACTGTTACTGATGAACAACAAAAGCAGAATATTCAAGACCGTGACCTCCAGACACTCGGAATGTGTGGAAATCAGTTTCATTTTCTCAATAGTGAGATTTGGAATAGATCTCAGGTTTCAGAGCTGCTGGAGAAGGTAGAGAAGATTTTGAATTATGAAGAGTTAAATAATGCGAGAGAGAGCCCAGAAGACAGTGAGTCTTTTGTCTTTTTAGAAAACATGTTAGATTAAAAGATTCCAGATATAAAAAACTTAGGCAAAGGTTTAGTAAAACCTAAATAAGATATTAAACTGATTGTGTTATAAGATGTATGTATTAAAATGTTATAGCAAAATGCTTAAGTTTCAGTCTAGGTATATAGCAGATGATTGCTGTGTGAAATTATCTAAGAACAGCTTATAACTGACTTTTTCAGAGGCACTATACATTCTCCCCTTTGTGATCAGAATGTAAAATGTGTGTGTGTGTGTAGAAATGCATTGTACTCTCAATTCATACATTTACTACATATATTTCCTGTTAAGCAGCAGACTATAGTACACAAACCCTGACATGGAGAATTTCAGAATATTAAAGGCTTAGTTGCCTCAAAGTGAAAAAAAATTGCTATCAAATAATCCACGCTCATATGACATTTTTTTCTTTCTCTTTTGTGCAAATCCAATGTATTTGAGCCTTACTGTTTTTGTCCTGACACTGATGTATTAAAGGACCTATCAATCTTCTTGGCAGAAACTTCCTTAACTGAGCACTATAGTCTCTTTAAAGCATCACTGTAAAAAAACAAACATATACATTTTTTTTTACCAGAATTACCAGAATGTACCAGAATTAATCAGTAGATTATGTGTATTATTAGGGATCGTTCCTCATTCTTCATTCCTCATTCCTCATTCCTCACATTAATGTCTCAAAAGGTTACTGAAAAGGCCTATTCTGAAACTAGTAACTGAAAACTGTTTTCTCTAGTCCATTTAAAAACAACTGCCTTGTGACAGAGCTTCTCTTTACATTAAAAGTCTTCAATTTCTCAGTACAGATGAAGGAAGCTTTAATGTAACAAAAAGTGTTAATTACCTCAGTTGCTGAAATGCCATTATTCATAATATCATCCGTCTAGACATTTGAGATTTATACAAGATGAAAATCAAAATGAAAACTGCTACTTTCATTGTTCTCGTCTTTCTCCTTGTGTTGGAGGTGAAAGGTGAGCTCTCTATTATATAAATAATGTTTTATGTTTGTTTTTCAAATTAAAATTAACTTAGTATGATACTTTGAAATATGAATTCTAAAATTATCTGAAATGAACACTGGGTTGTTTCAGGCCATTCACTAGACGTAAAGGGCAGATGCATTTGTGCTGATAAAGGAGTGAATAAAGTCTCTCGAAAGGCAATCGAGAAGGTTGAAATCATCCCTCAAAGTTTTACTTGTAAAAGACTGGAGATTGTAAGCACATTATTTTAGTTTATACATAGATGCTCTGTCTTAGATATCAAATAACTGCCCGTTTTCTTTGTGTCTTGTTTGTGAAGTGTCACTATGAGAGGAGCAGGGCAGAAATACTTGAATACAGGGTCAAGATTTACCTAGAAGTGTATACTGAAAGCCTTTCAAAAAAAGGTCAGCATGCAAATATATTTATTTCCTTGACATTCAGGAAATTGAATAATTTGCATTGTTTTCTAATGGTTAGAGAGTCTGACCTGTTACCCAAAGGTCGAGGGATCAAGTCTTGGTACCGGCAGGGACTGTAGGTGGGGGGAGAGAATGAACAATGCTGTCTTCCACCCTCAATATCACACGACTGAGGGGAGACCCTTGAGCAAGGCACCGAACCCCCAACTGCTCCCCAGGGGCCGCAGCAAAATATAGCTGCCCACTGCTCCGGAGTTAAATACAGAGCACAAATTCTGAGTATGGGTACACCACACTTGGCCAGACGTCACTTTCACTTTCACTTTTGAAAAAAGTACTATTAATTCTGTCTTCACTTAGCAGAAACACACAGGGGGCTGCAGTATGAATCAAGGATAGAGCAATTGTCCTGATCCATAGATCAATCTGTGTTGACTGATCTTGAAATCAGTAACCAAATCTCTAAAAATCATCTGCTTTCATATATAGTGCCTGAAAAACTGGAGACTAAATACTTTTATTTAACTGACCTCTAAATGCTCTGATATATTAAATTATTCATATTCGACATATGTAATCAATGCACTCAACTGCTGTTCATGATTTGTTCTCAAATTCTTAATTTATCCTATTCTCACAATGATGGATATACTGTGAAAAAGGAACTGTTGAGATCATGTCAGTCACGTCATGTACGTCATGTCCCATCTGAGAATCGAATATGAAATAAAATATCAGTTTCACTTGGCTGTCTACATTAAAAAACTTTAAGTAATTAAAATTATTAAAGCACAATCATGAAATACTTAAGTCAAAATACTTTTGAGGCAAATTACTTTGATGGGAGGCACTTCTGTCTTGAACATTATGTAATAACTTTAATTAAATATTTTCTCTCGCACTTTCTTTCCATCACTCTCTCTCTCTGAAAAGTATACTGCCTCTTTATTATAAAACATAGCGCTTTCAGAAGTACTTCGTTCTAGAAGAAGTCTCACTTTGCTTTGTGGTCAAAATACTGCAGCAAACACAGAAAGACGTGCATGAAATTCCTGTCCTGATTTCTGCTCTGACTATATAAGTGTGGGTGCAATTACAACTCTGATGCAGAGCCTGTTTATTGATCTTGTGTGTTTAAAGGGAATCTCCTCCCCAAAATGAAAATGTTGTCATTGATCACATACCACCATGTCATACCAAACCCGTAAAACTTTGTTCATCTTCGGAATACAATTTAAGATATTTTGGATGAAAACTGGGAGGCTTCTGACTGTCCCATAGACTGTCAAGTAAGTTACACTGTCAAGGTCCAGAAAAGTATGAAAGACATCATCAGAATAGTCCAACTGCCATCAGTGGTTCAATCTGAATTTTATGAAGCGTCGAGAATACTTTTTGTACGCAAAGAAAACAAAAATATGACTTTATTCAACAATTTGTCTCCTCTGTTTCTCTCCACCTCTCTGTAGCGCCATTTTGGAGAATATCTGCTTAACGCAAGCAGCGTACGCTCTTCTGTGTCAGCCAAGCTACGTGCATATGCGGTTTTCGTTCAAATCAAAGCACGTAGAAATACAGTTAGAAACCGTATCCTTGTGTCTTATTATAAAATAGCACTTTTAGCTTGTCATGTGTGATCAGGGTAAGCTGACTGGTCAACAATTCATTAAAAACTTCTAACATCACCTCCTCAGTACTGGTCTGTGTCTCCACATTGTATCTCCAGTAACAAAACTGTACTGATCCTGCAAAAATGAATAACTCCAGAGAAGTAGAAACATATTACATCATAAGCACAAGCTGTAATGTTCTGCCTGAGTTTCCCTGGTTTCACCACTGGATGGCGTACTTTCAACCCCAGATCACCTCTTTATTAGTGACTTGTAACACACCTGTATTGAATCTTTCCTAATTGCCCACCCTATTTAAATGCCTCAATGACTATTGTCCTTGTTCAGTCCTAAAGTCTTTTTGAGAATGATGCTGCCAAAGATTTTTGGTTAGAGAATTTTGCTGTCTTCTGTTGAGTGTTGCTTTGGGCTTCTCTCTTGGCTGATATTTAAGGACAGAGTTTTTTTTTTTCTCGAGTAAAGAACTTTAGGAGTCAGACTCTGAGCCTCTTGGATATTTCCTCTGCATCTGGGTTTGACCTGGAGCAGTGGTTAGTGACATGGTTATACACGCCACATACCCGAGTTCAATCCCCATTTTATGATCCCCATCTGGATCATAAAAGTAGGACTGAACCATGGATACAAGCCCAGCAGAGCAGAGTCAACCTTTATCAAATGCAGAGCGCATCCTTGCTGCTGTTTCAGATGTCCACTTTCCTCATCCTGAAAGGTATGATGGAAGCCCTGGCAGATGTAAGGGCTTCCTCACCCAGTGCTCCTTGAACTTCGAATTGCAGCCAAATAGATTCCCAACAGCTCGTAGCAAAGTGGCTTATATTATTACTCTTATCTGGTAAAGTCCTTGCCTGGGCAACTGCCTTGTGGGAGCAGTCTCCACAACCAGTAGTTTGTTCAGATTACAGGCGCTTTATTGAGGAGATGAGGCGAGTGTTTGATCATCCCGTGTGTGGACGTGAGGCTGCTAGCCGCCTACTTCAGTTGACCTAGGGTTCGCAAAGTGTTGCTGAACTAGCTGTGGAATTTCGATCCCTAGCTATGGAGAGTGGCTGGAATCAGGAGGCACTAACTGTGGCATTCACATTTGGGCACTGGCTGATGAATTTAAGAATGAATTGGCAGCCCGGGACCCTGCGACAGACCTAGAATCCATGATTGATATGGCCATTAGACTAGACAATCGCCTTAGAGAGCGAAACTTCTAGAAATGTTCCCAGTCAAAATTCCTTGGCACCCCTCATGTCTCCTGACCTCCCTGCCTCGTATGTAACATGCACTGAGGAACCCATGCAGCTGGGCCAGTCACGGCTCACCCGTTCCGAGCGGGACCGCAGAATGAAAGAGAGGTGATGCCTGTATTGTGGTGAGTCTGACCACTTTCGAGATTCCTGCCCAATTCTTTCGGGAAAAGCAAACTCTCGTCCAGGGAAGGGAGGACTGTGAAGAGAGAAGCAACCTCTCCCCACTCAATTTCTTCTGGGGCTCTCGTGAATACTCATCTTTTATGGAAAGATCAGTCACAGCCACTAAAGGCCGTCATAGACTCTGGGGCAGCTGGTAACTTTATGGATTTGGAAATCGCCAGACGTCTCAAAGTGCCTCTCACCAACCTTTATGACCCCCCTGACTATCACGGCACTAGATGTGAGGCCTTTGGGGTCTGGACAGGTGAGTCTGCGTTCTATTCTTTTATATCTCTGGATTGGGGGTCACCTAGAAACTATACAGTTTTATGTAATCAAGTCACCCGAATTCCCTTTAATCCTGGGGTTCCCTTGGCTAGTCCTTCATAATCCCCAGATAGACTGGCCCTCCAGTAACATTCTCAAATGGGGGTCTGACTGTGATAAGTGTCTCTCTGCCTCATCTCTTGGAATTTCTGTTTCTCCCGAGTTACTTCAGGCTACCCCCAGCCGGTTAATGACTGCTCTACAGTTGCCAAGGACTTCTCAAGAGTTTTCACGTGTTCCTCTAGACTATGCGGACCTGTTAGAGGTATTCAGTTAAGAGAAGGCCTTGTCCTTGCCACCGCACAGACCGTACGATTGTTCCATCGACTTGTTGCCTGGTACGTGCCCCCAAAGAGGGAGATTGTTTTCCCTTTCAGCACCATAGAGGAAGGCCATAAAGGATTACATACAGGAGTCTCTGGCATCTGGCTTTATTCGCTCCTCAACATCACCAGCAGGAGCTGGATTCTTTTTTGTTGCTAAGAAGGATGGTGGGCTCTGACCTTGTATAGATTACAGGGGTCTTAATAAGATCACCGTAAAGAACCGTTATCCTCTTCCATTGATGTCTACTGCCTTTGAGTTGGGCTCCAGGGGGCTACTATATTTACTTAACTGGACCTTCGCAACGCATATGGCAAGGACAGAGTTTTTTTGTCTTGAGTAAAGAACTTTAGGAGTCAGAGGGACTCTGAGCCTCTTGGTTATTTCCTCTGCATCTGGGTTTGACCTGGAGCAGTGGTTAGTGCCAAGGTTATACACGCCACAAACCCGAGTTCGATCCCCATCTGGATCATAATACAAGCAGTAACGGAACATCTCGCTCTTCAAATGGAAAATGAAAAACAGCATTATTTCTAGAGGTGGCTGATATATTGAATATTACTGGTGGTTAAAAAAACGATTATGTAAATTAAATATTACAAGATAAAGAATTTATTTAACTTACCTGATTCGTCGTCTGAAGGCTGCAGTACATAATGTCTCATCTGTAATCATCCAAACGTGACGCTCCGTTGTCCTCTTCTTGTTTGTCTCCTCTCACATCACGACGGTTACACAAACATGGCGCACAGCGCATTTTTCAAGAAAACTGGTCGTGCGCCATTGTGACGTAACATTTTGGCTCATGCGCATTAACCAAAAGAGACACTGTGTGGTTACGTATTATTTCAAGCTTTCCGTTTCTACTCAAGTTCAAGTTGTTCTAATTCATTGGTACTACATTATAATTATTTTACAGTTTTCTAACCTTCCCCGTGTTGTAAAGTTTGCACACTACTGTAAATGTCTCCGAGTTTCACCCATTCTCCCATCATCTGCTATTTCCATCACTTAATCGAGCCACTCTTCTCGACGTTTTATTTCACGTCTTTGCGTTTGCTCTCGTGTTGAGCTACTTCCTCCGCAACAATTAAAGTGTTCGATTTATACACCATGTTGCCAACTGAATTTCAGAGAAAGTTGCTAAAAGGAAGGTCTTTTGTTGCTAAGTCACTTGATAAATGATGTTGTGATGCCATTGCTCGATGACATAAATGATTTTACCAAGTACAACATGTTCCAGGAACAACATTCCAATTAACCAATCAGAATTGAGGGATAACTTTTCAGGAAATATCTCTTTTAGGTTTACAATCAGAGTTAGGTGCTTCTACAGCCTTGTTAATCAGCTATCATTTCACAATGATTTTAGGAATACATTATGGATAGGGTTGGGTTTAAGGGTAAAGATTGGGTTTAGTTTATATTTTTGGACAGTAATGTTGATCCAGGATCAACAAAAGATGTCGATCCAGGAACATGTCTTACTTGGCAAAATCACGGCGACCTCAACCACATGGCTTTACCAATTTATTTTTTGCATCTGTCCTGTAGGTGGCATATTATTTCTACTGCGCAGTCACGATGAATTAGAGGGAACAATGTTGCATAATTTTTAAATTAATAACTTCTATTGTCTTCAAATATGATTTAATTATAGATCCAGGGTTTAAAAAAAACGTAACTAAAAAAGTAAAGTAAAAAAGTTACTAACTAACTAACTCTAAGTAAACTAACTAACAGAAACGTCTGTAAGGAGTAAAAGTGACCATAAATTAGCAAATGACCTATGCTCCTACTATCTAAAAATTGTTTGTTGTACATTAACATAACATAACATTAATCTTATTAAATTTAAATTAAATATAAAACAAGCCATTTGTCACTGCCAGGACATTAATGTTTTTATAGAAAATATTTTATAGTTCTAGAAAAACAAGTTATATTGATGTTAATCAATTAATGCGTGATATATATATAATATTATATCTGAGACTTATACAAAGATGAGATGCTGCTGCTAAGCAACAACACGTATTTTATTTTAATAGAAGGCATGGGGTGGGAAACTTACTTCCACTGAGGCCAGGGGAATCAGTCCTTGTTAAGCTGGATGAGGAAAAACAGTGGAGGACTCCAGCGACGGTAGTGAGACCAAGTTCAACCGAGCGCTCCTACATGATCAGTAGCCCGGAAAGGAGCATGAAAAGGTGAAATCGCCGTCACTTACAACTTAGGCCCTCTGAGAGCAGTGCTAATGCCGAAACAATAGGTCACTCAGAAACAAAGTGTGATGAGGACACCCTTCGAAAAAATTATTCACTGCCTACACAGACTAGTGAAGGATGGAGGGTAACAAGGTCTGGTAGAGTGAGTACAGTTAAGAAACTTAATTTGTAATACATTATTTCTTACAATTAGGGTAAGAATTGTGATTAACAGACTGTTCAATGTCAAGGTTAGTCGTTAAAGTTAAGTGAAAGTGAATAAAATGTTCACATACAGTACAGACCAAAAGTTCGGACACACCTTCTCATTCAAATAGTTTTCTTTATTTTCATGACTATGAAAATTGTAGAGTCACACTGAAGGCATCAAGGGCTATTTGACCAAGAAGGAGAGTGATGGGGTGCTGCGCCAGATGACCTGGCCTCCACAGTCACCGGACCTGAACCCAATCGAGATGGTTTAGGGGTGAGCTGGACCGCAGACAGAAGGCAAAAGGGCCAACAAGTGCTAAGCATCTCTCGGGGAACTCCTTCAAGACTGTTGGAAGACCATTTCAGGTGACTACCTCTTGAAGCTCATCAAGAGAATGCCAAGAGTGTGCAAAGCAGTAATCAAAGCAAAAGGTGGCTACTTTGAAGAACCTAGAATATGACATATTTTCAGTTGTTTCACACTTTTTTGTTATGTATATAATTCCATATATAATTCCACATGTGTTAATTCATAGTTTTGATGCCTTCAGTGTGAATCTACAATTTTCATCGTCATGAAAATAAACAAAAACTCTTTGAATGAGAAGGTATGTCCAAACTTTTGGTCTGTACTGTATATGTATGCATATCAATTCTGTATGTCAGGGAACATGGGATTGTTTAAGAGAGTTTAAGCTTAAGTTAAACGAGGCGTTTTAGGAGGGTGTGGTCTCTTTGGGTTTGAGACTTTAGTCTTTGCAACTTTATAGTTCTTCATAATGCACCAAGAGCTTGTAACACTCCAAAGAGATAATCATATGACCCCTTTAAGATAACCGTTCTTCTCGTCTGGTTCTTCATTGCCTTCCTTGACACCTTATAAAACACTGCCATCTAGTGATACATGTAACAAACAGCATTTAGGTGTTCAGTGCCCTTTTGGCTCTGCTATGGTTTCATTTTCAGTCAAATTATTAGTCCTTTTGTTACCTGAACTGCCTAATTCTGGACCTGGCTATGTTGCACTTATTCTATAGATCCTAGTGCATCTTTTTAGCATACATATATAATGAAACGATGTGAATTAATACAATTTATGTAATTTTGGAGGACAGTACACCCTGCATGTTTGACCAGTAGAACAACTAAACAAAATTTTTGTTTTCATTTTGTAGTTGTGATTCAGTAAAGAAGACTGACAGAGGATCTTTCTTGAATTTTTTATTTCAGGTAGGCTATAAAAGATGCACTAGGATCTATAGAATTAGTGCAACATAGCCAGGTCCAGAATTAGGCAGTTCAGGTAACAAAAGGACTAATAATTTGACTGAAAATGAAACCATAGCAGAGCCAAAAGGGCACTGAACACCTAAATGCTGTTTGTTACATGTATCACTAGATGGCAGTGTTTTATAAGGTGTCAAGGAAGGCAATGAAGAACCAGACGAGAAGAACGGT
Organism: Carassius carassius; assembly: GCF_963082965.1. NCBI lineage: Eukaryota > Metazoa > Chordata > Actinopteri > Cypriniformes > Cyprinidae > Carassius > Carassius carassius. Next base: position 23,281,688 of record NC_081758.1, on the reverse strand, counting down.
TATCTTAAAGGGGTCATATGATTATCTCTTTGGAGTGTTACAAGCTCTTGGTGCATTATGAAGAACTATAAAGTTGCAAAGACTAAAGTCTCAAACCCAAAGAGACCACACCCTCCTAAAACGCCTCGTTTAACTTAAGCTTAAACTCTCTTAAACAATCCCATGTTCCCTGACATACCTTCTCATTCAAAGAGTTTTCTTTATTTTCATGATGATGAAAATTGTAGATTCACACTGAAGGCATCAAAACTATGAATTAACACATTTGGAATTATATATGGAATTATATACATAACAAAAAAGTGTGAAACAACTGAAAATATGTCATATTCTAGGTTCTTCAAAGTAGCCACCTTTTGCTTTGATTACTGCTTTGCACACTCTTGGCATTCTCTTGATGAGCTTCAAGAGGTAGTCACCTGAAATGGTCTTCCAACAGTCTTGAAGGAGTTCCCCGAGAGATGCTTAGCACTTGTTGGCCCTTTTGCCTTCTGTCTGCAGTCCAGGTCACCCCTAAACCATCTCGATTGGGTTCAGGTCCAGTGACTGTGGAGGCCAGGTCATCTGGCGCAGCACCCCATCACTCTCCTTCTTGGTCAAATAGCCCTTGATGCCTTCAGTGTGACTCTACAATTTTCATAGTCATGAAAATAAAGAAAACTATTTGAATGAGAAGGTGTGTCCGAACTTTTGGTCTGTACTGTATGTGAACATTTTATTCACTTTCACTTTACTTTAACGACTAACCTTGACATTGAACAGTCTGTTAATCACAATTCTTACCCTAATTGCAAGAAATAATGTATTACAAATTAAGTTTCTTTACTGTACTCACTCTACCAGACCTTGTTACCCTCCATCCTTCACTAGTCTGTGTAGGCAGTGAATAATTTTTTCGAAGGGTGTCCTCATCACACTTTGTTTCTGAGTGACCTATTGTTTCGGCATTAGCACTGCTCTCAGAGGGCCTAAGTTGTAAGTGACGGCGATTTCACCTTTTCATGCTCCTTTCCGGGCTACTGATCATGTAGGAGCGCTCGGTTGAACTTGGTCTCACTACCGTCGCTGGAGTCCTCCACTGTTTTTCCTCATCCAGCTTAACAAGGACTGATTCCCCTGGCCTCAGTGGAAGTAAGTTTCCCACCCCATGCCTTCTATTAAAATAAAATACGTGTTGTTGCTTAGCAGCAGCATCTCATCTTTGTATAAGTCTCAGATCCGGCCACTTCGGACTGAGGTTGCTGCAGTCCAGAGTTGGTCATATATTTCTGAGACTCTGTCCCATCAAAAGCTGCTGGGCTTACTCCAGTTGAAGCATGTGGGGTCGTTCTATAGCTTAGCAATGCTAATACAGGGTCTTTTAGCCGTAGGAGGTTTTTGCTGACTGGACTGCATGTTCTGCATGTGCATTGCTTGGGGGGTGATGTGGACTTTGATGTTACATGCATGAAGTCAAACTCACGGCTAAATGACTGGAATGTTTCACTCGTGAATTGAGGGCCATTATCCGAAATGACTACTTCTGGGATGCTGAATCATGCGAGGACTGGAATTGAGAGCCGCTGAGAGTAGAGTTTGTTGTTTGTAATTTCTCCGATCACAAATGCAGACATGGTTTTATGTTTATGCGTCACGATGAAAGAAGACGGTGGGGCATAGAGGAGAAACAATAATGTACAGTATGTGGAAATGAATGTGTTTTTTGAACCTTAAACCACATAAACACATTTTATTACACCGAATACACAGAATAATGTTCTTTTTACCAACATCATATGACCCCTTTAAAATGAGGAGAGAGACAAAAGTAGTTCATAATTTATAAAAGGCTTTTTATTTGGGCTGCTCATGGTAACAAACATGCATATGACTATGACGACAATAACAATGGGGGAGTGAGAACAGAATATGGTATTAAGTAGCTTAATCTCATAAAAGACCTTTTTGTTTATTAGGTTCCTGATGAGTAATCTGTGAAGTATGAGTCATATGTTAACTGGAGAGATGAGAAGAGTCTCGTGTGATCAGAATCCACTTATTGCGCCCCCACATTCTATTCAGCACGAAACCTTGAAGGCTTGCAGCATCTACAGTATTTTGTGATCAGAAAGGAACAAAAGCCTCAATAGGCTTAGCACCCACATATATGGTCTATTAATGAACTTATTAAACCAGTTGGTTGGTGCTGTGGATATTGTGGATGTTTTGAGAAAGTGACTGAATGTCAAATTGCTGTTTGCCATTCTAGCTGGAAAACCCTGTTTGTGATTATTCTGTTAATGCCAATTGAATAATTCCAGTTTAAAGCCATGTTTTAATTTCCCTGTCGTACTCTATAGCCTATAGGAAAAAAATGTAATCAAGGTAAGAAATGGCTATAGTCTGGTTAAAAAAATAAAAAATAAAATTGTAGGGAAAGAAGAAGGGATCAAGAGCATTTCAAAATCTTAGCAGATATGACAAAGTGTACAACAAGCCTGAACTGTAATGTCTTTTAGGCCAAGAAAGATAGTTCTACTTATCTGGTTAACCTTATAAAGATCTATGGGAATCAGCATAATATGACAAAACACCTGAAGAGGAACTGAAAAGTGGAGTCAGAGCTGCAACTTTAAATGTAAAGAATACTTCGAAAGAGTGAAAAAGTAACCAAAATAAGCAAAGTATTATGAGAATCAGAGGTGGGTAGTAACGAGTTACATTTACTTCGTTACATTTACTTGAGTAATTTTTTGGGGTAACGAATACTTTTCGGAGTATATTTAAAGATGGGTACTTTATACTCTTACTTGAGTAAATTTTGGGGGGAAAATCTGTACTTTTACTTCGTTACTGTGGGCGACGCTCCTCTCGTTACTTTATCTTAATGCAATAAATGTTATAATGCTTCAGTTTATTCCAAACGCGCCGTCTACTTTTCTCTGGGCAATGAGCGATGCCCATTCGCGAATGATTCATTCTTTTGAGTCAATTCTGTTCAAAGGCTTGATCAAACCAATTGGCAAACGAGTGAATTGGTTCATGAATCAGTTTGAATGAGTCGTTCAGTTCCCTGCCGCACGCGCTGAGCGTCTGAAGTGGTTCACTCGGAGTTGTAACGTTTAAGAACAGAAAGAGCGTTGAAAACGTGGCTGGAACTGCACTGAATTGAAATCTGCAAAGGTTATTATTTGCTAGCGATGGAGATCCTTATTAGATGAACACCGTGTTTGCTGTCTACTGTTTAACAGGTAATAACTTGGGCTACATTCGATTACAGTACACGATACCACTGTGACATTAGTTTGTTGTACGTGTGTGGCTTATAACAGAGGGGAGTCAAGTTGAATGCAGCTTCCAAAAGACAAAAAATAGCCGATTAAGATTTTATTAATTTTAATACAATCACACTGGTGCAAGTACGTTCAGCGAGTCATATTATCAGCTGCTAAATTCAGATCTGTGATTGCTTGCTGGCGCTTAGCCAGAGATAGATGCGTTTATACAGCGCTGCGCATTATAACAAATCACACATGATTCTTTTGAGCTTATTAAAGCATTGGCCAATCAGAGGTGTTCAGATGAGTCATCGCTAAAATGCCGGTTCTTCCTTCACTCGCTCACTGACTGAATACCTCTTTCTGGCGAATTCTCTCGTCAGAAACAACAAAGTGCAGATGTGTGTACGAATCTATAATTAAGATATTGATTTCACAGTGTTAACAGTTTCAGTGATTTTAATGGGAGTTTCTGAGAGTGATTGAAATCTAGACTGTCAGTGAAAATTATCTTAATGTAAATGTTATTTGCTCTCTTTCTGAACAATGAAAGATTAGTAGCAATATTTATATCACATTAACTTTCAATGTTAAATTCACATTTAATATAAAGTCAGTCGTATTAAAAATATGTTATGGCATGACACCTATATCTGTTACTTAAGTAAACAGACAGGGTTTTATAATAAATTACATAAATTGGAGTAAAGGCTGATGAAATATATACATTTATACACGCACACATACATTACATACATTTTATCTATATATCTAAATAAAAATAGGCTCAGTATATATGACCCAAAGTAACTAGTAACTAACTACTTGAGTAGATTTTTTATCCGATACTCTTTTACTCTTACTCAAGTAACTATTCAAGACTAGTACTTTTACTTTTACTTGAGTAAATATTTCTAGAAGTACTTTTACTTTTACTTGAGTACAGTTTTTGGGTACTCTTTGGGTACTTTGGGTACTCTTGAGTACAGTTTTTGGGTACTTTTATTCTCTGATGAGAATAAAATTTTAAAAAACTGTTTCCAGGATGTTGGTGTTCATTTTACAAAAACTAAATATAGCTCTGTTATATGAGGGTCACATTCAAACAGTCTTGGCTACCTTTCAGATGTTTTGAATGTTTGAATTTTCCCCTGAAATCCATCATATAAAAAAAGAATATTTAACATGTTACTTTTGTGTGTGTGTGTGAAAATTAATTCTATTTTGTAGTTACATTTGTCCCACAGTTTTTCAGCATAAGACATTTGAGACATATGGTGTAAAATCAAAAACTGTTGCTGTTGTGCATACATCAAATGATAGCTATAAAAGTAGCAAAAAATAAATAGAATTATAATAATCAGGAAGAGGAAAACCCCCCTCAAAAATAGTTACAATGTAATCTCCACCACAATGTTAAACTAGACATATAGTACATAATTTGAGATATGATGGAAATGTTCATGACTTTTAGAAAAATGTCATTTACTCAAATTTATAATTTTTCACAAAAATATAAATTGGCATACACATTTGATTTACAAGAACAAGTTGCACCTGAAAAACAAATGTTCCTTTTCAAGAAAAACAAAACCAGATGAAAGCTTGAGTTTCCGTCATTTGTATTTCCATTCTAAAATACACGAGAGGATTTATAAACATGGAGACAAAAGGGTTACTGTAGGTCAAGGACAATTTAAAAACAAAAGATCTCTTGGGAACCAAAGACAAAGATTTTGAGAATTAAGACAATCAGGGTATTTAAAAAGTATTAATTTTACAGAACTTTTATGATCCTTACTAATCAAGTAGGCTAAGTGTAGTTATAATTAAACTAATATAAAATAATGGCACTCATTGAAATCCTAAAATGGCCTGGGTAGTATTTGTTTGCGTTGTACATTTGAAGGTCCAATATTGTCAAAGTAGAAATTTCCTGCCTTTTCTCACGATAACTAAGGTCTAGGGGCGATTTAACTACAATACATTTCAAAACAGTCAGTCCACAGTAAAATGCACACAGCCTGCATAAAGTGGCTGTGATTTTTCATGAACCGTTGCGACTTCTGTAAAAAGCTGACATCAGAACTACACAGTTCAGTCACCACCCTTAGCTCTCTGCCCACCATCCCACTCTCCTTCTGTCAAACCCTCAGACAACATCGCATTCGTGCCATTGCAGAGCAACAACAACACGGAAACATGTCGAAAAGGTTAACTTTAACCACAAAACCAGATCGGCCGAACTGTAACGTTACACTCTCACTCAAAGGATGCACGATCTGACAGGATTGTTACTATGAGGTGGATCACATCTAACTTGTATAGTAAAGACAAACTCATCATTTCTAACACGCCATGTTGAAGATCTATATTTCAATTTCAGCATTTTTACAGCTACATTATTGTTCCAGCCACAGTAAATCAAAACAATGTATTACCCCTATATATAAATTGTCAGTTTGTTGCTTTACACACATGCACAGACATTTTTTCATACACAGCATGAGATGCAATAAACACATGGCAAGAAATCTGCAGACTCGTCCATAACAACAAAAGACTATATTTTTCAATAAGTGTGTGCTGCAAACACAAGCATTTCTGACGATCGTTTCTGTCCAGTCCGCTCATTTTATCGCATTTAACCATAGCTGTCATCAGTTTGTTTGTCTGACAGTGGCAGCAGATATGCGATAAAATTTCTAATTTGAGGCTGTATTATGTAGATTATGGCACCCAACGTCAGATAAGATGATATTTTTTAAGCTCCTTACGTAGCCGAATCTGCGCTGGTTTGAGTGGGCTGCCTCCAGCTAGCGCTGTGACGTCGGCTGACCCTAGTTACCTGTGGTTGGCCTGGCCGTGCTTCACTCAGAAAAGAACAGGCCAATTAGACAGGCTAAAATCGATCTGTTCTTAGCAGACCTCCTGAGAAAGGAGCTGTAAAAATATAATGAGATGTTTTTTGGTCATTATACCGCAAATATATATTCTTATGGACATCAAAACCTTAAATAAAACTCCAGAAAAGTTTACAATATGAGACATTTTTAATCTAATAACAAAGCATTTGGACTGTATATCTGTAATTATGTGTTTCATATAGGAACCAGTGATGGTAGTTTAGCCTAATTCTAGTCTAAAGCCTAATTTAGCCTATAAAGACTGCCTTCCAATTGTTTCAAACTGCTTTCAAATCCCTCCATTGTTATTCAGTGGGATCTATATCTGGACAAATTGCTTGTCATTTCAGAGCAATTTTGGAAGTGTTTAGGAACATTTTCTTGCTGTCCATGTCTTTTGATGTATAGTGCTAATAGATGCTGGGTTCATGATGCCAATTCATATATGGTAAAAAAAGAAAGAAAGTGCCTGAGTCCATTACGGTAAAGAAATTCCTGAGCCAGCACTTGTTCAAGACTGTCTGAAAATAGACAAAATATTCAGCTTGACAAAGGCAGCATTTTCTGTTCCTTATTTTGCAATTTCTGTCTGTCCAACAAGTCACTTGTGTTTACCACCAAACTATTTTGGTAAACAAGTTTCAGCAAAATGTTCATACACTGATTATTCAAACCAGTACTCTAAAATTCCCATCTTAAAATGGGAATCTGAGTCTAAGACTAGCTTTTTATCTTCAAGTAATTTACACTTTAATATAAATACTATATTACTTGCATCAAAACAAATGTTTTACTGCCAATAACTTATGTGCTGTTTATAGACTGTTTTTTTTTGGGATTGCCTTTTATTTAGCAAGTTATTGTTTAATTATATAAATATTTATTAATTTAAAAATTTATTAAATATTTGTTTAGTTATATAAACACACACACACACATAAATTATGTTGCTTGAAATTTGACATATTGCCTCACAGTATCATTGTGCCTCAGCCTTAAAAAAAAATCTTTGTTTTGTCTTTAGTAGTCGAATCAGACCTCACAACACAATAGTCAGATGACAGTATATTTGTGTATAGCACATTTGGGGGAGAAGACAATCAGGGGCACAAAATGTAGTTCAAACCACTTGGATCTGTGAAGATGAGGGAACATCACCCTTTAGTCTCCCTCAAGAACTAAAATATGAAACAGAAAGCTATAGTTCACATCATTTCAAGAGAATGAAAACCAGGTTCCAAAATGAAACTGTGAAAGCCCTTGTTTACAGATAAATGAAAAAGACTGCACAATTGTGATAAGAAACATGCAACATAAAAGTAACTTATTAAATGTATTTATGCATTTGTGCATGTATCTCCCCTCTTTTATAGCTCATTGATTGAATAATGTATGGGTTATCTATCATGTATATGAATAATGTATCTTCTCTAATTATTTCTATTCTTGAGTTTTTTAGTCTTATAGTGCATGCAGTAGGTTTTATGTGAGAGAATGAAAGATCTTCTAAATACACTTTGAGTTTTTATTATTGAGGAGATTTAATTAATCCAATATACTAATCCCCAAATAAATAAAATAAAATACAAATTCAAAAGTTTCTTGCCATGTGTTAATTATGGCCAGTGAGTTAACAAAATCCAATATGAGATTCAGTAGTACATGACTTTAAAATATTCCATATTAAATCGTGAATGTATGTGATTTTATTTCCATCTCCTTTAAGAATAAAGCTATAACTATTTTCCTCTGACATAAGAATTCCAACTCATATACATATATCTTTTTCACCCACTTGCTATTATAAGTTTATCACTTCCTCTTCTGAGCATCAATATAAACTGGGCAGAAGACGGCTCTCATCCTAGACTTGCTTCACTCCTCATCTGATCTCAGCCTCATCATGTCACTGCTCTCTTATTTGCTGCTGGCAGCTACTGCATCCTACTGCTTCACAACCCTCTTTGGTAAGAATATAGAAATTTATTTTATATTTTATTTTTGAAATATAGCTGTGCATCATTCTCTTTGGTCGCCATTTTATTATTTTATACAAAGATGTCTGTATAAACCAGGTGCTTTCTACTTTTAAAAGGTGGATCTGTTAAAGGGTAAAATGTGCTATAATTTATTGTAGGTTAATTATGCACTCAACTGTTGTCATAATTATGTTTTATTTCTGATGGAATGGCTACAGCATTGTTTCTTTAGAGAAATATCATTCTTACTGTTTCTACATGGCTTCTTTCAGCATTTCCAATGGAGGGCTTGGGGACCCACAGGAACTGTCAGTGTGTGACCACCTCCACAGCTGTAATCCCACCTCGGTTGTTCCAGAGGGTTGAGATCCTGCCTCCGGGAGCAAACTGTCGCAAAACTGAGATCTTGTGAGTCATGATGTTTTGCTTCTACACGTCGGTGGCTCACACACTTTAATTACAGACATGAGGGAAATGTGCAAGGGGGTGCATGTTTCCTCTGTTCTGACAAACCTCAGTGCTCTCGAAAATGTTACATTATCCACAATTAACCCACGCAGCTCTCAGACAAATGTCACTTATTGCTCATGCATTAGTGTAAGACAGGCAAATATTGTTGCATATATTTATTAAACCCTTTTAAATTTCTTAGGATTACCAAAAAGGACAACAAAGTAGTTTGCATAGACCCTAAAGCACCATGGATCAACAAATTCTTCACAAGAGTAATGAGGTAGGGTCCCAAAATCAAGACTAAGATGTCTAAGCTAATTGACCTTTTTGTTTTATCTTTCTTTGCATTGTCTAATGGTCTTTTTTTGTCTCTTTTTTTCTGTACAGCAAATAATCTGTTTAGGAATGTTCCGTGCCCACTGTGGCATAGATCAAAGCGGACAAGAACAACTGTGATGAAGACATTTTCGTTAAATAGGCAACTCACGTGTGCTGAATGTTTTTAAGCCATATGGTAACATTTGTTACCATAGGCTATCTACAACATCTGTCATTATCATTTTGAAATAAAACAATCACAAACTTATTCCTTTTAAATGACATCTTTATTGCTTTTAAGGTGGGAGACTAGGACTTTGTTGAGAATTTCTTGTTTTACAAATGGGCCACATGTACAGTAGCACCATTTTCATTTGCAAACAGAAAGGATTTCCCCCCATTATCATCACCATATATGTTCAGAGACTAAACAAGATTTATAAAATCTAGATTCCTCAGCTGAGGAGAAACTGCATGGAAAAAACTCCCAAAGTCAATGAGAAAATCCATCGATTAAGTCATCTCATTACATCTCTTTACATAATCTTACAATCATGCAAGTCCTTTATTAATTTAAATTTCTTATCAAGACTGACCTCAGACTGCGTACCATTATCCATATACAATGAAGTACTACTGCTATTTTCCACAAGTTTTTAGTACTAGTTTAAAAATACTGCATGTTCATCCATCTGGATTAAAACAGCTGGCCATTCAGACCATTTGCCATGAAGAAATCTATTCAGTGTGTTCTGTGGGAATTTCTGCGATGCTGATTGCAAATTGACTAACGGTTATAAAAACTTTATAGTAGTCATCAAGTCTCTCTGGTGTAGAGAAGAGATGGACAGATGAGTGGATGGAAGTGTACAGGGATGGATGCTGGTGATGGCTCACTAAGCGTTTTGCTTTTACAGGCAGTACTGCTGTAGAAAATATGGTTCAGACTAGGCACAGTTTGATCAAAAAGGAATGCTCTACTTGTCAGTTTCTGCAAAAGTGACAAAAACTGAAAGCACTGATTCTTAAGTGTTCCACTTTTAGAAATTATGTTTTGATGAATAAAAATCTCAAATGTGAAGGTGTTGAACGTATACAAAGCAAATATGTCATTAAATTTAACAGGGATGGGAGTTAATCAGTGTGGTTATGGTTTATTTTCTGAAGTTGGAAGGCAGTAAGTGATAAGTAGCATGCAGCACACATAGTCCAACACTAAATGGTCCACTTCACCTTCCTTCTGAAACGTATTACTCACACCAGTTCAACACAAGACAAGGCACAGTCTGCTGAAACATGCTAGGAAAGTTATAGCTTTGTACAAAAAAGACATTAAGTGAGCCTGGATGTGTCGAATAGACAAGAACTATCAACAACCTACACTCCTCACAGGTTAAACATCACAAAATGCTCCAGGATTTTAACTCAAGACCTTGCTTTATACATTTTGAGGACTGCTCTTTTGAGCAAAGGACTTACTGGTTTATAAAAAATTCTGAATTCATTCAGGAAAATGCTCTCACAGTAGTCATGTGACAGACAACACTAATGCCACTGACATTAAATAAATGTTTTAGAAAAGGTAATAGTTTGCTCAAATTCATTCAGTTTGAGACCATAAATACACTATACAACTTTTACCACAGTTTGCACCAGGGGCGTAGCCATCTTTTCAGAAGTGAGGGGGACAGAAATTATATATATATATATATATATATATACATAATTTCTGTAATCTATATAGCCTACCAATCAAGTTTTTGAAATGTAAGATATTTTGTTTTTGAAGAAGTCTCTTCTGCTCACCAAGCCTGCATTTATTTGATTAAAAGTACAGCAAAAACAGTAATATTGTGAAATATTTGTAGCTATATTTAAAATAACCTTTTTCCCTATTTGAATATATTTTAAAATGTAATTTATTTGTGTGATCAAATCTGTATTTTCAGCATCATTACTCCAGTCTTCAGTGTCACATCGTTCAGAAATCATTCTGCTATGCTGATTAGCTGATTATCAATATTTAAAACATGAGTTTTTTTCAGTATTCTTTGATGAATATAAGGATCCAAAGACCAGCATTTATGTGAAATAAAAAGCTTTTGCAACATAATACACTATATCATTCAAAAGCTTAGAGTCAATATAATTTGTTTTTTGGAACATAAATTATAGAAATGAACTCTTATATTTAGCAAGGACTCTTTTGTGGGTTCGAGTCTCAGGCCAGCAACACCACTGCTCCCCTGGCACCATAAATGATGCAACTGCTCCGTGTGTGTGTTCACAGTGTGTGTGTGCACTTAAGATGGGTTAAATGTGTGACTGGAGTAATGATGCTAAAAATTCAGCTTTGAAATCTCAACAAATTACATTTTGAAATATATCCAAATAGAAAACAGTTAATTTAAATAGGTTAGTAAAAATATTTCACAATTTTTCTGTTTTGCTGCTCTACTTTGGATCAAATAAATGCAGGCTTGGTGAACAGAAGAGACTTATTTAAAAAATATTAACAAGCTTACTGTTCAAAAACTGTTGACTGGTAGTGGATACTATAGGCAACTTAACATTTTCTCTAATTTCTAGCTTTTAAATGGCTTAGAAATCTATAACTGCTGGACAATAACAAATAATAATGATTTGTTTATATACTACAAACAATTTTTTTATCACATAATAAGGCAGAATAGTTTCTATTCTGTAATAAATGCTATGTCAATTGGTACTGCATTGTTCATACAACCCGAATTCCAGAAAAGTTGGGACGTTTTTTAAATTTTAATAAAATGAAAACTAAAAGACTTTCAAATCACATGAGCCAATATTTTATTCACAATAGAACATAGATAACATAGCAAATGTTTAAACTGAGAAAGTTTACAATTTTATGCACAAAATGAGCTCATTTCAATTTTGATTTTACGACGAAGCCATGCTGTTGTTATAGCTGCAGTATGTGGTTTTGCATTGTCCTGCTGAAATAAACAAGGCCTTCCCTGAAATAGACGTTGTTTGGAGGGAAGCATATGTTGCTCTAAAACCTTTATATACCTTTCAGCATTCACAGAGCCTTCCAAAACATGCAAGCTGCCCATACCGTATGCACTTATGCACCCCCATACCATCAGAGATGCTGGCTTTTGAACTGAACGCTGATAACATGCTGGAAGGTCTCCCTCCTCTTTAGCCCGGAGGACACGGCGTCCGTGATTTCCAACAAGAATGTCAAATTTGGACTCGTCTGACCATAAAACACTATTCCACTTTGAAATAGTCCATTTTAAATGAGCCTTGGCCCACAGGACACGACGGCGCTTCTGGACCATGTTCACATATGGCTTCCTTTTTGCATGATAGAGCTTTAGTTGGCATCTGCTGATGGCACGGCGGATTGTGTTTACCGACAGTGGTTTCTGAAAGTATTCCTGGGCCCATTTAGTAATGTCATTGACACAATCATGCCGATGAGTGATGCAGTGTCGTCTGAGAGCCCGAAGACCACGGGCATCCAATAAAGGTCTCCGGCCTTGTCCCTTACGCACAGAGATTTCTCCAGTTTCTCTGAATCTTTTGATGATGTTATGCACTGTAGATGATGAGATTTGCAAAGCCTTTGCAATTTGACGTTGAGGAACATTGTTTTTAAAGTTTTCCACAATTTTTTTAAGCAGTCTTTCACAGATTGGAGAGCCTCTGCCCATCTTTACTTCTGAGAGACTCTGCTTCTCTAAGACAAAGCTTTTATAGCTAATCATGTTACAGACCTGATATCAATTAACTTAATTAATCACTAGATGTTCTCCCAGCTGAATCTTTTCAAAACTGCTTGCTTTTTTAGCCATTTGTTGCCCCCGTGCCAACTTTTTTGAGACCTGTAGCAGGCATTAAATTTTAAATGAGCTAATTAAGTGGATAAAAGTGTAAAATTTCTCAGTTTAAACATTTGCTACGTTATCTATGTTCTATTGTGAATAAAATATTGGCTCATGTGATTTGAAATTCCTTTAGTTTTCATTTTATTAAAATTTAAAAAACGTCCCAACTTTTCCGGAATTCGGGTTGTACTTTATCACCTGCTGGAGGTTACTTGAAAAACCATATATTGTTGCAATCGTATGTTTAATGTCTTCGTGTTTGCAAAAGTTTCTGGGCTTTTTTTTCTGTGTAAAAACTGTTTTCATACAGCGATAGCTGGATGCTTTTGCCCATATGAGGAATTTCCAATAGTATGTTCTTGCTGCAGATTCAGGACCGCAGATCTAGGACCGCAGTTCTAGGACCCTAGTTTTTCGTGACAGCGCCACCTATCGTACTGGACGATATAGCAATGGCTGCAGTTTCAGGACCGCAGTTCTAGTACCCTGTTGGTTTAGTTTGCAGTCACGTTACTTTGTATATAGCATCAATATATTAATCTCAATAGTATTTGTTTTTAAATGTGATTTTTGATTCAAAATGCAGCAGAGGTTAATTACTAATTAAGTGTGCTTTGAGTCACAATTTTAAATTTAAACATGAATTTACACAAAATATAAATGAAATATCAATTTTGTAAAATTGATGTATATCAATTTTAAAACAATTGTAAAAAATGAAAAGAACCTTAGTCTCTTGAATTATACAGTATATTGATTAACCTCCTTAAGGTGAATTAGCTCATTATCAGGTAAGTTAAAGTTGGAATCAGCGTTTGGAGTCACTAAATTACAGCTAATATTTTAAAAGTTGTTGAGAGGCAAGACAAGACACAAGAATGATTCAAGAATGTTTATTTAAATATAAATATATATATATATATATATATATATATATATATATGTCATTTTTACGACAACATCACAACAGCACCAAAGTGAACCCCTTTTCCATCAGTTGCTGCATGGATAGAATGGCTGTAGGCTTGAACTCTAGAGAACGAGAGAGCGAGAGACAGAGAGAGATAAATAAGAAACATTTGTTTAACATATTCAACTGGAATATATAAATATATATATATATATATATATATATATATATATATATATATATATATATATATATATGAAACGTGAAAGTCCTTGCAGCATGTGGTGCATCTCTTCAATTCGGGCAGGGATCTCCCTTTTTGGATTGTTATATGTATCTTGAAAAAGAGAGAGCCTACTTGTTAGAATATTTTGAGATCATGAAAATATCCCTAGTGCCTTTTTTAATCATCTGTCCTACAATGAGCCTAACCAAATCCATAAAATCACTTCATATTGGCCATGCAGAACATGACAGAAACTAACACGTGATATCAATGGACTGTATGTGTGGAGTACACCTGCAGATTAGGCCAAATTGTAACAAGCTATTCAAATTGCCAAACGCCTCATTCATCATTGCAAAACAATGCCAAAACAACAGGCTAACACATACTGCAACTAGGCAGTCAGTGCAGTTTAATTATGAAAGATATTGTATACATAAATATGGTAAAACAACGACTATTAAGCCAGTATTCACACTAATACATTAAGCTGCATCAACCATACTCTTGTCATCTGATAAGTTTAATTAATGTGCAGGCTAGGTTCACTTATAATACTTCGTCATTAAAACTCAACAAGGATTTATGAAACCATGGCCACGAATTAGCGTCGTAGTAATTAATAAAACTAGCTCACAAATTCTTAATTTGGTGGGAATTAATCATTAATTCATAGTTAGCAGTTCTCACTATGTAATCTTCGCACCGTTAAAACGTTATAAAATAAAACTTAATTAAATATCGGTACTCACCGTCTGATTGCTGTCCACGTCGTCCATCTTTAATTAGTGTTGATCCAGTACGGTAGGTGGCGCTGTCACAAAAAAACTAGGGTCCTAAAGCTGCGGTCCAAGAACTGTGGTCCTGAAACATCTCGGTTACGTATGTAACCATGGTTCCCTGAATAGGGAACGAGATGCTGCGGTGACGTCACCTGCTATGGGAACACCCTTCGGTGTGACGAATGTCTGAAGCCCTATACCATCCCGCCAATCCTATTGGCCAAATAGCGATGAAAAAAAAATTCGATGCTGCGGTGACGTCACCGGCTATGGGAACGCTATACCATAACGCCTGACGTACCTGATAGCTGGGATCCAAGGAAACATCTGCTCAAGCGGAGAGAACCCGGGAGCCAGGAGCCATCCTCACATCCAGACTGTAAGACTTGATAAAAGTGCTCGGTGAGGACCAACCTGCCGCAGCACAGATATCATCCATAGAAGATCCACTGAGAAAAGCTCGAGAAGAAGCCACTGCTCTCGCGGAATGAGCTTTAACTCCTAAGGGCGAAGCGAGCCCGCGCGCCTCATAGGCTAAAGATATTGCCTCCACCAGCCAAAGTGACATGCGCTGTTTTGTAACCGCATGGCCTTTATTCTATGTCCAAAACAGACAAACAGCTGGTCAGACTCACGCCATGGGGCAGTACGATCCACATAAGTCTTTAAAGCTCTCACAGGGCAAAGACTTAGATCTCCAGACCCTGCCTCAGCAGGGGATAAAGCTTCCAGGACCACCTGCTGAAAGCGAAAGGGATTAGATGCGACCTTAGGGACATAATTAGGCCTCGGTCGCAACAACACCTTCACAGAGCCCGGTGCAAATTCCATGCATGAAGGTGAAACAGAGAGAGCCTGTAAATCCCCAACTCTCTTGAGGGAAGATAAAGCCATTAGAAGAAGTGTCTTCAGAGTCAGGATTTTATCCGGTCCAGTTTCCAAGGGCTCAAACGGATGCCCTGATAAACCGTGCAACACAATGGATAAATCCCATGAAGGAACTCGCACGGGGCGGAAAAGCCTCAGCCGTCGTGCACCCTGTATGAAACGAGAAACCAGTGGATGACGGCCCACCAAGGCACCATCTATATACTCGTGGTAAGCTGAAATGGCTGCCACGTAAACCTTAGAGTGGCTGGTGTCACTCCATCCGAAAAACGGTCCTGAAGGAACTCCAGTACTGAAGCCACTGGGCAGTAAACTGGATCCATATTACGAATTTCACACCAGGTCGTAAACAGTCTCCACTTGAAAGCATATAAGCGTCTCGTAGAAGCTGCTCTAGAATTCAGTATAGTCTCGGTAGCTTCAACAGAAAGACCGGGACATACTAACTCACTCCGCTCAGAGGCCACGCCCACAGTTTCCATAGATCTGGCCTCGGGAGAACCATAGCGGGCAATGTGTAGTCATATTCGACGCAAATAAATCCACTCTCGCTTCTCCGAAAATCTGCCATAAGAGATTCACCGTTAGGGGGTGTAATCTCCATTCCCCTTGCTCCAGAGTCTGTCTGGATATCAAATCCACTCCGAAGTTCAAACGTCCGGGGACATGAACAGCTCGGATCGACAGAAATTTGTTCTGAGACCAAAGAAGAACATGTCTCGCCAGCCTGCACAGGGGGCGAGAGCGTAATCCTCCCTGATGATTCAGGTATGACACAACCGCTGTGTTGTCTGATCTGAGCAGCACATGACGGCCGATCAGCAGATTCACTGCTGTCCACACTCCGTGGGCTGGGCGCCCTTGACAAACAGCTCCCCAAACGGTCAAAGACGCATTCGTCGTGACGGTCTCTCGGAAAGCACAAATCCCCAGCCGAACCCCGGTTAGGAGAAATTCGGTTGACATCCATAGTTTTAACGACATCACACACACGAAATTGTCCGATGCGGAAGACAACGGGGTGAAATATTTCGTCTTTTCGTCCACCACTGAAAAGGGCGCATGTGAAGTAATCACAGACGAATTACGGGGAATGCCGCTGCCATTAGACCTAAAAGTCTGAGGCACAATCTCACTGTCACTGTGCGACCCGCTTTGAAGTGCCGCACGCATGACGCAATCGACTGTGCGCGCGGGAGAGAAAGCTTCGCTGTCATCACGCAAGAGTCCAAGTCTATTCCCAGAAGGTTATCCGTTGAGAGGGTATTAAAACACTTTTCTGGAAATTCGTGCGTAAGCCCAGGCTGTTTAAATGATTCAGCACAAGATCCCGATGAGAGTGTGCTTGAGTCTGCGATTGCGCTAACACCAGCCAATCGTCTAAGTAGTTCAAAACACGAAACAATACTAGTGGTCTCAAATTTTCCGCTTCCTGCAACGCTGTCATACACGTTTAAATGTCCGGGCACGAAAAGCTTGTGGCGTTCGTGCACAGGGGAAGTGTATGCGTAAGAGCCTTTGCGTCTCATTGTGTATAATCCTGAAACGTGTCCACGACAGGAATTAGGCCAACAGATTGAACATCGGGCTCTGCCGCTAGCGAAAAAGCAGCGGCTGTGCGAGCCGTCATAAACGGGTCGTCTGTGCAGGACCCTTGAATCGCCCCTCGAATTCTGAAAGCTAGATTGCGCAGAGTGTCTGAGGGAACGTTTGGTGTTACAGCTCGATCCAAGAGAGGCTTTCTCGTTAAGAACCGCCTTTTTTTATTTTTTTATAAAAAGAGTAGTGAAAAAGCGGCATCGCTGTAACAGCAGTCCGCCATGTCAGCAATGGTGGCGAAACCCGCGGCGTTCGTGACATGCTCTGATTAAGGCTGCTTCCAGGACCTCGAAACCTCTTGCCTCAAGCCACACATATCGCCCCTAACCAACACCTCGTGCGGGGCCTCGACGACCGCAGAAGCGAAACGGTGGGGGTTAGACGCGAGTTGACTTATAGAAATACACTCCAGAGCGCGGATTCCTTTTTTTTTTTTTTTTTTTACTGTAGCCGTAGGCTATCACGGAGAGAACATGTAGAGAGGCTTCAAACGAACCTCTCATGAGTGCCTCCCCGTGATAAACCCATATACGGCTCTTACCTTTTGTTGACTCATCGCGTCCGCGAAGAGGAGTTAACACTGCTCGTAGAAACCGCTGGAGAACGCGAGATGAATCCTAGGGCACAGATGATTCGCTTCCCTGAAGGAATGAAATCTGAGGGAAATGGCGCGTGGCACCCAGGTATACGATGCGTACGCATGCGTAGGGCGGTGCCAAGTGCTATTTGGCCAATAGGATTGGCGGGATGGTATAGGGATTCAGACATTCGTCACACCGAAGCGTGTTCCCATAGCAGGTGATGTCACCGCAGCATCGAAGTGACCTATGAAAGGGAACTGCAGCCTTCGGTTGTGCAGGAATACCCTTCTCGGAATTTCCTGAAATGACTTTCTGCGCGAGAGCGCCCTCGGGCTTCGAGTATGAATGAAATGCACACTGCGGGAGTGTTTGCGCTCTGTGATGTCCATCTCGCTGTATTCTGGGTCCGAATAAAATATCAAATTATATGCAGACTATACCGTCTCTTTGAGTTTAAATCTATATTTATTCACACCAGCTCTTGAAAACCTCTATGAGAACAAACTTGACAGAGAAAGTGCACGGGACGAATTTCCATGATATTAAAAGTGGGGGGGGGGGATTTGAGTTAACAGATTTGAGTTAACAGATTTCATAGAAAATCACATGATGGGCACAGACTTTTTTTTTTTTTTTTTTTTTTTTAGCTTTGGACTAATCGATGATATCAAACATTTCCGAGATTATTTTACAACCTATTGTATTAACTAGTTATTTGTCTCCTAGCAATGACAGATATGTTTCTGTGTCAGTTTGCTGTGTTTGGAACAATACATAAATTCATTAAATTTTAAATGATTTTAAATGATGTGTAGCGTATTATATCTTTCAGAAAAATTTAGTGAATGATTGTGTTTTAGCTTGCAGACCTTGAAAACCATAAATATTTATGCATTTAGCAGACGCTTTTATCGAAAGAGACTTACAGTGCATTCAGGCTATAAGTTTTTACCTAACATACTGTAATATGTAGATATAACAGTGAGAACAGCCTTTAACTACAGAAATGCTCTATAATCATATAGTTGTGCAAAACAAATAAAATGAAAGAATCAAGTCATTTTTCTCTTCTACCAACAAATCACAAAATTACATTTATAACTTATAAATTAACATTAACATTACATTTCACTATTAAGAATTTTCAATAAAAAAATAGATTGCTGTTTTCCAGTTCATAAACTTAATGCAAATCCATCCTCCCTTAACATTAAATAGGGGAACTTGAGTTTGTAATGCACAGGATGCAGTAACTCATATTTGATTGCATAATAAAGGGACAAATGGGGTTTTATTGTATTGGGAAATTTAGATTTAAATGCCGCCAAAATTATTTCTTGTCAAATTTATGAGATGCTGAAGGGGAATTTAAAAGAGGATGTTAACTGGAACATCTTATTACACTTTTTTATAATACTCTTGCTGACATTGTCCAAACCAAGTTAAGATTAACAATTTAATTGAGGTTCAACAAATAAAAAACAGAAGCAATATGGATAAACAAATGATAAAGCTTGGCTTATTGAATATCAGATCCCTTTCTACGAAAACACTTTTTGTAAATAATATGATCACTGATCATAATATAGATGTACTCTGTTTGACAGAAACCTGGCTAAAACCTGATGATTACATTATTTTAAATGAGTCCACCCCCCAAGATTACTGTTATAAACATGAGCCACGTCTAAAAGGCAAAGGTGGAGGTGTTGCTTCAATTTATAACAACGTTTTCAGGATTTCTCAGAGGGCAGGCTACAAGTATAACTCGTTTGAAGTAATGGTGCTTCATATAACATTATCCAAAGAAACAAATGTAAATGATAAATCCCCTGTTATGTTTGTACTGGCTACTGTATACAGGCCACCAGGGCACCATACAGACTTTATTAAAGAGTTTGGTGATTTTACATCCGAGTTAGTTCTGGCTGCAGATAAAGTTTTAATAGTTGGTGATTTTAATATCCATGTTGATAATGAAAACGATGCATTGGGATCAGCATTTATAGACATTCTGAACTCTATTTGTAAATGCAGCCGGTTTTGATTTTATTTTGAAAATACGTACTTTTATTTTGACATGGTTAAAAACCGGAAGTAGCGCCTGTAAGCGCCGTAAGCCACTCACTGGGACCAAAGCGCACATGTAGCGGTGATGTTACCTGCTAGTTTGTTTCTTTATCACTCCATGCTACGTGGTGTTTTCTACAACTATGTGTGAGTTGAAGAATCATATTTTGTTTGACTGTGAAGATTGCTTCTGGGAAATGACTCTGCTGTTGGTTGAGAAGCAGGCTAAAGTGGTCAGTATTTCTCTGTATTCTTTATTAGCATTCGCTACAGTGCTAAGCAATGCTATTTATGTAATGATTGCAATGTTAATGTTGTCTTTTATTTTTTCTATCTGAACTTTTAGTTCTACGGTGTTAATAAATATCTGTAAATGGAACCGGAGTCTCGCATTCAATCAATGGGCGGCATAGTAGAACACTTCTGCATCGGTGAAGACTCAGAGCGGACGAAGACGGACCAGTTGCAGGCCACGTGCGGTAAAGAAGAGGCCATCATGTGAATGTGAACTGTTCGTGTGAATCCAAAGGGCGACGGACAAGGCTACACAAGCAAGCATGTGAGAGTGTCTTGAAAGTAGCGCAAGTACTACCATTATAACACACGGACATTTCATTTGTGGTTTTTTTTCTTCTTAAAGCAGCAGTGGACATTCTCTTTTCCTGCAATTGATTATCTAGCAAGAAACTAAGTAAATAAGTAAATTAACCATTCTCCCAGTTGAATCTAAGATGTTGTAAGTTAATATCAAAGTATTGTTCATACAAGTGAGTTTTCATATTTAGACTGTGCCAAGAGTTTTTTCACACTTTGTTAATTGCCTTTTTTATTACTCATTCATTGAAGTGTGTTATTATGATACTGTAGTGTTTGTTGTACAATATTCAAAGGTTAAGCTAAGGTATTCAAAGAGATTTATATTTACATTTAATTTCATTTTCAACATTTCATGTTATTTCATATTTGCACACATTAGAGAACAGAATACATTTTATTCAAATTTCAATACATTTAAACCTCTCTACATTTAATATGTCACACTCAAAGGAAAGTACTTTTCCAACTGAAGAGGTCACTCTTGGAGACCTTCAAGAAGATAGTGACGCAGAGCAGACTACCCTATCACAGCAAGGTGACGCTGATGAGCAAGTTGAAGACGCAGCGCAGGAAACACAATCTCAGGTTGGTGCGAATGATACACAACTGCCTCCTGGAATTAGGAAATCTGGACGCACACAAAGGCTCACTGAAAAAGGAAAAGCTTTGTTAGATGACAAATTGAAGGATCTAAATGTGAGTTTTGTAAGGATGTACAGAAGATGGAAGTATCACATCAATGGCTTAAAACGGTCCATTAAGGATAATGATGCTGATGATCTGATTGATGAGATTGTAAATGAAATCAACACCATTCAAGTTGACATGGACAATACTTACCTCAAAATAAGAGCCATTTCAAGCCCTGAACCTGACATTCGGAGAATGAATGACACATGCCAGGCATTCACTAGGATTGCAAATACAAATGTTCAACGTTTCCGCAATGGTGATGATTCAGAAATCATATCTTGGCCTGATGCTAAGTCAGTGTTTGACAGCACAGTTTCTAGTGTTTCCTCAGCTAAAACCGCTAAGTCAAAAGCTTCTTCTAAAGTATCCAGACATTCTTCCATCCTGTCCCTTAATGCAAAACAAGCGGCAGCTGAAGTTGCGGCAACGCAAGAGGTGATGAAGATAACAAATGCACAACATCAGCAGAAGGAAGAAATTCAAAGACTTGAGGTGGAAGATCAAATCTTGAAGGCTGAAAGAGAAGCTAA
Organism: Carassius carassius; assembly: GCF_963082965.1. Taxonomy (NCBI): domain Eukaryota; kingdom Metazoa; phylum Chordata; class Actinopteri; order Cypriniformes; family Cyprinidae; genus Carassius; species Carassius carassius. The sequence goes on along the minus strand of NC_081758.1, from coordinate 23,260,021 downwards.
AGAAAGGGAAATTGAAGCAGAGAGTGCTAAAAAAAGAGTTCAGTTCATAGCAGAAAGTGCTGATAGAAGAATGAAGTTGGAAGGGAAAAGAAGAGAAGTAGAACGGCTAGAAGAACTTAAAGGGCATGTTGCAGCTCAAGCAAGACTGCAGGTTTATTCAGAATCTGTCGATCAACCACTTGCACTTAACCCTTTAATGGATCCATTTTTCCCCTCCTATCAAGCATCAGTCTCCCAAGCTCTTCCTGCACAACAAGCCAAGCCCAGTCAAGTCATCACCCCAACTGCACTTCCACTCATGCAACAAGTCCCAACCACTCAAGCTCCAGTCACTCAAGCCTTTTTAGCCTCTCATGAAGCCTCCAATGACCTTGTGAGAACTCTTGCTGAAGCAATCACAGCTAATCGAGTTCCAATCCCAGAACCTGAAGTTTTTAAAGGAGATCCTCTCAAGTATAATGATTGGAAGCTTTCCTTCTTTACTCTGATTGATCGCAAGAACCTGCTGACTCAGGAAAAGCTTTTCTTTCTACGCAAGTATGTTGGTGGCTCAGCCAAGAGAGCTATTGAAGGCCATTTCCTTGTAGGAACAGAAACAGCTTATCGTGCTGCCTGGGACATACTTGAAGACAGATTTGGTAATCCATTCATAGTTGCCAAGTCATACCGTGACAAGATACATACATGGCATAAAATTAGCCCCAAGGACAGCGAAAATCTTCGTGAGTTTGTTGATTTCCTTAGCAGTGTGGAATCAGCTATGCCATATGTTCAAGGTCTACAAACTCTCAACGATTGTGTGGAAAACCAAAAGATTACTGTCAAGCTCCCGGATTGGTTGAGCTCACGCTGGAACAGAGAAGCCACGATTTATCAAGATGAACACAAAATGTTCCCTGACTTCAGATACTTTGTCAGATTTCTCAACGTGGAGGCTCGAATTGCATGCAACCCCATCACATCATTATATGCAGTGAAACAAACTGACCAAGAAAGAACAAAGCCAACAGAGCGAGAACAGTCTAAGTATCAACGAAATCAAAACATCAGTGCTAAGACTTTCACCACTAATACAAGTGAGAAGACAAGCATCACATGCATGTTTTGCAAAAAGAAAGGCCATACTCTCCATAGGTGTCTCAAGATCATGGAAAGACCAGTTGAAGAGAGAGTTAAGTTTGTGCAACTGGAGAAATTATGTTTTGGCTGTCTTAGGTTTGGCCACAACTCCAGAGCTTGTACATCCAGGAGTGTGTGTGACTTATGTGGAAAACGCCACCCCACTTGCCTACATCAAGATCGTGGGAAGAAAGACCAAGAACAAGGAGTAAGAATAAAACAAGAAAGATCAAAAGAAAACAAAGGAGACAAGAACCAACAGTCTGAATCAGTTGAAATACAGCAAGCTACCTCTAACAGAGTTGTTCAAGAGAAGAGCAGTACTCATACTTCATCTATTGTTCCAGTCTATGTCTCCACAACAACAGAACCAGACAAGGAAGTTTTAGTGTATGCTTTACTTGATAGTCAGAGCGACACAACCTTCATCCTGAAGGATGCAGCTGTAACATTGGGTGCCAAGAAAGAGCCAGTAAAACTTAAAGTGTCCACGATAACATCAAAAACAAAAGTGGTGAATAGCCAAAAGGTGCAAGGACTACAGGTAAGGGGCTTCAGCTCTGACACAAAAATCAAACTCCCAACCACCTATACCAGAGATTACATACCAGCAAACAGATCCCATATACCCACAAGCATAACCGCAAAGTCATGGCCTCACTTGGAACATTTGGCAGATGAAATGTCTCCAGAGCTCGACTGTGAAGTAGGATTGTTGATCGGGTATAACTGTCCACAAGCTTTACTTCCCAGAGATGTCATCACGGGCAATGAAAACCAGCCATATGCACAAAAGTCTGTGTTAGGTTGGAGCATTATCGGCTACAGCAGCACTGAAGTTGATTATGGTCATGAGGATGAAATCGGTGTGAGCCACCGTATCATCATAAAGAAAGTTCAGCCAGCTACCAAGCCCTCTACAGAGCTCAAGTCTGAGGTCCATTTTGTTTATAGAACTCAAGTTAAGGAAATGATCACTCCTTCAGATATACTCAAGGTCTTTGAGTCAGATTTTACTGAGAAGTTTAGTGAAGAAGTTCTAATGTCACAAGAAGATATTAAGTTTGTGGTGAAACTGAAAGAAGGAATAAAGCAAAAGCCAAATGGGCATTACGAAATGCCATTGCCTTTCAAGGAAGAGAGGCCAAGTCTGCCAAACAACAAAGTGTGTGCAGAACATAGACTCAGATGTTTGGAAAAACGTCTTAAGAAAGATAATCAATATCACAAGGATTATGTGGCTTTCATGGAGGACATGATTGCAAGAGGTGATGCTGAAAAGGTTCCAGAGCCAGAGGTAACCAATCAGACCACGTGGTATATCCCTCACCATGGAGTTTACCACCCTCAAAAGCCAGGAAAGATTCGTGTGGTATTTGATTGCTCAGCTAAGTTTCACAATACATCACTGAATGAACATCTACTCACCGGGCCAGACCTTACAAATACCCTTGTAGGGGTCTTGTGCCGTTTCCGCAAAGGACAAGTAGCGATCATGTGTGATGTACAGCGGATGTTCCATCAATTTCATGTTGCACCAAGGGACCAAGACTACCTCAGATTTCTGTGGTGGGAAAGAGGCAATATGGAAGCTCCACCGTCAGTGTTCCGCATGAAGGTTCACTTGTTTGGTGCTGCATCGTCACCTGGATGCGCAAACTTTGGGCTCAAACACCTGGCTGCAGAAGGAGAAGGCAAGTTTAGTGAAGCTACAGTGAGATTTATACAGCGCAACTTTTATGTTGACGATGGATTAACAAGTTTGGACAGTGAAGAGGAAGCTATCGAGCTTGTTAGAGAGGCAAGAGACCTCTGCAACACCGGTAAACTCCGCTTACACAAATTCATTACTAACAACAAAAAGGTTCTGGCCACAATCCCAAAGCAAGAAATTGCTGAAGTTGCAGCTGACCTGGACATGGCCTTGGGCGAGCAAAAGATGGAACGGGCTCTTGGGGTCCAATGGTGCATTAGCTCAGATAAATTCCAGTTCAGAGTGAGGGTAAAAGAGCATCCTCTTACCAGAAGAGGAGTACTGTCAACAGTTGCCTCAATTTTTGATCCTCTAGGGTTTGTGGCACCTGTCATTTTGAAAGGTAAACAGATTCTACAAAGGATGTGCCAAGACAAGGTAGGATGGGATGAGCCACTTCCTGACGACCTCAGGCCGCGTTGGGAAGCATGGCTCCAAGACCTTCATAATCTGTCTTCGGTAGAGATACCACGGCACTACATACCATTGGCAGCCAAGAAGGTTCTACAGTGTGAACTTCACCATTTTTCAGATGCTAGTGTTTCTGGCTATGGAATGTGTTCTTACCTTAGGGTTGTTTCGAAGTCTGGAGAAGTCCATTGCGCTCTTGTTATGGGGAAGGCAAGGGTTGCTCCGACGAAGGTAACAACAATCCCAAGATTGGAACTCTCCGCTGCGGTCGTAGCCACAAGGACAGGTGCGCTGCTAAAGAGAGAAATGGAGATCGAAAATCTGCAGGAATACTTTTGGACCGATTCCAAGGTCGTCCTTGGTTACATTAACAATGATGAAAAGCGATTTCATGTATTCGTAGCCAATCGGATCCAGCAGATCAAATCGAGCACAGAACCAAGTCAGTGGCAATATGTTGCCTCAGAAAATAACCCAGCTGACCACGCCTCTCGCGGACTCATGGCAAAGGAGCTTGTAGAGTCTAACTGGTTCACGGGACCTAGTTTCTTGTGGCAAAAGGAGCTCCCTAACAAAGAAGAGATTAAGGTGCGAGACCTCAATTAGGATGACCCAGAAATCAAAAGAGCACAAGTTCACACAACGAAAGTAAATGAGGAAAGGTCCCTATCAGATCGACTTCATAAGTTTTCTGATTGGAAGAGAGTCGTAAGAGCCATAGCAAGACTTAAGCGTTTTGCAAAAGAGGTGAAAGGTCTTAAAACAAGATCCAATGAAGTTACGACACTTGAAGAAAGAATGGATGCTGAACAATTCATAATCCATGCAGTTCAAGAAGAGGCATTCAGTGATGAAATCAAGGCTCTTAAACAAAAGAAAGAGGTACAAAAGAGCAAGTCAAACAAGCTGCTCAAGTTGAACCCTTTCATGGATAGCCAAGATATCCTGAGGGTGGGAGGTAGATTGACACAAGCAACACTCCACCCTCATGTCAAACACCCAGCTATCCTCCCCAAAGGACATCATGTATCTCGATTGTTGATAAAGCACTATCATGAGAAGGTGAAGCATCAGGGTCGTGGAATGACCATCAATGAACTACGTTCCAGTGGGATTTGGATCCTAGGGTGTAGTAGTGAAGTGTCATCACTCATTTTCAAGTGCATCAAATGCAGAAAGCTCAGAAAGTGTAATCAAGAACAAAAAATGGCCGATCTTCCACCAGAGAGGATGGAAGCAACCCCTCCATTTACTTATAGTGGTATGGACTGTTTCGGACCATTTTTTGTCAAAGATGGAAGGAAAGAGCTGAAGAGATATGGGCTTCTATTCACCTGCATGTGTTCACGTGCCATCCACATTGAGGTATTGGATGACCTTTCCACTGATGCCTTCCTAAATGCGTTGCGCTGTTTTATTGCCATAAGAGGCAATGTAAGTCATCTACAAAGTGATCAAGGCACAAACTTTGTGGGAGCACGCAATGAATTTCAAGTATTAATGAAAGGAATGGAGCAAGAACGTGTGAAAGAGCTAGGATGCAACTTTGTCATGAACCCACCTGCTTCCAGTCACATGGGCGGCGTCTGGGAGAGGCAGATACGGACTGTGAGAAGTGTCCTCACATCCATCCTAGACCAGTCTGCTGGAAGATTAGACAGTTCTTCATTAAGAACATTCCTGTACGAAGTGATGGCTATAGTGAATAGTCGACCATTGACCACGGAACATCTCAATGATCCATTAGGACCTGAACCCCTAACTCCAAACCACATATTGACAATGAAATCGTCAATAATCGCACCACCACCTGGTGAGTTTGTAAGGGAAGATCTCTACCTTCAGAAGAGATGGAAGAGAGTACAGTTCTTGTCCAATGAATTCTGGACCAGGTGGAGAAAGGAGTATTTGCTGAATCTACAGCAGAGGAGCAAATGGAACAAGGACAGGAGAAATGCTAAAGTGAATGACATTGTCCTGTTGCAAGATGATGGCACACCAAGAAATCAGTGGAAGCTGGCGAAGGTAGTTGAAGTCTTCCAAGGAGATGACGGAAGAGTCAGAAAACTCAAACTGTTACTTAGTGACACAACACTAGACCGTAAAGGCACACACTCAAATAAGCCAGTTTACTTAGAAAGGTCAATACACAAAACAGTACTTTTGCTTGAGGCTGAATAAGTAGGTTAGCTCTTCAATGTCATTGTTTTGTTTATACTTGAAGGTATATTTGTGTATTTACATCAATGGTTTATAAGGTTCTGTTAACAATGTAATTTATTTATTGTGAATCACACATTGTGTGATGGTGGGAGTGTAAATGCAGCCGGTTTTGAATTTATTTTGAAAATACGTACTTTTATTTTGACATGGTTAAAAACCGGAAGTAGCGCCTGTAAGCGCCGTAAGCCACTCACTGGGACCAAAGCGCACATGTAGCGGTGATGTTACCTGCTAGTTTGTTTCTTTATCACTCCATGCTACGTGGTGTTTTCTACAACTATGTGTGAGTTGAAGAATCATATTTTGTTTGACTGTGAAGATTGCTTCTGGGAAATGACTCTGCCGTTGGTTGAGAAGCAGGCTAAAGTGGTCAGTATTTCTCTGTATTCTTTATTAGCATTCGCTACAGTGCTAAGCAATGCTATTTATGTAATGATTGCAATGTTTAATGTTGTCTTTTATTTTTTCTATCTGAACTTTTAGTTCTACGGTGTTAATAAATATCTGTAAATGGAACCGGAGTCTCGCATTCAATCAATGGGCGGCATACTATTGGTGTTAGACAACACGTTTCAGGACCTACTCATTGTCGAAATCATACTCTAGATTTAATACTGTCACATGGAATTGATGTTGATGGTGTTGAAATTATTCAGCCAAGTGATGATATCTCAGATCATTATTTAGTTCTTTGCAAAATTCATATAGCCAAATTTGTAAATTCTACTTCTTGTTACAAGTATGGAAGAACCATCACTTCTAACACAAAAGACTGCTTTTTAAGTTATCTTCCTGATGTATCCAAATTCCTTAGCATATCCAAAACCTCAGAACAACTTGATGATGTAACAGAAACTATGGACTCTCTCTTTTCTAGCACTTTAAATAAAGTTGCTCCTTTACGCTTAAGGAAGGTTAAGGAAAACAGTTTGACACCATGGTATAATGAGCATACTCCCACCCTAAAGAGAGCAGCCCGAAAAATGGAGCGCATCTGGAGGAAAACAAAACTAGAGGTATTTCGTATTGCTTGGCGGGAAAGTAACATATCCTACAGAAAAGCATTAAAAACTGCTAGATCCGATTACTTTTCTTCTCTTTTAGAAGAAAACAAACATAACCCCAGGTATTTATTCAATACAGTGGCTAAATTAACGAATAATAAAGCTTCAACAAGTGTTGACATTTCCCAACACCACAGCAGTAATGACTTTATGAACTACTTTACTTCTAAAATCGATACTATTAGAGATAAAATTGCAACCATTCAGCCGTCAGCTACAGTATCACATCAGACAGTGCACTATAGACCCCCTGAGGAACCATCTTCTCTACCATAGGAGAGGAAGAATTGTATAAACTTGTTAAATCATCTAAACCAACAACATGTATGTTAGACCCTATACCATCTAAGCTCCTAAAAGAGGTGCTTCCAGAAGTCATAGATCCTCTTCTGACTATTATTAATTCCTCATTGTCATTAGGATATGTCCCCAAAACCTTCAAACTGGCTGTTATTAAGCCTCTCATCAAAAAACCACAACTTGACCCCAAAGAACTAGTTAATTATAGACCAATCTCGAATCTCCCTTTTCTGTCCAAGATACTAGAAAAGGTGGTATCCACACAATTATATTCCTTCTTAGAGGAAAATGGTATATATGAGGATTTCCAGTCAGGATTTAGACCGTATCATAGTACTGAGACTGCTCTCCTTAGAGTTACAAATGATCTGCTCTTATCATCTGATCGTGGGTGTATCTCTCTATTAGTTTTATTGGATCTTAGTGCTGCGTTTGACACAATTGACCACAACATTCTTTTGCATAGACTTGAACACTTTGTTGGCATCAGTGGAAGTGCATTAGCATGGTTTAAATCGTACTTATATGACCGCCATCAGTTCGTAGCAGTGAATGAAGATGTATCCTATCGATCACAAGTGCAGTATGGAGTACCTCAAGGCTCAGTACTAGGGCCGCTACTCTTCACGCTTTATATGTTACCCTTGGGAGATATCATCAGGAAACATGGTGTTAGCTTTCACTGTTATGCTGATGATACTCAGCTCTATACTTCTTCGCAGCCCGGTGAAACACACCAATTTGAAAAACTAATGGATTGCATAGTCGATATAAAAAACTGGATGACGAGTAATTTCTTACTGCTAAATTCTGAAAAAACAGAGGTGTTAATTATAGGACCTAAAAACTCTGCTTGTAATAACCTAGAACACTGTCTAAGACTTGATGGTTGCTCTGTCAATTCTTCGTCATCAGTTAGGAACCTAGGTGTCCTATTTGATCGCAATCTTTCCTTAGAAAGCCACGTTTCTAGCATTTGTAAAACTGCATTTTTCCATCTCAAAAATATATCTAAATGACGGCCTATGCTCTCAATGTCAAATGCAGAAATGTTAATCCATGCATTTATGACCTCAAGGTTAGATTATTGTAATGCTTTATTGGGTGGTTGTTCTGCATGCTTAGTAAACAAACTACAGCTAGTCCAAAATGCAGCAGCAAGAGTTCTTACTAGAACCAGGAAGTATGACCATATTAGCCCGGTCCTGTCAACACTGCACTGGCTCCCTATCAAGCATCGCATAGATTTTAAAATATTGCTTATTACTTATAAAGCCCTGAATGGTTTAGCACCTCAGTATTTGAATGAGCTCCTTTTACATTATAATCCTCTACGTCCGCTACGTTCTCAAAACTCAGGCAATTTGATAATACCTAGAATATCAAAATCAACTGCAGGCGGCAGATCCTTTTCCTATTTGGCGCCCAAACTCTGGAATAACCTACCTAACATTGTTCGGGAGGCAGACACACTCTTGCAGTTTAAATCTAGATTAAAGACCCATCTCTTTAACCTGGCAAACACATAACATACTAATATGCTTTTATTATCCAAATCCGTTAAAGGATTTTTAGGCTGAATTAATTAGGTAAACCGGAACCGGAAACACTTCCCATAACAACCTATGTACTTGCTACATCATTAGAAGAATGGCATCTACGCTAATATTTGTCTGTTTCTCTTTTGTTCCGAGGTCACCGTGGCCACCAGATCCAGTCTGTGCCCAGATCAGAGGGTCACTGCAGTCACCCGGATCCAGTACGTATCCAGACCAGATGGTGGATCAGCACCTAGAAAGGACCTCTACATCCCTGAAAGACAGTGGAGACCAGGACAACTAGAGCCCCAGATACAGATCCCCTGTAAAGACCTTGTCTCAGAGGAGCACCAGGACAAGACCACAGGAAACAGATGATTCTTCTGCACAATCTGACTTTGCTGCAGTCTGGAATTGAACTACTGGTTTCGTCTGGTCAGAGGAGAACTGGCCCCCCAACTGAGCCTGGTTTCTCCCAAGGTTTTTTTCTCCATTCTGTCACCGATGGAGTTTCGGTTCCTTGCCGCTGTCGCCTCTGGCTTGCTTAGTTGGGGTCACTTCATCTACAGCGATATCGTTGACTTGATTGCAAATAAATGCACAGACACTATTTAACTGAACAGAGATGACATCACTGAATCCAATGATGAACTGCCTTTAACTATCATTTTTGCATTATTGACACTGTTTTCCTAATGAATGTTGTTCAGTTGCTTTGACGCAATGTATTTTGTTTAAAGCGCTATATAAATAAAGGTGACATTGTTATGCTACATGATTGGTCTCTGCTTAAGTTACACAATTCTACCATCCAAATACTGACACGTGGCTTATGCAATCTCACATTTAGACTCAGACAAACAGATTGATTTCCCTGAAAGCAGCATTTGTTTGGTATCAAACAGAGAATCCCAATCCTAATTTGGTATTAAGCTTTTGTTTTCATGTTGGAAAACGAAATAATAAGATCATATAATCGTGAGCAAAGGTTAAAAAATGGAACAAAGTAGGTGAATACTTCACTCCTTAATATGTGTACCTATATTTGTAGGCATCATTCGTCCATGGTTTGGGAAAGGGGGGCTGCACTACCTGTGGACAGGCAGATGCAGCCATTAAGGAGGTGGTACTCCAGCTGAGCCAGAAGGGAAAAGTGATCGGAGGGGATGTGCGGGTGGGGGCAGCCGGTTATGTTGTTGTCCTTCAACCACTGAGTCTCCAGTGGACTCAGAATGCCCAGAACACGCATGTGTGTCTTAGAGAAGAAGATGTAGTCAATCATGCCCTACACGCCCTAAAAAAAAGATAGAAATCTGTGAGAATAATATAAAATTAAGGTCCTAGTGCACAGGTTTCAGTGCAATACAATACAAAAGCAAATCACATTTCACTAAAACCTAAATCTTATCTCTTCACCTTGAAGTCATAAGTGTAGTTGGTGTAGGGCATGAGATTCCCCTTATAGGCACTCTTCAGCTGGAAACTGTGTGTGATACTACCATCGGGGTTGCCGTTTTTGCCGTTACAACTGAAGTTGGTTAAGCAATTGCTGTAAAGCAGTTCCTTAAAGTCTTTGTGATTTTCTGCAACTCCACCATTACTTAGATACTCCACCACACCTGTGAAAGGCCAGGAAACTTAGTAATGATGAGACGAGAGCTTCATGCCAAATCTAACAAAACGGCTAACTGTATTTCTCTTAAGAATGGCATTAAAGAGTAATTCACCCCCCAAAATTTAAATGATGTCGTCATTAACTCACCTTCACGCCATTCCAAACCTGTATGAATTTTTTTTTTCAGTGGAACATAAAAATATATTTTGAGAAATGTCTGGGTTTTTGTCTATACAGCAGAATTCAAAGGTTACCAGCATTCTTTAAAAGATCTTCTTTTGTACTCCACAGAAACACGAGGGTCAGTAAATGACGACAGTTATCCTATACAAGGAACGCTGAGCCTACTGCTTGCCATCCACTACATGGGCATTGTATTTTGGATTGCTTATTTGAACTTCTTGACCTCCTCTTAGTTGGAATTTTCACAATATAGATTGCCCAAGGGAGTTCCCCATTCTCTCTAACTATTTATCTCTAATAAGCAGTTTCAAAAATCACTTACCAGAGCCTGGGAGGGAGTTGAGGTCAATGCACAGGACTATAGGGATGGTGCTGGTGTCTAACGTGGGTGGTGCAGAGTTGATAGAGCCCGATGCCCTCTCAGCGATGCTCTTCAGCTCAGACCGGAACATCATGGTCTGGACGAGCTTCACATCGGAGTACTCTGGATCCCAGTGCATGTGGGCATTAGCTACCAGCAGCAGGCGTTTCTCTGAAGGCTGCTTTAAACCTGCATTACAACACCAGTAAAATGAATGGGATTAAAGTATTTTATTAAAGAGGAAGCAAATGGAGCTGTGACATCAAAAAAAGATCTTTTATAATCAAGGTCATTGCTACAAGCTTAATGTGAACAGGGAACTCTTTTTTTTTTAAAGTGTAATCAGTATTGCAATATTATGAAAACAGCGCAGGGGAAAACTGAAGAATACGCTGAGAAAGAAGAAATAAAGCAGAACTCATCAAAAAGTGTGTATGCTTAAGAAATTGTATTCAGCTGTATTGAGGCATCGTGAAGGAATTAAAAAGTATGTTATCAATGAAATCCAACATAGGCACATAATTCAACCATAGGATTTCATTTTATGTATCAGAGCGCCACATCACTGCAGGGTTTCCGCAGGATTTTTAAGCTCAAATTTAAGACCGTTTTAAGACCTGCATAAATAAAATTAATACTTTATGAGCGGGGTAGGGCAATGTCTATAGTACCATATTAAACTAACATTACTGTAAAAAGCATAATTTACAGTTCAGATGAAAGTTTTCACAAAAACAAAACGTTTTAAAAAATGAATGCTTTAAATTTCAGCCATAAATTATTATATCAACTAATAAAATAAAAATTTAGGGGTGTGCGATACTGACAAAAAGTGATATCTCCATAAATTTTTTGGGATTTTATCAATAATGATAATTAGACAATATTTTGCTATAGAGTGTGTTATTGTGCTGATATATTTCCTCTAATTGTGCTGCATCCTGAATTTTTTGATATTCTTCATATTCTGTGTGGTCAGTTCACAGCAGTAATAAAAATGTATCATTTCCAACATGTTTTATGGGCATTTTTACCTTTAAGTCTTTCTATTCCTAAAAGTGTGCAACATCTTTTGAGTCAAATTCTTGCATTTGGTTACCAAGCGGATGAAATCAGTATCAACAGAATTTATCTTTGCAATGCAGAGCATTAGAAGTGGCATTTAGATGTACTTACACAGTGTTTAATGCAGCTCTGAGGGACACTAAATACTTTAACCTGCAGTTACAAATGCATAAATAATGTTGTGATATTTTAAACATTAAACATCGAAAACTGATTATTTTCAAAAATGAACCCAGCCGGCACATGACCGACCTTCAACGTTGAAATATGGTTGAAATAAGGTCAGTTGTAGTTTCAACGTTGAAACAATGTTGATTCAACGTTTAAAGCCGAATGGTTGAAAAACTTACGGCACATGACCAACTTTCAACGTTGAAATATGGTTGAAATAAGGTCAGTTGTAGTTTCAACGTTGAAACAATGTTGATTCAACGTTTAAAGCCGAATGGTTGAAAAACTTACGGCACATGACCAACTTTCAACGTTGAAATATGGTTGAAATAAGGTCAGTTGTAGTTTCAACGTTGAAACAATGTTGATTCAACGTTTAAAGCCGAATGGTTGAAAAACTTCCAGCACATGACCAACTTTCAATGTTGAAATATGGTTGAAATAAGGTCAGTTGTTTTAATGAAACAACGTTAAAAATGTTTAATGCTAAATGGTTGAAAAAGGTTAAACTTTTAAATTATTTATATAAAATTATTTAAGATTATTATTATTTTAATTGTATTTTAAAATATTTTAGTCATGATACCTATTATAAAATCTAAAAGGTATATGTTAAATATTATCATCATTAACAGCAATAAAACTAAATACATTTCGCTGCTTTATCACACTGAAACAACTCCTATTGGTAGTTTTGTTTTATTACTTTGATCATTATTGGTCAATCTGGCTGTCATTCAGGAAACTGGACAATGAATCGGTTAGCGCCTTTCTACATTTACAAATATGACCGTTATTGTCGTCTTTCTGTGAGTGAGGCGGCTGACTGTGAGCTGCTGCTCGTTATAACTGACTGCTAGGTCGGTCCCGAATTATTTAATATTTGCCTGTTAATTTTTTATTTTGAGCGAATTTGAGTCGTGACATGTCAAAAGAGAACAAAAGCTGTGAACACAAGAAGGGTAGCCTATGATGTGTTCTGCGAGGTCCTGCAAACATACTGGCAAAATGAGGTAAGAAAATCGCTATCTTTATTATCTTTTGAAAATAGTAAAATATAACCAGAGTTTACAAATGGGTAAGGACATGTAACCTGCAGAAGATAAATAAATACCCGTGTGTGTATTTTTGCATTGCTTTATCACAGATGATCAAGTTAGATGCTCACGTACTGTGTTGCTGGTAAGTTATGTGTTAATGTCGGTCTTTTAGAGATTTTTCCACATTTTCCTGATATGAATCTGATGCATTAGGTGTCTTATTATGTTTTTTTTTCTAATAATAGTTTCAAAGTGTTTTCTTAAACATATAGGTGCAAATGTCGGTGCAATTTTAATGATTTAATGAAAATGAATTTAAAAATGAATTAGGATTGTTTAAAGCAGTGGTTCTCAGTGTCAGGCCCCTCTCTAGTGGTTACGCAGGTGAATCACTAAATTAAATATTAATATTAATACATTTTAATTTAATCTTTGAGTAAGGTTTTTTTGTACATTTAAGTACAGTTAATGTACAGTAAAGTTATGTAACTTTTGTTATAACGCATTTTAATTTAAACTTTAAGTTTTCATTTACCTGTATGTAAGCACAGTGTAGTGTTAATGTTCAAACTGTATTTCCCATGGTAAAGTGGCTGACAACAATTAATATTCTGATTAGAATAAAACTGCCTCATTTTTTAACTGTAGAACTGTAGCTGAATAGTTAGGCCTACTACGCTGCTGAAATTTAATGTTGGTCATTATGGTGGAACTTAATATTTAATAACAAATATTTTCTGAAGTGGTACTTAGTATAAAAAGTTTGAGAACCAATGTTTAAAGAAATGGTATAAAATGAAATCCTGCTTTTTAAGAACTTTTCAGTAAACCATTTCTTCTTTCCCCTTGTAGAGTCATCAAGGATCCAGCTTGTTCTTGAAACATTGGTAAGAAATTGTTCATCTGCTACATTGCACTGTCACTTCTGGTAGAGATGCTTTGACCTTTTGTGATAGGTTTTGATTGTACTTAGTTTAATAAAAATTTACTGAATTTGATTTTACTTATTTTACTACACTGTATTGCTAGTGTTCTGATTAAAACAGTGTAACTGGGGCCTCTGAAAACACTGCTTGTGAATAATTTGTAAATTGTAAACTCATCTGAATACATTAAATAAGTGTTTAATGAATAGTGTTGTCCACTTTGTTTTCAACCTCACTGTTACTGAACTGTAAAGTGAAAATATTGTGTGATTTATTTTGTATTCAGTTTTCAGTTAAATATATTTCACAATAATCAAAGTTATTGTGAAACATTGTGCACATACCTAAACTCACTGGTTAAATCTTATGTGCCCTCCAGAAGTTTGCGCTCTGCAAGTGAACGACGCCTTGTGGTGCCATCCCAAAGAAGTTCAAAATCACTCTCACTGACCTTTTCCTGGACTGTGCCCAGCTGGTGGAATGACCTCCCAATCTCAATTTGTAATCTCAATCAAACAGTAAAGAGTTTGGGAACCGATGGAATCGTTTATGTTTCGACGGAGAGGAAAGAATTACGAACTGTGGGAAACAAAGTTCCTGGCACATTTGCGTCTTCCGGGTTTGAAATCCATCATATTGGGTGAAGCCTCGGCCGTGAATGATGAGGGTGCGGAGGTGGTGGACGACAGTAAAAATTAAGAGGCATATGCAGTTCTGATCCAATTATTAGATGACAAGAGTATGTCGCTTGTGATGAAAGAGGCTGCGGATGATGGCAGAAAGGCATTACAGATTTTGAGAGATCACTACGCTGGTAAGGGGAAGCCACGTGTGATAAGTTTGTATACAGAGTTGACATCTCTTCAGAAAGGTGTAAATGAAACCGTTACAGATTACATTATTCGTTCAGAGACTGTAGTTACAGCATTGTGGAATGCGGGAGAGACTTTGAGCGATGATTTATTGACTGCCATGATTCTAAAGGGTTTGCCCGATACTTTCAACCATTTTCTATTTTTATTACGCAGAGTGATGAAAAACTAACATTTGCTGACTTTAAAGTAAAACTGAGGAGCTATGAAAGCACAGAGAAGTTCGGCATTGCTAGTTCGGGAGAGGATAGCATAACGAAAATTAGAGGAAGGGACAATTGGTGTATGAGACTCACCTGTTACAATTGCGGCCAGAAGGGTCACAAAGCCGCGGAGTGCACGGTGGTTGCTGGGGAGCGCGGGGAACGGAGACAATGGTGTAGTTTCTGTAAAAGCACCTCACATATAGACGTGCACTGTCGTCGAAGAAAGCGGGATAAAGTGAAGCAAACGGTGGACGAAGAGGAGGATCACACATTTGCGTTTATGGTGGAGCAGGTCAATAAAGTCCCGGATGGTGTAGTGGACATTTCACGGAATTCTGTGAGACCAGGTTGGGAAATGAAAGGTCTCATGGTGGATTCTGGAGCTACTAAACATATCGTTAAGGACATTGAGAAGTTTGTGGATTTCGATTTAAGTTTCAAGCCACAGAGCCACATTCTGGAGCTGGCTGATGGAAAACGTGCCAGTGGATTCGCGTTGAAGAAGGGTACCGCTAAAATGCGTTTGAGAAATAGCAATGGTCGCATTGTGGACATGATGTTGACGGAGGCACTTTATGTGCCATCATTTTCTCAAGACATATTTTCTGTCAAAGCAGCAATTTCACACGGAGCAACAGTAATCTTCAAAGAGGGACAGAACCGACTCATTCACAAAAATGGTACAACTTTTGATATTCATACTGTTTTATTTGAGTACTGTTGCTAATGAGATTGATGAGTGTAACGCGTGCTATGATATTCAGACATGGCATGAAATACTGGGTCATTGTAATTATGATGATGTGTTAAAGTTGGAGAATGTTACAGAAGGGATGAAAATTTGAGTTAAAATTGACAGATCCAATTTGAAATGTGAAGTGTGTGTAAAAGGCAAATTTGCTCAAAACAGAAATAGAGATCTAGATGAGAAAGCAAAAGATGTATTTGCACTTGTTCATGCAGATCTGGCTGGTCCTATAGAACCAGCAGGAAAAGATGGTTTCAGATTTGCCTTAGCATTCACAGATGACTATTCAGGAGCTGTGTTTACCTATTTTTTGAAGAACAAAAGTGACACTGCCGTAGCCACTGAGAAATTCATTGCTGATGTTGCACCGTATGGTAAGATTACATGTATAAGATCAGATAATGGAACAGAATTTACATCTTCCGTATTTCAGTCATTGCTCAGCAAGAATGCTATTAGACATGAAACCTCAGCTCCTTATTCACCCCATCAAAATGGGACAGCTGAAAGAGCTTGGAGGACTTTGTTTGAAATGGCAAGATGTATGCTAATTGAGAGTAAATTACCAAAGGAGTTGTGGACATATGCGGTACAAACCGCTGCTATAATTAGAAACAGATGTTATAATAGACGTCTGGGACAAACTCCATACTACCTGATAACTGGAAAGAAGCCTGATCTATCCAAAATGAGTGTTTGGGTTAGAGTGTTATGCATACAAGTATGACAAGAAAAAGTTGGATGCACGATGTGACAAGGGTATATTTGTTGGTTATGACAAAAATAGCCCTGCTTATCTTGTTTTCTATCCAGACACAGGGAGAGTACTTAAGAGTAGACTGGTGAAGTTTGTCACAAAAAGTACAAATGAAAGGGATACTCAGACAGTGGAGGATGTGGATGAATATATGGAATACCGGAAGGAGGTTGAAACCTTAGTACCAAAACTAGACAGGACTAAAGTAATTCCACAAGAAATGAAAGTTGAAGGTGAAGTCAGTACAAAGGGTGAAAAAGAGAGTGATCTAGGTACTAGATATCCAAAAAGAGAAAGAAGACCCCCTCAGTACTTTGCAGACTATGATTATGAAGTTAAAGATGATGCAGATCAGCCATTGACAATTGCTATCGTGTTGCATGTGATTCTCCCCGGACACTAAAGGAAGCCTTGGGCTCTTTAAAATCAGAGCAGTGGGTTGAAGCTATGGAGGATGAGATGAACTCTCTGAAAGAGAATAATACTTTCACATTAACAACCCTACCAGAAGGTAAACCGGCAGTAGGGGGAAGATGGGTTTATGCTATAAAGGAAAATCCTGATGTGAGAGTATATAAAGCCAGGTACGTGGCAAAGGGTTATAGTCAAGTGGCAGGTATTGATTATAATGAGACATTTTCACCTACTGCCGATATAACTTCAGTGCGTGTTTTGATGCAGCTTGCAGCACAATATGACTTGAATTTACATCAGATGGATGTTAAAACTGCATATCTGCATGCTCCTATAGATTGTGAAATTTATATGAAGCAACCAGAAGGATTTGAAATTGAGTCAAAAACAGGAGAAGAATTGGTATGTAAGCTCAATAAATCACTGTATGGTCTGAAACAATCAGGACGAAATTGGAACAAGATGTTGCATGATTTCTTAATTGAAAATGATTTTGTTCAAAATTCAGCAGATTATTGTGTTTACAGTAAACAAACTGACAAAGAAAGAGTCATACTGATTATTTGGGTTGATGATCTTCTCATTGCAGCGAGTAATGATCAAATACTCAGAGATGTGAAGGAAATGTTGGGAATTAATTTCAAAGTTAAAGATCTGGGAAAACTTCAACATTTCTTAGGCATTGACTTTACACAAGAACATGACAAAGTAAAAATGAATCAGGAAAGATACATTTTAAAACTTTTGGAGAGATTTGATATGACTCCCTGCAAACCAAGATCAACCCCATGTGAAATCAAAGTAAAATTTGACAATGATGGAGAACCTGTTGACCTAAAGAGGTATCGAGAAGGGATTGGCAGTTTAATCTATATGATGACAAGTCGCTCCGATTTGAGCTTTATTGTTAGTAAATTGTCACAATATCTAAGGGCACCAAAAGAACAACATTGGGTGGCTGCTAAACATGTGTTGAGATATTTGAAAGGTACAGCAGACTTGGAATTATGTTACAATAGAAGTGATGTAAATCTTGAACTAGTGGCTTATAGCGATGCAGACTGGGCAGCAGACTTGAATGACAGGCATAGTATTACTGGATACTGTTTCAGTTTGTCTAAGAATGGGCCTGTTGTTTCTTGGAAATCTAAGAAACAACAAACTGTTGCTTTATCCACATGTGAAGCCGAATATATGGCTTTATCAGCTACTGCGCAAGAAAGCTTGTATCTGACCAATTTAATCAATGGAATGGACAATGTACTTGAATATGCACCAGTGACTATTTTTGAGGACAATCAGGGTGCTATTGCACTTACAAAGAATCCGGTTTGTCGACAAAGGAGTAAGCATATTGACATAAGGTATCATTTTGTCCGATCTGTACTGAATGATGGCAAAATAATTCTTCATTATTGTCCTACAGTTGATATGGTGGCAGACATTTTAACAAAATCTGTGTCTAAAGCTAAAATGGATAAATTTATGTGTTTTTTATTTGGAGTATGAAGAATTATTTAAATGCATGTATGTGATGCACTGTGTTATATTCTGTCAATTTAAGAACAAGTGGGGGTGTTGACTTATGTAATTGTATATGTTCTCTAATTGACTATAATCAAGAAGTGGGTGGAGTAATATACACAGGTGTGCAATCACTAATAAAAAGGCAGCTGCTCTCTTGTGCGGGAGTGCAGGCTAAACGCCAGATAATGTCTGAGTTGAGTCTTTTAATCCTTCGTCATGTAATACCGGTTACCTAGCTCTAATTGAGATGGCAGCGCCAACAATCTAAATGCAAACTAGGATCTAATTGAACATTCAAGTGTGTATTTATACATGGTTCCAGGTACGACGGTGAAACAACGTGTTATCAACGTTGATTAACATTTCAAAATCAACACCTCATTCAGCGTTAATCCAAGGTCTGCAAAACGACCGTAATTCACCCGCGATGAAGGTAAGACGGTGAATCAACGTCGTGATTTCAAAGTTGATCCAATTTGCAAAATCGAAAGGTAATTCAACGTTGATTCAACCATGGTACCTGACGAATCATTTAAACGGCTGATTCGTTCAGGAAGGAAACAGCGGTGTTGCTCAGAGATGCAAACAGCACGGTGGCTAGGGTTGGGTACCGAAAAAAAATGTAACCGGTATGTAGCCTATAGAACCAGATCAGAACGCAGATTTCGATGCCCCATGAATGCCTGAGCGATCGATTTAAATATTTGTCCTGGTTCTCGGAAATGAATGTAAGAAACATGAGACGTCGCTAGGCCATTTTAGAAGGGCTGTAGCGATTAGCTACATATATTGTAGCCTACACAAATTCGTGATCGCCCCAGAGTCAGTGCACTTTACATTTCATATGTAAACAGCGGCAGACTTGTCTCCTCTGTGTTTACCGATAGATTGTTACAATATCTGTATATGTGCAGTTCTTTGTCATAAATACAGTTTACATAAGGTCACTAAGAAGAAATCGGTTTCCCATCTAACTTGTGTAAAGCAGAGTTCCTCAAATCTCACCCAGGAGGATCCAAAGTGCTGCAGAGTTTAACTCCAACCCTGATCAAACTCATCGACCTGTGGTTTTCTTAATGATCCTGAAGAAATTGATTAACATGTGTGGCAAGTGTAATGTTGTTACACTAGATTATTGAAATTATTATTAACTAATAGCACTAATACAAGAGGCTTTTATTTTGAAATTGGTATCAGGAAAAATTGCACGGTGAAGTCATGTGATCACAAGCATAATACTATTTATTTTTATTTATTTTTGCATATATAACTTGTATTTCTTTTGTTATTAGTTTGATTTTCCTTATGGAATTGTTAATCTATATAAAATGTTTAGGAAGAACTGTTTACGTGAGTTACATCGTGTGTTAGCACTAGGGAAGAGCTGATTTAAGGTTCTGGGCGGGCGGCAAACCGACTGGGGTGTGACTGAAGCTAGGATGGAAGGAAGTGGGGTGGCAGGAAGTGATCTAGACATGGAGGAAGAGATTGATGGTGGGAGAAATAAAGTAAACAAAAATAGTAAGTGGACTGTAGTGGAAAAGAGGAAAAGGAGGAAAGATTGGAACCAAACGTCAGGTACTGAAAGCGAGAGAGAAGATAATCAAAGTAAAAGAAGTAAGGAGGAGTACAAGGTATTGGTGAAATTTTTTTCTGAGGCAGTAAATCAAATGAATCCATTGAAACTTACCAAGGCACTGAAAGAAACGATTGGTATAATTGAAGGTGCTAAAATTTTGCGAGATGGAAAAATGATTGTTTTTTGTAAAGATAGTAAGCAACAGAAGGCTGCTGTGGGGATTAAAACATTAGGTGGGCAAAAAGTGACGTGCAGTGTCGTGGAAGGAAAGAAATGGATACGAGGAGTAATCTCAGGTATTCCCACCGATATTTCAGTGGATGTAATAAAGAGAAACATCTCAGGAGCAACGGTTTTAGAAGCGAGGAGGTTGAAATACACTCGGAATAAAGAGAGACTGGATAGCCTTTCGGTAATGCTACGTTTTGATGAGGAGAAAATGCCAAGTAGAGTATTCCTTGGAGCAATGAGTTATGTGGTAAGACCGTTTATTCCTCCTCCGTTGAGATGTTTTAAGTGACAGAAGTATGGGCATGTGGCTGCGGTGTGTCGAGGTAAGCAACGTTGTGCAAGATGTGGGGAAGAACATGAATATGGGGGATGTGAAGAAGGTGTAAAACCTAAGTGCTGTAATTGTGGGAGAGATCACAGTGCGGGATATGGAGGATGTCAAGTGAGGAAAAGTGCTGCTATGGTACAGAATGTCAAGGTAGTGGAAGGAATAACATATGCAGAGGCTATTAAACGAGTTAAGGATACAGAAAAAGCAGTTGAAAAGATGGCAGTTCCGCCAAAGATAAGGGAAGAGAATACAAAAGTGGGAAAGCAGAAGGAATGTGTGTTAATTGAAGACAGACTGGCTTTTCTCACTTTCATTGCTGAAGTAGTGAATTGTTCGGCTCATACAGAAAGTAGGACTGAGAGAATTAAAATCATAATTAGAGCAGCAGACAAATATCTAAGTATTGATGGGGTAACGGTAGAACAGGTAAATGAGAAATTAAATGTGCGTACTAATAACACACAGACAGAGCATGGAAGGGCTTAATGGTAGTGATTGTCTTGCAGTGGAATGCAAGAAGCCTTATATCTAATGGACAGGAATTTAAAAAACATGTTGATGATTTTAATGTAAAACCTCATATAATATGTGTACAGGAGACATGGTTAAAGCCTAACTTGAGTTTTGTGGTTCAGGGATATTCTGTTGTGCGTAAAGATAGAAATAAAGGAACTGGTGGAGGTGTGATAACTTTTATAAAGCAAGATGTGGCCTTTCGGGAGGTAAATGTTATTGAAGAACTTGAGGCAGTGGTGGTAGAAGTGAAAGCTGAAAGTCAAATATTAGGATAATTAATTTCTACAATCCATGTAAAAGTCTAAATAAAGAGTTGTACAAAGATGTAGGAGGTGATGGGAATTGTAGCGTGGTGTGGTGACTTTAATGCACATAGTACCTTATGGGGAAGCACAAATAATGATCCAAATGGGAATGTGGTAGAAGAAATTTTAGATGAAAATGATCTTGTATGTCTGAATGATGGTAGTGTAACAAGGATGGATGTAGTCAGAGGAAGGCATTCAGTATTAGATCTAACAATTGTATCTAGTGGATTAGCAAGAAAATGTAAATGGGAAGTATGTGAGCAAAGTAGTATGGGTAGTTACCATTATCCTATTGAATGTAGTATTGGGATGGAAGTAGAGGAATGTCTTGAAGAGAGCATTCAAAGGTGGAGATTTAAAAAAGCAAATTGGGAAGAGTTGTGAAAGTAAAATGGCTGGTATGAAAGTAAAAGTTAGGAGACATAGAGGAACTGAATAAGGAAATAAATAATATTCTTTGTGATACAGCTAATGAGGTAATAGGAAAAAATAAAGGTATCAGGGTAAAAAAGGCAGTACCTTGGTGGACAGACGAATGTAGTGAAGTAATGAAAATGAGAAACAAAGCGTTAAGAAAAGTGAAAAAAACATATTTATTTGATGACTTAATAGCATATAAGAGAGCCCAGGCAGATGTAAGAAGAGTAATAAGGGTGAATAAAAGGAAGTATTGGAGGACTTTTTGTGATGAAATAGGTGAGAGTACAGATATAAGTGAAATATGGAATATGATAAGAAAGATGGGAGGGATTCAAATGTATAAAGGTGTCCCAACGTTAATCAAAGATGATAAATATATTACATCTAATGAAGAAAAGGCAGAGGAGTTAGTAGAAGCTTTTGTAAAGGTTCACAGTGATAGTAACATATCAGATGATATGAGAACGTATAGAGAGCAAATCATGAGTGAAAATCCCAATACAATGGTTCAAAGAGTGCTTGAGGGTGATGTAATGGATGAAGGGTTTAGCATCTATGAGTTGAAACGGGTACTACAAGGGGTCAGGCATACATCTCCAGGGAAGGATATATGTTATGAAATTATAAAACATCTTTCAGATGTGTCCCTGAATTTTATCTTACTACTTTTCAATAAGATATGGGAAATAGGTAAACTTCCCTCTTCATGGAAACATGGTGTAATCATTCCAATTGCAAAACCTGGGAAAAATCATTCGTTAGCATCTAGTTATAGACTGATTGCATTACCATCAAATATGTGTAAATTAATGGAAAGGATGGTAATAGGCAGATTAAATTATGTTATAGAAAAGGAAAATCTTTTGTGCCCACATCAAAGCGGATTTAGAAAAGGATGAAATAATATGGATTCAGTTATATGTTTAGAATCTGAAATCAGAAAGGCAATGGTAAATAAAGAAGTATTAGTTGTAGTATTTTTTGATGTTGAAAAGGCTTACGACATGTTATGGAGAGAGGGACTTTTAATTTAATTAGAAAAGATGGGCATTAAAGGAAAAATGTATAATTGGATAATGGATTTTCTGCTAAATAGGACCATTCAAGTTAGGGTTGGGGCAAGTTATTCTAGGATTTTTTCAATTGATAATGGTACACCACTATGGAGTTTCTTTTGTGTCTTTTTTTATTCAAACAAACATATTGTCTTTGAGAGTAAAACGAATTATTTTGTAATTAAAAAATATATATATTGCAAAAAAAGTCTTCTTAAGGCTCAAAAATAAAGAAGTTGATAACAGAATTATTTGCAGTGCGTGTAAATCTTTGAAAACCTTTATTTTTCCTTGTGCACTTCGAGAACTTTTCATCCCAAACCCACACATTTTGCTCTCTTTTCTGCTGTCTTTTTTGCGGGTCAAAATATTTTGCTTGCGAGGTGAATAGGTTTGCAAGTTGAAAAGTTTTGCAAGTTGAAAAGTTTTGCGAATTGAAAAGTTTTGTTTGCACGTGAAGCTGTAGCTCAGTGGGCGGTCTCTACCAACCAGGATGAACCACAATTGAAGTGACAAGTTGGCCACGGCCACTACGGTTTCCAAGAGAAGTGAAGCAAAGCGAGAATGGCGAGCAACAGGTCGTTTACTGGGTAAGATAACTAATTTAATATCATAAACGCAGTGACAAGTGAACTGAATGATTCTCTCCTTATGCTGTCCCATTTAAATACTTAACGTTGGCTAGACCAGTCTGTAGTTAGTGTTACCGTTGACTAGATTTTATTAACGTTAGCCAACACTAGCAGCCAGAGCCACCATTAGTAACGTTTGCCGTGTGGTCGATGTCCAGTGTTGCTAGCTGAGCTGACATTCATAATCACATTGGATTTTATCAGCGTAAAGGTTAAGAGGTACGAGAGGCTGTGCTGTATCAGGAATAAGTCACGGCTGAAGGGGTTGCAGGCACTTATCAACGCCCTTATTCACAATACAGCACATCCTCTCGTACCTTATTACTTGCATATCACACTCGCAATTATAGACTTGTTTGATGGGAGCTATGAGCCTTTCTCATAGGTCTTTCTATATATACAGACTCATACATTATAATTGTTCTTTAAACAAAAAGGAATTCATTTAAATTATGCAAATAAATTGTATAATTTGTTTTGTTGTTTTGAATGCCCTGTTTTTAAATTTGAAGCATTTTAATGTTTTATTTTTGTCTTTATTCTTGTTTTGCCAGAGCTCTTGCTCTACAAATTACTACAAAACTCATCCAAATGCTGCAACAACTGCGTGTGGGCCTTGAGATATACGATCTAATCAAAGTCATGCAGAAAAAGCCACAGGAGTGTCATGATCTCTGTCATAGGATATGATGACAAAGTATGTAGAAATTCTGTTTTGAGCATTTTAGGTTTTATTTTGTATTGTCACAAATAACAAATGTTAAAATACATTTTTATGCTTTTCTTTTTGGTGTTTAGGTTGACTCTCATTACATTTTATCCCACCTGGCCCCAGAAATGAGCCCAATTGGTTCGATTAAACAAGTGAAAGAGTCAAAAATCATGGAATTCTTTCAAGATTTCCTACTTGAACTTGAAGGTATGGACTTAAAATGTTTTTATAATGTGCTATGTTATTTGATAACCAGGTGTAAATATGCTACTGTAGTTCCCAATGTAAAAGAGTATAAATAAACTAAAACATTAATTCTCATTACATCTCTTTATTTCTTCTGAAGACACACAACCAGAAGACGCAGCAGCAGGAAAAAACTTGTCTGTGCCAAAGATAATGCAGTGGATGACTGGGCAAGCTCACAGGCCTCTGCTTGTGTCAGAAAGGGAGAAGTTTAATATAGTGTTTAAATTTGACCATTGCTGTCTGCAGCACATGCCAAACCACACTGTGTGTTACCCAATTGTCAGTGCTTGCACCAATACCATAACATTTCCTGTAGTTCATATGGTAGATTACGAGTCTTTCAAAACACTCATGCAAACTGCCGTTACATATGGGGCAAGCTTTGACAGAGTGTAATGTATATCAAAGCATTCTCTTTAATTGCGTTATTCTTTGTAAAGTTTTTAGAGGGGTAGTTCATCCAAAGGTGTAAATTCTGTCATTGATTACTCAACTTCATGTTTTTTTTCAAACCTGCAAGACTTCGTTCATCTTCGGAACACAAATGAATATGTTTTTATTGAAATCTGAGAGAATTCTTTCCCTCCATTGACCGCTACACAACTACCACTTTGAACGCTTCAAAAAGTTAATAAAGAGTTAAAAACTAATCCATATAAATTTGGAGAAAACTACTCAATTGGTCATATGAAATTTCGGATATTTATTTTGAATATGGATATTTTGCAGTCTTTCTGAAACGTCAAAGTGGTAGTTGTGTTGCTGTCAATGGAGGGACAGAAATATCTCAGACTTCAATAAAAACATTCATCCGTGTTCTGAAGATGAACAAAAGTCTTACAGGTTTGGAATAACAAGAGGGTGAGTAATCAACAACAGAATTTACATTTTTGGGGGAACTAACCCTTTAAATGCATGTAAGGGGAAATAATAAATTTGTATTTGGTGTACATTTAAAAAAAAAAAATCTAATATATCAGCCAATTTCTTGTGGGAGCCACAAACAAGTTCTAATAAAAAAAGGTTCCTTATTGCATAATTTATTTTTGTCGTTTTTTTCTCATTAAGGCAAAATACTTAAATTAAAATCAACTTAATAAATTACATTTAAGCCAAACCATACAGCAGGAGCCCTTTTTTCATACATATGTTACAAACTTTAAAAGTAGGGAATGTACTGTAACATGTACTTTTTCTATGTGAATATATATATAGTAGTGTAATTTATTCCTGTGAACAAAACAGAATTTTCAGCATCATTACTCCAGTCTTCAGTGTCACATGATCCTTCAGAGATCATTATAATATGAGTTGATGCCCAAGAAATCTTTTTTATCATTATTAATGTTGAAAAC
Organism: Carassius carassius; assembly: GCF_963082965.1. Lineage (NCBI taxonomy): Eukaryota > Metazoa > Chordata > Actinopteri > Cypriniformes > Cyprinidae > Carassius > Carassius carassius. Next base: position 23,234,340 of record NC_081758.1, on the reverse strand, counting down.
TTTTATGTACAAATTTGTTTCAGTATTCTTTGATGAATAGAAAGTTCAAAAGATAAAATAAATATTTTGTAACATTACACACTACTGTTCAAAAAAAAAATTAATTAATATTAATACACGGCAATGATGCATAAAATTTATCGGTGTTCATCTTCAGTTCTCTCTTCACAGCAGTTCAGTCAGTGTACTGTTTGAGTGCATGCATCACTCCGGGATATTGGTTTGTTTGAACTCAGAGGGAGTGTCAGCCACATTAAAAAAGTTAACAGCTTAAGTCATTTGTGGATTAATGCGTATTAGAGATGCGAACCGTTTAAAACTATTCAGTTTGATTTGGTGAACTGAATGATTCGTTCGCGAACCGGATATCCAGACTGCTTTGTTTTGAACTCTCTCACACAACAGACATGGAAGAGAAGACAATGCTGAATAAAGTTGTCATTTTTGCTATTTTTGCACCAAAAGGTATTTTCGATGCTTCAAAAAATTCTAACTGACCCTCTGATGTCACATGGACTACTTTGATGATGTTTTTCTTACCTTTCTGGACATGGACAGTATACCGTACACACAGCTTCAATGGAGGGACTGAGAGCTCTCGGACTAAATCTAAAATATCTTAAACTGTGTTCCAAAGATAAACGGAGGTCTTACGGGTTTGAAGCAACATGAGGGTAAGTTATTAATTACATAATTTTGCTATATGGGTGAACTAACCCTTTAAGTCGATGAACGTATTCACTTGTTTCAAAAACTGATCTGGCTTTATTAAAATGTGTGCATAATCGCGTTCAATATATATAAAGTCTAATTAACTTGTTCAGATGAATAAAGCATGAGGTTTTCTTGCCTAATTAGCATTTTAATTGTTTGGTCAGATAGGTTGTATATTATATATTCACATTCATAAATCGGGGATTAAACGTGGAGTTCTGTATGCTAAATATCAAAACAAGCGTATGTGCACAGTAACTGTAACTGCGCTTTGCATTTTGCGAGATTGACATTCTAAATGGCAGACTAACCCGGTTTACTCTCATTCATTTCGTTCACGAACGAGATAAGCTATGTACCAGGGGCCTCATGTACAAAGACTTGCGTTGAATTCATACTAAAACATTGCTTACGGTCAAAGCTGTAAATGTGCGTACGCACAAAAAAAATCAGATGTATTAATCTCTGCATACGCAGCATTCCACATACATTTTCTTTGTACATCCCAATTAACGCGAAATTGAGCGCACATGCACGAGCACAACCCCACACCCTGTCTCCTCCCTCAATTAAATTAATTTAAATATGGTAATTAGTCTAATTTGGCAAAAGAAACCTGCTAGAACATGGCTAAAGCAAGCAAGAAACGAAATTTCACTGAAAATGAATTAGAGGTCCTACTAACAGAGGTAGAAACAAGAAAAAATATTTTATTTGGAACTTTGTCCTCTGGAATTAATAATAAAAGAAAGAAAAAAGAGTGGGAGAGTTTGTCTGATGCCGTCAACGTGGTGGGATCTGAGAGTCGCACCGTAAATGAACTGAAGAAGAAATGGTCTGACATAAAGGTGGAAGTTAAGCGGAGAACTGCTGCGCACCGACAAAGTGTGGGCAGAACAGGCGGTGGTACAGGGGCAGATGAACTCGCACCCTTTGATCAGAGAGTTGCGTCTATTGTAGGAGACACGTTAATCTCTGGAATCGTATCCGTTGATGTGGGAGACTCGGATATACTACAGGACTGCCAGCAAGGTGACTAATTAAAAATTTATTTCCTTAACTTTGATACATAGCCTACCAGCCACCATTTAATTTTAAAATGCAATGTAGTAATGTACCCATTAATAAGGAACAGACTCAAATACAGTTAACATGTGCTTGTGTTTATTTGGACTTAGGAACCGCAGGAACAACAGCAGAAACGTCCACTGGCACGCACTCAAGAGTCCGCACCACCCGAGCAGCCAGAGCCCATTCAGTCCAGCGTCTCCGGTGTCTCTAATGCTCCCCCCAGTGCTGAACCCCGTCCATCTGGTCGCGTCTTGACTCATGCTGTTCTGGAGTCACAGCAACAAATTGTTAGGGCCATTGAAGAAATGAACAGTCACTTAAAAAATGTCACTGACGCACTTACAGAAATAAGCCATTCATTAAAAGAATTGGTCAAAAAATAAACTTTTTTTGTCTGAGTAGGCCTACTATTTATATTGTCGCAATTACACGTTGACGGGCCTGAATGGCTTGTTGATTGTGTTGCACATATACTGGTCCTGGGTCAGGGTCATCTAGCGGTGCCCCCACCTCACCAAGGTGTATGCCATGCCTGTGCGCAACATTGTGCAGCACTCCACAGGCCAGTATGATGCGGCAAACCTTGTCAGGGCGGTATAACAGCATCCCCCCGGTCCTGTCAAGGCAGCGCCACCGACTTTTCAGCTGCCCAATCGCCCGCTCCACAACTGACCGAGTGCGAGAATGGGCATCATTGTATCTGCGCTCTCGGTCAGTTTGTGGGTTGGTGAGGGGGGTTAACAGCCACGTCTTTAGTGGATAACCACTGTCTCCTGATGGGCAGTTGAATAATTACACACACAAACATTAAACTTTTAGATAGAACCATACATTTAAATGCATAACTTACCAAGTAGCCACCCATCGCGCACCCTGCCAGCTTGGAGTCTCATCCCAACCATGCTGTTTGTGAGGATAAATGAATCATGGGTTGACCCAGGCCACCTTGCCACAATATTTGTTAGGCGCATTTGTGCATCACATATAATCTGCACATTTATTGAATGAAAAGGTTTCCGATTCACATATGCAAATTCTTCAGATGGCGCCTTTATAGCAATATGTGTGCAGTCGATCGCTCCGATTACATTATGAAAACCGGCTATCGCTGCAAATTGCGCTTTAATGTTTGGCTGGTCACCTGCATCGTATGGGAACGTTATGTACCGGGTAGACAAGCGGATGATCCCGTCCCATACAGCTGGCATTGCACGGCTCAAACACGACTGGCTTATACCTGAGCGGTCTGCTAGTTCTCTTTGGAAAGAACCAGTTGCCAGGAAACCAAGTGTAGTAAGCACCTGTAAAGGAACGGGTAATGCGTGGCTCCTCACTGTCTCTCTTTCCAAATTCGGACCCAACTCAGCGCAGAGCTCCAAGAGTATAGCCCTTGGAAATCTGAAACGGCTGATAAGCCAGTCATCATCGTGGGCCAGAAAATCATTGTGGTCCCTAAAAACTCGTTCTCTCCGGATTCGTCCATTGAAAATGTCCTCTAATAAAGCCAACACTGCCATTGCTAGACGGGTTGTAGGCTATCAATTTGCACATGCTTTATATATGTTACTTAATTGCATAATTAATAGAATATTTTAATAAGACTCGTGTGACAATAATATGTCAAATAATTTATCAATTACAAATTATAAGCAATCTGGTGGTGCGATAGAACAATTCGTAGTGTAATGTTTGCTACTTCACTTTATTGCCTCTATGAGTCGCCAACGGACAAAAATCACGACAAATGTACGTACGCCAGGCATGAAGTTTACGTGGAGGAACGCACATTCTTACGTTAATTTCACTGTTAGTACATCTGACCGTGAACGTGAAAGCTGGCGTACGCCGTGTTTTTGTGCGTACGCAGTGTTGATACATGAGGCCCCAGTTCATTTCTTTCAGAACGACGTATCTGTTCATTCAACTCATTCACTAACAACGTGTGCCAGTTCAGTCATTTCATTCACGAACGAGATGTACTAAATCATTCAACTCGTTCATGAACGACATGTGTACCAGTTCAGTCATTTCATTCACGAACGACATGAGTATATACGTTCAGTCATTTCATTCATGAACGATAAGATCTTTAGATCTCGTTCAGACTCATTTGAAACTCGTTAATTGAAGGGCGTATACGTTCACTACATTCAACAAATCACATGCTGTGTCACATCTCATACTCGAAGGCTATTGGCTCGAGGTTGAGTAATTCTTTGACCAAATGAAATGGTTGTTAACCGGTTCACCGAGCTGCGCATGCGCTGCTTATAGTGCCGCGCTGCTGTGGAGGGAGGAACTTCAGGGAACGAGAAATATGAGTCGGTGGATTGCGTGAACGAGAACGATTTGTTTATCTAAAAGATTCGTTCAAAAAGAACGATTCGTTCACGAACGACACATCACTTCAACAGTATCTAGGGCATGTTGTAGTCACACAACTATTCACACAAATCTGAATGGCTATTTAAAATTACTTTAATATGTAATACTCACACCCAAAGCAGTTATTGTAAATGAGATGATCACAGAAAATAGTTTTGATGTACTCTGCTTGACTGAAACCTGGCTAAAACCAAATGATTATTTTGGTCTAAATGAGTCTACTCCACCGAACTACTGTTATAAGCATGAGCCCCGTCAGACTGGTTGTGGCGGAGGTGTCGCAACAATATATAGTGATATTCTCAATGTTACCCAGAAAACAGGATACAGGTTTAACTCTTTTGAAATACTTCTGCTAAATGTTACACTGTCAGACATGCAAAAGAAATCTAATGCATCTCTTGCTCTGGCTACTGTGTATAGACCACCAGGGCCGTATACAGAATTCCTAAAAGAATTTGCAGATTTCCTCTCAGACCTTCTAGTTACAGTTGATAAGGCGCTAATCATGGGAGATTTTAATATTCACGTTGATAATGCAAATGATACATTAGGACTTGCGTTTACTGACCTTTGGAGTCAAGCAAAATGTCACCGGGCCCACTCATCGTTTTAATCATACACTAGATCTAATTATATCGCATGGAATCGATCTTACTGCTATAGATATTGTACCCCAAAGTGATGATATTACAGACCATTTCCTTGTATCGTGCATGCTGCGTATAACTGATATTAACTATATGTCTCAGCTTTACCGTCTGGGCAGAACTATTGTTCCAGCCACCAAAGAAAGATTCGCAAATAACCTGCCTGATCTATCTCAACTGCTATTTGTACCCAAAAATACACATGAATTAGACGAAATTACTGACAACATGGGCACTATTTTCTCTAATACATTAGAAGCTGTTGCCCCCATCAAATTGAAAAAGGTTAGAGAAAAACGTACTGTGCCATGGTATAACAGTAATACTCACTCTCTCAAGAAAGTAACTCGTAGTCTTGAATGCAAATGGAGAAAAACTAACTTGGAAGTTTTTAGAATCGCATGGAAAAACAGTATGTCCAGCTATAGACAGGCTCTAAAACTGCTAGGACAGAGCATATCCACAAACTCATTGAAAATAACCAAAACAATCCAAGGTTTTTATTTAGCACAGTGGCTAAATTAACAAATTACCAGACGCCACCTGATTCAAATATTCCACCAACGTTAAATAGTAATGACTTTATGAATTTCTTCACTGATAAAATAGATAACATTAGAAATACAATAGCGAATGTAGATTCTAAAGCGTCTAACACTTCAGTTTCATCCATCACACCCAAAGATAAACTGCAGTGCTTTACAAATATAGGACAGGAAGAGCTAAATAAACTTATCACTGTATCTAAACCAACAACATGTTTATTAGATCCTGTACCCACTAAATTACTAAAAGAGCTGTTACCTGTAGCCGAAGAACCGCTTCTCAATATCATTAACTCGTCGTTATCTTTAGGTCACGTCCCAAAACCATTCAAGCTGGCGGTTATCAAGCCTCTTATTAAGAAACCAAAACTAGCTCCTAGTGTACTGGCAAATTATAGGCCAATTTCAAATCTTCCATTTATGTCTAAAATTTTAGAAAAAGTTGTGTCTGCTCAATTGAGCACCTTCCTGCATAAAAATGATCTGTATGAAGAATTTCAGTCAGGTTTTAGGCCCCACCATAGCACAGAAACTGCACTTGTTAAAATTACAAATGACCTGCTCCTTGCGTCAGATCAAGGCTGCATCTAATTTCTAGTCTTACTTGATCTTAGTGCTGCGTTCGACACCATAGATCATGACATACTCATAGATCGATTACAAAACTATACAGGTATTCAAGGGCAGGCTCTAAGATGGTTTAGATCCTACCTGTCCGATCGCTACCATTTTGTTTACTTAAATGGGGTGTCATCTCATTTATCATCAGTAAAATATGGAGTGCCACAAGGATCCGTCCTAGGTCCCCTTCTATTTTCAATATACATGTTGCCCCTTGGTAATATTATTAGAAAATACGGAATTAGCTTCCACTGTTATGCTGATGATACTCAGCTATATATCTCAACGAGACCAGATGAAACTTCCCAATTATCTAAGCTAACAGAGTGTGTTAAAAATGTAAAAGATTGGATGACAAATAATTTTCTCCAATTAAATTCGGATAAGACAGAGATATTAATTATTGGACCAAAAAACACCACACAGAATCTTGTAGATTACAATCTGCAACTAGACGGATGTACTGTTACTTCCTCTACAGTCAGAAATCTGGGTGTTATATTGGACAGCAATTTGTCTTTTGAAAATCATAATTCCAATGTTACAAAAACTGCATTCTTCCATCTTAGAAACATTGTCAAGCTACAAAAACATGTTATCTGTTTCTGATGCAGAAAAGCTAGTTCATGACCTCTAGACTGGACTATTGTAATGCACTTCTAGGTGGTTGTCCTGCTTCGTCAATAAACAAGCTACAGGTAGTCCAAAATGCAGCAGCTAGAGTCCTTACGAGGTCAAGAAAATATGATCATATTACCCCAATTTTACAGTCTCTGCACTGGCTACCTATTAAGTTCCGTATCAGTTACAAATTATCATTACTTACCTATAAGGCCCTAAATGGTTTAGCTCCTGCGTACCTAACTAGCCTTCTACCACACTACAACCCATCACGCACCCTAAGGTCACAAAACGCTGGACTTTTGGTAGTTCCTAGGATAGCAAAGTCCACTAAAGGAGGTAGAGCTTTTTCACATTTGGCTCCAAAACTCTGGAATAGCCTTCCTGATAATGTTCGGGGTTCAGACACACTATCTCTGTTTAAATCTAGATTAAAAACGCATCTCTTTCGCCAAGCATTCAAATAATGTATCTCTTAAATTGTGAGTGTAGTTGCATCTGCGTTTTTATTCTTTAACTTGGGTTAAACTAATTTTACTTTGTTGGATCAGCAGCTATGCTAATGATGTCTCTAATTTGTTTCTATGTTTTGCCACGAAATCCTGTGGTAACTAGGATTTACACAAGCTCCAGTCTGGATCCAGAACACCTGAGAAGAGATGATGCTGACCCTCAGAGGACCCCAGATGATCCTAACCTTGAATCAACAAACAGAACTAACAATTATTGCTACATGTGTGACTGCATCATATAATTACTATTAATTAATAATATTGATAGTTCATCGTCTAGCTGACTACGTCTTGTATTATTATTATTATTTTTTATTTTTTCTAAAATCCTGTCAAACGTGCACAGACTACTAGCTATTACTAAATATTGTAGAAACATAATTTTCTGTAAAGTTGCTTTGTAACGATTTGTATTGTAAAAAGCGCTATACAAATAAACTTGAATTGAATTGAAAAAAACTTGAATTGAATATGTTTTAGAAAGTAGTGCAGCTGCTTTAGTTACTGGGTTTCCAGGGTAACGGCTGCATTTGCTGCAGTTTAGCGCCATCTGCTGTCAGAGAGTGAATGTGCTTTTATTCAGCGGGTCCCTCACGTGTTTCCCCATGTGCTTCTCGTGCGTGCTTGTTTACATCAGAGCGGCACATGCCTCTTTCAAGCAGCATACAGCGGTGTTGTGCATTTTGACCAGTTGATGGGTGAACTATTCTTAAAATCCACTCCAAATTCTGAATAATTTGTAATATATAATAATTTACAGAATTTAGAAGTGCCCACATAACAATATTGTGCATATTTATTACTGTGGTCTACTCTGAACAAAACAACAAGTTTTATTGAATATGCTCATTCATTCTCTGCCAGCAGGTTGAGCATTTGGTAGAAATATAAAGGTTTTCCCAGTAACAGTGAAACACACAGAAGCATTTGAATGTGCAACACTATAGTTTATTCAATGAAATCATAGTCTTTTGAAGTTTAATCGTCACATTCAGCTATATCGCAATTCTGGTCTTTCCATCCCCAAATTTAAGACCTCTTGAAATCTTAATTAAGACTTTCTTGTACAATTTAAGACTTTTAAATACTTTTCTAAGACCCGCGGAAACCCTGTCACTTCTGACTAACTTGGCTTACAAAATTTTGACAGACATAAATGTTTCATTTCATTTAATTGCAGCTGCATCTCCTAAAACATTCAAAGAATGCTATTGATGTTATTTTCAAAGTAGTCAATATCTAGATATCCAACTTGCCTCACATTGCCAAAATGTAAAAAACAAAATAAAATAATTTAATTAATAAATAAATACTAATATACTCTATGTCGAATCATCTCTGGGCTCAAAATTATTTTTACTGACATAGTATTGTTTGTGAACTTTAATTTATTTTCAGAGACAGTAGTTATTACGGTCTTCTCATGTAAACATGGTTAACTTTGTGTTTTACTGCCATCTACAGGACAAAGCTAAACAGGAGATGTGTGTCAGTGAAGAACAGGAAACCTAAATTGAGCTATTTAATATGAACTACAGAGTTATCATTCAAGGTCTTTACCATTAGCAAACAAGTCTTTCTTCACCTCCAACAGGACAGCTACTCCAATGTTATCTTTGGTTGTGACTCTGTTTAGCCCTCGAATATGCCATGGCAAACAGATTGAACTCTGTGTGTTTCTGCACCAGAGTAAATCTAGAAAATAAAAGAGTGCACAAGATGAGCTTAATATCATTTCACTTTGAGCCTTGTAAGAAGACAGAAGGAGATTCTCACTTCTCAGTTTTGAAGAACACAGCACAGCCGTCCACGTGTCCGTTCCTGTTCTGACATGATTTTGGCACGAGAGTTTGGACAAAAAAAGCCATCATATCCACGCTCTTTCAGTGTTTCCAGAAAAAAAGTGTAGTACTGCACTGTCTCCACCTCCTGCACATGAGTTCAGTAAAATATGGCAAGATATACACAGATTCAAATTTCTCAGATCAATAACTTGTGAGCTAAAAGTTGTTACTACACATTTAACACCTACAACGAGCTACAGCCTCATTTTCCTCAAATGAAATCTGTGAATATGTTGCCAAGCTAACTGTACTGAACTCTGCACATGCAGTAGTAGAATGAGTGTTAGAGCAAAGTATAAAAACACTGCTATTAAAGCACCACACTCAAGTCTAAAGAATGCTATTCAAAAGGAACTGTAAATTGTATTTGTACTTGTTCAGCATGTACTGTATAATTATATAACAACATTGTTCGAATTAAAAAAAAAAAAAACATCTTTACCTTTGAGGCCAAGTGTTTGCAACTGGAACAGCCGACCAAGTTCAGAAGCTGTAAACAATTGTTGTTCAAAAGCAGTTCCCTAAAAAAATACACTAAGTAAGAAACAAATGTGACCATATAACAAGGCGTCTGTTTAGTGGATAAAATCGCTCAAAGCAAAAAAAAATGCCTGAAACTATTTATGATACACTTGTCAATCATTTTAGCTTTAATAGAGTAATAAGTCCAGCTGAGTCACATCCTAATTAGTTTTATTGTGTGTGTGTGTGTGTGTGTGTATATATATATATAGACACACATATATAACATGGTGACTCTCAGGTAGGTGACAAATTGGTCAATCTCCATGGATTCCCTTTAGACTGAAGTTAGGTGAAATAGTTTTATTGACCTTTCAGCATTATTACAGGTTCTTAAAGACAAGTACCATTAAAAATATTTAATATTTTAAAATTGAGAAAAAAAGAATTATATATATATATAATTATTTTTTTCACAATTTTATAAAAAAAAAATATTAATCTGTAGAGATTGACAAATTTGTCACGTACCTGAGAGTCACCATGTTGCCGAGTTCTGCTGGCAGGCAGCGCAGTTTGTTGGAGCACAGGTTTAGGTATAGACGAGATGGGGCAGCTTTGCAATTTCAGGAGGAATCTGGCTCAGGTTGTTGTTTTTGATGTGGAGAGCAGTCAGATGGGTCAGTGTCCATAGTGTGCTTAGACCTCTGACCCGCCCTGTACCATGGAAGCACAGGAAGAGTGCACAAATATTTTCCAAATTTCCCAGAGAACACGCAGGCATATGTATATACTCAGCAATGCAAGTCACTGTGGATCAAAGCATTTGACACTCATGTCAATTAACTGTATCTTCCGTAGCACATTCATAAAAATACATTAATTGTATGAGTTGAGGCGTGAGGAATAATAACTAACTAGAAATCTCCAACTTGGTCCAGTATGACTTCTTCCCACTGGCCGCTTCCTCTGCTGACATGATGGTATATAATCTGCGTGGGTCTGGAGGACAATATTTTTCCTTTGGCATGCCTATTAATCTGGAAATACATGTAGAAAATTAACAATTAAACATCATTTTGTTTAGTTACAGTGTGTCACTTTTCTCAGCTACAGGATCACAAATTTTCTCTGATGATGTTTACACTGATACACTGAATTGTCTGAGTAGTTGATATCTCTCATGCGGAAGCCAAAACATTATTGCAGGCGCAGGGCACTAACAGAGTTTAACTTAGTTGAACTTAAGAAATGTCTCTGTAGGTTTTTTTTTTTTTTTTTTTTTAATAAATCCCTTCCAGCTGTAAAAGATGAAAGCAAAACACTTTCACATTAAGCCCTGTTAATAGTTAAAACCACTTTTAAAAAGACAACTGGGCTTATTATTTGTCTTTTATAGAAATAACATGTGGTGTGCTGCAATCACTCAGTCACAGCTGTTACTTAGACAACTGTACACTGCAAAACTCTAAGAGCTTGTAAGAAAAAGTGATGAGGACATTGAAGATCTTGATGAAGATGTTTATTGCAGCATAGCAGTGACAAAGTACATGTATTACCTTGGGTTCAATGGAGTCAGAATGAACCCAGAACATCCTAAGTTAAAACCTTTTATACGTTTTCAGTTTACTACCCTTCATGTTAATGAAGTAGCTCCTGTTGTAACAGCTGTAGTCTCTATCAGTTAATTAAGTTCTGACACCCCTTTGTCTGAGGTGGTTCTCAGTGTCCTACACCATTCCCATTCTACAATTGGTGACCATTTGCTCAGGATGTAATCATCCCAAATGGTCTACAAACAACATAACTCTTGACTTTCTTCTCTATAATAATTAAGCCATTTTGGGAAATGAGCATGATCAAACATATTATGGGGTGGAAACTGGGCCGAGGCAGACTATAATTTTTTACAAGCTGTTCACTGTGTTGTGAATTCTGTAATCTTAATCTGTCACTAAACGGCTGCGTATATGGCCATGGGACAATAAAAGTTATTTGATTGAACCCTACGGGATATAATATGCAAATGAACGTTTGGTCACTATGATGACAGACAGGCGTTACGTGAGCGTTATTTTGAGTTAATTGAATGAAAACTCCTCTTGCTTGTTGAATACATTTTCTCACTAGCAATGTTGCAATGCTTAAGAAAACATTTCAGCACTCAGCATTATAACTGCAACAAACAGTTAATTAATTAATTAGTTAATTAATGACTTTCCATTTTTTGTTTGTTTGTTTTTTCAGAAAAAAAGTGGACCCGTTTGTTAGCACAATTCATTTTTCACATCCCTTCAAGTCAGACATCAACAAAATAGTGGTTTTCACTGAGGTTAAACATCACGTTAAACATCACAGTCATTGACTGAAGCTGTTATGTTATGGAGCTTTATAGAATCTAGATTAAGTCAGAATAGGAATGGAAAATGGAGCAGCAGTTGCAGGTGGAGCAGAAGTTGAGAAGGTAAAGCTCATGAGAACTTCTCTATACATTGCTGGTAGAAATGTAGTTCCTGCATATACTGTTTAAAGGTTTGCATGTGTAAAAAATAAATATGGCTAATATGGTGGGAATAAAGTTCCCACTTCCCCTGATTTCAAACTGTTTCAGCTATCAAATAATAATAATTATTTGAAATTATTATAATAATAATAATTAAAAAAAAATTACAATTGCAAATCCCTATTTACTTTGTGTGCCTTTTAATCATTGTTGTTTTAAGATTTTAGCTGATGAGATCACAGCAGATTTTTACTTGGCCAAGTCAGACATGGTACAAAAGCTGCTCCCTTTGGAAAACAAGCTGAGGAAGAAGTTTCCCAAGAGCAAGAGAGGTCAGTGAGGTGCACATGTATCAGACATGTTCTATTAATGTTCAACTAAACCGAGGTTAAATGTCTTTGTGTTGCCGGCATCAGGATCAGTTGGAATGAATTTTCCCAAAATGCTTGCATTGTTCAAGAGTGATCATGAATACATGATTGAGGACATCTATGTCAACACACAAGTTGCAACAGTAAGTCTGAACTGAGTATGAAATATAACAAAGTATGAACTGCTTTGAGTGACTGACTGTTCTATTTGTAATAAAGTAAGAGAGAACAGGATGGTATCTGTTTATTTTGACATTTATGAGCCCCCCCCCCACACTTTGTTAAGATAATTTGTGTTTTTGTAAACAGCTGTACATGCCAAAGGAGTATATTCTTGAAAACATTTGTGCCATTGTAAAAGATGTGGCAAGTCATAAACCAGCAGAATCTGGTCAGTAACTTATGTATTAAGTGATTTTATTTACTGTCCTAACCACCCCACAAATTCTGATTCTAATCATGTTCTTTTGTGCAAATGCCTAAGATTCCTTTGATCATTTAAAAACTATGCAGTTATGACTACATGTCTATTAGCATGTCCATGTTCTCTGAAAGTAGATTTAACATTGGCTGTTAGGTTGAAGTACCTTTTATATTCTCTGACTTGAATAAAATGTATCGTGTCTTTGCTTTTTTCTTCCAGGTCCTTTTATTGAGCGTGCTACTATTTGCAGTAGGTCAAGTGAGGTTTTGCACATTAAAATCAACAAATTATTACCACAGGAAGAGAAAGAGGCATGACATTTTTGCTTTGTATATATTTGCACTGCACAAATCATTTAGACTGTAATGAAATGGTAAATGTGGTATTGTCTAACTGTGTGATTTTATGCTGAAGTCAGTTTATATAGTGGCTTGTTTTAGGAATGGAAGCAACATGGTTAATGGGCCATTGTGGTCAATAAGTATGCCCTGTTGCAAAGGATTCCATCCCACATTGAGCATCATTTACAATTATGCATTTAGCTGATGCTTAAGGCCTTATGTGGGGTATCTGTTTTTCCCCCCAAGCTTTTTCCTTGCCTTTCAATCACTACCTACAACAGCAGGTGGCAGTAGAAACTCACTTTTTCTAAACTAATTAACCTCGGATTGAATGGCAATGCAGTACTTTTTGTCTTCATTTTCGTCTTTTTAAAAATATCCTTGTTAAGATCAAAGATGAACAAAGACAATACATATTTATGTAAATATTTAAGTGTTTAATTACAAGAAACATTGGTATTTTAGGAAGAGAACAATTATGATTTTATAGAAATGCTTACTGTATGTGAAGATATTTTAAAACAACATGATTTAAAAGGTCTGAATTTATTCAAGTTTACAAATGTGGCAGATTTTTCTGCTTCTTTCCTCGAATGAGCACCGAGCAAGGATCGGATTGCACTGCTGCACGTGACCCAGGAATCTTTGACCTCTGACTATTTTAAGTAGTCTCTAAATAATGTTCAAACAATTATATGTATTTCTATTTAATAATTATATTATATAAACGTTGTAGCAATATAATTTGCATGATTCCACCAAGTTTGGCAAGCATAAAAAAAATGCAATAACCTAAAAAAAAAATCGCAAGAACGTTAGTTTGGCGGATCATAGAAGACTACCTCAAAATGTTTTACCCGTCAGAACTTTGAAGTCCACAGGTTTGTTCCCACAGTGGTAGAGGGGGAGGAGGGGCTCCTCAACTCGTGAATGCAGATGGTCGTGTCTCCAGTAACTCTCTGTAAAGAGCGGCTCGTACGCTCAGTGGTTGTTACTGCGTGTTGCTCTGTAATTAATCGCGTTCAAGTTGTCTTTGCAATGGCCCCGTACTTTTAAGAGGAAGGATTTTCGTGTGGGAACCGCTCTCTCTGAGAAAGCTTCGCTGGAGAGCGCACTGGACTGTATCTGCTCGGACTGGATGCTTCCCAGTAACTACCGAGCGTCAGCTAGACTTCAAGCTCAGGCGCTGCTGGTCGATCTGAGTCCGCAGGAGAGCAACGATGATGCGCACTAATTCACATTCAACTTAAAGCCATTGTATTTCTGAGCATTTTGGATTAACACAGTTTCTAAAGTGAATATGGGTCCTGTTTGGATCCTTCTAACCGTTTTAATTGGATACATCACTAGCTTGCCCGGAGCACAAGGTTGGTGTGTTTCTGTTATCGTATTTTTCTGAATTCATTGGTATTAAATAATATAGATAAAACTCGCAGAGCAGCGCTCATGCCTTTTTTCAAATGTTAGTTGCAATAAAAAAGATTTACAAATGTGGATAAATCAGTTTGACCCGTGGGTAGAAATATGCGATAGAAAAATCCCAATGTGCAATAGAGAGTCCTATAATATTAAATAACTATGACCAGGATGTCTCGTGTTGTTAATGAAGCGGTGCCCGCATCCTGGATCTGTTATCTTGATCTTCCCACATCAATTTGATGCATTTGCATAAATTCGCTATAATTCACTAGCTAGTTATTATTGAGAAGTTGTTTGACAGTAGACATTATTGCCATTGTTTCTCAAGATATACGTGTATTTCTTGAGGAAAGCATGCTTTCTTTGAGAAGTCAAACTTAATAACACACAAGTTAACTTCATCTTCACAAGATTTTTCATGATTACCTATCTATTGCAATTTTTTTTATGAATGTAAACTTTTATTTTAAATATTTGTTTTCTGATTTGCCTGAATATTTAAGGGTCTTTCAATTATTATTCCCATCTGTATTTGTGTTAACATTAAAACTGAGCACGATTATAACATGCTGACATCCTTTTCTCTTTACAGCCTTTGAGGGTCAACCATTTAATTTCATTAATGATCCTTGTGACAGTCTTTTATGTTCTTTCACATTGAGCAACAACAAGGCCATGTCCAAAACATTACCGAACACATGCTTGCCATGACTGTGACATTTGTCGACAAGTAGCCTAGTCATGAACTTGTCAATTAGACTGCAAGTGAAAGCAGATATATCGATCATTTTCCACTCTTGTTCACCTCATTTTCTTCATCCACAGGATGTGTCCATCAAGGCTCATTGTTTGCGGTATGTATCCATTCCTCTTCTTATTTTAATTTCCTTTTAATCTGATTAATGTACTTGTGTTGCGATCTGGGTCTTTAAATAATAATCCTGGCCCATTTATGCAAGACATTGTGTTGTTAATTATTTAGAGGCCCATTATCAGCACTGGCATTGAAAGGATTCACATGATAAAGTATGAGTCAGAAAAGGTCTCACAGTCACTACAGATGTATTTGAGGAGAAGTGCCTCATAAATAATGAACATGTGCTGACTTTGTGAATGGTAAAGACGATGAGAGATGGTCTACAGTAGAATCAGGGATTCTCAATGATCAATTGATTGAGTTGGAGGTAAACTCTGCAGGAACCTGGATCTCGAGGGCCGGGCAGAGTTGAGAACTCTTGGTCTAGATTATGTATCTTGAGAAATGGAAAGAAACCTTATATTCAGCTGTCTCTTCTACAGCTCAGTGTAAATTGCAAGGCAACATTCAGATTCCCATGCTGTTTGTGGTTGTGAATGATGAGACTGCCCTTTTGTTGTTCATTCTGCAGAACTAATGGTTTGGATGTTAACGTGTGTGTAATTTTGAAATTCATCCATGGTTACTTGCAGGAATAGTGACATTGTAAGTGCACAGAAACACTTTTCTTGTAGAACACAACCTTCATTGAACTGTGGTGCACAACAGGTTTTCTCTGTGGTTTAATGGAGAGTAATGACACATCTCTGTCGCTGCTATTGTGTAATGACAGTAATTAAAAGTTGTGTAAACACAGCAGCAGGATTTCTTCCTTCGCTCCCTGAGAACTGGGAATGGAAGTGAATGGTATGTGTGCATTATTATCTATAATATAGCTCCTCATGGGATCCAAGAGGCTTTGTGGGGAAAGGGGGGGGGGGGGATTTGGGATGTCGGTCATGGACAGGTTGAGACATGCTGGAGGGAGTCAGGAAGAGGCTCTTTGGAGTTCAAAAGAAAAGTCAGCCAAAACACCTGGACAAGGAGCCAAAGAGTCCTGAAATGGAAAAAGAAAGGATTTAAGTAGCAATTATGACTCCAAACTCTTTTCAGAAGTTCTTAGCAAAATCAAAGCACTAGTTTAGATAACAAGTGAATGGTTAAACCCAGTCAAAAAACTTGGTATGCAAAAAAAAGAAAAAGAAAAAAATTATTGGTGTATTAGAAATATTGGTAACACTTTCTGTGAAGCCTGTATCTATAATACATTATAAGAGTATAATATTCTTAAGGCATTATAATGAATGCATAATTACATATACATACATACATATATATATATATATATATATATATATATATATATATATATATATATATATATATATATAAACATCATCTCATTATAACAGTTATTATAACAACAGTTTTTATGCATTATAATATTGACTTATTTGTGGTTATAGCCTTTAAAATTAGGATTTATAATACACAATGAACACAATGTCACAGTGTCTGGGTTGTGTCCCTGGGTTTCCACTAGATGTCCCCCTTTCTCACGGTGTCTGTCACCTTATCACTTCCTGTTCCCTTATTTGGTCACCTTCCTCCTTGTTAGTAATTGATTGTTCCCCACCTGTCTCCTGTTCCCTCATGATCCTTCTGTGTATTTATACCCGGTCTGTCTGAGTCTGTGTTACGGAGTCCTTGTTTAATGTAATGTTAATTCATGTCCTTCAGTTCTTGCCCTTGCCTTGCCTTGCCTTGCCTTGCCTTGTCTTCTTGTTTGGTTTATGTTTGGATGGATGTTTTTGGTTTCGACTCATGCCTGGACTGTTTACCCTTTGGATTTGCCCTTTAATAAAGTCACATACCTGCACTTGGATCTCTCCGTGTTTCTTGTATCACCAGACGTAACAGAAGGACTCCGTCACACAGGGAACCAGCGGTATGTCGTTTTTCCGTTCCCCAGCCAAGATGGTGGAGCGGCGAACCAAGTACCTTCGGTTGATCGCCCTCCGCCAAGAGGGCAATGAGGTGGGTGCCCTGGCACAGGTGTTCTGGTCCCTGGCCGAGGGCATGGAATACAATGACGCAGCCCTTAAAGACTATTTTAATGGCGGGCTGGATGATCCAGTGTCTCAGGAGGAGATGGCGCAGTTAGAGACACTGGAATTCTGGGAATTCGTGCGCTACCTGCAGCATCGGCTTCGGTGGGATGCCCCAGCCACTTCTGTCTCTTCCGGCGGGGTGGTCGTCAGCCCAGCACCACTGCCCAGGATGGCAACCAGCCAAGCGCCACAACCCAAGATGGCCGCCAGTCCAGCACCACTGCCCAGGATGGCTACCAGCCAAGCGCCACAGCACAAGATGGCCGCTAACCCAGCGCCAATGCCCAAATTGGCCACCGTTCCAGCGCCACAGCCCAAGATGGCCGTCAGCCTAGCGCCACAGCACAAGATGGCTGCTAACCCAGCGCCAATGCCCAAATTGGCCACCAGTCCAGCGCCACAGTACAAGATGGCCGCCAGTCCAGCACCACAACCCCAGATGGCCGCCAGCCCAGCACCACAGTACAAGATGGCCGCCAGCCCAGCACCACAGTACAAGATGGCCGCCTGTCCAGAGTCATGGCCCAAGATGGCTGCTTGCCCAGCGCCGCTGCACAGGATGAGAGTCTCAGCTGACCCTCCAGAGTCGAGTCAGGTGCCAGTGGACCCTCCAGAGTCGAGTCAGGTGCCAGTGGACCCTCCAGAGTCGAGTCAGGTGCCAGTGGACCCTCCAGAGTCGAGTCAGGTGCCAGTCACCGCTGACCCTCCAGAGTTGAGTCAGGTGCCAGTCACCGCTGACCCTCCAGAGTCGAGTCAGGTGCCAGTCACCGCTGACCCTCCAGAGTCGAGTCAGGTGCCAGTCACCGCTGATCCTCCAGAGTCAGGGCTAGTCACCGCTGATCCTCCAGAGTCAGGGCTAGTCACCGCTGATCTTCAGGGACTGAGTCAAGTCACCGCTGATCTTCAGGGTCTGAGTCAAGTCACCGGTGATCTTCAGGGACTGAGTCAAGTCACCGGTGATCTTCAGGGACTGAGTCAAGTCACCGGTGATCTTCAGGGACTGAGTCAAGTCACCGGTGATCTTCAGGGACTGAGTCAAGTCACCGGTGATCTTCAGGGACTGAGTCAAGTCACCGGTGATCTTCAGGGACTGAGTCAAGTCACCGGTGATCTTCAGGGACTGAGTAAAGTCACCGGTGATCTTCAGGGACTGAGTCAAGTCACCGGTGATCTTCATGAACTGAGTCAAGTCACCGGTGATCTTCATGAACAAAGGCAAGTCACCTCTGATCTTCATGAACAAAGGCAAGTCACCATTGATCTTCATGAGCAAATGCCAGCACCAATCTTCTGGAGTCCAGTAAGGACACCAGGGAATTACCAGAGTTTCGTCGTCCCGTTGGTCCAGCCGCACGGATGATTTGCTCCGCCTTGGGGGGCTCTGGTCCTGACCACATGGCTGTGGTGGTCTTCTGCTCCACCCTGGGGGCCTTCCGCCCTGACCACACGGCTGTGGGGGTCTTCCGCTCCGCCCTGGAGGACTCTGGCTTCGTCCACAAGGACGTGGTGGTCTTCTGCTCCGCCCTGGGGGGCTTCCGTCCTGACCACACGGTTGTGGTGGTCTTCTGCTCCGCCCTGGGGGGCTTCCGTCCTGACCACATGGTTGTGGTGGTCTTCTGCTCCGCCCTGTTGTTTTTTGTTTTTGTGTTCACTCCTGTCCCTGTTCCTCTCTGTCAGTCTGGCCCTCCGTCCCTCCCCCTGAACCTCCTCCGGTCCTCCTCCCTCTTGGTCTCCCTGTTTGGTGTTCACACTTCTGGTGTCTGTTCCCCATGTTTTTCTTTTCTGGCCCTCCGTCCCTCCCCCTGAGCCTCCACCTGTCCGCCTCCCTCCTGGTCTCTGTTTGTGTCTGTCGTGGAGCGTCTGGGAGCCGCTCCGTAGAGGGGGGGTACTGTCACAGTGTCTGGGTTGTGTCCCTGGGTTTCCACTAGATGTCCCCCATTCTCACGGTGTCTGTCACCTTATCACTTCCTGTTCCCTTATTTGGTCACCTTCCTCCTTGTTAGTAATTGATTGTTCCCCACCTGTCTCCTGTTCCCTCATTATCCTTCTGTGTATTTATACCCGGTCTGTCTGAGTCTGTGTTACGGAGTCCTTGTTTAATGTAATGTTAATTCATGTCCGTCAGTTCTTGCCCTTGCCTTGCCTTGTCTTCTTGTTTGGTTTATGTTTGGATGGATGTTTTTGGTTTCGACTCATGCCTGGACTGTTTACCCTTTGGATTTGCCCTTTAATAAAGTCACATACCTGCACTTGGATCTCTCCGTGTTTCTTGTATCACCAGACGTAACACACAATGCATCCACTTCACTTGCAATGGATTATATTTCCCATAGTTATTATGCATTATAAGTCTCATATCTTGCCATTGTTAACTTTTTACTTTACTTAAAACAGGCAAAGACCACTTACAAACAATAACAACAACAACAATAATAATAAAAATAAAAATTTAATGTTTTCTTAAACAATTAGATATCTGATCAAATGAATGTATAATATGGCACATTTGATTTGAACTATATTTAATGCAATATCAGTAAGATACTGTACAGTTCTTAAATAATGTCAGGATATGAGATTATAATCCATTATAAATAAAGTGGATTTAACATGGTGATTATTGCGTGTTATTATCAAATAAATAATCAAGTTATAACTACAAATAAGGACATTTTATGAAGGATTATATTTGTTGTTATAATTATCTATGAGATGAAACATCATAAGTTTTATAATGCGTTCTGCAGTCATTATGATGTGTAAAGAATACCCTTGCATTGTGTTGCAAAATGGGCTTCATAGAAAATGTTACCAAAATGTTAATAAGATTTAATTCTGTAATACAGCTTTCTTCAGATTGCTAATTATGTGTTTTGTGTTCACCTTTTAACCCTTTTTTTTTGATGACAGTGAAGGAAAGTGAAGGTACACCATACTGTTCAAAAGTATGGGGTCAGTATAATTTTTGTTTGGAAGAAATACATGAATTCAGCAAGGTTGCTTTAAATTGATCAAAAGTTACTGTAAAGCATTTATAATGTTACAAAAGATTTCTATTACAAATCAGTTATGTTTATTTGAATCCTGATTTTTTTTAGCACAGTTTCCACAAGAATGTTAAGTAGTACAACTTTTTAAAATTTTGACAATAAGAAGAAATGCTTCTTGAGAACCAAGTCAGCAAATTAGGATGATTTCTTAAGGAATCATGTGACACTTAACATTCCTTGCATTGCCTCCAAGCAATCGAAATGTAGGGCAACTCAAGAATAGAATCAACTAAACAGAGAAATGATACAAATTTTGCTTGTTTGATTGGGTTTAAAATAAAATATTTAGCTAATTTTAACATATCTACAATTTATCTGGAGAACAAATAGAAAGTAATGGGAGTGAAATAAATTTTAAAATTGAACAAATTGGTAATTACCTACAGTCTTTGAAAGTTACTTTGTAACTAAAGATAGATGGTTCTAAACTATTTGAACCATATATCCTTAGTTATCTTGTTTATGGATTTTATTTCGTCAGTTAACCTACAATTGATGTTCAGTCTGGTGCTTTCATGCCACCCACGATGTCTTTCAGTATGATAGTCATGATCTTCAGAGGATAAAGCCCTGGGCTTCGTGACCTCAAGACACATGGGGGTCCTCCCCATTTTAAACCTCATTAGGTTGTTTTTCTAATGTTCACATGCCATCTTTACTTTTACAGCTGGTTATTTATTACTTGGCCTGTTTTATTATTTCTCAATGCACCTGAATCTGAAGTTGAACCCTAATCCTGCAGATTTGTACACGGAAACATGCAAGAAACACTTCATAGAACTGTTATTCTCTGTTGCTAGTAGTTACAAACCCTTTTGGATTTTATTTCTACAAATATCATTTGTGGTGAGCAGCAGTGCCTGTCTATTCATGCTCCGTTATTGAGTGTGGTGTTTCACATGCTTTCCTGCTGTGAATTACTTCACATGGGCTTTAAATGTGTAATACTGCAGTCCTTTAGGTACCAAATTGGCTTTGACCCCTTTCTGGCCCACTGAACACATAAAATTTTGCCCCACTGATTGAGCTAAACAGTAATATGACAAAGAAATTGGGTAAAAAGCATGAGGGGATAAATGAAAAGTGGCTTAGCAGTCTTTAAATTCCTGGATCCAGGACTTCCTGGATGCTCAAACAGAGAACAGATTTTGAATGGGTCTTCAAGCATGCATACAGATGCTTGTTTAAAGCAAACACTTCAAACAGGCTGAACTGTCTGAAACTTCTGCAAACAGCTAGTTCTGGCTTGACTATTTCTGAGTTGTTTGTCATCTCCTTTTGTTCCTCAGTTCACTCCGAGTGATTATCTTACGGCTCTAAGTTGAAGCGTGTTTGCTTCTTTGTCTAACGCTGTGGACAAATTGCTAGTTTTAAACGGTGTGCATTCTTAAACATGACCTCACAGGAACTAATTTTTGGAGTCAGGAGGCCATGGAGGATCAGGAGTCTAAGGAGGCTTACAGTAGCTGGCTCGACCACGGGTATATTCAGTCCCCCCCAAAATGATTGGGGGAAACAAGTTATCCTGGGGGGGGGGGGGGGGGGGTGCTTACGAGGAGCTGGCACTGGAGGGTGCTCTGGAGAAGCAGGCACAGCAAGGCATTTTCAAGGAGCGGGCACTGGAGCAGACTCTGGGGCTTGGATGAGGGCTGTAAACAGTCTATTCCTCCTCATCCTCCCTTGGTTACGGCTGAATTGGGTGGCCGGAGGGCCAGACTCGGGAACGACTGGCTGTGGGGTTCCGGATTGGGTGCTCTTCAGACACCGGATGACTGCCTCCTTTCAGTCAAGGTTGGTGCTGTCTGGGAGCTCCGTTGGGCAATGGCGAGTAATCCCAACCAGGAAAAGCATCATGAGTCCCCCCCCCCCTTCTTAAGGGAGCTGGCGAGGGCAAGCGGCACGAACGCCCTCACAAAGACTATCGGGTCGGGGCTTGCCTCAGTCATGGCGATAAACTTCACTCGTTCCTCCATTTGGGGCAGGGAGAAACGGACAGAACGAAAAACCAATACACTAATAAAAAAAGAAAACACTGGTAGAAGGGGCACCGCTTACTTTGTCTTAGCCTGCCGTTCTGTCACACTACACTCAGGGACAAGAACGAAGAAGAGAGGAGACACAGGAGAATTACCATAGAACAGTGTTTAATCACTTACAGGAATCAAACCAGGAATCACCCGGAGTGCAGGGGGAAATGACATTTATAACAGCAGACAAGAATCCCTGGGAAACACAGGGTTTAAATGCACAGACACCAGTAGGACACACCTGGAAGCAAATGAACTAATAATTAAACAGAGCTAGAAACTAATTCACATAACGAGGACAGAAACAGGAAAAAACAATTAAGGAAAACATGAACATACACGTGACAATAATACTATTCTGAACTGGAACATAAAAGAAGATATTTTATTTAAGAATGTTGGGAACCAAACAGTTTTGGTGTCCACTGCCCATTGACTTTTATTGTATAGACAAATCTCTGAGACCTTTTTTCATACAGGTGAAGGTGGGTTAATGTGGACAGAATGTAAATGTTTGGTTGAACTATCCCCTTATGATTTTCCAGGTAGGAATTTCAAGCAGAATTGGAGTGAAAATTGATTTTCCTGAATTTAATTCCTGGATTCAAGTTGAATTTCAATTGATGTAGAAAACTTGATGAAGAATTTCAATTGTTTTGAATGTAAGGAGGAAGATTTGATTCAAGCTAATTTTTAAGTAGAAAATTTAAGTTTATTAAATGTTTAGTAAATGTTTAAATATTTATAGGGTAGGGAGAAAGAAATATAGATGGATGTTTTGCTGGGTCGCATGAGCAAATGTTTATTAGGCTTCTATGTTTGACTTGGTTTTTCCTAGGGGTTAAGTGTTGTATAAGATGTCTTGAGAAACAAACACTAGAAGATAACTCCTGAGTTTGGCTACCTGTCGCTCTCCCTTAAGTGCAGCTGCTGGCAGAAGTCAAATCACCGGCAGTCAGAATAATTCATGTTCAGACACGATTGATTCTGACATTTAGGATTCAACACTTTATGCACTACAGGTTCATCCCCTGATGATCCACCACAGGCTGGAGCTTTCAGCAATGGAAGACTACTGTTGTGCATGATGAACTGATAAGCTTCATTTCAAAGGTCAACCTAAAGGCGGTTTCACACAGTGCGATGCGATAAAGTAATGCGAATCAAAGATGAATGGTGCTTTCACACAGAGCTCGAAACTATTGTGTGCCTAGTGCTAATTCACGCCTGCATGCTAGGTGGCGCTGACCCGTAATGCATTTTTCTTCATGTAGTGTATGTATCTCATCTTCATTAGGTCTATTTGCTTTCTTATTTCTTGTGTAGACAAATGTTTTTTCTTTATAAAATATACGGAAGAGCAAGAGATATGATTACATGATTGACAGGTCTAGAGTGAATGCACTCTAAAACTCGCGCTCGAAGAAAATAGACGGTGCTCTTCAGATCACATAATGAAGTGTTCTTTATACAGAATACCATGTGAGAATATATATAACTCAACATCCACTCTTTTCTCTTGCGGGGAAAAAATCCTCTTAATTAATTAATTAATTTTTTACGCTTGTGCTCAATACAGTCTTCTGAGCTTTTAGTGCCACCGTGTCGACCTTTTGGGTAACAGCGGTTGCTCTGCTCATGTGATGTCAGGCTCAAATCTTATTGGATGGTCCGTGTTTTTGCTTTGCGAAATAGAAAAGATTCATTGTACTGGTTAAAAAAAAAAAAACTATTGCATTTTCGGTATGTGAATGTTCACGGTCTATGTGGTAGCATTCATAGAAATCTATTGTTTTATTCCAGCGCGTTATTGCATCCGCTTTTTCACACTAAGTGTTGAAAGGCCTTAAAGTTTAATTACTCATAAAGTCTTTAATATTAAGATGTGCCACGTCATGTCAGAGATTCAACATCTCCTTGTGGTTATCTGCACATCTGTGACTTCACCTTTGCTATTGTTTCTGTTGTGTTTTTGAACATGGCTCCCTCTGTGAATTCCATGGAGACAAGCGGAGGTAAAGCAACAGAGGTGGGGAAAGATGGTAGCCTGAGGAAAGACAGCCAGACGGGGCCTGTTTCTGGCTCCAGCCTTCTCCCCCCTCAAGTGCCTGATTTTGGATCTTGCTCATGTTCTCCTGTTCAGTGGTAAAACAAAGTCTTCACGGTGTGGCCTGCCACACAAGACGTCAGGACTGAGTTTGTACTTGTTTTGTTGGAAAAAAGGGATCTTCACACATCGAATCTACAGGTCTTGGTGAAAGTCCCAACTGATAACAAGGGATCTAACATCAAGCCTCAGCCAAGGAAACGATCTTCCAGTTCCATGTTCTTTAGCAGTGTGTGATAATGAACTTAACTAGAGGCAAGCCCCTGGCAGGTTCATGCAACAAAATAAGTAGTTTTTATAATCAGCATAAATTCAATCCAGGCTGGCATTTATGAAAGTAATTTAGGCATGATTTGTGATAAAATTAAGGTGCGAGATCCTTATCTTAATGGTGTCTTGGAGTTTTATTACAAAGCTCCTTTTTCAGATTGTTGAATGGAAACTCCTGAGATGTTTGGCTGGTTTAAAGGGAACTCTGGTGTCTGGTATGGAAATATCAATTCGCCTCCTGAATGCCCCATTACCTCCGGTGCCATTTTAAATGGTTTTGCAATGCTTTATCAAACTTAAACTACTTTAATAGCAGGACTCTTCTGTAAATTAAAGACGTCCCAAATCACTGCTATCATATGCACTGCAATCAAAAGATTAAACATCTAAAACAAAAGATAAAACAGGTTTTTTAAGTGTGTTTTGGTAAAAACATTGAGTGGATGCACAATTGTGTATGTTTAATGTGTTATATCGTGTAAATACTGTGTAATGTTTTTCAGTGCTAATCTGGAAAGGTAGTTTAGTAGCGTGTAGCTGATACTTGAAACTGAAAATTAAATTCAGAGCTTTTGGATTGGTTGCACTAACCTGTGATGTTTCTAGAGCATCTGAAGCATTTTAAGAGGTTCCATTATCTATGGTTTTTTGCTTGTCTTTTGCGTTAGATTTGTGTGGGCTAAATGTTCTTTTTTTAAAGGGTTCATATGATGCTTTTTAAAATATCATTGTTTTGTGTATTTGGTGTAATAGTATGTTGACATGCTTTCATGTTCAAAAAACACATTCTTTTTAAAATAATGTACATTATTGTATGTCCTCTATGCCCCGCCTCTCTCAAACGTGTTGTTTTATACAAAGTCCCTCCTTCCTATAAGCGCAGTCTGCTCTGATTGGCCAACTGACCCAGTGCTTTATGATAGGCCAAACACAACAAGCACTCATCAGAAATCTCTCTCGGTCATCCTTACAGGAATTTGTCCATAAAATGCGTTGCTGTTCTGTTATAACTTGGAAGCAATCTTAAAGATTCCTAAATTGCATCTACTTTTGGAAGGCCAAATAAAGCTCTTTTGCTTTCACCTAGATACACACAGCATCTCCCTGACATGTCTGCTTCAATACTAACTGAGGTTACTGGAACCACGCCTTCTTTCTTTGCGTGAACATTTGGGCGCCATTACGCAAATATTTCCACGTAGTTACGCAGATATGTGGGAGCATCTTAACTTTGATAAAGAATATATCTTTGGATTTGAGACTTTAGTCTTGACAACTTTACAGATCTTCTTTATGCACCAAGAGCTTTTAACACTCCAAAGAGAAAGGAAAAATTGAAATCGCTATTTTTTTTGACCCCTTAAAGAAGCTATTCAAAATGAACATTTCTGAAATTGAATGTAAGAAACTGAGTTTGTCTTGTGTTTCTCATAATTAACGGGCGCTGCCATTCAGAAGTTCTCTTATCATCTCTTATCATCCAGGCATTTATTTGAGTAACAACAGAAGCATTGTGAAAAATTACAATTTAAGTAACTGTTTTAATTTTTTTATTTTATGGAATCTGTAATACTTTTTCTGAATGCTATGATAAATATAACTTTCAAAAGAACAGCATTTATTTAAAAATAGAAAGCTTTTGTAACATTATCAGTGTTTTTTCTTTCACTTTTAATCAATTTAATACATCTTTGCTGAATAAAAGGATAAAACTAAATTTTGAACAGAAGTCTAGCACAAGTATACAATTATTATTAATTTTTTTTACATTAAAATTTTCCAGATTTTTTCTGCTAGACCACCTCCCCCATCGAAAAGACCCCAGGGTGTTTCTTTAAGAGTTGGATGAGAATTAAAAAGACGTGGGGGGTTCAGATCAGCACAATGGAGTAGGCAGGTTAAGTGAGTGTCTAAAGGTTAGTGACCTTTACACCATGGACCTTCTCGTAAACCACTCTAATGTGGGGGTCAAACTTTGACAGGAAGTGTGTAAAAGGTGACTATGTACTGCCTCTGAGGAACAACCATCTTTTTATTTTAAGATTCCTCCGGTTTCCTTTTGTCATTAAACTTTTCAAAGATTAGGAAATCATATGCTCAGCTACAGAAGCTGTCTTTACAAAAATGAAAGGAGATCAAAGCTTGTCCTCAGCTGTACTAGTTGTGATTGGGTAAAGGTTAGAGAGGGTTTTTAGCAGCCAGCCGCCCAGTAAGCCCTGAAGCCCCTGCTTGTCAGTGGTGTGTAGTTGATGCTACAAAGTACAAACAAACCTGTGGGTGTATTAATAGAAATCAGTTGCATCTGTTTGGGGTCATGTTGCCCATGCCTTCCCTTTGGACACAGGCATACTTTATCTTGTCTGCTGGAAATAGCAGATGGCCTCCAACTTCTTTCTTATGTGGACTCGAGTCAGCAAAGTGTGCTTACATTTGTGGCAGGCAGGCGGGTACAAGCCCCTCTGATTGTTCACTGCCCTCCACACACAGAGATCCAGAGACACCATTAATCTCATCAGTTCAAAGCTGCCATCCCCCGCAAGCGCAGTTCAACAGCCAAACCCACTAAGGCTGTGTTTTCCCCACAGTTTTCACACTTCCAGTAGGATAAATGAAGATAGACAGGTTGGAATTGTTTACACCTGGTGTTAATGTCTCAGGTGATCTGATCACAGGTGGCCCGCCAAGACAGATTGCACTAATGCCAGACATAAACAGCCGTGCATTATCGGGCATTAAGTGTGGCTTTTTCATTGTCTGTTAAACGTGACATTATTTCTAGTTGGCCAAATTATTGTTGAATAACTGATGAAACTAGAAGACAATAAAGGTTTATCTCTGTTCTTAAAGACATCTCGGATTCATCTTGGTTTATCTTATAATTTTCATAATAAAGTAAATTTATAATCCATTGCTAATAGACATATCCTTTATTACAGTATAGAATATATTTGGCTCATTCTGTGATAAAGAAGCCACATCAGATCAGAAATTAAATGGGATACATTTTTAAATGCATTTTTTCCCTCTGTGTTTTGGTTTTCTGTCCACATTGAGACAGCGTTTTTGTTCTGCAAAAACTGAGCTTTTTGAAGACATGACAGATACATTTGAAAACGGCATTTTTGCATTGTTATATGGACTGTGAAACCGGTGTGTTTAGTCATGTCACGCATATTGTTCTGATAGTTATCTGTTAATATCTGTATTGTGCCTGTTATGTGCTATTCACTTTCACACTGTTGCTAACGCTATGTTTATTTTTGCACTCTTATCAAAGTCTTGCAAAGATGACCGAAGATTACTCGCAATTGCTGTCCTGTGGCAAAAACATTTTTTGCATTTGCATTTTATAGCGAACATATAATGGTGATTGTGTGCAACCAGTATGCATTAGTGAATAGTGAGATATTTAGCTAAATTAAATAGAGCCCGACCGATATATCGGCCGGCCGATATAAGCTAATTGCATTTAAATCGGCATCGGCATTTATAACGGCCGATGAAACATGAGAAACAGAGTCTCATGCTTCACTCATGTTATGAGTGTTGCATAGTGTGCCCACCAGAGGGAGCTCTGCAGCTCCAGAGTTAACAACAGCGCCAGAAGTCCACTACAGAAGAAAGCGATCAGCCAAGGAGATGAAGGAGATGTAACTTATGGCGCGTTTCCACCGAGTGGTACGGTACGGTACGGGTCGATACGGGTCGGGTCTGTTAACCATGATTTGGCTAGCGTTTCCACCGCCAACAGTACCCTTACTTGATAGGCGTGGTGTATTCCAGAAAGTACTGTTTTGACGGTGAGTCTGTTGTTCGTCATGTGAAATGATTGTAGATTTAGTTCATACCCTGTATATAAAAACTGTGTGGTAGTTCTAGCTAACGGTCCTATCATTATCACTTCTAAATATTCTGTAACATCACTTACAGCCGCTAATGCATTGCTATATTAGATTAGCCACAAAGCTAATACCATGTTTATCAGTGGAAGAGCGCGAACGTTAATAGGAGGTCAAACTATAACGTTAGCGTTTAACTTATTCTTATTCTATTGCGGTGTGTTTCCCACATAATGACCGCGTAATTGGGCCTTTCACACAGGACACGGTATGCACGGCGCTTGCCGCTGGGTTCAGCGTTGCCCTTCAGATACAACGTGATTTGCGCTGCGCTATGGCGTAGGCGGAGTTTTAAAAACGTTTAGCGGGAGCTCTTTCATAGTCTGTTGTTCCTCCTTTCGGAGCAAACACGTATCTGTCCCATTGTAAGAAGCGAGCGATAGCGCTAGTCCTGCTGATGAGAATTAAGAGAGATGCAAGGAAGAAGAGGCTACCCTCAGGTCCAGAGAACAATTTGGTGAATTCAGGCTGGTTACGTTACTCTAACGCTAATAGCTTCCTTTTTAGCAGGCCCCTTAAATGCTTTCTATTAACTTGTTTGAAGGTGGTTCTTCTCAAAATTGACAGCGGTGTGTTCATGACACTAACGTTAACCATTCAACTTCGAATTGATTCCGTAATCTTGCGGTAATAGTAGGCAAGATGTTCTGTGAGAGCAAATATAGTGTAGTTACAGTAACTACAGTAGGTGCGTCAGAAATGATTAAACCAGAGGGGACATGTAAATAAATGTGAGCTGAACTAGCGCTTTTTTTTTTTTACATATTGTTTCAAAGCAGCTTTACAGACATAACAGGAAAATGTTGAAATAATATTGTTAAATATAAGTAGGTAATACCTATTGCTTGACAAATAAAAAATATATATATATTTCACATTTTTGCCTATGTAGGAGATCCCAGTTTATTATTATTATGATTCTAATGATGACATGAGTAATGATACATGGTGATATTATTAATACACATGCTTATTCTTTCTCTGTCTCTCTTTCTGCCTACAGATGGCTGAAAAAGGTGAATGCTGTAGCAGCAAAGTGTGGGACTACTTCTGCAAATACTTTAACTTTAGTATTATAATTTATTTACAGTACACACACAGACTGTTAAAACCAGCTTCAACTGGAAGAAAGTAAAAGTGTTAAATGTTTAAAACCAGACTGTTTTTTGATCATTAAAAAATATATACTTTTGATGTGCAATTGTTTAGTAATTGAGACTGTAATCTAAGGCTTTTTTTTAAACATAATCCATTCTGGAAAATGGTTTATACAGCCCACATACATAGAACAGGCAGATATTTTGCTATTGAATGTTGTGTAAGTGCAGTTTATAGGAAATGGGTCTAATATCCAGATTATTTTTAAAATCAAAATATCGGCTTATAAATCGGCTCTTTTCAAGTTAATATCGGCATCGGCCCCCAAAAATCCATATCGGTCGGGCTCTAAAATTAAATGATACTGCCAGAAGAATAGCTTGAGAACTTTATAATGTTTGTATCATCTCAATCAGCTCAAGTTATTTTCTCAAGGTTCCATATGTAATCATAATCATAAATGAGTGTAAGGCCGATGAGTTGTCTAGTAGTTCAGGCAACTCACTCAATAGCCATGCGAGAATCCTTTTCTATCCTTTGATATTCTCTTTCTCTGTGGCACAGTGCTCTCCTGATGTCTCTGCATTGAAAGGAATGCTCTTGTTCTTTGTGTCACCTGTCTTTACTCTCCGGTCCAGGGCTGGCTAATGGCCAGTCTCTGTGCTACAGGATGATTTGCAGGTAGACAGCGTTGTGAACTTCTAGTGCTCAATTTCTTTGCGTTCCCTGTGGTTAACCCACAGCTGTCTTTGTCTCACCACCTGTCTTTTCCTCTTCTCCTCTCATGTCATCCGTTTTAACATCAAACGAATGCTACACTTAGTGTTATGACAGTTATTGTAAGCAGTGCAAAACACCTGGATAGAGTCTGTTGGGAGTCTTAATGGGGAAAACTGTCATTTGCAGCAGAAAGATTATGGGAAAAAAGAGAAGTACGGAAGGGGAGGGCAATCCTTCAAGGTATTTTCAGAGGCAAGTGCTGATCTGTCATTAGCTCTGACTCTTTTGTAATTTCTCAGGCGTGTGGGTGAAAATTACCATTTGCGTGATCGACATGGTACACGGTCTGAGAATGTTTATGGGAAATGTAATTCATCTATAGAAGATTTGCTTTTCAGTTATTTCACTTGCTTCAGGGCTTCATAGAGTAGTTCAGATCATATTTTAGGGGTTATGGATGGTGACCAGAAAATCAAAACCTTGCAAGGTTCATATTTTCACTTTGATATACTCGGTTGCTCTGTGCTGAACAGGTGTTTGAAGAAAAATGTTGCTGAATTGATCAGTGTAGTGAAAGCGTTTAAGCTTTCTCTACAGTAAGTGATGAAGAACAAGGCTTCAGCGAACTCTTTTCTTATGGGGAAGACTTGGACAACACGTTTACTTGATAAGCTGGATCCAGGTGTGATGCAGGTGTGTCATCCCTTTCAAATATTTTTATGGAGCAGCTCGATGACTCATGTCATGCATATATAGGTTTTTTTTTTTTTTTTTTATTCAGCATGGCCATTAAATGACAATAAAGACATTTATGAAGCTATAGAATAATTCAATTTATATACAAAGACTTTCATTATATGTACCATAATTTTCCACAAAAATATTAAGCAGCCCAACTGTTTGTAACATATAGATAATAATGAGAAATGTTTCTTGAACACCAGATAAGCATATTAATGATTTCAATGTGACACTTAAGATGGGAGTATTAAGTGCTGAAAATTCAGCTTTGCCATTATAGGAATAAGTTATGTTTAAAAAAAAAATATTAAAATAGAAAAAAGTTCTTTTAATTTGTAATAAGTCTTCACAGTTAGTGTTTTTACTGTATTTATGATCAATTGAATGCAGGGTGAGCAAAAGAGACTTATTTCAAAAACATTTAGGCCTACTTCTAAACACAAACAGTTTAATGCAGTTCATTCACAGCATCTAAATATGTAATTCTGATGTTTTTTACTGCTGTGGCACTGTAAATGATGCAGCTATGGTACAAAATGGTGCAAGAAACACTGATACGCTTAATTTGTGCTTAATTTCAGTTTGTTGAACTTTCCTCAAAACATCTCTTTAAGTGTATAATAAATACTCATCCTTTATGTCAAGCAGTAGTTCAGAACCGAAATTTGGTTTAAGAACCTGACAGACGTTCCACTCCCTGCCCTCAAGTCATACCATAACAAAGCCAAATTAATGAGCACCAGAGGTACTCAAGATAAGCCATAAACAGAAGCCTCCTCTTTTTGTCACCCTAGAGGTAAGATTTAACTTTTTGTACCCTGTTTTTCTTCACTACTCTTCCATGGAAAGGGAGTGATAATGAGTGAGAAGATCTTTCACCAGCCCCCTTCTTCCTCCTTCATTTGTGTGTGAGGATTACCCAGGCCCTGCTAACACCTAGTATTAAAATGTGTTTTTGTTGAAAGAAAGAAGGGTTGGGGGATGGAGTAATCGAAGATTGACCTTTGAGAGGGACGTGTTGCTGTTTTTCCGCTTATTCCAGAATGGGTCAGGATGTGGACAGGTGTAAGCTGTTGAGAGGCATGTTTTATTGGGCAGACTCCCTATGGAATATAAGTGTTTTGCCACATTAACTGACACTTGTTTAGAGAGAGAGAGAGTAGTTTAACAGACAGATAAGCTATCCACTGTAAAGCTAAATATGTAGACTTATCTCAAATCCACCGAGAGAAAAGAGTACTTACTAAAAGTACTGAATAATACTAAATCATGCCGCATTCACCTTCTTTACGAGTTTATGTAATTTGACGTAATTCTATCAGTCATGAGTTCTCTTGCCCTGTTAGCGATTTAGATTGTTGTATTATAGGGTCCTGAAGTCATACGAAAGAGTAGTAATGTACACCAATGAAATTAAATTGATAGAGTCTCCCTAGATCCTTAACCACTGTACTATCTCTTTTATGTGTTATTTCTTTTGAATAACCATTTTGACATCAGAAATGCCACCATTGCATGATGAGAGTCATGGTCAATCCAAGGCTTAGTCAAGGTTTAAAAACCAGGCAGACGTTTCACTCCCTGCCCTAGAGTCATGCCATGACAAAGCCATATTAATGAGCACCAGAGGCGTTCAAGCTAAGCTATAAAAGCCTCCTCTTTTGACCCCCTGAAGAAAGACAAGATAATGCTTGGTAACCAGTGTTGTTTTTTTCAACTGAACAATGGAAAAGGTAGACACATCAGAACTTCCACCATCCATCTACTTCAACCTATTATGGTTGTGTACAAGGATCACTGAAAAACACCTGTTGAGCGTCCCACGTGGAGAAAGTGAAGCATATCACTATATTTTACCACTTTACCAGTCCATTCTTTTTGTTGAGATGTTTTGTAATGAACATGGGATGGCACTTTAGATGTGTGCAATACAAGACTGGTGCCTCCAGGCAGAGGTAAAAGAGGTTGTACGACAGAAATACAACAGATTCTTTTCACATCCTTTGCTTTTCGGGGTTAGGTCCAGGTCAGCACATTATTTTGTATCAGTTTTTTTTATTCTGATGAGATATGTTGTAACTTGAACAAGCACTTAACTTAAAGTGTATAGTTCTCCAAAAAAATAAAAATAAATAAATTGGGTTAGGGTGAAAAAAAGGGAAAAAACTAAGTGAAAAAAACAGTGAATCACAGCATAAAAAAAAGTAGAAATAACTAGTTCTGTCCCATGTGGCTATGCATACATTGTCACGGCTTACGCTGCTGGAAGGAACACGGAGCGGAGGGATAAACGAAACAAGGATTTATTAAATCAAACATAGGCAAGGTAAGTAGCAAATAACAGGTGGCAAGTGGCAAGTAACAGGTAACAAGTGGACAAGAAGACAAGTTGACAAGTAACAAGTAGACGAGTAGACCCGACAAAACAGAACTGAAAGGACAAGGCTTTTGTACAAGGGATAATAGGGAAAACACAGGTGGATGGAATGACTAAATTAACAGGGACATGGAACACATGCGGAAATGACTAGACACACCTGGGAACTAATCAAACCACATAGAGACAGAAACTGGGTCACAGGGGCAAAAACACACAAAATGAGTCCAGGTGTGTGACATACATGAATGCAGTTTTTTTATTGTCTTTTATTCTGTGTGTATGTGTCTTTATGTGTGTGTGTGTAAAGTATAATACACAATAACTATATCTAAATACAATTAAGCTCCTGAGACCCTGCATCCTTATATGAGGACATTTATATTTTAGTGAATTTCTCTGAGACTATTCATTCCACAGTTTTAATGTCCTGTACAGAGCACATTCAGGGCTTTTCAGAGATACTAAATGTTTGGATGTTTCACCATGATCACTCCCTCTCCTTGGTCTTCAAAATGTCTGATATTAATTTAGTGACACTCTTATGGAAATATAATATTTTGTAATCATAATTTAAATCTGACTAATTTTTAAACTGTCATAAATCAACGTCTCAGGAAAATGTCATGGGGTTTTTAAATCAAAATATGTTATGAAACAAGACATTGAATTCATACATGACACCAGGACTAAAAGCATGTTTATTAAGCATTTTGGGAACACAACAAATGAATAGCGAAAGAAATCATATTTAAATATTTCTATGAAACATTATATATTATTATGAAAATTTTATATATATATATATATATATATATATATATATATATAAAATAAAATTACAATTTTGTCATTAATCACTTACCCCCATGTCGTTCCAAACCCCTAAAGCTTTGTTCATTTTAGGAACACAATTTAAGATATTTTGGATGAAAACCGGGAGGCTTGTGATGGTCCCATAGACTGATAAGTAAATTCCACTGTCAAATCATTAGGATATTGATTAAAGATCATGTTCCATGAAGATATTTTGTAAATTTCCTACCATAAATATATCAAAAGTAAAAAAAATTTTTATTAGTTATATGCATTGCTAAGAACTTAATTTGGACAACTTTAAAGACGATTTTCTCAGTATTTTGAATTTTTTGCACACTCAGATTCAAGATTTTCAAATTGTATCTTGGTCAAACATTGTCCTATCCTAACAAACCTTACATCAATTGAAAGCTTATTTATTTAGCTTTTAGATAATGTATAAATCTCAATTTCGAGAAATTGACCCTTAAGACTTAAATTTAAGTAGATGCATAATTTATACCTATTAGGATAACAATAAATGTTAATAAAAAGAAGACAACTCTCAAAGTTAAATATTCATTCTGCTGGGGCAACACATTTTAAATGGCCAAAACTCTAACCTTTTGATTTGCATTGCCTTTTTAATAAAAACCTCAACAACAAGGGCACATCCTCCAAATTAGCCAAATGTGGTGGACCAGGTCACTTTTTGTTGCCTCCATTCAGATTAGTTAAATAGGAATGTGGATGCCAGAGATGAGGGGTCCCAGGGGGCAGAAAGGGGTAAAGGCTTTTGTCACTATAGACTTGCTGTGCACCCCCATAAAGAGATGGCAAGGATGAGTTATGTGTGAAATCCTGCTACAGCGGGTCGGTTGGTCACCGTGAATGCGCCCATTGTTAGAAACCCCTCACTGTGTTCTAAAGGAACTGACCTTGTTCCAAAACCTGCAGCTCCATCCTCACGATCCACCCTGCTTGTCTTCCAAGTATTTGTGCTTTGTTCCCTTTCGTCGAGGTTCAAAGAGTTAGGGCATTCTCAGATGTGTCAGCCAGGCAAGTATGGCAGAGACCCATTACTTGTGTCTTCAAAGTCTGTCCATAAAACCCAAGTCAACATCTTGATCTCCAGGAATTAATGTGAGGAAAAATGTAAAAGTTTTGGTCTATCATCGGCTCTGTCCCTATTTTTGACTTGGCTTTGATTTTCATTTGTTGCACTGAGAAGGCGCCATGCCTTCTCTGAATGGCTCCCTAATGAAAAGTGTTTCCAAGTACTATTTCAATCAATTGCATGCTGCTTGTAATAGAGTCAAGCAGGTTTTTTTTTACTGTGAAGATTGATTTTTAGCAATTGCACATACTGCCCTTGCTCATTCTTCACAACAATATATAGGCTATAAAAACTGTTATTTACGTTTACATTTACATTTAATCATTTAGCAGACGCTTTTATTCAAAGCGACTTACAAATGAGAACAATAGAAGCAGTCAGGTCAGCAAGAGAACAACAACAGTATACAAGTGCCATGACAAGTCTCAGTTAGTCTAGTATAGAACGCATAGCCAAGTTTTTTTTTTTTTTTTTAATGAAAAGACAAGAAAAGGAAAAGTGCTAGTATTAGTTGGTTAAGTGCAGGCGAAAAAGATGAGTCTTTAGATGTTTCTTGAAAATGAGTAAAGACTCAGCTGTATGAATTGAGATTGGGAGGTCATTCCACCAGCTGGGCACAGTCCAGGAAAAGGTCCTTGAGAGTGATTTTGAACTTCTTTGGGATGGTACCACAAGGCGTCATTCACTTGCAGAGTGCAAACTTGTGGAGCGCACATAAGATTTAACCAGTGAGTTTAGGTATGTTGGTGCCGTGCCAGTGGTCGTCTTGTAGGCAAGCATCAGTACCTTGAATATGATGCGAGCGGCTACTGGTAGCCAGTGTAACCTGATGAGGAGAGGAGTAACGTGAGCTTTTTTTGGCTCATTGAAGACAACCCTCGCTGCGCATAGATGGATATGCAGGATCCAGAGTTTTGTTTCAGTTCTCCCTTTGTCCTGGTGTGTTCATCAAAAAAGACGCATTGCTTTCCTTCAGTGTGACACAGGTTTTATACATTTTATACACTTTTAGATGTTTTTTTTACATATACCTGCATACATTTTATGTCTAACAACACCAAAATTGTAGAGCGGGAGAGTCAAGCATCTTTTATATAAATATTTTAAATAAAGTTGCTTTTAAAATCTATTTGGCTCAAGGGGCATACGTTTCATTTTTTTGGGGCCTAATCCATTGCTGAAGTAGAATGCAGTTATAGTCCACTGTATTTGGTCACAGTCTTTAAACTCTCCAAATCATATACAAAAACACTAGCAAGGTTTTTTTCTATCTATAGTGGTGTGCTTTGATGTGTCACCAGTGGATTGCTGTGCTCTTTTGTGTGCTTGGGCTGGTTAAGATGCCTGCAATTCTCTGGAGGGCAGCCACTTATCCTGCTATGTCTGTCCAGGGACTTGCCCAACGTGCAACACATGCTAGGTACTGTAGCAGCAGTGCTTGTGCTGACACTTGGCGCCTGCCTTCACTGCCTCTCTCTGGTATTTTTTTTTTACTTGAGCTCTAGAAAAGCTCACAGGATGTCTCTGGAAATGCACAACAACAGAACAACTTGAGATTGCCTCATAACAGGGCACGTCCAAAATGTGGGACTTTATGTGGTGTTTATTCAGATTGTGATTTCCATCCTCATATTTTTATGCAAATTTGGAATATTTGGAACACATTTGCTGAAGCAACCACGCTGTTTTAATGTGCTTCTTCAAGTCTTTTATTTCTTGTGACTTTATGGGCCTGAGACCCGAGCGCTCCTCATGCCAAGTGTAAGTACCAGACGAGCTACCAAGCAAGTTTACTACATCAGAAAAGCCATACATATGGAGCTGATTATGCAATGCAAATGTCAAAATGTATTTGTTCACAAATCATTCACTGAAATAAAAATATTTTCAGATCATAACACAGCATTTTTTTTAAGGAACCCCACTAAAATGAGTCTTTATTAATTGATAATCTGCCCCTGTAAAGTTAATTTGTGAGAAAATGAAGAAAAATGGGTGCCACTAGTGTTCATTTCATCTGAAAACTGCAGTGAATTGTTTGTACGTTTTTAGAGTTTGCAAAAAAAAAAAAAAAAAAAAAAAAAAAAAATTATATATATATATATATATATATATATAGGGTGAGGCATGTTTTTTCTATGGATTTTTAACAACTTGAATGGAAACATAGACTGCAGGAGCATTATAGTATATAGAAATAGATTTCTGTTTCTGCTTCTAATCTACTGTACATATTACATACCATAGCATCAGAGGTCACTTCCATTAACCTTTTTCCATAGCTGCTTTATCTTTATTTGTGCACAATCGATGCTATAGTGCAACTGTTCAGAGCTATTTGTAGAACATCAGGTCAGGGAGATATGTAATAGCATATGGTGTATTCAGTGTTGTTTCTCACAGGAAGCTGATAGACCTGCTTTGTGTGAATGTTTGCTTGTCAGACTGAGTAAGCACAGAAACAAAGACATTGCCTGGAGCCGGTCCGTTTCTATTTTCTCTTCTTGTGGTTCTCTACCACTGGGCTTTTCTGTTTTCATTTGTTTGGACCTCCTAGTTGTAAAAAGCATGCTTCCAGCTCTGGGGACTCGGTGGGAAAGAAGTGCATGGGAAGGTCAGATGTTCTCTAACTTGCATCATGAATTACTGCAAACACAAAGTAATTAAGATGCACTTTGATGAATCATGCTCGAGGAGGTCAGATCAGAAGGGCTGTGTTTTGAATGTGCATCTGTATCTATAGTGAAACGTAACTTCCTGGGAGCAAGTGCCTTTGAAAATGGCCTTGACTCCTTTAGCTGTTAGGAACAAGAGCGCCTATCTTGTGTTTGAATCTCAAACAAAATTTCAAAGCCTCCCTTGAGGAACATCTAGATTGAAAAATGTGGCATTTTAAGCCAAAGCTTCATTGTTGACTTCTGTCCTTGACCGATGTTTGCTCACCCAGCTTCAAACCCTTACTTGACCTGGGTGAACTGCATAAAGACAGATGACAAGTTGTTGTATTTTCTCACACCTGCAATTCTCATTAAATATATTGATTTAGGCTACCCCTCCCCTGAAAAGAAATGAATCACTCTAAAAGTCAATCAGATGGCTTTTCCTGTCAAAATGGGACAAAAATTAGTACATTCTTTAAATTCTTTAAAGTATTTAAGTAAATATCATACAATAAGGTTATTATAATTAAATATATCATGTACATACAAAATAAACAATGGAACAAAGAAATAAGTAAATCAACTGAACGTGTAGGCATAAAAAAATCTTTGTGGTCTTACTTAAAGAATGTTTCATCTGTTTTTGTCTGAAAGTGAAACATTCTTCAGAATATCCTTTTTTTTTTGTCTTCCACAGAATAAAGAAAGTCATACAGGTTTTAAACGGCGTGAGTGTGAGGGGGATCTTTCACTTTAAGTTTATAGTGAGATGAAATGTCATGCTCCAGTGTGATAAAGAAAACAGAGTTTGAGTTTGTTTGTATGATCTTTAATATGAGAACTAATTCAAAGAAGACGATCTGAGTTTGTGTTTTTTGTGTGGGCTGTAGCAGTGGCGGAGCCAGGAATTCTTCATAGGGGTGGCCAGGCAGGGGCCAGTAGTTACTTTGCGGTGGCACAAAAAACATAACTTTGCAAACAAACACGGCACTTATCCAACCTTAAAATACTTTTTAAAGTATTGTATGTGCCCAAATTACAATGATGTATAATGTACAATAGCTAGCCTACAATGGCATTTTTTTTATTAAGGTTTACCAAAATCCTGAGCGTCATAATCTTACTCACCCTCAAGTTATTTAATAAAATAAATCTTAGGAAATTCACTTTGAAAACAGAATACATATCTCCCAATGATAATGAAAAGTTTAAAAAGGACAAGAAATTATTTACTGAAGTGATTTTTTTTTCAAGTGCAAACTATGAAAATTCAGCAAACTTACAAGCTGTAAAATATGACGAGAGCGCAATGGTTATTCACATCCATTAAAACGTTAGCGTGTTTACATAGAAAAGTAACGTTACTGTATATAAAATCGACTTAGAAGCTAGTAATTATATTGGTATGTTGAATCACATTAAATGTTTCATGATTAAAACATACATTTATATATTCAGAGATCTATAAATGTATAAATAAACACAGTTTTGAGCATCCGAGTCAGCTAATATGAAGCTAGCTAAGTTAACTGCTCCCTACTTTACCTGTTTGTTACACAGGACGATGATAAAACGTCAGACACAAATAGTTGAACGGAACTAAGATAATAATTGATCTAACCCTCTGGAGTCGATTAAAGCGGATACACCTTATGAGTCATTTTCTCCTGATAACCCCGAAAAGAACTTAAATTACACTTTCAGTTTTGATCGTACAGATAAGAGCAATACATCAATCTAATCTGTAAAGGGTCTCTATTTTTTTTTTTTGTATACAGACATAATAACAACAAAACTTTGTGCACTTATAAAATAAAGATAACAAACAAGGTGTGCTGTCTGCAGCCTTTGTCTGCGTTGATCTTCATTTACAAACACGTCATTAAAATGAACTGTAACTCCGTGAATACTCAACGAAGAGACATGAGAGATAAATCTATAGAAAGCCTGACACGTCTACTTTTAAACTAAACAAGTGCCACCAAAAACAAATATTCTGTGATAAAGTAATCCATATGAAAACAATGCGATGTTCGTTTTTCACGTCTCCCTTCATTATATCATATGTGACTCTGCCCCAGCGCTGAACGCTCTATTCAGATTCTAATGTTTCACTGAAGCGCACAGCTTGAATACGCCCACACAGAAGAAAAATCAGCGTAACTCACCTGAAAAGATGTGTTTGTGTGCTAAAAACGCAAGTTGAACCAAAAGCGAAGCTTCACTCCTCGTCTCTCTCAGTCCTTGACTTTTTACAAATGCTGGAAAGAAACGCGTGCAACGGAAACTCTCGCGATAGCGCATTTGCCTGTGAGTGACAAGTGATTCAACTGTCGCGATAGTTTCGCAGTCCGAACGTAATCGTTTTGCCGTGATCGATCGAGGTCATTTTGATCAAAATCTAAGAAACTATTAT
This sequence comes from Carassius carassius, assembly GCF_963082965.1. Classification (NCBI taxonomy): domain Eukaryota; kingdom Metazoa; phylum Chordata; class Actinopteri; order Cypriniformes; family Cyprinidae; genus Carassius; species Carassius carassius. The sequence continues at coordinate 23,193,670 of NC_081758.1, read as the reverse complement.
TATTATTTATAATAGATCGCAATTATGATCGGGGTGGCCAGTGGGGTGGCCATGATTATTTCCATGGTGGCCATGGCCACCCCTGGCCACCCTCTAGCTCCGCCCCTGGGCTGTAGTTCCTTCATGTTTACTTATAGTTAGGCTGTAATGTCTTTATTTGATTTTCAATCAAATGTGTGACACTGTGTGAGTGCATGTGGTGACATCTGCAAGAGAAAATTATTATAATATTGCTTGCTTGAACTGTTAAAATTGATGCTAGGAGTATGGTATTGAGCACACTGTAGCCTTTGGCTTGGCTCCACCAACACATTCCCATTATTTACTTGATCTTTAGTGCTAGCTCCTATTCCCTCAAGTACCTAACTAGCTCAGAGGTCTGCTAAAGGCAAAATAGACAGGAACTTGTCTTTCAGTGTTACACCAGGATTACTTCTTCTCCAGCTGTTAGCTTTTTTTAAGATAAGGTCCTTTTTTATTATTATTTATTTATCTGTTGGTTTATTAACTAAAAAATGACATACCTTAGAGGGATTTTGTATTTGAGAAGTCCTAATGTACATTGATATTTTCGTACTTGCTCTTTTTATAGCTCTTCCATGTACGCAATCTCTTATTTAGAAATGCTGTTTGAAGCAAGCATGCAGTATTACTGTTGCACTGGGTGCTGAATACAGCACAAGGCATCTGAGGCATAGAAGTATTTGCTGTTTTCTTTATGGAGTCACTAATAGCTGGCTGGTAATATCATATTTGCTTTTCAAATTTAGGTCAAGCCATGGCGACCTCACTATAGTCATTAGTCTGCTGGCACCCAGCGATCAATGAGAGGAATGCTATACATGCGCCGCTGTTATTCAAAGGGCATGAGTGTGTTAATGGAATGCAGTATATACAGTATGCACATGTAAAAATAAAGCATAATCTAGCTATTTGAACTCTATAACTAATGTGTGTAGTTTAGGAATGGTGATGTAGGGAATGTTCCATATTCAGTCATTATTTTCACCTACAATATAGTTAAAATAGAAACATATTTCCTGGCGTGGCGCCAGGGTCAGCTGGTTTTCTGATGGATTCAAAGCCAGTATGCTAAAAGAAAATCTCAGATATTAACAGGAAGATTATAGAGTTTGCTAAATTCGGATGGGACATAATTAATTATATATAAGAACACCTGCTTTATCCATCCAAGGGGTGTAAGTAAAGCATCATACCTGCAAAAATGCATGAGCTCAGCATGTGCTTTAATGTACTAAAAGAAGTCAAGATTACACCAGGCTGAATGGAAATTGGTAATGTGTTAGTATATGACAGCTAGGTTTTTTCTTGGATGGGGGTAGAAGGTATTGATTTTAGCCTGACCTTTTAAAGACTGGGAGGAGACAGGACAGATCCTTCCTAGGATCCGTGCCTGTTGAATTCCTCAAATCAAACGTGCGCGCGCAAGTGGGCAGGTCATGTGTGGCAAAAGGGTGGTTGCCATGGTTGCGAGAGAGTGACAGTCGCCTAAGCCAATCCTATGTTTTTGTCCCAATTGGAAATAATGAGCTGTGTTTAATACAGATTAAACGGTCTAGAGTCACTCGATTTTTATACTCTTTTTATCAGAGTACTTACATTTTAATTATGCATTGATATATAAAGAAAGTTTAAACAAATTTGGAAGAAAGTTGTTTATAAATGTATTACCTACCCTGCGTTTAAACCAACCTGCAAATACCAGAGTCAGTCTGTTCTTTCATTTCCAGACTGACAAATTGATTGAAACGAAACATGTCTGTGTCCATGAGGAGGCTCGGTTCCTACAGGATAATGCACTGTAACAGAAAGGAAATGACTGTGCCATTCAGTGCCCCTCAAGCCTTATTTTTGTCCATGATTATCCCGTATGGCCTTTTCTCTCATGGGGAAAATTTAGAGAGCGGGAAAACTTGCTTTAATTACCTTCTATTTTCTATCGTCAGGTTTCATTAAACAGGATATTAATATTAATAATTATAATTATAATAAAACACAATGTCATTGCCAAGATAATAGCAAATACTAATGTACATTTTTTATTCTTGAGCTTCATATTTAAGAATGTACTGACTCTTTTAAGTATGTTCCATCATATTCTTGTATAACTGAATAGAGAAGCTGTTGTAATAATAATTCTAATAATACACTTTGAATAGATGTAGATGCATTAGTACAGAAATCAAAATGAGTAGAAATGAATCTTCAGGAGTTAATAGTAACTCTGTTATGTTTACGTAATGCTTCATTCTTTAATCCGTCTGCCTATGAATGCTGGGACAGATTTACGAGGGCTAGTCAAGTCTTTGGAAATCTTTAATTGTAGTTGCATACCTGAATCCTTCAGGACCTGTTGTGTCACATGCACATATACTCCTATCACTGCAAATGCATTTGCCCCATTAAGACTTCCATGCTTGTACAGTCATGCTGCTCTGTTCTCAGCATCCACAAACAAACCTGTAAGTTAAACGAAAAGGTTCCACAATCAGTCTAAACCTCCAGGGAGAAGGTATAGTGAGAGAGGAAAAAAAATGGATTACTGTGGAATACTGTAGCAGAACAATCACCAGCTCTCTGTGACTGCTTGGTTATTTATGAAATGTGTTATACGCTCGTTTTTCAGGGCATATAGCAGTCATGGTGCTTCCAAACCACAAGTTCTGCGGCCTTTTGTATAAATGTTTTATACGTACAAAATGGCCTTCAAAAAGTGTGTATGCGGTTTTGTTTGCACATATTTTGAAGCATAAATAATAAACTTTGAAATGGGCGTATCTATACAAACATTTGACCATGCATTTGCACACTTTTACCGTTGTCTGTATTTTAGGAATTAAACAATCAAATGTTTTCGAAATGTGCTAGTCATGATCAAATAGCAATTAAAAAATGTTGCCAGCACAATTCACTGGACTCATGTTGCAACAAAAGCACTAAGGAATGAACTGAATATTTACTTTCATCAGTCTATATCACTTTAATTCCATCTGTATGCATTTCATATGCAATATGCAAACATCTTTGACCAACATGGTTCTGAGGCATGCTGGGCTATGATTCCTACAATTTATCAGATGGTAGTGTTGGGAACTGACTTCAAACTCAAGCTGTGCATAACATCTTTTATTCATTGAACTTCCAACTCTTCACATCCAGACAGAGTGAGAGAGAAGAGATTGCTTGCCACACATGGTGATTAAACAGGCCAGTGGCATAGTGAACTCTCAAGGACCATGTTCGGACTCGGTACAGTTCTGTGCAGCTCTTTGTAACGCCCGGTTTAGTACTGCACAGCAGTTACAACAGTTTATTTTATTTTATAATTAATACTTTTTTTATTTTTTGTTAATTATTTAGATTTATTTTATTTGCTGTATTCGTTTTGTCTTTGAATAAACTCTATAAATGTGTTGCAGACTCCATTGTTTCGTTACACTGATTCTGCTGAGTTCTTAGCTTTTAGGTGCACTGCTGATTAACAATCGAAGTATTATCTGGAACAAGTTATATTTAAGCAGTGAAAAAGGTGAATTGTACCACTGACCTGGAATAACCTTTTTAATCCAAAACCTATGCTTATAATCCTCTTAGTACAGGCCTTTTTTTGTAAAATGTCTAGCTCCCCTTCCAGTCTTTCGATGGAATCTGGAGGGAGCAGAGATAGACTCATTGCAATAGTCCTCCAACTTTGACATCCATCTGTCTCCAGCTCTCTAGTCCTCAGTGGGGTTTGGCTCAGCCAAGAGTTTTTGTGACTGATGGCAGATTTTTCTCAAACGTTATTATAGTTTCGTTTATATATGATCATCAAATACAAAAAAACATTGAGACTTTTATATTTGCTTACACCTTTATAAAGCAGAGTGACAGCAACCTGTTCAAGGAAATATTGATTGCTGAGTGCAAATATGAGGGATTTTGTTTTGATTCACAAAAATGGCAGTATGTCAGAAGAAAGGTTGGTGAGAGCTAAATCGATACCTATATAAAGTGTTTTTCAACAGAGCACGGTTTACACAAACCATAGTCTAAGGGTGCATTTTAGTCAATAGTCTGGGGCATCAGGGGTCTTCAGCAGTGTTTGTCAAGTGTTTATTTAGTTAACTTTTTTTAAAACATAATAATAAACACCCTTTGCACACCTGAGTGGAAAGGCATCACAGTCAACACAACTAATATAAAAAGTGTTGCAAACTGTCAAAGCTTGCAAAACTTTTTCAAAATAATTTTATAAGCTTCGTCAGGCATAAAAAAAAAGATAATTGAATCTGCCATTGACATTCCTGTTGCAGTTGTGCATCTGTGTCCCCCAGCATTTTTAATACAGCTTTTAAAATGTAGTTAATTTTAGTTCATTCAAACACAACCATTCAAAAACATTAATTTCATAATATTAATTTGGTCAAAATTGACAGTAAAGATGTTTGTTATGTCACTACATATTTCTATTTCAATGCTGTGGTTTTGTACTTTCTGTTCATCAAAGAGTCCTGAAGATTGTTTCATGGTAACTAAACTAACTAAATTAACTATTTTTGCAAGTAAAACAATTGACTAATATTAGGGAGTGAATGGAGTCCCCTGCTGGAATAAATCTGTTTGATCAACCATCCAGCACATAAGTGTTAACCATTAACAGACTTAACAACCTGGAAACAGCCTTAAAGCCATTGCTTTTCATGGCAAATCTCCCACATACTTTGACAGAACCCACCTTAAGAACCGGTTATCCCACAAAGCCATTTTTGTAAATTATTTACCATCACTCTTTCATGTGTCTAGAGGAATTTCACTACCTTCCAGAGAGCAATTTTGTTTTGCACAGGTGAATAGATTTACCTGGTTGGAGTGCTGTGATGTTGTTGTTCCTGGCATCCTTTAAGGTTTTAAAGCATTAATAATTCAATGGTTGTGTAGAGCAAAAGTGCTCAGAGAAAGGAACTTTGATTTTAGAAAAATGTCGTAGTTTGTACACTGCATGGCTGAAGTGCCATGCATTTTGTTGTAAGGTGTACAAATAATGTGAAAAAATCATGAATAACCCCCCCCCCCCATATATAATCATAAATAAATCATTGCTGACAGAAAGTCATATTGAGCTTCATTAACAGGACTGATATAGTTAACATACACAATGTTTGCAACATAAGTTAAAGCTTTGCCTGCCAGAAATAACAAGTTGACAGAAATTGTAAATTATTAATATATATATATATATATATATATATATATATATATATATATATATATATATATATATATATATATATATATATATATATATATATATTTATTTATTTATTTATTTTATTTATTTATTTATTTTTTTCATTCTGACCACAGCCAGAGGAGTTTCTCTCAAAAAGCGTTTGATCATGTACCTTTTCCTCCTTAATTTAATTTTCACTTTCATTTTGTCCTTTACTTTTTATCTTCTAACACAGACCAACTATAAGAATGGCTCCAGTATTCAGCTTTCCTCTAGTAAAACTGAAAACTGCTTTCTGCAGTAATATATTGTATTATTTAAATGAAATCAACTAAAATGTCCATGATACATCTTGACTGATCTGTAAATAGGAAAACACAGTCTTTTAAAAAAGTTGAGTCAAATTCTAAATGGCTTTGGAATTGTTCTCTTGGTTACATGATACTTTCACTCATGGTTTTTCTTTTTCTCCTGAAAAGAATGACAGTATGATAAAATCTTGTTATTAAGGTAATAAAAAAATTAAATAGAAATTGCTAAAAAAATACTCACCCTCAGGCCACTCAAGATATAGATGGGTTTGTTTCTTCATCAGAACAGTTTTGGAGAATTTTAGCGTCTATAAAATCATTAAAATAATCCACAATCCACATGACTCCAGTCCATCAATTAAATCTTATGAAGTCAAAAGCTGCCCATTTGAAGAAACTAATCCATCAAGGAGGCGTTTTAACAATAAACAGTTGCTTCTGGCCAAAATATGAGTCCCCAATCCATAATAATGCTTACTGTGGTGAAAAAGTCCATCCCCTGTTGTCCTCTTACATTAAAATCCACTAACATTTATTTTTAGAACTGTTTTGGATTGTTTAATATTGTAAACAGTGCTTGATCTGTGCTTATTTCTCTCCTGATTCAGATGAGACGACTTCTTTGCTGGAAATAATGGTTTGCAGTTAAAATTCTTAAATGATGGATTTGTTTCTTACAAACATGCAAGCTATCAGTGATAATTATTGAGCTCAAGATGTTTTCAAATCATTTTCAAAATGAAATGCACTTCTAGATGTGAGTGGGAATGGAGTGGCACAACATAAAGGTGAACTAAAGCTATTATTGATTGGTTTCTTTTCATGTTGGAGTTAAGCTATGCATATATCTTGACAGCCTTCATTTTATAGTCATAATTTCTGTGTTTACAAGTGGGGAACTAGATGGTTTTGAACTGGGCATGGAAAATTGTATTCATACTTTACGTTCCCGTTTTTCTGTATGAGACACATCTCTGCTCATTCACAAGACAGTAATTATCACATTTGCTTTTGGGAGAACAACATCATGTTGTATTTAATGCAGGCTTTAAAAAAATATCAATGGGGGAATAAAATCCACCCTGGGGCATTTAAATTAGTATAAATATAAAAAGGAAGCATAATTAGAATATGCTATATTTTTATGATGTTTCTTCCTGCTTTAATTTCTCTATGCGAGATGTGACCATTTGAGCATATCTGTGCAGTGATAAATAGATTTAGTCGTCCTTTTTTGGCAACCTTTTAGTCTCACTGCTTGCCTTGCAAGAGATTTGCATATAATCATGCTTGGCTGACACAAGAGGGAAGTTGTGTAGAAAGCAATGGAAGTGCAGAAACAGAATACATTTGAATGTATTGAAACCCAGATTTATTCAAAGGAACAGCAAACATAGTGCTGTGTCTTCAACACACCATCCTTTCCTGAAACATGGTGCCAGATGTCCTTCATGCATTTCACATCATGTTGTTAGGGTCACCCAGGAATTTTTTTTTTCACATATGCCCACTATTCCCAGGAATGTCAGAGACATTAACAAATGAGGGCACTAACAAATCTGTTTATTTTTAATGGAATTTTTGAACATGGGGATCCATTAATGTTTTTTTATTTTTATTTTTATTTTTTTTATTTTTTTATGATGATTTCACATAAAGAATCCCACATTGTATTTTTAGCTATATATTTTTATATTTGCTAAACACATACACACACGCACACACACATATATATATATATGTGTGTGTGTGTGTACATGTATACATGCAGGTGCATCTCAATAAATTAGAATGTTATGGAAAACATTCTAATTTATTTTATATATATATATATATCTATATATATCTATATATATATATATATATTTATATCTATCTATATATATATATATATATATATATATATATAAATCTTTTATTTTTTATTTTTTTTTGTGCATTGTTGTCCTTCTGGTAGTACTGGACATTTACTGTACATGTACTCAATAAATGGTAGGTGCTCCTTTTGCTGTAATTACTGCCTCAATTAGGGCTGGGCGATATGACAATATACAAATGCACAAAATGCACAAATGCACAAAAAAAATTAAATAAATAAAAGATTTATATATATATATATATTTTTTTTTTTTTTTTTTTTTTTTTTTGTGCATTGTTGTCCTTCTGGTAGTACTGGACATTTACTGTACATGTACTCAATAAATGGTAGGTGCTCCTTTTGCTGTAATTACTGCCTCAATTAGGGCTGGGCGATATGACAATATATATATATATATATAGATTGGACGAAATTAATAGTATATTGTTTCATATTATGCTCTATCGTCTTATTTATATTTGCGTGCTGTCTGTGTTTAAGCCACGCGATCAGCTGCTAATAGAGCTTGTGAGAATTTTTGTATATGTACATATTTGTATATGTATAAATACATTTATCTATTTATTTATTTACATTTATTCCATAGATAGCCAGCAAGCTGGAAGCTACATGTTACTAAATATTTGGGGTCAGTAAGTTTTTTTGTTTTTGAAAGAAACAAATTCTTTTGTGCAGAAGGCTTTATTTCACATTAAAATGATCAAAAGTGATAGTAAAAACATTTCAAATGTGACATCCGATAATAATAACAAATGTTTCTAGAGTGTCAGCATATAAAATGATTTCTGAAGAATCCTGTGACACTGAAGACTTGAGTAATGGCCAGGGCTTAATTTGTGCCGGAACAAGCCGGATCCGGCACCTCATTTTGGCGTATCCCCCAAATCCAGGGGTGGCGTTTCCGTATGGCAGACAGATATGTGCCGTGAAAAATTAACCAAAATTCCTACCTCTATTATAATTCATTATTATTATTTTAAATCAGAGGGTTTTACAAATATTTAAGCAATGATAAGTATTTAAAAGAGCTTGTCAGTAAAACTTCATTACGCCATTGGATCCTCAAGCTCTAAGCGAAACCTCGTCACTTCCCCCGCCTCCACTCAGATTGACGCGCGCGCACAGCCTGGAGGAGACAGATCTCAGCTTATCCGCAAAGCAAGGGTAAACACATAACTGTTTGAATAGTACAGCATTTTCTTTACTCAAACACTATGTCTGTAAAGGCTAATGTCTTTGTGTGTTTGAAGACTGAAGTAGTTTTTTGCCATATAGATATACTTTTGTACGTTTTGAATATCCTGTGCATAAGCGCTTTATCGTTTATATCATGAGACATTAGCCAAGTTTACTAAACAACAAGAAAAACTAAGTGCCCATATAGCAACAATAAACGTTATATAGCCTGTAAAAGGTGACGATAGCATATAATGCGCTGCACTTGCCTCAGATGCAGACAAAACACAGATCTGATCACAGATTTGAACTTGTTTTCATATAGCCTAATGTTAATTGAAAGTGTCTGATACAACACAAACACTGACGACGCAGTGTTGTTTAATTTTTGACCCCCCCCCCCCCCCCCCCCCAATAGAGTGTGTCATGAAACTGTTTTATTTTTCAACAACCATCAGACATCATATTGTGTGTAATTGGTTGGTTAAACTCAACAAACTACGGGAAAAAAATCTTATATAGGCTAAAATACTCGCGAGGCGGCTTGATACGCGCGAGCTTTGGATGTGACTGCGTGGCACATAGCCTACAGCATGTGGAGTGCGCGAGTACCAAATGTCTTAAAATACTTAAAAGGTGTGCAAATTATACATTTTTGTGACAATGCAACAATTACCCGATTAGTCAAGTCAAGTGACAGTTCTGTCAGCTGTCCCGATCGAAATGTGAGTCTTGTATCGCAGCGTGCAGCAGGTCGCTGAAGTGCAGACAAGATGCGCTGATGAGAAGCGCGCTCCGAGAGAGTTTATGGTTTCGAATGACTGATTGAATCTTGTTTGTGTGGACTTATTTTATTATTCAAACCTACAATGAAACCCACTATGTTGAATAAATGCAGGGATTTACCTCCTTATAAACTTGAAAGCTGTGAGAATTATTAAAACCACATAAATGTAGTACCTGATTAAATATAACTATTACACAGAGATTTGAAAAATAAAATTCCACAACTTTTTCAAAACGTTTTTAGGCATGGAAATTGTTGTTTTAAAATCGCATGGCATTTTCATGACCTTACAGACCCTAAATGCAACTGATGCACGCTCTTAAAATCACTTAAACTGTGCGAATGTTCCGTTACCTCTCCCCTCCTGTAATCACATGCCGGATCCGTTACCCCGCTTTGTTCCGGGACCTCGCAATCTACAAATTAAGCACTGGTAATGGCTGCTGAAAATTCAGCATTGTTGTCACAGGAATAAATTACATTTTAAAACTTATTCAAATACAAAACTGTTAATTTAAAGAATATTTACAATATTACTGTTCTCACTGAATTTTTAATCAAATAAATGCAGCCTTGTTGAACATAAGAAGTCATTTTTGTACATTTGACAAAACCTTGTCTACATTAAGTTGTCCAGCTAGATTATCTTAGTGACAGATCAGCAAAATATGGAACAAGAATGTAGAATACATTACAGAAAATCAACATTTAGGTTAGCAAGGTATAAAAAAAATGAATGTACAAGAATGCACTTCTTGGAACAATTTCAACATTTCACAATTTTCTCAGGCTTCTTTGTCGTCTCGCAATATTAATATCCTCCATTTAGCTGATATGATAGGATGAACTTACTCAAGATTTCTCTTAAGATCTTTCATAATGTTAAGTTGCTCTGGTGGACTCAATTGGCTGGGGATACGATTTAACCCATTTTCTAATTGAATTAGTCTGCGCCATGGCTCGGTTCTGGCTGATCTCTAAACTCCTAAATCAAGGCCAGCTCAATTTGGACTCAATTACCTTCTGCAATCTTGGCTACGAGTCTTTAACTTATAGAATTGAAATAGGAACATTTACACGTGACCTTGAGGGTTTTCAGCTTTAATGTGATGTTTTCACCCAGACAGTTTTTTTTACTTCATCAAGATAGCCTCTGTTGTTTTTGCTTATCGAGTAGAAAGTCACATGATACTTAGAATGACACAGAAACAGAGGATAAATTGTTTCCCTCTCTATAACCCTAGTCTTGAATCGTCCAGTGCACATAAGAGACTATTTGTCTGTGGCTAATGGTGTGTATCAGAACTGCACCTGATATGGCCCACCAAATATGTCACATTACATCCTCAGCTGATTTATCAAATATGTTCTGTCACACAAACTTGCGTGTGCCCTGGAGGTTGTGCCGGTACACCTTACCCACAGTATGCTCCTGTTAACTCAAACATGTCAACTGGATCAAATCCAGACCTATCTTTAGCTTCACCAGCAAGTTTCCTTATTTGTCGATTCTTCTCATACGTTGTTTGGAGCGTGTCCATGGGCACATTCAAGCATACTTTGTGTTTCGGACAACCCAATACATCAACCAAATAGCTTTTTTGACATGCATACCCACTCTCTTCACTTTTTGGGGAAGGCGTGAGCAAATCTTTAAAACCACCTTTAGAAAAAACTCAACTTTATTGTTTAGTAATAGATTTAAATCAAGACAAAAGTATTTGAACACTTTCTGGATAGAAAACTTTGAGGAACATGTTTATAGTAACTGTATTGATCCATAGCTGTGGCTACAGTGTGAACTTTATATGTTCACAGTAACCTTGAGACTGCTCATTGTAAATATAGCTCCGAATAGTTGTGAGGTAAAAAATGCATTTAAATTAAGTGTCCAAATATGTTCATATACATTGTGGGGCCACTGTATATAAGGTTTTGATGAAACTCAAATGACTTGTGACAATTTTCAAAGAAATCATGGAAATGAGTTGAAAATTATAAATAACTGTACCATATGTCACCATATTATGGATTTATAGCTGTCATAACTTTACATAGCTATAGTTTTCAGTTATTATTGCAAAAAAAAAAGCTTTTGTTTGTAAAGACCATGCAAGTTTAATTAAAAAAAATACATAACACATATACATACATCTTTTTTCTAACTTTTATTAATATTTCTTAGTGAAAGTAATGACTGGAAATCTAAATAATGCAGACGTTATGCTTATCCCATATACAAGTGACATTATATTTTTGTAAGGATGGGATGTTAAAATAGAGGATTATTGTGATTGAATTCAATTGAAAAAATTCCAGTGTTCTCTTACGAGAGCTCTCTCGTACTGCGTCTTAGCTAAGACGCTACGGGAAAAGTCTCTTTTCACGAAATACTGAAGCAAAAAATTATCCTTAATTTTGTATTTTTGTAAAGCGCATTTGCAGCAGTACACAGCCATAGGCGAGACGGCTCGTTCGCTCATTGGCTTGTTCTGCGGCAACTGCACAGCCTATCGAGCGCAGGCTGATGCAACGCTTCGCGCCCTTCTTGCCACTTCCCGCCGAAACGGGTGTGGCCCAACCTATAAAAGGAGCTCGAAAAGGCTGACTCATCTGATTTTTCATCTCTTCAGCGAAGCTCACGCATCGCTGGATCACGAGGAAGCAAGCGCCGTCTGGAAGAGCATATCAGCAGGACGAGCCATCCTGAAGCCGCTGGCATCGCCGCCTTCCACTGCCGTTCCTGCTGCGCTATCCGGCGCCCATATCCTTTACATCCTTGTTCTGTTATATCCTGTGTGTGTGTTCGCCCTGCGACGCACATTTACAAAAGAGCTGCGTCTTTTTAAAGATGCCCTCATGCGGCTCGTGCAGAGCCCCGCTCAGCGAAGGAGATCGTCACGTCATCTGCGTCTCCTGTCTGGGTGAGGACCATGCAGCGCTCGCGCTCGCTGACGACGGATGCCCTCATTGCGAGTTGATGCCTATGGTGACTCTGAGGACTCGCCTGGCATCCTTCTCGAAGCCTGCATCATCCGCAGCGCCGTAAGAAGCGCCGCTCGCAGCGACTACCAGAACCGCCTCCAGCTCGGCCGAGCTCGCCGGTTCCCTCCGCTTCGCCGGTCTCCCCTGCATCGCTTCCCGATGCTCAGCGTCCGCTGCTTGCCGACGCGTCATCTGAGGTAGTGGATCTCAGGCCCGCGTCGGAGGAAGAAGACACGTGCTCTCTGCTTGCTTCGGGCAGTGAGGGTTGGGCGAGCTCCGTGGATCTCGCGCCCGCTGCTCAGAGGCCCAGCAGACGGGGGGATATCGATAAGGAGCTGATGCGTGTACTCTCGCTGGCCGCGGCGAGTCTCGGCCTCGAGTGGTCTGCACCAGCGCCCCCTTCACGTTCCCGGCTGGATGGTAGCTATCTTCCGGATGAGTGCTCTTCCTCAAGCTCAAAGCACGCCCCTTTTCTTCCTGAGCTTCACGAAGAAGTGGCGAAGGCTTGGGATGCTCCATTCTCGGCGAGAATCCGCTCATCTGTTTCGCCAGCATTCTCCACACTGGACGGTGCTAAGAACAGAGGCTACCTGTCACTTCCGCCGGTGGAACAGGCTATAGCAGCGCACCTTTGCCCGCCCTCTGCTGGACGGCGGACTAAGGCGGCGTTACCATCCAAAGCCTGCCGCATGATGTCATCGCTGCTCGCACGGATTTTCTCTGCTGCTGGGCAGGCTGCGTCTGCGTTACACACTATGGCTACGCTACTGATCTTCCAGGGCGATCTTCTCCGCAAGCTGGATGAGATGGGACCTGAAGCGATCTGTCTCGCGGATCTGAGGAGTGCTTCGGATCTCTCCCTCTGCGCTACTAAGTCCGCTGCACAGGCCATGGGACGGGTTATGGCTTCCTCTACGGTGGCTGAGAGGCATTTGTGGCTGACGCTTTCTGACATCAAGGAGTCTGAGCGCGCTGCGTTCCTTGACGCGCCGCTAACTCCTGCCGGTCTCTTCGGATCTTCCGTCAACGAGTTTGTGGAGAGATTCGCCGAGGACCAGAAAGCTTCGCAGGCGTTCAAGCACTTCTTGCCGAAGCGCTCCAGTTCTGCAGCTAGCCGCTCTAGACCGGCCCCACAGAGCTCTCAGTCGCGCCCACCGCCTCCTGCTGCGTCATCGCGACAGCGTCAGCAACGCAGCTCGGGACCCCGTTCTCGCTCTTCAAGCCGTCGCCCCGCGCCGCGGGAGCCGCGGCAGAGGATTGCGGTGAAGCCAGAAGCCCCGAAAGCATCCTAGCACTGCTGGGAAAGCGCCGGTGTTCGAGTTCCGCTGCGGCCGAGCTCTCACCCAAGCGCGCCGCTGTTGCAGTTCCAAGAGTTGTGACTGCCTCAGTGTCTTCTGCAATGCGCAAGCCTGCACGAGTGCCCGCTTGCCTGCACACAAAAGCCGTTATCACGGCTACCCAGATGTTTCACAAAAAGAGTGTTTTTTCTGGTGTTCCGGCCACAGCCGATGGTGCTATAAATGTTGTGACGATGCCCACTCCTCAGTGCCCATCTCCACATGTAAGCACAGCCCTGCACACAGGGCCTGCGCCCATAATGTCGACTCAAGTCGGTCGCGCACACTGCATAGTAAACGTGCCCACCCCTCAGTGCCCACAATTACTATGTCACACGCGTCATGTGGTTTCTGTAAAAACGAAACCCGTGCACGCTCGTCCGGCCACGGCCGATGGTGATATAAATGCAGTGACGATGCCCACTACCCAGTGCCCATCTCCACATGTAAGCACAGCCCTGCACACAGGGCTAGCGCACATAAGATCGACACGGATCGGTTGAGCGCGCCGCATAGTAAACGTGCCCACTTCCCAGTGCCCACATACACTATGTCACATACGGCGCGGGGCTTCTGTAAAAACGAGGCCCGTGCACGTACATTCTGCACAGGCAGACAGCGAGTTGAAAGTGGTAAAAGTGCACACATGCAGCCCACGGTTACTCGCAGATATATCGAGTCCCACGGGACCCGCTCAGCCTCCCTCCAGTCGGTTAAGCGCCGGAACGGGGTCGAGGAAGAGCGATCTGCCTGCTGTGATCAGCGCGCTCCCTGCCTCAGATGCGCAGCGCACTCGAGCGCCGCCGTTGCCCAGTCAACACAGCGCGTTTCGCATCCAGCCCTTAGCCATTCATGCAGATGCATGGTCAGCGCTTCCAGGGGTTTCGGATTGGGTGCTAGGCATTATAAAGAGAGGCTACTCGCTACAGGTTTCTCGACGCCCACCGCGCTTTTCAGCGCGCGTCGAAACTACAGTCAAAACAGAAGTAGCACACATACTTCGGGCCGAAATATCAAAACTGTTGAGCAAAGGGGCTGTAGAGCCTGTGTCTCAAGCTCAAAGCGAGGGGGGGCTGTACAGCAGATACTTTCTGGTGCCCAAGAGAGACGGGGGTCTCAGGCCCATACTGGATCTAAGACAGCTGAACAAGGCATTGATGAAACGCAGTTTCAAAATGCTCACGACCAGGAAGCTCCTCGCGCAGATTCGCAGAGGGGACTGGTTCATGTCAATAGATCTGAAGGACGCGTATTTTCAAATACAGATAACGTCAAACCACAGGCGATATTTGAGATTCGCCTTCGAGGGCCAGGCATACCAGTTTGCAGTCCTGCCATTCGGCTTGTCCGTAGCTCCTCGTACGTTTACGAGGTGCATGGATGCAGCGCTCGCTCCTCTCAGACTCAGACAATTATTTGGACGACTGGCTGGTTCTGGCCCGATCACGAGCGGAGCTCGTGGACCACAGGGCCGTTTTACTCGATCACCTCGAGAAGCTCGGCCTCAGTGTCAATTGGGCGAAGAGTTCGCTGAACCCCAGTCAGACGATCCTGTTTCTGGGTATAGTTCTGAACTCGTGTTCCATGACGGCGCGGCTGTCACCACAGCGCGCGATGGGCATTCAGCGCGCAGCGAGTTCTTTCCGCTGCGGCGCGACCGTGTCGCTCAAACACTGTCAAAAGATGCTGGGTCTCATGGCCTCAGCATCTCCGGTTCTGCGGCTGGGCCTGCTCCGCATGCGCCCCCTGCAGTTCTGGCTGAAGGCTCGGGTGCCGCGCAGAGCGTGGGCGTCTGGCCGGCTGCATTTCAAGGTCGATCAGAGCTGTGTTGCGGCTCTAGCACCTTGGACAGCGAACGACTGGTACCGATCAGGTGTAAGCCTGGGGACTTCCCCGAGTGTGAAAATGGTGTCGACGGACGCCTCCACTTCGGGATGGGGAGCGCTGCTCGAAGACAGACCGTCCTTTGGCCTATGGTCAGAACAGGAAAAGCTCCATCATATCAACTGCCTGGAAATGCTGGCAGTGGAGAACGCGCTGACGCGCTTTTGTCCCCATATCAAGGATCACCACGTCGTAGTCCGTTTGGACAACATGTCCGTAGTGTCCTACATAAATCGCCAGGGCGGTCTCGGGTCCCGAAACCTGTGCAGGCTGACGGAACGCCTCCTGATTTGGGCTCAGCGCAACATGCGCTCGCTGAGAGCAGTGCATGTGCCTGGACTGCAGAATCTGGGTCCAGACAGGCTGTCCAGAGGCAATGTTCCTACGGGCGAATGGTCTCTACACCCGCAAACAGTCCGGCTGTTGTGGGAGAGATTTGGCATGGCGGAGGTGGACCTCTTTGCGTCCCACGAAAAACGCTCACTGCCCCGCGTTCTTTTCCAAGAACGAAAGCGCACTGTCACGGAGATGGCCGTGCTGCCCGCTTTATGCGTTCCCTCCCGTCTCCCTCCTTCCGCAGGTGATAGAACGGGTGAGAGAAACGAGATGTTCAATACTGCTTGTAGCACCTCTTTGGAAGAACCAACCATGGTTCCCAGATTTGATGCAGTTAGCAGATGTCGCCCCGTGGCCGGTACCGTTGAGGAGAGACCTCCTCTCGCAGGCCAGGGGCTCGATTTGGCACCCTCAACCGGAGTTGTGGTCCCTCCATGTATGGGCACTCAACGGTTACCCGCTGATCTCGCAGTGGGAGTGCTAAATACCATCACTCAGGCTAGAGCTCCGTCGACACGACGTCTGTATGCCTCGAAGTGGTGGGTGTTCTCCAGCTGGTGCACAGCTCGAGGTTATTCACCCCTTAGTTGTGAGGGGACGGAGGTCCTCTCCTTCCTTCAGGAGCTGTTGGATAAGGGCAGAGCCCCATCCACGCTCAAAGTTTATGTGGCTGCCATCGCGGCGTTTTCTGAAATGGCGTCCGGTCAGTCAATAGGAAGGAATGATTTAGTCATCCGGTTCCTCAGAGGAGCTAGGAGGCTGAATCCTCCCAGACCTCCGTCAGTCCCTATGTGGGACCTCGCGGCGGTTTTGGAGGCCTTGAAGGGTCCCCCTTTCGAGCCTATCCAATCGATTAGCCTTCAGCGTCGTTCAAGACAGTATTCTTGTTGGCTCTCGCTTCTGTGAAGCGTGTGGGTGATTTGCACGCGCTCTCGGTGAGCCAGTCGTGCTTGGAGTTTGGGCCCAATGACTCAAGAGGTTATGACTCAGGTTATTGCCCTGTCTGCCCTGCCGGTGTCAGGGGAGGATGGAGACTCGAGTCTTCTTTGCCCTGTCAGGGTTTTAAGAGCTTATGTGTCTTGCTCTGCTGCCTTTCGGCAGACGGAGCAGCTATTTGTCTCGTTCGGTGGACGTTCCAAGGGAATGGCTGTTTCGAGACAGACTCTATCCAGATGGATAGTTGATGCCATAGCGTTAGCTTATGCTTCCAGGGGCCTTCAGTGCCCGTTGGGCGTCAGAGCACACTCCACAAGAGGCGTCGCCTCGTCGTGGGCGTGGTCTACTGGGATCTCCTTGCAGGATATACAACCCGAATTCCGGAAAAGTTGGGACGTTTTTTAAATTTTAATAAAATGAAAACTGAAGGAATTTCAAATCACATGAGCCAATATTTTATTCACAATAGAACATAGATAACGTAGCAAATGTTTAAACTGAGAAATTTTACACTTTTATCCACTTAATTAGCTCATTTAAAATTTAATGCCTGCTACAGGTCTCAAAAAAGTTGGCACGGGGGCAACAAATGGCTAAAAAAGCAAGCAGTTTTGAAAATATTCAGCTGGGAGAACATCTAGTGATTAATTAAGTTAATTGATATCAGGTCTGTAACATGATTAGCTATAAAAGCTTTGTCTTAGAGAAGCAGAGTCTCGCAGAAGTAAAGATGGGCAGAGGCTCTCCAATCTGTGAAAGACTGCGTAAAAAAATTGTGGAAAACTTTAAAAACAATGTTCCTCAACGTCAAATTGCAAAGGCTTTGCAAATCTCATCATCTACAGTGCATAACATCATCAAAAGATTCAGAGAAACTGGAGAAATCTCTGTGCGTAAGGGACAAGGCCGGAGACCTTTATTGGATGCCCGTGGTCTTCGGGCTCTCAGACGACACTGCATCACTCATCGGCATGATTGTGTCAATGACATTACTAAATGGGCCCATGAATACTTTCAGAAACCACTGTCGGTAAACACAATCCGCCGTGCCATCAGCAGATGCCAACTAAAGCTCTATCATGCAAAAAGGAAGCCATATGTGAACATGGTCCAGAAGCGCCGTTGTGTCCTGTGGGCCAAGGCTCATTTAAAATGGACTATTTCAAAGTGGAATAGTGTTTTATGGTCAGACGAGTCCAAATTTGACATTCTTGTTGGAAATCACGTACGACGTGTCCTCCGGGCTAAAGAGGAGGGAGACCTTCCAGCATGTTATCAGCGTTCAGTTCAAAAGCCAGCATCTCTGATGGTATGGGGGTGCATAAGTGCATACGGTATGGGCAGCAAGCATTTTTTGGAAGGCTCTGTGAATGCTGAAAGGTATATAAAGGTTTTAGAGCAACATATGCTTCCCTCCAAACAACGTCTATTTCAGGGAAGGCCTTGTTTATTTCAGCAGGACAATGCAAGACCACATACTGCAGCTATAACAACAGCATGGCTTCGTCGTAGAAACGTCCGGGTGCTAACCTGGCCTGCCTGCAGTCCAGATCTTTCACCTATAGAGAACATTTGGCGCATCATTAAACGAAAAATACGTCAAAGACGACCACGAACTCTTCAGCAGCTGGAAATCTATATAAGGCAAGAATGGGACCAAATTCCAACAGCAAAACTCCAGCAACTCATAGCCTCAATGCCCAGACGTCTTCAAACTGTTTTGAAAAGAAAAGGAGATGCTACACCATGGTAAACATGCCCCGTCCCAACTATTTTGAGACCTGTAGCAGAAATCAAAATTGAAATGAGCTCATTTTGTGCATAAAATTGTAAACTTTCTCAGTTTAAACATTTGCTATGTTATCTATGTTCTATTGTGAATAAAATATTGGCTCATGTGATTTGAAAGTCTTTTAGTTTTCATTTTATTAAAATTTAAAAAACGTCCCAACTTTTCCGGAATTCGGGTTGTATGTATGGCGGCAGGTTGGGCCTCGCCGTCTACATTTATCAGGTTCTATAACCTGGAGGTTCCCGCCTTGCAAGCAAGGCTGCTGTCGGTATAGACGAATCAGGGCCCTGAGGGGAATTCTGAGTTCACGAGCGCTATGCGCTGCCGACTGTTATATGGGCAGTATTGCGTAAGACCCGCATTGCCACATTGGTCAGGCCTTGCCTCGGCTGTGTGATGTCATATTGCCGCATCTACGGATGCTGCTAGATATGGGACGGAGGGCTTTCCCCCTTTCTGTCCTGGACTCTCTGTGAGTCCCTCAGGTGACTGTGCACTGTAAATCCTGGGCGTTGCTTCAGGTTTATTGGTGTGTGATCCCTGCGCGCACGGCATTTTACATTGGGTTCCCGTAGCATCTTAGCTAAGACGCAGTACGAGAGAGCTCTCGTAAGAGAACGTACTCGGTTACTAAACGTAACCTCGGTTCTCTCTAGAAGAGCGAACGAGTACTGCGTTCTCTGCCGTGCGTACGATTCACTCTGGTTCGCTTCGGCGATGAAATAAATCAGGTGAGTCAGCCTTTTCGAGCTCCTTTTATAGGTTGGGCCACACCCGTTTTGGCGGGAAGTGGCAAGAAGGGTGCGAAGCGCCCTTATTGGTCTGATGTTGCATCAGCCTGCGCTCGATAGGCTGTGCAGTTGCCGCAGAACAAGCCAATGAGCGAACGAGCCGTCTCGCCTATGGCTGTGTACTGCTGCAAATGTGCTTTACAAAAATACAAAATTAAGGATAATTTTTTGCTTCAGTATTTCGTGAATAGAGACTTTTCCCATAGCGTCTTAGCTAAGATGCAGTACTCGTTCGCTCTTCTAGAGAGAACCGAGGTTACGTTTAGTAACCGAGTACGTTATTTAGTATTATTGATTTATATTTTTATTATTTATATGTATATTTCGGTTTTAGAAATGTAGCAATAGTTTAAGTTTTAGCATTTTGTTGTGTGCTTTTGCCATTTTATTTTATATATATATTTTTCACAGCTTAATTTGTTTTTATTTTAGTGTTAGTTATTTTAGTGCTTACTTGAAAATAGTTTTGCTTTTCGTTTTATAACTATAACAAAACAGGAAACGCATCCTAACATTTTAAATGCAGTTAACTAATTGCTAATGGAAATGTTTTGTGATATTTCATGTTTCATTTAAAGTTCTTAAACGTCAGAACTTTTCCCCTTACAAATAGCTCAAATATATAATTTCATTAGACAGATGTCAGTTGACTATTGTCTTTTTAAAAAAAAATTATGACTGTTGTACTTGGAGCACTACAAACTTCTGTGGCCTTTTTTGTTCAGCTGATAAAGATATCATTATCTCAAATGTGTTGCTTGCTCAGAAATGCTCCAAAAGTCTGCTGGAGAAATACAACCTGCTCTCAGTCATTGCTGAAACTAGCGATTAAAAATTCAATACTTCAGGGCCTTGCTTACTCATAATGCAATAGGAATGTAATCTCCATGAACAAGAAGCAGAAGTTTTGATGCTAGAAAGAAATGTCCTTAGTTCCACCTAAGGTGCAGACTTTGTTGATTCAAGCTATCTCAGGCTAATTAAAATTCATTTTGTTTTGATTGGTCTGATAAGATTATCATTTATGAAATGTCAGGAAATACCTGGAGGTTTGTGGGTAATGTCATTTAGAGGGTTTTATCAAGTTTATGTTACGGCTGAGAAAGCACAGCACACTTTTCATTTTAATTCTGCAGCTGTTCTTTTATATAACTCATCAAAAACAGGCTTTATCAACACAGTTTCCATTACATTGACTTGATTTTATGGCTCTTGTCTAAAGTTCATCTCAAAATAAAAATTCTGTTCTTTAATTTGAAACTTGACAGCCCCAGCCCTCATTTATTTTACTTCAGTGGAACAGTATTTCTAGAATATTTTTCAAAGACTAATATTTTGTGTTCCACAGAAAAATATGTGCTTGGAACAATACAATTTTAAATTTTTGGTTGAACTATTAACATTAATATATTAATGTTTTCAATACTCTTTTTCCCCATTACATTGGTCTTTATAGGTTAAATTGGGTATATTTGTTCTTATAGGTGCAATGTTATATTTTCATAGTTATAGCTGAATGTGTTGCATGTCACAGATCGCATGAGATGTGTTTGTAGAACTCAGACTAAGATTGTATCAGCACTCTGGGCCTCTGGATACCACAGACAGTTTGCTGAGATATTGACTGTCCTCAGATCTCTTCAAGCTGGCCATTCAAAGCTACACTGGGACCATTCCCCATTAAGACATCTGTGCAGTGTCACTTCAGAGCCTCCGTGCTGCGCCTGAAATGCGCAACCCATCAACACTTGCTGAAAGTGTCACTTTGACAAGATGGCTCCTCAGGATAGCTGTCACTGTGTGTGATTTATAACACAGCTGAACAGAATTTATGATCAGAAAGAGCAAATCAAAGTTTTGTGTACATACTGTATATCTGATTTGTCACATACATTTTAAATAAGCCTCTGACATAGCTCACATCTTGATGATTTGTGTGGAAATCTATAGTATGAAGGTCCTCTAAAGCAGGGGTTCCCAAAATTTTCATTCTAGGACCCACCTAGACAAGTATAATCAATCTCAAGACCCACCATAAAATGTTTAAAAGGAAATATGGGGAAAACACATCTTCATTTAGAAGTAAGTAGAGAACAGTTTTTATTTTCCTATTAATTTAATTTACTTTCATATGAATGAAATATACAATTGATTGCAATACCAAAAGGCTTGAAAGAAATACAGAAAGTTATAACCATTCAGATGTCAAAACAGCAGCCTAATGGATATGTTAAGGTTATGAGAGGAATAGCTGAGTACTACTGATTAGCAAAAACGTACAAATCTCAAGAACTGAAATATTGTGTTTAATAACTACTTCAAGCTTAAGACTAAGCAAGTGAAATGTATTAGTATGTAGAGTGTGCCTGCTTCTTTGAACACAACACATCGAATCTAGGAATTATTTTCGATAGACTGACACGCATGTAAGAGTGTTTAACGTATAAAATAACAACAACAATAATAATAATATAACCAAAAATATATATCTTACCTCTAATATCAAGAAAATACTCGTGGAATTTCTGAATGAGTGCGCCGAGGTGAGAATGTACAGTGTTTTGGATGCGTTCACCGTCATTGGCGCACACTCCACACAGTGATGGAAACATGTCCCACACTCCTTTTTCCACTCGGGATCTCCACAATTTCAGCTTGCTGATGAAAGCTGTGATCTTATCTATATAGGTCAGGATGGATGATGCTGGACCTTGCATGCTTTCAGTACATTTATATGTCAGTAAATATGACAGATAGGCAAGCTTCGCGCACCATTTTTCATCTGACAGATGTACAGCAAGAGGAGAATTAACACTTGCTAAAAACTGTGAGACCTCTTCTCGCAGCTCAAGCAGACGAGTTAACACATTACCCCGTGATAGCCACCTGACCTTGGCGTGAAGCAGGAGGTGCTGATGTTCTGAGCCCATTTCAGTGCATAGCGATGTAAAAAGTCATGAGGAGAGTACGTGCCCCAGCCTTGATAGCGTTTACTATTTTGATGGCAGTCTGCAACACATCGTTTAACTCCGGGTGCAGTTTCTTACTGGCAAGGGCTTCTCGATGTAAAAAAACTGTGGGTAAAAGTAGCTAATGGGGCCAGCTCCCTTACTCGAGCAACAAAGACCACTTTTCTTGCCTGTCATTGCAGTCGCACCGTCCGTGCAGAGACCCACACACAGTTATCCCAATGGAAGCCCTCAAAAATATCTGCCCCTGTCGTTTGTTCTTTCAGTTCTTCACAAAATGAGAAGTCCTCAACCATGTCAGTGGAGTCAACGTACCTGACATAAGCCAGTAAATGTGCACATTTTGCAACATCTGTCCTTTCGTCCAGTTGTAGAGCAAATGCAACACTACTCCGGATTTTGTCACTTGTCTGTTTGCGTAAATCAGAGGACATTTACTCAATACGCCGTGGTACTGTGTTATCAGAAAGTGGAACTTTAGCGATCTTTCCTGCAGCTTCTTTACCCAGCATTTCCTCAACGACGTCTATGCAGGCTGGCAGCAGAAGATCCTCTCCTATGGTGTGTGGCCTTTTGGATTTTGCGATTCTATATGCAGCTAAAAATGAGGCTCGAATTGCTTTTTCAGGGATGCTGGTTGTACCTTTAATCAGTTTTTGCTGACGAAGATACTCTTCGATCGCCCCTTGTTGGCATATGCAGAGTGTTTTGTTGTGAGGTGCCGTTTAAGTTTTGAGGGTTTCGTGCTAGCACTGGCCAACCTTTCTAAGCATAAAAGACATTGAGGGACTTCCTCACCGTCTGGACCTCCACAGGCAATAAAACCAAGATCAAGGTAGGACTGGTCATATTTTCTGCATGGCTCCTTTTTAGATTTTGTTGCTTCTGACGACTTCTTACAGGTCTGTGATGCCTTTAGTTTTAAAAACTTGTAAATTTTTTACATACGCTATGCGCTACTGCTCTAAAGCAACATTACTAAGTTTTCTTCTTAACATCAGCTCTTATAAATGAAATAGTCTTACTGTATTTGTGTCATTTAAGGCAAGGCAAGTTTATATAGCACATTTCCTACACAATGGTAATTCAAAGTGCTTTACATAAAAGAAAAAAAATCACAACAATAAAATGCTTCAGTGGCAGCACAGTGTTTCATTCACCCTCACCTCTCTTAAAGGGGTCATGAACTGCCTGTTTATCCTTTTATACTGTTCTCTGAGGTCCACTTATAATGTTTTTTTAATAATGTTTTTACATCAAAAAACATCATGATTTAGAACAGACTTTTTCTGTCCTGCTTTGACCCCCTCAACTGAACGCTCTGTTTGAATAGGTGTAGCAGATTGTAGACTTGGAAGTAAATGCCCACTGGTATGATTAGCTTACAGTTGTGTATGATTGACAGCCTGCATCAATCACAGATGGACACTGTTGTGATTTAGGTTAAAAACACATAAATGCATTTCAAACGATCTGTCTTAGCAGACAAAGCAATAGTGCCCATGTAATAAAAACAGTAACTAACACTTGTGTGGTGCGACATTACTGTCGGATTCCAATATAGTAGCACAGCATCATCTTTTAGTTTCAATCTTTCTGAAAATTGTGCCTTGCTTGTAAATGAATCCGCTGTGAAATTAATTAAACAAAGGACCAAGTTCTTACTGGCATGGTCTGGATCTTCATTAAAAAAAAAGTTCATCCACTTTTTTTCTTATGGTTGGGATAAGAAGGAAGGCAATGCAAGAGTTTTTTTCCACAACTTGTCACTGAATAGCATCTTGAATTTGTTTTAGGTCCAGTCCAAACTGTCTGTTTATGTCTGTTTGGATAAGCTCAGTGAAAAGGCAACATTGACATGAAGGAGGCTCCTCCTCTGTTTTACCTGTTCATCCGATACCCTTGTAAATCAGTATGTTCCTCAGGCAAGACTGTTGATACATCTTAAAATACCATAGCGATCTCTTGTCAGTCTTATCTGTTGAGGTTCTAACATTTATTGTTGGTAATGGAGATGTCTCTGGTTAAATGCATAATGTTGTAACCATTTCCAATGGCCTTGTTAAAACCGTTTCAGTTAAGAATTTATAAAAAATACAACAAAAATTCTGGTGCTGTTTTGAAAATTTATGATTTTTGAATGTTTAGTAAGAAAATGTTGAATCATTATTTGGGATTGGACACTGATCACTCTTTTTATGGTGTCATCATCTCCAGATGTTAGACTGTCAAGGTTTTGCGTCATTCCCAATGCATGCATCATAAACTGAGAGATGATGGCATTTGGTGTGCATGGATTTATGTCTTTGTACCTTTCTTGCTGTTATAGAACAATACATCATGGAAACCAGACACCTGTCAAGACTGCTTCTGCTACAATGATATTGTCATCTGCAAACCCACTCGCTGCCAAAATCCCCAGTGTGACTTTCAGAGAGTAAGAATTAAGTATTTGCTATTGTGCCTTTTAAAACAGGGAAAAACAGTGCTTGTGATTAACTCTAGAGTGCGTGCACCTGAAAGTGTGACGTGAAGCAAACAGCCAATCACATGAAACATTGAGAGCGTCGGTTTGACTCACTTCTCACAAAAGTTGGTGCAATTCACTGCTCTGCTGAAGATTAAGAGATGTCGTTATAAAAAAATATAATGAATGTAAATGCATTTACGAGAATGGCAATTTTGTCTCTAAATTTCTTTTACTGTAAACTGCTTTAATTTGAAGCGAGTTTTGCCAGTTTGAGTTTGTTCTCAGTTTTTCTGAGATGCTAATGCATCTGTTTAAATGTTTCTCTGGATGTTTTACAAGGGTCATCGCTTGAGAATCCCACCTAACAAGTGCTGTCCAGAATGTTTTGCACAGTTTCCTGGCATCTGTCAGCATGAAGGAATTGTTTATGGGGTAAGTAACATGGCTCATGACACCACTCCAATGAAAGATGCTAAAAGCCCCTTCCTGTCCCTTGGCCAATTGTCCCACTTCTGGTCAAGCACCCAAATCAGTGATTGCCTTGTTTTGTGCACAACAGGATTTTTGGTTCTATTCCACTCTTCCCTGACTGAGCAAACTTCTTTTTTTTTTGTCCCAATCATCCCTGCTAAAGAGCCACTTGATGCCCTGTTTAAGATTCTAGCAGTGTAGCTTTCAAGTCAAGTAGCATTTACTTTAGGGAGCAGGCTGTGTTGGTATTGGGGCTCAGAACAATAAGTGATATTTGTCATATTCTGTTTGCTCAGATTTAAAGAAAACAGTTTTTTCATTCATTATTTCAGTTAAGTTTTGCAATCGATATTTCTCTTCATCCATTTCCTGATTTACCACTCTCCTGCTTCCACTCACTCAGCATGACAGTCAGTGGAGTGACTCCAAATGTTCGGTGTGCACATGCTCTCATGGGAAGGTGACCTGTGGGCCACGTGCTTGTCCTTCTCTTAGTTGTGGGAAAGACCAGAGTCTTTTCATCCCAGACGGAGACTGCTGCCCTATATGTGCTCACAATGGAGGTACAGTAAGCTGCAACTTTTTTCATGCACAACATGATGGGCTACTTGCTGTTTGTGAAAGCGATTGCCATCAACGGTGATTGCACTCTTTTGAACTCAGAATAACCGTCAAATGATCTATCCCAAAACGTTGCTGATCGTCAGGCTCAGTTTATTTTATTTTTTTACAATACATTACAATCACTCCAAAATAGATGATACCTGCATGACGAGCTGCACTTTCTTTGTGTGCCTGCTTGGCCTTACGCTTAGCAGCCCCTGAAGGATGCATTTGTTTAGGGCCCGAGACCCTAGGCAACTGCCTACTCTGCCTATAGTATTTATTTATTATTTAACTATTTATGGAAAAATTGTATTTTGTTTCCTCTAATTATTTAATACTTTAGTTAATACATTTTTTTATTGTAGTTTTTCTACGACAAATACACCGGATATTTGTTTGTTATTTATATCAATATTATTTGTATCAATATTTATGTTTTTTTTTCTCATTTATTGATCTCTGCCAATTTAGAATGATTCTGAATCTAATTATTTATCAAATATATTAAAACAATATAAATGGCCACAGTAAAGCAAATATAAGCTGCACCTAAAAAACAACAACTTTATTTAATCTTAATTTGCATGTCAACATTAAATGGAAATTCACGATTTTCAAAGTGCATGATACTGAAGTTACTGTAAACAGTTCATCCATGCTTATGGTTTATTACTAAACATTTTTGACGTTGTAATTTTTGATCAAAATTTAACGTTTTTGACCTCATAGTTTTTAATCAAAATGTAACAACAATTCTTTTTTTACACTTTAGCTTTTACTCGCGTGTTGTGATGTTAGTAGCAATCGTCTGTTTGTTTTGCTGATTGCTTTAAAAAATGCATGCTTTTCTTAGCTGTATGGGTACCATGAGGGTTTTATGTGCTTCATACTGTCAAAGACCAGTGTTCTGCAGTTCTGCAGTTTTGGCAATTAAAATGCTCTTTTTGATTCCTTAGCCGCCTGCTCTTGGGAAGGCCGTCAGTACAGAGATGGGGCAGAATGGACAACCAGTCCCTGTACAAAGTGTCGATGCAGAAACGGTCACACTAAATGCCTGGTTGCAGAGTGTCAGCCTGTTACATGCAAAGCGGTCAGTAACAACCCTGAACTGTGCCTTGTGTCTTGATCTTAGTAATGGTCAAGGAAAAACACAGTTCTGTCTGTCTTGGTGTGTAAAACTACCACATCATCTCGAAATCAAGATGTTATTATGAATTGAAAGAGTAGTTCTAGCTATTGAAACCATGTCGATGTTCTCATTGGACATACAGAATGAGAATCTGGTGGTCCAGCCAGGAAGGTGCTGTCCTCAATGTGAGCCGAATCCCTGCATGGAGGCTGGGAATGAGCACAAGGTAAGCCGGAAAAGAGATTAAAGAAAGGTGAAGTATGCACAGAGATCCGAGGACAGAGATAGATCGAGGGTGACAGATGGGATAATGCATGTCTGTATTACGAAATACCTTTTTAGGGAAGGGATAGTAAGTGTGGGTTAAAGTGTGTTCATCTTTCATATTGTGGCAGATGGGTTGAGCAGAGAGCCTGAGTTTGGTATGTGTGTTATATGCTTGTCACTCTTGCTTCTGTCATTCCTCCACACTTCTTTCTTGCCTCATATCACACATAATACACATCAGTCTCTCAACTGACTTTTCAACTGTTTGCTCACTCTCTCTCAATTCGAAGTTTTGGTCTAACATAAAAAAAAACTGTATGTTTTTATTGCCAACGCATTTACAGCATAGCTGCATACAATGAAAAGTCTGCTATATAAAATAAAGAGGTTGCATAAATAAACATTGAATATCGAAATATTAGCAGTGCAAACGTAAATAAAAATCAAGCAAAGAAAAAAGTAGTAATTAATAGCCTACTACATATATTTATATTCCTTGACCAAGTATTTAAGAAAGGTATAGATAAAAGTGTATGGCTAAATGTGCTAGTAATACAAGTAATAAGCTAAAGTTTATTGTTGGAAACATGCATATACAGTTCCTCTATAATTCGGAGTTGTCAAAGTGCCAATATAGACTTAGTATTACTACAGACATAGCATATTCAGATGATGGTTGAATCATATGGGTTTTTAATGGTTAATTCTTAAATTACTGTATTCCATTTGATTCCCTCCGTCTGGAATATATGGTTACATCCTTGCAGTAGTGACACCTCTCTTTAAACACTCAGACGTCACAAGCGCCCCAAAATCTCTCATCAGCATGTCTTTTAGGGCTGTTTCTCTGTTGACCGTGCTCGCAGCAATCACGTCCCACTCAGCGGAATTCAGCTCTTGATCACAGTGGATTGTGTGAAAGCGAAGCAAGGATAACATTCACCATTCTTTTCAGCTCCTTCTAGTACTTGTCTTGTTCACTACAACACTGGCAGAAATTGTCATTCATTTTAAATTATTTATGTGCTTTAATGTGTTCTGCTGCTAAAGCTTTGAACAGCTTTGAGGTGATATCTGAATCTTGAAATTGAATCGAGACATTGTTGGTGGAGCTCTGGAATTTTAAATTGGAATTTTACACACATTTAAAAACATAGTATTGATGACATACAGTAGATGTTTCCCTTCTCTCAGAACTCTTTTATTGTGTGCGTGTGTGTTTTTAGCATGGCGAGCAGTGGCAGAGGGGCAGCTGTACCACCTGTGTGTGCGATCGCGGTCATTCTCGCTGTCAGACAGAGAAGTGCCCTCCTCTTCACTGTGATAAGGTCAGCAGTAACCCATTACACCCCAACATTTCATGACAAAGACCTTTCTTGACCAGCAAGCTTACCGAGAAGATCACAAAAGAGAAGCTGTTGGCTAACTGACTGTTGCCATTTACAATTTAATACAGTCTCCCTTTGATTCTTGCAGTTTATGCTTCTCTTGGTCTGAAAGTGACAGTTAGGATTTTTCGTCATCCAGGATTGTTTGCACCATATATTTCGCATTTTGTCTGTAGCTTCACGGTGTTTTCCAACTCAGTCTTTTGCTTTCATGCAAAATTCATAATCTTATGTAACTGTGCTTTATAACAATTCTCAGCAGAAACAGACATTTCATTTTTATATCTTACCTTAATGTGTGAATCTTTAAAGAGCGTGAAATCACCCCATTAAATGAAAATGAGTCTTTTATGGCTTTTTGTTCCTATTTATTAGCTAGAGTCCATCTATATGTTAAAAGTTGGCATAATTCACCCTTTTTTCTACAGATTGACTAGTTTTTCTTTTCCAGTCTACTGGTTATTTTCCTAAAACAACAGGCACAAGTCCTTCAGTAGGTCCCGTCCAAACTCCTAATTTCTAATACCTCCACATATATATTGTAAAACAGTTGTGAGGTTTTTAAAGAAATATTCTGGGTTGAAAACAAATCAGTCTCTGTCTTGTCGTTTACAAATGATTTTTTCTTTTTACAAACTGAGGCAGAAGTAAAAATGATTTGATGTTCATTATAACAAGTGTGTGCTAATGTGCGTTGTTCTCAGGGTCAGATGAAGATCAAGCGACCTGGGCAGTGCTGCCAAGATTGTGTCTCGTCTAAAGGCAGCTGCATCTATGAGGGCATGGTCCGTTATCAAAGCGATATGTGGAATGACACCGGTTGTGTGTTCTGTATGTGTGAACGGGGTCAGGTCCTGTGCCAAAGGGTCGAGTGCGCCAGAATGGAGTGCCCACAGGTATGTGTCCAAATTTTATAAGGAACACATTTCTATGCAGAGCCATCAGCAGAGACACGTGCTTAATCAACCCATTAAAAGACACAATTAACAAGCTCAGCTGGGGGGATGCCTTATATAATGCCATTTGAAATGTTGATAATTATTAGGGCAAAATATAACGGGCGAGTTTTAAACCTGGGGCACATTATCTCTGTGGTCATTTGTCCCTTTATGAATTACAACTTTATTCAATCAATATGTTCTCCGCTTCTCCATTAATCATAAGGAGCTTTGAAAGGTTGAGCACTGTGGAGATTTATCACTTAATAATTGTGCTTTTGGCCCAAATCCAGAAGTGTCACTGTAAAGGTTATTCTTTAGAGAGGAAACTCTGATTTAAAAGTCCTGTGAATTGCACTAGGTTCATGGTAGAGTTCATAACTGAAGTTTGAAGGAGTAGTACATGAGTCTGATCAAAAAACTCAGGTTTTAAATGTGACATATATTCTGGTGTGTAAAACTATTATGCATGCTGTAAAAAGTGGTAACATGCAGTTATTTTGAGCTATTTCTACTTGTTTTTCTGCTAGTCCCATTTTTAGGATAGTTTTGTCATATTCACTCACTCTCAGTCCATACCCATATAATTTTTGTTCATCGTTGGAACTAAAAAAATTTTTTTTTATTATGATTAGAAGCCTAAATGAAATATGTTCATCATACAAAGCTAATTTTATTTTATTTTTGTGTTAACTAATGATTTGTGTCAGTTTGGTGATTTTTTTTGTTTTTTTTTTTTACTTGATTTAAACCATTTTAAATAGATGTTCTCACATGAAGTACATTTTAGGTAACTTTTTTTGTTTCAGTGCAGTGGTTTAAGGTCCTAGATTAACTAAAATAAGAGTTGATGTTCAATGAATTTAGAGCAATAGAATGTCTGATTTAACAAGAAACACAAAAGATGCTTCTGTATCTGGTGACGATGCTGATGCTTCTGGATCAACAATGATCAAACCTTCTTTCTCATCTTTAGAATATTTCACTGACATCTGCTTATTCATTTGTAATACCACCATGACTTTGGTGATCAAACTGTGTTACACATAGACAACTAAAAGATTCCCTCATGAATGTAAATGACTATTGATAATGGCCCGCTATAAAGAACCTCAGAGGTAGAATTGGAAATGTGATGTAATTAGAGATTTGTGGCTCTGTGTCAGACAGCTAATCATTCCCCTGGGGGTGTTTTCATGCTGAAATTAAATGAGCTCAAATTTCACACCTTGTGCCAGGGAGAAAAACTGGTCCATTTGCCTGGGAAGTGCTGCCCAGAGTGTAAGACAACAACCAGTTCCTGTACATATTCACAGCCACATCAAAAGGTACAAAGCATGCTTCTTTAAATATGGTTTTGGTTAAACATACATTGGTTTTATATTCATGTTCACATGTGAAAAACATATGCTACCATTCAAAAGTTTGCGTTCAGTAAGATGTTTCTGAAAGAAGTTTCTTATTCTCTCCAATGGTGCATTTATTAGATCAAAAATACTGTAAAAACAGTAATATTTTGAAATATGTTTTCTATTTTAATATATTGTCACGGGGTGAAGAATCACTCGACAAGGTTTCGTGAATGTAAAAGCCCCGGAGGGTGGATTTATTCAAAAGTGCCTGGTGAAGTGAGGTGAGCCGCTTCGTGATGGCTGGTGCTTCCCGTGCGTTCCTGTGCTCTTCAGTACAAATCCAAAGCGAAAGTGGGTGTCCAGACGTGCTCCAAGGTGAGTGGGCTGTCGGTCACTCGCTGCTTTCTGAGGAGAAACGAGAAAAGGATTAGACCAGGGTTTCATTCGGCTCGAGACCGTCTTGTGAGTGCAGCGTGTGCTGCTTAAAAGTGCGCAGGCTGATGGGGAGCAGCTGTGACCGATCGAGCTAGTAACCCGCCAACCCCAAGAAGGCACGTACCTGGGTTTTCGTCCGGGGCGGAGTGTACGGACTCTACCTTCTTCTCCTGTGGCCGGATGAGGCCTCGGCCGACTTGGAAGCCCAGGTACTTGGCCTCAGAGAGGGCTAGGTGGCATTTGCGGGGGTTGGCGGTGAGCCCAGCCCGCCGGAGCTCCGAGAGCACCCTCCGCAGACGGTGCGATGAGGGGCAGGCTGCTGCTCCCACGCTTCCCTGGCCATGTCAAGGAGCCCCCGTGGTTGACGCCCGAACAGGACCTCGAAGGGGGTGAAACCAGTTGAGGCCTGAGGGACTTCACGGATCCTGAAGAGGACGTAGGGAATCATGAGGTCCCAATCCCGCTTGTCCTCCGCCGCCACACGTCTGAGCATTTGTTTGAGGTTCTGGTTGAATCTCTCTACGAGTCCGTCCATCTGCGGGTGGTAGACTGTGGTCCTCAACTGTTTCACCCGCAGCTGCCTGCAGAGATCCGCCATCAGCCGGGACATGAATGGAGTTCCCTGGTCAGTCAGGATCTCGGTGGGGAGGCCGACTCGGCTGGCCAGCAGAAACAGCTCCTGGGCAATGGACTTCGCCGTGGCCTTCCGCAGGGGCACTGCTTCTGGGTAGCGGGTGGCGTAGTCGACGATCACCAGGATGTGTTCATGTCCGCGGGCAGACTTTGGCAATGGCCCCACTATGTCCATTCCAATCCACTCGAAGGGCACCTCGATGATAGGCAGCGGGATGAGTGGGCTGGGGGGAGGGGTCCGAGGCGACGTGGCCTGGCAGGTCGGGCAGGCTTGGCAGAAGCCTTTCACTTCGGCATCCAGGCCCGGCCAGTGGAAGCAGTCGCAGATGCGTTGGGTGGTATTGGCTGCCCCGAGGTGACCTGCCATAGGATGGGAATGGGCCAGTTCCAGGACGGCTTCGGTCTTGGACCGGGGTACCACCAATAATTCTTCTCCTCCCCCCTCCGCTGGGCGACACAGTACAACAAGCCGTTCTCGACGACAAAATGTGGGAGAGGGTGGGGCCGTGGGAGGACGTCCCTCCCGAGCAGTACGACCACCGGCAGGTCCTTCACCTGGCCTACCTCCACCGGCCAGGTGCCATGGGGGGACGAGATGACCATTTCACGGGCCGGTACTTGGCGAGTGTCTCCGTGCACGCAGGTAATCGGTAGGAAGCTTTTCTGGTCGCTTCGGGGGTCGCACAACTGTGACTGGATGAGGGTGACCGCACTGAGTCCAGCAGGGCCCAGAATCGTCTCCCATCCACCGTCACCTCGGCTTCGGGGCTCCCACTGGTACACGCTGGTGGACGATGCAGCCTGCCAGCCAGGCTCGCGGGGGTGATGGTGGTTCAGCGTTAGGCATGGGCTCATCTCGCGGTGGGGGAACCGTCGGCCTACTGACCGGTTGCGGGGTGCCTTCGAGCGGGCGTCGCTCCTGGACCACCCTCCGGGGGAATGGCGGCAGCCGGTCCCCGGCCTCGCGGTGATGGACAGCATCCGCCAGCTCGATCGCCTCCACAAGTTCCAGGACGTTGGTCGGGTTCCTCATCCCGACGGCTTGACGGTGGGCGCGAGATAGCGAGCGGAGGAGGTGATCGACCACCAATCGTTCCGCTACCTGTGTTGGGGTGGGGTTTCCCTCCAGCAACCAATGCTGGGCGATGCGGCCGAGTTCGGCTGCCTGGGCACGGACTGGCACCCGGGGCTTGAATTTCCATTCGTGGAACTGCTGGGCGGCGCAGACAGTGGAGAGTAAATGCTCGCCAGGATTTCTCGCTTGACTTCGGCATAGTCGTCGGCGACCGTCAAGGGGAGCGAAAAGTAAGCCCTTTGTGCTTCGCCGGTGAGGAGGGCCTGCGCCTGTGCCCATTCCTCCTCGGGCCATTCGTCAAGGTGGGTGGTGTTCTCGAAGACCTGTAGGAAGGCCTCCACATCGTCATCGGCGGTCATCTTTGGTAACAAGCGGGTGGCTTGTGCATGAGGTTCAGGTAGCGGAACGCGCTGGGCTGCGGAGGCCCGACGGCGGTGAGTTGATCCTCCATCCTGCCCAGGCGAGTGGCGAGGTGTTCCACTATTTTCTGCTGGACCCACAAACAAGAAAAGAAGAAAAAAAAGTTGGGGGTTGGAGTGGTGAACTTGTCGGTGATCCTTCACTAATCTACCCGCATTCTCCACCACTGTCACGAGGTGAAGAATCACTCGACAAGGTTTCGTGAATGTAAAGCCAAGGAGGGTGGATTTATTCAAAAGTCCCTGGTGAAGTGAGGTGAGCCGCTTCGTGATGGCTGGTGCTTCCCGTGCGTTCCTGTGCTCTTCGGGGGAAATCCAAAGCGAAAGTGGGTGTCCAGACGTGCTCCAAGGTGAGTGGGCTGTCGGTCACTCGCTGCTTTCTGAGGAGAAATGAGAGAAGGATTAGACCAGCGTTTCATTGCGCTAGAGACCGTCTTGTGAGTGCAGCGTGTGCTGCTTAAAAGTGCGCAGGCTGATGGGGAGCAGCTGTGACCGATCAGCCGGCGGTGAGGACGTGCAGGTGTTCTGCGTCGATTGCCAGGGCGACGCTGATTCCTCCGAGGATGCTCGTCACAATATTTTAAAATACAATTTATTTCAGCATAATTTCTCCAGTCTTCAATGTGACATGATCCTTCAGAAATTATTCTAATATGCTGATTTGGTGCTTAATAAACATTTTGTGTTATTAATGTTGAAAACAGATGTGCCGCTTAATATTTTGTGTAAACGAAGACACATTTTTGCAGGGATTTTTAACGAAGAGAAAGTTCAAAATAAATACTTTTATTTTAAATAGGTTTTATCTAACATTATAAATCTATTCCTGTTACATCTTGTCAATTGCGTGTCCTTGCTAAATAAAAGTGTTACTTTCTCTCTCAAAAAAAATAAATAAATACTGACCCCAAACTTTTGAGCTTTTGATAGAAATGAAGAAAAAAGACAAGCTAATCAATACCACCACCATTCAAACGGTCTTTGTCCATTTAGGGGCAGAAAGCCAGCATAAAGAGTTTTAGACTCCTCACTGTAAGTAAACATGAGAACATGGTTTGCAAAAATTTATAAATACAATTATATTATATTTTTTTATATACAATTATATTTTTTGTCTAAGCAAAAATGTCTGTGTACTGTTCTTGTGTCTCTGGTCTCAGAATCTAGAGAGCGTCAGAGAGGGGCTGTGTCATGAGTGCCAGTGTCAGGAGGGTCATGTGACCTGTTATCAGCACTCCTGTCCCACCTGTCCATTGGGCACCCTAACTATACCTCACCCTGAACAGTGCTGTCCGGACTGCAATCCAGGTGAGACCTGCGCGTCTATGTTGGTGTTCATTTCCCAAACGGCAAGGATGTACGAAGCTGCTGTAGTTAATTACCATACTCTCTTGTGAATATATTGCAATATAATCAGTAAAATTGGGGTAATACTTTGATTTATTAAGTTCAAAAGAACATTACATCATTCTATTCCTAGTTTAAAATAATTTCTTTATATGATTAAAAAAGCATAATTCTGAATTGTTCTGAAAATCTTTCTTTATCAGCCCTCCAAGGAACAATTCCTTAACCATAAAGACAAAACAGTTGATCTCAGTGGGAGAGAGATGAGAGCTATAATATTATATTCTGGTTAGTTGATGTGGTTATTTAGCTCTGCAGGACCCATAAGACTTGGGTCTGCTCTATATACTAAATTTCCAAGGTGACTTCAAAAGATGCTGCAAGAAGGAACATGCATCTTTCATTCTCTCGCTTTCTCTTGGAAAATGCCAAAGAGAGCAAGCAAGCAGAATGTGTTTGCATTTGCTTTTATATAGATATGTACTGTATGTTTATCTGAAGAGACGGTAAATTGTTTGTATGTTTACCGGTATATGTATGTATGTTGACCGTTTGGCATCTCTGTGTTTATGCTTATTAGATAATGCTAATGAATTCTCTAAACACAGCAGTCAAAGAGTTTATTATCGTTTAAACTTTTTCACAGAAATATGACTTTCCTGTTTACATTTAAAAAAAAAAAAGTTTTCCCTTATATATTTATCATATGCATTATAAATGACATGGTAAGTAGCATCTTGTGTGGTGATAGTGCTTGTTAGCTGGTTAATGTCCAGATTTTATAAATACGGCAAAGACAGTGTGTATGCATTCACAGCCACATAACCATTTGTTAACTCGACTGCCTGTTGTGAGGAACAGAAGGAGCCCATCATCAGCATCAGTGTTTTATCAGATGACCTGCAGTGTTACTGTGAGAAATGCTGTGATTTGGAATGATTTACTAGCTAGTGGCCATATTATAATACATTTGCACTCAAAACCAGAGGTGGGTAGAGTACCCAAAAACTGTGCTCAAGTAAAAGTAAAAGTACTTACAGAAATATTTACTCAAGTAAAACTAAAAGTAATAGTCTGAATAGGTACTTGAGTAAGAGTAAAAAAGTATAGGATAAAAAACTACTCAAGTAGTTAGTTACTAGTTACTTTGGATCATATACTGTATCTCTATAGTCTATTTTTATTTAGATATATAAATGTATGTATTGTATGTACTATATTGATTTACTATCAATGATGTTCTTTTTAGCTTTCTATTCATCAAAGAATCCTAAACAAAATGTCACAGGTTCCAAAAAAATATTAAGCAATAAAATTATTGGTTGCACTTTATTTTACAGTACGTGTACTAACATGTACTTATAGTGTACTTACAGTGTATTTATCTAAGAAAGTTCTGGTAATACAAGGTAACTACATGGGGTAGAGTTAGGTTTAGGGGTAGGTTCAGGGTTAGTACCTTGTTATTACATAGTTATTGTAATTACTATAATAAGTACATAGTATGTACACGAGGAACAGGACTGTAAAAAATTTTTATTCTAATATATTAGAATGACCTTGAAGGATCATGACTCTGAAAACAGCTGATGAAAATTCTGATTTTATTAAATTATATTTTAAAGTAGGGCTGGACAATATATCGAACGATATGATCATGTGCATCTCATCAGTAAAGTTAGTTCTGTAATTAGCGGTAAATCCCCATCACCTGCTTTCGCTGACAAACTACGCTATATCGAGTTCATAATTGAAGATGATTTGCCTTCGATAATGAACTTGATATAGCATAGCTTGTCAGTGAAATACACTGCTTACACAGAAGAAGACCAGCGCCTGCTTCTACATCACTGCCTGTTAAGCCCCGCCCACTGATTCACGCATGTAGTGTTAATAATGAGAGACGTAAATGAAGGTCTATGCAGAAACCAAACGATAGAGATG
This sequence comes from Carassius carassius, assembly GCF_963082965.1. Classification (NCBI taxonomy): domain Eukaryota; kingdom Metazoa; phylum Chordata; class Actinopteri; order Cypriniformes; family Cyprinidae; genus Carassius; species Carassius carassius. The sequence goes on along the minus strand of NC_081758.1, from coordinate 23,156,780 downwards.
GCTCAGAAGACAACAAGAAGGCAATCAATGTGTACTGAGTATTTATGTGTTTTTAACCTAAATCACATCAGTGTCCATCTGTGAAGGATTTGGCTGTCAAACAAACACAACTGTTAGCCAATCATAGCAGTGAGCATTTACTTCGGAGTCTACAATATGCCACGCGTATTTAAACAGAGCGTTCAGATGAAGGGTCAAAACAGGACAGAAAATAACCTATTACTTCTAAATAATGATGTTTTTTGGTTATAAAATTCTTGATAACATTGTAAGTGGACTTCAGAGAATAGTACAACATAATAATAAAAAAAGTCTGTTCATGACCCTTTTAAATATTTTAATTTAAATATTTTAAGTTTGACAGGTTTTGAGTACTCATTTTCATGAGTACTCACTTCTTTGATTGTTCTGGTTGGTCTTTAATAGGTAAATTTTGCCATTTGGGTTTGTGTGGCTGCAGGTACACTGGCTCTTTCTTATTAGAGCAGAGGTTATGATAATGATGATCAAACTCTATGATTGATCATAATTTAAGTTAGTGTTTTTAAACCGTAACTTTATCTGTCCTCTGAAGAGTTTGACTGTGTTTTTGTGTGTGTGTCTGTAGCAGTGCAGTGTCACAAGGACTGTTTGACATGCTCTGGCACACCAGATCACTGTGACAGCTGTCAGAACCCTTCTGCCCTGTTGATGAATGGACGCTGTCTGCAGTCATGTCCTGAAGGATTTTTCACTCAGGGCAAAGTTTGTGCAGGTATAAAAAAACTTTTTGTCTTTTGTTTTTTTTTTGCGCTTTATCGTTGTACTTCTACAGCCCATGCTGGTTTTGTTACACAAATTGCTATTTCCTCCTCCTCCTTCTATTTTCTCCCCAACATTCACACACGTCTGGCTTAAACATAATTTTACACCATGGTTTTTTAAATCCTCACATGCCCAGTGCTTTGGGTGACTTCCACAAATAGCTAATCCTATAGTGTGTGTGTGTGTGTTTTGTATGTGGCTGTGCATGTACATGTACATGAGTCATGTTTTGTCACAGTCATTTCAACAAGTCAAAACTAATTCCGGTTCCTATACTGGAATTTCCCCTCACTTTGGAGGGCTATAGCATCATTTGACATCTTACTGTCTCTCACATCCAATTTCAATTAATATATCGGTGTTTTGTGCCCTGCTTTTGCATAGTGTTTGCCAGTGCAGCCACAAAGTGAATCCCCCAGCCCCTATCATCCTTCTTTCTGTTTTTCTACCAGCCTGCCAGCCGTCATGTGCCACCTGTGAGAATGACTTTGAATGCACAGCATGTGGTGGGTCCTTTCTCCTCAGTGGCAGGCAATGTGTGACCACCTGTGAGAGAGGTCTGTTCCAGGACCACACACGCTGTCTCAGTAAGTCAGCTGCAATTTACTGTACATTTCATTCACTTTTATTGTTTTGACTTTCTGTGATGCTGTTTACTTCTGCTTTTACTTTTTATCATTCTTAAACAAGAAAGCATGACTTTTATCATGCAATCTTAAACAAAGTGCATATATTGCATCTTAGCATATAGCTGAATAGGAAAGATGGCAGTAATACTTAAACAATACAGTATTGATGTGTTTGTGGAGTTATCATAGAAATATTGCCCCAAATCATTATACTTTTATATTTAGATATGTCTTTATATTAAAAAAGTTGAACAGATATTAAATATAATTATGTATGTACATTCCATATTATTATACCATAATATTTATTTCCTCCTCATTCTGATAGAATTTTATTGTTATTTATTAATTTATTACTCAATGCTATATGCTAATTGTGAATTGAAGCTGTATTTACTTCCTGGATAAACAAAAGTGCCCATTTTATTTATTAAGATGTGTACTTCCTGCTGTACAACGTTTTACATTATCTCTAAAAGGTCAGAGTTTTTTTTTTCTATTAAAGCCAGATGGAGCATTACTGCACCTGCAGTGCATTCACTCCTTGCATAAGAATCAACCTCAAGACATAGGTACCTACTCTTGTCAGGCTACCTGACTATAGCAATCCAATCTGGAGGGAATCATGCATTAGTGACCTGCTAACTAGTCTGTGACTGGGACCACTAGACTGTACAGCAATTACCTCAGTCCCCACTCTCATTCAATTTCACACTTTAATAAGCCTCTGCCTCAGATTGGACTGCATTGTTCTACAAGGGACAAGATGGGAAATAAATATCCAGTTTAGGTTGAGCCCATTATGGTGGATTTAGCAAGAATGAGTCATACTGAGTAACTGAATGAGGAAGTTTTTTTTTGTGTCCAAACAATACGATTCATTCTCTTGTTTTACTCTCTGATTGAGAGCAAAAATTCAAATGTTCGAAAAATTCATTAAGCAAAAAAAAAAGCTAAGCTAAAAAATGTGGGAATCTTAGAGGAAGCTCTTAGATGTTCCTTCATCATCTGTTCTCTTCTCGGTCTCTTTGTGTCTGTGTCTTTCTCTTTTACATTTTAAACAATGTTATAATGGAGTTACATTATTTTGTTTTGTTTATTATATCTCATGTAACACATTGCTATTTTGAAACAAACCACTAACAGACCTTACTGAACACTTCTTACAGTACATGCCATAACTTGGATATTTTCAAATATATCCTTTCACATCTGCAGCGTATCAAGAAGTCATGTAAAACCTTAAAGAGTTGTGCTGACAGACATGCCCAAGTGTGCTGTCATTAATTTTTCTAGCATGGAAAGCTTTTCCAAATCCACTAAACATGGTTACCAATGTCTCTTGTTCACACTTTGTTGTTGGCTGTCAAAATATTTGGTCCCATTCCAGCTTCTCAGGGTTCTGGGCCAGTTTGGTGCCAGTGTGTGTGAGTCTGTGGAGAGGTGCCATGTAGGACCGTGAATGTTTCTCACTTGGCGCTGTGCCCAGATTTGTAGTTTAATCCTGAGCACTAGACTCACACAAAGAATGAGAGAAGGTGTATTGTGACTTTATTGCTGCACAACTTTATTAAAGATTAGAGGTTAAATTCTGTGGTGTTTTTAACAGTGTATAATAATTGATTATTCATAAAAAATAAAAAGCATTTTAACAGTATTTATACATGAATTTGAGACAAATTCTGACACAAGGCATACTTTTATGTAAAGTAAAATATTAGATATGAAATAAGTGGTTCTTACTAAGGAAAGTATCAGTATTTCTATTTTAAGTCTTACGTTTTAATGTGTCACCATTTTTGCTCTGGACATGAATGATACAAACTGTGACTTAATGAGAGGTATGATGTTACTTTTCTTAGTAAACGCTGCATTTTCAGCAGCCATTACTCCAAACTTCAGTGTCACATGATCCTTTTGAATTCATTTTAAATGGTGATTTTGTGCTCAAGGAACACATCGAAACATAACATGCTGAAAAAAGTTGCACTGAATAACATGACTGTGGTAACCATGGTAACCATTTTTTTTCAGCATTGAGCATTTTGGCATTTGACATTTAACAGCATTTATTTAAAATGCACATTGTTGGAAGTACATCGAAGGACCAGAATATCAGAGTGACTTTGGACAGGAAGTAACCACATAGCAACCACCTATAACAACCTAGCAACGGCATAGCACCTTAAGAACCATTCAGAACACCTTATTAACCACAAGAGACTCCCTGGAAACCACTAACAACACATTCGCAAGAAATGTATTATATATATACCGTAATTACTCAAATAAAAACCAGTAGTCAAATAAACGCCGGGCCTCTTATAGTGGCCGGGGGCGTGGTCAACACGGACAAATAAAGGCCGGTCTTAAATAAAGGACGGGGGGGAATTTGTGCAGCAGAGCCAGATAACGAACGTACACGCCCATTGCCGGAGCGTTTCTTGTTCTCGAGTCAAGAACCGGTTGCATCGGTTTTCGGATCACCACTATACTGAATGGAGAAGCGTTTCTGTCGGACGCATCTAATTCGAGAACCGAGGAGCTGATGATATTGCGCATGTGTGATTCAGTGTGAAGCAGACTGACACAGAGCGTCTGAACTGAACTGATTCTTTTGGTGATTGATTCTGAACTGATTCTGTGCTAGTGTTATGATCTCTGTCCTGGAACGCTGTCGCTTTTAATTTAAAACGGGTTATTTAAAACAATTACTTATCAAACAGATGGAATTAGAAATAAAGGCCTGCCTCTAATAAAAGTCTGTTTCAAATAAAAGCCTGTTAGCTACCTTCTGCAGTTCAGGTAAATAAAGGCCCCGGCTTTTATTTGAGGAATTACGGTATATATATACATATATATACACAGAGACAGACAGGAATAACAGACATCTTCTATTGTTTGTTATATTCAGCCTCGCTTCCGGAAAAGACCAGAAGATGATTTTGAATGTGTACGCAGCTGTAAATTTGTTCCACATCTCTCTTTGGGGCTCTCTGATCACTGTCTTGTTCATCATATACTGACCTACAGATAGAAACTGAAATCAGCTAAACCTGTAATAAGAACTGTAAAAAGATGGAGTAATGAAGCATTAACAAGCCTGCTTCGACTGCACTGATTGGGTTTTTTTAAGCTGCTGCCACTGATTTGGACGAGCAAACGGATTCTGTAACGTCATACAGCAGTTTCTGTAAGGATATGTGCATCCTTGCCAGGACTCATTTAACTTACAACGACACACCATGGTTCATTGCAAAACTAAGACAGCTCTATCAAGCCAAAGAAGATTCCTACAGGAATGGGGACAGAGTATTGTATAAACAGGCCCAAAACACACTGACACAGGAGATAAGAGTGGCTAAGAGAAACTACTCCAAAAAGCTGAGAAACTTTTCTGCCTATGATCCTGCATCAGTTTGGAAAGAACTGGACATCACCAACTACAAGACACCATTCCCCAGCACTGTGGGGAATCAAAAACTGGCCAACGATTTGAATGAGTTTTATTGCAGGTTTGAAAAAAAACCCTGTCTCACAGCCCACACCCATTCTGACCTTCTCTCTATGGATCTGTTAAAACCTCCAGCAACTTCCCTCTCCCCCACTTCCTGCACTTCAGGTCTGTGAAAAAGATGTGTGTCAGGTCTTCCGGAAACAGAAGAGAAAGAAAACATCAGGCCCAGATGGTGTTACACCACTTCCTCTTTGAACTGTTGTCATCTGGTTGGCGCTACAGAGCTCTGAGCACCAGAACGGCCAGGCATAAGAACAGTTTTTTTCCTCCGTCAATCCATCTCATGAACGGCTAACTTGGCTATAAAGGTGTAATACACTACAATGTTTATACATTTATTTATTTATTTAACACATTCCTCTTTATATTTCCTTTTACCTGTATACACAATTACCATCTATTGTCTACTTTGTATATTGTGCATTATATATATATATATATTTTTTTTGTATATTGTTATTTCCTTTTATGCTATTTTATTATTTTTATCATTAGTTTCTTGCTTGTCTTGTCACTGTCAATCTGTTTTTGTTATGGAAGCTTATGTCACCAAAACAGATTCCTCGTATGTTAAAACATACCTGGCAATAAAGCTCTTCTGATTCTGATTCTGTTAATTCAGCCTAAAGCTAAATTTATTAGCATGGATTGTATTTGGTGTTTATACTTTCGATATATTGATTGGCCTTTGAATAAATTGTGCTAGCAGCACACACATCTTACCAAGGGATGATTATAAAAGAAGGTTATTCTTAGTGAAGGTGCATTTGTGTTATGTGTTATTGTGTGTTTTAATGCACATATTCAACATCTTCCGTACAGTATGTCCTTCAAATCATGAGACTTTCTTTATATATACAATTGTGGTGTTCAGCCTTTTTTGTACCTTTTCCAAGCTCCCTCATCTTTTGTTCTTGTCTGACTGTCACTTTAAATCCTCACAGAATAGCCACAACAGAACTCTAGAGCAGTGGTTTTCAACCTGTGGTCCGCGACTGCAGGTGGGCCGCCAATTACTATTAAAATAAATAATAATATTGTTAATATATGTAAAAATGTCTAAGTCATAACACAATAACATAATTTCATATATATAATTAAATAACAAAAAAATAAATATTAAACTGTAACTAAGTAATAAACCACCAATTTATAGTTTTGCTGCACATGCCACAGAACAACAAATTCAAACATGCATAAATGGCTGTCAACGTGTTCCCTCCTGACTGCTTGCTCCACTGACTCTACCCGCTGCCGAGCTCTGTCTGAATCTGGTTTTCCCGTTTTGCTGAGCGGTGCCAGCCCGAGATATTTTCTGTTCATTGCCAGTTCATTCTAGGGCTGTGCGATTAATACAAAATCGTCATAAAATCACAACTTGAGCATGCGCGATTTCTAAATCGCTTTATAGCACGATTTTCCCTGCCCTGACCTCCAGCAGTATGCTATCCGATGATCCAATCAGAATGCAACCCGCCTAGCGCGAGACAGACTGGGCATATGCCTAACTCAAGGTTCACACACTGTCTGTGATGCGCCTTTTTTCCGAGCCCATGTTAACGGATCAGAGCGTTCACACTTCACGCGGTAAAAGGCTAGAAATTAAACGTGCGAAAATAATTAATCTAGTACATCAGCATAGACAGAGTTGTGAGTGCACTGGACGTAGTTTAAGTGAGATGAGAAATGTTTTAAGTGCGCACACTCTTCGAGGGAGATCAGCGTGTTTCTGAGCAATCACGTCTGGTTTTGTGACAGCAAAGGAAATCTGCGTGCTATAGGAGAGATTCGCGCTCACGCATTATTTTAATGTGCTTTCGCCTTAAAATAACGCGCTCTCGCTGCTGCTTCTGCACCGCTTACACATACTGTTTACACACTGCAAACGGAGTATGTGTAAATCTGTATAATGTATAACAAATCTATTTCAACACCTGAGGCACCGCTACAATTAATGAGCTCTATGAACAATGCATGGCAAAAAAGAAAAAAAAGTCCCTGGACACTGGTTTTATTTATTTATGTATATATATATTTTTTTGCCATAAGTCTATTTTGTTACACCTTTACTATAGTGATTATTTTGACTTATGTCTGTTCTAGAGCCATAACAACTTTTTGATAAAGCTCTAATTGGTTTTCTTTTGTAAATATGTTTCAAAATCACCCTGAATACATTTATGATTGTAAAGCATATCTGTGTGTGTCAAAATTGTGATTAAAATCGAAATCTCTAAATTGATCAAATAAAATCGCGATAGTTTTTTTTTTTGTCGTCCATATCGCACAGCCCTATTCATTCAATAAATACAGTTAACAATCTAGCTTCTGAGTGCTACGTTATTAACCCAACAATAGCGGGGTCAGTTAATTTTTTTGCAGTGGGCCGCGCAAACATAGGTGTTTGGTTGTGTGGGCCGCGAGTTGAAAAAGGTTGGGAACCACTGCTCTAGAGCATAAAGTAACCTTGTGATGCCAACTAATGCTGTTTAGTGTGTGTGTGTTGTTTGGTTTGATTTTTAACACAGTATTGACTTCTTCCTCTTTAGGTTGCCATGACTCCTGTTCATCTTGCCAGGGGGCGGGGCCTCAGGATTGTTTGACATGCTCAGACCCCTCTCACTTACTGAAGGATGGATTCTGTGTTTTGGATTGTGGTCCAGGCTTTTATGCTAATCAGGGCAGCTGTTATGGTATGATGGGCTGAATTCAAATCTTAGTTAATCTGTGTGGTTTGTTTGTTGGTCAGTAATAAAATTAAACATTTTAACAAATAAGTAATCAAACAAATATTTGCTTAAAACTTTTAAAACAAGTTTGAGTAAAATGTTTGTTTGAAATTAAAAATTTTAAACAAACTTTTGTGTTTTTTGTCACAACTAAGCTGGAATACACTACATTTTGCCCAGTTTTGCCCAGATTTGGTCCAGATTTGCAGTCTGGAGGAGATGTCACTAGTTACCGAAAGTCAGAGCCAGACTGCAAATTTTGGGCAGATGGAGTAGATAGATTTTACAGAAAATACAGTGTATGATGAGCACAAATTTAGTTTTTTAGCTTCATATCATGATTCCATCCAGTCAGAGCATATCAGTCAAGGAACACATATTGTTTTTATTTGTCACACGTTTCCTATAAGCAACGCATATAATTCTGCGTGTGTTTGTTGTGTGCAGAACATTGCGTCCTGTAGTGTATGTGACCCACAGTCGTTTATGATGCACTGTTTTCTGGGTGGCAAGTTTATGATCCCTGTTGTTTTAAAATATGTTCAAACTGTAAAAGGTATATAGCGTATTCCATCCTTACAGTGCACTCAATATATATATATATATATATATATATATATATATATATATATATACATATATACTTTTTTTATATTATTTGAATATAAATACTAAGTATTTTGTATTGGAAGGGTGTAGAATTTACTAATTAGATTGGCATAGCATTGTCAGTGGCCTTATTCATTGTCTTACTACTCTTGATGATAATATCTTGGCAAGTAGAGACAAAAGCCTGCTTCAAAAATGTCACCTCAAATTCATTTAAGTTTCGCCTTCATCAAGACTACAGGAAATGCAGAATGACACTCTAAATGTCTATTTTACAGTGAAAGAATTTAAGCTCCACGGATTCACCTTGTCTTTTTAACATAAGAGAGAATTGTGTTGCTGGGAGTTGTTTTGGGTTTCTGACTTTGGGTAAAAATAACTTGTGGTTTGAGCATTTAAAATGTTTGAATTGCCTTGATGACTTTGAAAGTCCTGAGTCTTTTCTGCATTCATTTTTTCTATTTTGAATGTGATTGTTTCTCATTTTGAATGTGATATTTTAGTCATGAGGTTGTAATAGTTCTTTAAACCAAATGTTAGTTCAGTTGTCTTGTTTATATATCTATATATACAATATTTTATAAAAAAAAATTATATCCTTTTGAAGCTTGTGACCCTTCCTGTTCAACGTGTCAACCTGACAACCCCAGTTGCATGAGCTGCCCCCCTGACCATGCACTGCATCAGGGGAAATGTGTGCTACGATGTCCAACACAGTATTACAAGGATGACCATGGCCGTTGCCAAGGTGAAAAGTTTTCTTTTGCTCATTTCATATTTATTTTCAACACCTCCGTGTAGGTTTACTGACAACCAGAAACTCATCAATCTCTTTTCTAGTGAATTGAATAACAATTCATTCTGAAACCCATTTTCTTTTCCTGAGATGCTTCCTTGGAAAGTTTCCCTCTCATTTGGAGTCCCTTGAAATGTCTTACCTACATTTTCTCAGCAAAACCACATGGGTTAGAAAATTGTATGTCTGGATGTTAGTTTGATGCATGATTTTGAGTTTAAAATGATATATTGATAGTAAAGCCTAATCCTCTGGTGTACAGTCCATTTGCATTTGTTTTTGGCAGGCACTTCTTACCTAACCAGCTCATAAGAAAGACCATACATTATGGTAGCTAATGATTGCAGTTGAATGCTGAGAGGACATTCTGAAATAGCAAAACGACCACAGAACCAGTACTTGAGATGTGTTAAAGTACTCAAGCTAGACAAGTTGCATTTTTGCTAAGCAACTTTGATTAAACTGGCCCTGAAAGGTTATAGGTTACAAGAGGTCCAGGTTGGTTATTTTTACTCACATCTCATGGGATTTATACTTAATCCATCTCCTGAACTATGCCTCTGTTGTTCTTCCAGCCTGCCACAGTTCATGTGCATCCTGCTCAGGGCCTGCTGTGTCTCACTGCACCTCCTGCTCAAAGTCTCTCATCCTGAACCGAGGCCAGTGTGTGGAGTCCTGCGGAGAGGGCCTGTTCTCCAGAGGAGAACACTGTCACAGTACGACTGCATTTATACAACTCTGATATTCCTCCCACTGTTACGTATTTATGTGGTGAAACTGGTTCATGATGAAAGAGAATAGATCATAGATGAGCTGTCCAAAAGAATTCTAGTGTAATACTTTGATTCAATTTGATTCATCTGCTCACTAAATGATGCAATGCATCATTAAAAATGGATTTTAAATTTGGTCCGAATTTTAAAGAGACCCACAACTAAATGGAGGGACAAGTTGCATGCAATTGAATATAGATAGATGGATGGATGGAGAAAGTGAGTATTTTTCTTCAGTAGGTGTTATGTGTTACCTGTAGCCTTTTAAGTGTAGTTGTCCCCTGAACTATGTCAATCAGCTCTGCATTGCAGGTGTGTGTGTGTGTGTCCTGAATACAGATAACCTTCTCTGATTCTGTGTATAGATTCAGAATGTTTGTTCATAGAATTGTGTGTGTGTTATAGACTGGAGATGCTGTATGTAGATATAAAATATATCTACACTGTAGTGAGGCTGTAAAGAGAAAAATATACACTACCCTTCAAAGGTTTGAAGAAACTGCTGCTTTTATTCATAAAATATGCATTAAATTGAGGAAAAATTATAGTCATGCAAAACAAAAGATATCTATTTCAAACAAAGGCTGTAAACACGCTGAATCATGGATTTCACAATTCATTACCATTTTAAACTGTGATGTTAAATGTTTTTGAGCAGCAAATCAGCATATTAGAATGATTTTTGAAGGATCATGTGACACTGAAGACTGGAATAATGATGCTGAAAATTCAGTTTTGCCATCACAGGAATAAATTCTGATATTCATTTATAATAATATTTCACAATATTACTATCTTTTTTATCAAATAAATCTAGCCATGGTATTGTAACGACTGGGTGAAGGAGTGGCAGGAAGCAAGTGCGAGATTAATGATATTTAATGAAGACAATGATACAGACAGTACTTGAGACACAAACAACCCTGGGAGGAATGCACAGTCCAAGATGGTGGTGATGAGTGACGAATCCGGAAGGCGGAGGTGAGTAGGCAGCAGGAGAGGGTGACACAGGAACTGCGGGGAAGCGAGCCGAAGGTAAGTGGTGTTACTTGGTGGTGGGTTGTGTAGAGTGGACGGGGTTCCGGGGAGAAACGGACATCCAATGCAGAAACACACAAGAAAGCAAAGCATAGGTCATAAACATGAAACAACGCTCTCAAGAACACAATACGCTAGACAAGCCAATATATAGGTATGAGTAATGAGTGACAGCTGTTGCTGATGACAATTAACGGAGACGCCCACAAACTAATCGGTGGCACCTCTGGACAAATGCGTGAGCGGAGGGGGCCGCGACTTCAGAGTCCAGACTAGGAAAAGCTGGTGGCTGGTAACCTATGCTGCACTGAAATGGAGAGAGGCCCGTGGCTGACACTGGTAACGAATTGTGAGCGTACTCCACCATAGAGAGTTGTTGGCTCCAGGAAGAAGGATTCTTGGAGACCAAACATCGCAACGTTCTCTCTAAATCTTGGTTGGCTCGCTCAGACTGCCCGTTACTCTGGGGATGATAACCCGAAGACAGACTAACCGTCGCTCCTAGCAATTTACAAAATTCCTTCCAAAATTTGGATATGAATTGGGATCCCCTGTCAGAAACCATGTCTACCGGGAGGCCATGTAACCGAAAGACTTGATCTAGGACAGTGACCGCTGTCTCCTTGGCTGTAGGTAATTTGGGCAAGGGAATGAAATGTGCCGCCTTCGAGAACCGGTCCACTACGGTCAAAACGACCGTCATGCCCTTAGAGGGTGGGAGGGCAGTAACAAAATCTAGTGCGATATGTGACCAGGGTCTCGAAGGGACAGACAGCGGTTGAAGAAGCCCATCAGGAAGCCGGTTAGACGACTTACCACTGGCGCAAACTGAGCAAGCCAAAACTAAATCGTGGACGTCACGAGCCATAAGTGGCCACCAGAAACGTTGTTAAACTAACCCCTTGGTTTGACTTATCCCTGGATGACAAGCAACGTTAGAGCAGTGACCCCACTGAATAACTTCGGACCGTAACTCTTCCGGCACAAATAAACGATTCGGTGGGCAACCGGGCGGAGGCGTTACCCCTTCTAAGGCCATCTTGACCTTCGATTCGACCTCCCATAGGAGTGCTGACACAACTATTTTCTCAGGTAAAATACGCTCGGGAGTCACCGGGTGGGCGGAGGGATCAAAAAGACGTGACAAAGAATTGGGTTTGACATATTTGGAACCCGGGCGTTACGACAGAGTAAAATCAAAACAACCGAAAAAAAGTGCCCACCGAGCCTGCCTGGAATTGAGTCTTTTGGCAATTCTAATGTACTCTAAATTCTTGTGATCGGTCCAAACAATGAAAAGTACCCCTGACCCTTCCAACCAGTGACGCCACTCCTCTAAAGCTAATTTGATGGCCAACAATTCTCTGTTACCAATGTCATAATTGCGTTCAGCAGGAGATAAACGATGTGAGAAAAACGCGCAGGGATGCATCTTATCGTCCGAGGCAGCACGTTGGGAAAGAACTGCTCCTACCCCCACCTCTGATGCGTCGACCTCCACCACGAACTGCCGTGTGGGATCAGGAGCAACGGATGGGAGCCGAAACGAAGCGGCTCTTGAGGTTGGTAAATGCAGTTTCGGCTGCATCCGACCACCTGAACGGAGTACTGGGGGAGGTCAAGGCCGTCAGAGGTGAGACTAGTTGGCTGAAATTACGAATGAAACGTCGATAAAAATTGACAAACCCCAGAAACCACTGTAGGGCCTTACGGGAATCTGGAGATGGCCAATCTATCACAGCCTTAACCTTGTCAGGATCCATACGTATTCCCTCGGATGAGACTATATACCCTAGGAAGGGGACAGACTGTGCATGGAATACGCATTTCTCTGCCTTGACAAAAAGCCCATTCTCGAGTAACCTCTGGAGCACTCGTCTGACGTGTTGAACATGTTCCTGGAGAGATGAAGAAAAAATCAGTATGTCATCCAGGTAAACATATATAAATTGATCTACCATGTCTCTCAACACGTCATTAATGAGTGCTTGGAAAACCCCTGGCGAGTTGGAGAGCCCGAACGGCATCACCATATATTCAAAGTGCCCTCTAGGGGTGTTAAAGGCTGTTTTCCATTCATCCCCCTTCCTGATGCGGACCGGGATGATGGCGCCGGAAGTCGCGGCTCTGGCCGGAAGTGGTCATGGGAGGTCTCCCTGGGGACGGGCGGCACAGGCGGTGCGGTGGGACAGGTGAGTTGATGAATCCACTGGGTGAGCTCAGACACCTGCTAGACCCGCGAGATTAATGATATTTAATGAAGAAAATGATACAGACAGTACTTGAGACACAAACAACGCTGGGAGGAGTCCCGCACAGTCCAAGATGGTGGTGATGAGTGACGAATCCGGAAGGCGGAGGTGAGTAGGCAGCAGGAGAGGGTGACACAGGAACTGCAGGGAAGCGAGCCGAAGGTAAGTGGTGTTACTTGGTGGTGGGTTGTGTAGAGTGGACGGGGTTCCAGGGAGAGACGGACATCCAACGCAGAAACACACAAGAAAGCAAAGCATAGGTCATAAACATGAAACAACGCTCTCAAGAACACAAGACGCTAGACAAGCCAAAATATAGGGATGAGTAATGAGTGACAGCTGTTGCCGATGACAATTAACGGAGATGCTCACAAACTAATCAGTGCTGACGCGTAACACACAGACTTCACCCACAAAGTGCAAAATCCCATTTTGAATGGTAGTATACTAAAATACCTTATGAAAATTATAAAATATCATTAGCTCAGTTTAAAAACAATAATCAGTGTAAAAAGTCCCCACCATGATGGATGTATGAGAAATGTCAACGACAACATGTGGATATATACATGAAATCTGAACGTTATAAATTGTGTAGATGTACCTTCCAGTCCACTTGAATAAGCAGCCTTAAAGTGTAAATTGCCTAATTATATTGATAAGGTATAAAATGAAATGACTAAAATTTAGGTTTAGTTTAAAAATTTTTATGAAGCATAAAGTTAAAGAGACATTCCTTTTAAATGCAAAGCTGTTTGTACATTCATGTGTGTATGAACTTTACTTTTTCAACTCTTTTCAGCACATTTCCTTCTCTATTCAGGGTGTCATGCATCATGTCGGGTCTGTGTGGGTCCGGATTCCTCAGACTGCATGCAGTGTGTCAAACACGAAGAGGTTCTGCAACCTCAGAATGGGCATGTCTCTTACGGGTCCTGTATGTCTGCCTGCAGGCCACAGCATTACCTTGATGCAGATCAGACCTGCAGAGGTGAGCAAACAAGAAGACATATTCTTATATTTTTCTCTGAAGATAAAAACACGTATGTGTTCATTAGTAATTCTCAGTAGCTCCCTGATCATGAAGTGATTGCAAAATAAACACTGGAAAAAAGAATGTGCACACCATCGTGTTGAGTGACACACTGCAGGTTGTTTGCATGAGTTATTCCCAAAGTCTTATCCTTTAACTGAAGATCTGCAGTTAATTCCTAGATACACCAGGGATGTTCAACACCCTGTGGAGAATGCGGTTCATTTCAAATTTAAATCCTGACCAAATCCTGCCAAAAGGGATTAAGAATTATTTATTTTGCAAATTAAAAGAATAAGCTGATCTTTCAAAAAAAAAAAGTATGGATGTGAGCCATCATACAGGACCATTGAAATTAATTGCACTAAAACAGTATGACAACATCTGCTTGTAGCATATTCATAAAGGACTGCAGGCACTCCCACAGCACTGAATAAAATTTACAGTTGAATAGTGTCTGAATTTTGCACAGTGAATCATTTCTGTATTTATGATGTTCCCCCACATGCTGAGAGCTTCACAGTTATGGAATTGGCTCAAGTCTATGTCAAATGTGGTGTGTAAAACTAACCATGAAATGCTATGCATTTTTATTTCATTTTGCATTTGTTTCTAAAATTGTTCACAATTAAATATTTAATTAAATAAACGATGTCCAGTTGGTTAATGTTATCATGATGTATATCATTTAAGGATATTTATGTTATTGTTAGTTTATAAATATACTATAGTTCATTTTTTAAATAAATTTTGTTCATACATCTTAAAATGTAAATAAAAAAATTTATAAACATATGTACAAATTATTAAACTAGATTAATAAATGCTTTAAAATGATTGTCCACTGATAAATAAAATAAAATTAAAATTAAATTAAATTAAAAATAATACTGTTTTAGTTGACTTGGAAGCAGTGATAAAGTTGCCAGTGGCCTGTTCATTCACTGTCATGTAGCTTACTGCTAGAATAATGACAAGTGCCTCTTTCTTCAGTGAATGAGTGTGTGTGTGGATCATATATCATGCAGAGGAAATTCCAATCTGTAAAACCCTCTAAAGTCAGACCTTCTGACTTCTGCAGACCTCTATATGTGTCTTTGTGTTAGTCACACACAGTAGGGTGATGAGAACCATAAATAATTACTGGAATTACTGGAATATATATATTTTTTGAATACTTTTTTATTATTATCTATTTATTTTTGTCGGCAGCCATTAAACCTTTACTAACCTTTACTAATCCTTATTGCACTTTAACAGAGCCAGTTAATATGTATTGAAATAATTAGAAATATCACAAATATATCATACAGTTCTATAAACTGTGACCCCAAAAAGTATTTGGATGCAACATTTAACAATATGTGAATATTTTTGCATTAACAAATTAAATAAACTGGTAAAAGGTTATTGCAAGGAGCCTAGTTGGTTACAGGTTAGAGCTGGAAAATAGTTGATTAAAGGTAATTGCAAAGATGATTAGTACATTTGAAGTTAATATCTAATGATATTTTAAGTCTGGTTTTGGGTGTCCAAAAGGATCCCAATACCGTTTAGCCTTTTCATGCAATAGTTTGTTAATCAAAGTAGAAATAGTTGCTGGAATTGTATGAAAATGTGAGTAAAGTAAGACAACTATTTTAAGCACAGATTCAACAGTATCGTATCTCAGACTCAAGTATGGTGTGAGTTTCAAAGATTGATTAAAAGTGCATTAAAGAATTCAGCCCATCACTGTGAACGCTCACCTCTAAACTGATGTAACATTTCCAATATCCTGGCTTGATTTCCAAACACACCCCATGGGCTTAAAATGTCATCTAAAAAAAAAAAGATATGTGAGGCCTTTAGGCATGTGTATTGTGTGTCTGAATTGTATTAAAAGAAAGCTTAGCCCTGTCTCCCATTCACTCAATAGAAAACAGATTGCCTGGGTTAGTATTTAGCACACCTACTATCATTCTTTGGGAAACGTACTGAATTACAGGGTAGATAAACCCTTTTGTTCTGATTGACAATGAAACCTGGCTGGACAGACAAATAATTTAAAGACAGTCAGATGATTTGGGTCACAGTGGAGGATGGCTGTTGACACCTGTGTGCTAAGGCTTTACTCAAAATCGACGAGATTGTCAGGGGCCTCTGCATGTTTGTTTTTTCAGTGATTGTGCATATTTGTGCATGTGTCTGCCAAAGTCTCTCACATTTAATCTGGTGGAGAAGTGGAGACGAGTCCAGACTTCACACCAGCAGCAGGCTTTCTTTTTGGAGCCCACTGCTTTCATTCAGCTGTGTGCACATGGCTCAGCTCTCTGACTGGCAGCCTTTTAGAGCAAAGGCGTTTTGTCTACATATATACAGCTTTAAGGCAGATTGAGCATCATTGCTACAAAACAGCTGTTCTGATGCCCTGTGATGTGTGATGTGGAAGTGCTCACTTATGAAAGTTTTATGTATGTCAATATTTTACATTTATATAAACATTTATTTAAACAATTTAATCTTTAAACCTTTTAATTTTGGGGAAAAGTCTCTTATCCTCAACAAGGCATGTAAAACTGTATACTGACTTTTGTGATCAGTTATGTTATGTTATATTATATTGGGTTATCTGGTACACAGTTTAAATTTGTTTCAACTATGGAAAAAATATATATAACTAATATCACTTTCTCCCTCTTTTTCGCTCTCAGAATGTCACATCTCATGTTCAGGCTGCTCTGGTGGAAGTTTCCAGAATTGTACTTCCTGTATACGTCCCAGTGTCCTTCATCAAGGGCAGTGTCTCGATAAATGTCCCCATGGTTTCCATGTTCAGGACCGTACTTGCCAAGGTGTTTATGGGTGTTATTCTGTTCTGTTCTGAAGCCAGTTTCCCTGTGGATTAATACAATTCAATAGAAACTTATATGAATGTGATGTTGTGCTCATTATTTTGTCTCCCTTCAGCCTGTCATCCATCATGTAAGGAGTGTACAGGCCAGTCTCAGGCTGACTGTTCTGCTTGTCCGGCCCATGCCAGTCTACATAACGGCTACTGCCGAACCAGCTGCCCTGAGGGACAGTACCTGAATGCTGTAGGCTACTGCATTGGTGAGTGAAAAACAAATTCTTCCAAGTGACACCTTTGATCTCAAGACATTGCATCGGTTTGGGTTTAAGGTGTCATATGCGTGAGGATTTGCTGTTCAAAGAGCATGTCAGCTATTGTTGGAAAGTCAATACCAAGAGTGTGGAATTTCTTTTGTCAAATGTGCTCCGAGTGTTTTTTCTTTTCTGAAACTGGCTAATACTGTTATCCTGTTATTTGGGTCTTAATAAAGTGGTTGTAATACCAGTCTGTGTCTCATAAAAAGAGGAGGTTTTGTGCAATACAAATGAGGTAACAAATAGGAAGCAGTAAGTGCTTTAGAAAGTCCTCCTTCACTAGAAGATAAACATGACTATCAAAGCAGTCATAAAAAAAATTGCAATACAGAATATTTTACAATCAATTAAAAATTCTTCTTTAGATTCAGTTTGACTTTAGGGCTGAGATCAGTCATTTCTTAAGCTGGATCCTGGATTTTGCCACTAAAAGTTGAGATTTTCAGAGAGTTTCAAGGCCGGATTTATTTGATCACAAACACATTAAAAACTCTAATATTGTAAACATTATTAGAATTTAAAATAACTGTTTTCTATTTTAAAATGTCATGTATCACTGTCATGTCAAATGTTCAGTAGCTAATACTCCAGTCTTCAGGGTCACATGATTTTATGTACAGACTGATTTGGTGCTCAACAAATATTTCCTGCATATTATCAACAGTTGTGCTATTTAATATTTTTGCGGAAACTGTGATAATTTTTTAAAAGGGTTCTTTGATTGATTAAAAAATAGAAATAAAAAGAAGCTATTATTAGACAGAAAAATCTTTTGTATCCTTAAAAGAAAAGTCTCTACAGCCACTTTTGTTTATTTGAATGCATCCTTGCTAAATAAAATAGAATGTTAAGTCTGACTGACCCCAAACTTTTGAATGCTAGTGTGGTTGCAATAGAGATATTGAAAGCTATTGCACATCTTAGACGTCTAAAAAAGAATTTCTTCATGAAACTTATTTATGCTTATCTTACTGCTCCTTTTAGAAAATATGGGTAATTTAAAATCATTCTTCATAAACTTCTGATGTGAAACTTTCCTAAAACTGTTGTAACCTGTATTGTGATGTGTTGTTATAAGGTGACCTGGATGATTTATATAACAATAAAAGTCTCTTAAATGGAAGCTTGAGGACTTATATTGTAATGGCTCAGGTTGGGTGAGTTTATGTTTTATACAGTAAATATCTGCTTGCTGTTGTAAAAGTGCTAGTGGAATCATTCAGAAACACTTTGTCATTGAAATCTCAAATGCATGTGGCTTATCTGAAAACGTGAAACATCCACAGACGATAGTTAGAAGGATTTGTTATTGTCAACATGTTGAAATAAACACAGTTTACTATGTAAGAACATTTATAATAATAACCTTATTCTCATTTTTACATTTTTTTATGATGTGGTGAAGGTTACAGCAGCACTTATTTATTGTTTGAGTAACTGCTTTTCCTCAGAAACATTTCACAGGCCTACTTTTTTGTTTATATCTTGTTATATGAGTCAATAAAGCATGAACTATATGTGTAATTCAAAGAATCTGTACCAATGCCTCATTGCCTGCATATCATGAGTGAGCCTGAGAAAAGAGCCAACGAGGATTTTTATTGGTTGATATGCATCTCTTTATTACAGTGCCCTCAACGTGTCCATGGCAATGAAGCCAGTCTGTTCTCACAACTGATAAGGAGTGAGAGAGGATATACAGATAACACAGTGTTTACTTTTACACCTTTACAATCCGATAAGATCTTTTTTTTCTTCCATTTCAGTTCGGGATTTTCTTATGGATGTGCATAATAATACAATATATGTTCTCCGTCTGTTTGTTTCGCTATCAGAGTGTGAGGAGGGATGTCAGCGGTGTGTGGCAGACCTGCAGTCTGGCTTTGGCACTGTGTGTTTGTGGTGTAAGTTTCCCAGGATGCTGCTGCTGGGAGATCACTGTGTACCTCAATGCCCACCCAAATACTACCAGTGGCACGGAGCTTGCAAAAGTAAGTTAAAATGAATTCAGAGCAAACAATTAAGCACATTCACACAACCAGATGCAAACAGAATTTCAATCTAACCCTCGTAAGGCTACATATGACCCACTGCATTATTACGCAGAACTATCCTATATCAAACAACAACACATTTCAAACTTGTTACTGTGAAATATCACTTATTCTAGAGTTACGTGTTAAATTTATAGGAAATCATTTTGTATTCTAACTATAATGTACAAAAAATGTGATTTGCAATGAATTTGTGAGATAATGCAGTGGCAATATGTGATGCTATAAACATACTTTAAGATTAATACTTGAAATGCATGTTCACATGACATCTAGAGCATCTTTATGAATAAATAATGGGAGCAATGAAGCTTCGCTATTCTTTTTTTTTTTCACACGGCTCCCCTCACAAACACACATTCCTCAGATTGCTTATATATATAGTCATAAATAAATCTGAAAAGTAGGCCTTCTGAGCAAACGGTACGGTATTGTACGGTAGCAACTAATGACTATTTTGATGAATTAATTCTGATTTTGCAACCCTGGCGATAAGCTCTTCAAAATATGTTCAAGCGCATCTCTAATCTGCATCACAGGATGCTAATTCATTCCATCTTTCAATATCATCTCACTGTCTTCCTCTGAGAAAACCATGTGTTGTTTTATTTCATGAAGTTTCAATATGTAGATTGAGCATCATCAGTCTCACACAGCGTCTTATCTCAGCACCAGAATCCTCTTTATGCACCAGTTTGTCATTCTACATGATCTCTCAATGTAGTATAGCTGGAGCCTCTGTTTTCATAACCCTGATGCAATTACCTGTGATGCTTTGAAAGTGGCTCCTTTGCTGACAGTGTAGATGAGACGGTGCATTTGTTTTTATTAGGGAGTATGATATAGTGCTCGGCTTTAATGCAGAATCTTTTAAGATGCTGATGTGATTTATAAACTGTGATGACCTTCTATAATTGCCTGGTTCTCGCGAATGTGCAAATGTTCATATATAACGCTCTATTTCCATTAAAGGCAAAAGACCATTAATGCAATTTACTTGCACTTAGCATTGTCAAATGTGTTTGGCCTGTTTGAAGATGATATGTCAAGTTGACAGCAGACTAAAAGTCATATGTGAATGGAACTTTCTGAGTACAAGTGTAGGATGTCAACAGTATTCCTTTATAGTCTTCTGTCTTTAGTGAAATGTGAATGTCCTTGGCAAAAGCACTGATTAAAATGTAAAAAAAAAAAATGAAAAGAAGTGTTGCTCTGTTTTTCAAGATTCTAAGGTTTTAATAACCTTTATCTGCTAAAATGGAGTCCTGTCTAAATCAATTGTGTGGATCTTTTACACAAAAAATAAAATACAACACCAGTTCACAGTGTATATATGTTACGAATGTACACACAAAACGAGAGATCCAATTGCAGTGTTTAATAGGGGAATCCAAAAATCAACATCCAAAACAGGCAAAAGGTCAAAACCGAAAATTAGTCCAAAACAAGAAACACGAAAACACTAGGGAACACGAGAAAGCAGGGTGACAGAAAAAAGGACTCCATGAAACAGACCGGGTATATATGGACGGGTGAAAATGATGAAAGTGGCGTGGGAACAGCTGAGTGCAATAAACAGGTGTGCAATTAACAGTGATGAATGGGACAAAGGCTTGTGGGAAATGTAGTACCTGCAGTGGGGTGACTCTAAGGGGAAGTGAGACCACTAGTGGAAACCCAGGGAAACACAGACCAGACACTGTGACAATATATATTACAACTTTGCACAATATAGTATTAAGGTGTAAATGAAGCCTTGCTTGATTTCCTTGTATCCAAAGTTAAGAAACATTTGTCATAATTGTCTAGTCTTCATTCTTACCGTCCTGTGCCTGTGTCCTCCAGAATGTCACTCTTCCTGTGAGGAGTGCAGTGGGGATGGTCCTCACTCCTGTACTTCCTGTCTGGCCCTTGGTGTTCTCGCCTCATCCGGTCTCTGCAGCCCTCACTGTCCACATGGATATTACGCTGATGAAAACAGGGTGTGCCAAAGTAGGTACACCTTTACTTGAAATGCATCTGTCTGTCTGATAAGTATTGACTGAATGGTTATTGTGTGTGTTTCAGTGTGTGACACACAGTGTCTGAGCTGTGAGATGGCGGGTGTGTGTACGTCGTGTAGAGATCCAGCTAAAGTGCTTCTGTTTGGAGAGTGTCAGTATGAGAGCTGTGCTCATCAGTACTACCTGAACACCACCACACGCACATGCAGGGGTGAGTCTCAGCCCAGCTGCACTGTCAAACATGGAATACTCTTCATTTAGACTAGAAACTACCCCTCATTTCCTTCCCGATAGTCGTCCATTGTCTTAATGACTGATCCTGTATTGTTAAACTACACTATTAGTTTTACTTGTCCATAAACACGATTCTTTGATTTGAATGTGTGTTGTATGTATTGCCTTTGAACTGCTTGTCCTTTTTGGTTCTTTCATAGACATTAAACATTCCTCAAATAAAGGCTGGTATACACTACACAGATCTCTCAGAAAGGCATAGTGTATGATGGACCCAGACTATGAATTAAAACATGTTTGATATTTTGAGGCGATTTTGGAACACATATTGTTTTCATTTGTCACATTTCTCCTAGCACCAAGGCATGCGTTTCAGCATTAGTTAGTTGTGTTCAGAATGACTTGAAAGTGAGGTAATGATGCCCAGTTTTTGTCTGTAACCACTTACAAAGTTGGCAAATGTATGATAAATGGTGTTTTAGAATCTGTCCATTCCATCAGTCCATTAAATCTAACATATGATGTGTCTAATTCTAATAAATGAGGTCAAATATTTTCCACAGAGGATCATTATGAAGATGCTAGCAAGTGTAATTGCAGAGAAGATTATTAGTTAATAATTGTGAGTGTGTTCAGCTCTTAATACAATGTGGTTTGGGGTTTGAATGTTGAACATAGACCCCATACCATGAGACCTTTCTTTCCCTTTGATGGGATTTCCAGAGGAGATCAAAAGCAGATTAGTTTTTGTTCTGTGAGTATTTGTGTGTGTAAGTGATATCGAGTGAAGCAGAAAGACAACATTAATAACAGGCATATGAATGTTTTACAGAAACTGTATGTAAAGCTGTTTACCCCTGCAGTGCAGTGATTGAAGGTTACCTTGACAATATTTTAATAATGCAAGACATTGTTGTTTGTGCCATTATGGATGGGAAGGTAATGTGAAAGAAGGACACAGTCTCACATGGACAAATGAGCGACATACTGTAGACGTTTGAATTGGATGTAGTGTTAAATGAAGTTAGCCACTGTTCTTTTCAATTGAATGTTTGAAATATTTTGGGAGGACGGATTTGGAGCGATGATGAGGTTAAATAGATAAAGCGATGACAGAAAGAGCATGATGGGGCTTTTAATGAGCTGAGCTGATTTAGAGAGCAGAGGTCTGCTGGTGAGTTATCAAATGTTCGGCTAGTGCTCTCTGTAATAGATGACTTGAGAACTGAAACATTGTCTCTCTTTCTCATTGTAAGTCGAGCAGCGTATTGAAATCCCTCATATTTCTTTTTTGTACAGACATTATTCAAGCTTGGTTTTGCAGATGGTTTCAGGCTTAGGTGCACTGTTCACAGTTTAACATATTACATATTAACCTCAGATTTAAATAAAATGTCCCTCATAAAATGTGTTGTTGTGTCAATAGCGTTTAATTCGTCAATACAATTTTGCCGCCATGCTAAAATCAACAGTAAAGTAACAGCTATGAGAAAATTTTTTTTATTAATACTATGATTATTAAAAGTTTAATCTATTCTGATTGGATGAGTTGTGGTAAAGCTGTTTTTAAATGACACTTTCTATATTAATTAAATATTAAGTTGCTACCTTGCCAACTGTAAACATTTTGTAGTAGATAAATGAGCTATATTACTTGGTGGACAAATTGCTTATTCATGTATGCAACTATGTACCTATTTATTGTTCATTGGTCTCTTTTGTCCAATGTTATGGAAATTCATCCTATCTTTTTTTATTTTTTTATAAATGCATGTATTGATCTTGTTTTGATTAATGCATATGGGTTATTTTTGTAAAACAAATGTAGAATTTTGTCATTTTTAATCAAAATGTCTTTGTAATGTCTTAATAAAAGATCTGTCACTACTTCCACTACAGTAACAAATTTGTGGGGTATTTAAGCACTTCACTTTGTGTTGAACACTCTTTACTTTACAGAATAATCACTATAACACACAGCCTCTATTGGCGTTTTGCTTCATTAATTAACAATTGTAGAAAGTTCTCCATTCCTGCATGCAATAATGTTGTTGGAATTTACATAAAGAACTGAAAGTAATCATGCATTGCCTTGAAAGCGCTTGTATTTTTTTTTTTCAAAAAATGCAAATCTACTTTCTTCATGCTCTCTCATTACTGTGTGTTGTGGTCTTTCCTTCTTTCTCATTTGCTCTCATTTTACTCTCTTCCTCAATCACACTCCAATTTATAATGTTTTCTTTTTATATCCCTCCCACTCACTCTCTTTTTCTCTGTCTCTCAGAGTGCGACTGGAGCTGTAACGCGTGCCGCGGACCCCTGCGTAGTGACTGTCTGCAGTGCATGGAGGGATACGTCCTGCAGGATGGCATTTGTGTGCCGGGTTGCTCACCGGGATTCTACCAGGATGCTGAGAGATGTCTGAGTCAGTCATCAACAAAAATAACAACCTTCATTATGAGTCCAACCAATCAATTTTCTAGCTCAATAAACTTTGACATTTCAATCTCTCAGTCAGTTGTCACAGTCGGAGAGGTTGAGAAGACCACTAATGTCTGCTGTATAGTGCCAACATCAGGCGCTTTAATGGATTGATTTCAAATGAGATTGAAAGAAAAAGTCTATCAGCAATGTCATAGTTATGGACTGTATTGAAGAAGCTTATATTAAATTTTTATGTAAATTTTTAATTAACCAGCATTATCCAGTTATTGTAGCATGTAGTTTTTAACTCAATATTAAAGCAGTTTAGCTGAATACAACACAACCAAAATTTTATTAAAATGCATGATATTTCATTCAGTTTTTAATGTATTATAAATTAATAGTAATTTTAGTAATAATACAAATAATGTAAAATTATTATATTTTTATTATTAATGTAAAAGTCTGGGGTCAGCAATAAATAAATACTTTTATTCAGCAAGGACTCATTAAATTGATCAAAAGTGACAGTGAAGACATTTGTAACGTTATAAAATATTTCTGTTCCAAATGAATACTGTTTTTATGTACTCTCTATTCAAGGAATGCTAAAAAAAATAAAAAATTTCGACAAAAACATTAAGCTGCACAACTGACTGTTAAATGTTTCTTAAGCAGCAAATCAGCATATTAGAATGATTTCGTAAGGATCACGTGACACTGAAGACTGGAGTCATGTAATGTAGTAAATACTAAAAATATTAGTATGTCAGATTTTGTCTTCAGCTTTCTCTACCTTACTTATTCCATGAACAGGCTGTGATGAGCATTGCGAGCAGTGCCAGGTTCATGGCCAATGTCAACGCTGCCAGCTGCCATATGCCATGTTGAACGGGCAGTGTGTGCTGGAATGCGGCAAGCGCTACTTTCTAGATGCCTCGACCCGTCAGTGCACCGGTGAGTGCTGTGTATCTGGTCGGGGCGAGTGGTCGTGATTGCCTAGATTGGCCATTTTGGCATCTTTACAAACCTGCTAATTTTAGAGACGCTCAGTATGGTGTGACGCTGTCCCCTCTCGTGTTCTACCTGAATCTGATGACAGATTGTTTGTGATTATTTCCCAGCATGCTCAGCTGGTTGCTTGGAGTGTGTGAGTGCAGGTGAGTGTCGTGTCTGTGCTGAGAACTCCTTCCTGAAGCGTGGCCAGTGCATCGTGGACTGTGGTCACGGATACTATGCTGACCGAAAAAAAAGAGTCTGTCGAGGTAACCAGGACCTTCTACTTCACATATCTGATAGAAATAAAGGCTATAAATACCCTTCATTTTTATGTTGTTATTGAGGATTTGAACATCACATCCACCTTTGTTTCTACAGCAAACAGCCGTGCTCCATCTCTTTACATCAATGGCTCTCTGCTGGTTCCAATTGGTGGAGTTAAGCCTCTGGATCCGGCACTCCTTTCAATCAAGGATGCAGATAGCCAGTCAGAAAGCATGTTGCTCCAGCTCCTTCAGCCACCCAGTAACGGCCGTCTCGTGGTCCTGGAAAATGACAGAGAGAGAGCACTGGGCAGAGACGACACTTTCACCTTGACTCAGCTCAAACGTAGAGCTGTGCGCTTCATTCACGACGAAGAGCAGCCCAAGTGAGTATGTGTGCAGCAAGGAGTGACGGAATTAATCCAGGCTCATTTCCCCAAGAAATGTATTTTATATTCAGAAGTCATTTAAAACATATCATTCATAGGGAGACCAAGAGATATGTCCTCTGTCACCGATAGCATTAAAATACATCACTGTCATTAACAGCATTACAGTGCATCACATGAACTGAAGAATGAGTGAATATCTATGTGTATTATGTGTGTGTTTGTCTGTTCAGTGGACTAGATGATATATGGAAGTCTACAATCATTAATTACATATTGTTTACTCACTTTTTATATTCCATGTAAAATATTTCATTCCTCATCTCTTGAAATATCACTTTAGGAGGTGACTCCGTTTGTCATTCCTGTGGGATATGGCCCATTTCTGCTTAGACAGACAGATTTTGCATATGTAGATGCCGTGCAGGAGTAAAACGGCGTTATATTAAGGCGAGAGGGTTTCGAGTTTGTGTGTGTTTTGGGGGATGGACTGAGTTTGAGTAGTGTGTGCTAGTCATTAGCTTTAATTAACTCGGTGAAGTTGGTGAGGCGTTTGACAGGACACACACACCCCACAGTGCTCATGAGCCACAGCATATGTGACGATCACATTAGGCAGTCACTAAGTCAGGCTAACTGCTGACCTTCAGTTTTTCTCCACTTTCTCAAAGTTTATCTCTTTAATGGCTCCTCGCGCTCCCTTCAGCTCTGTGGTTTAATTAACAAGTGATCTGTGTGCCCTTACACTCTCACTCCTATTTTAATCCTCTTCTCTCTTTTTCCCAGATGTATCACTTTTTCAGTCGTTATCATTTCTCTTTAAAAGCCACTCAGTCTTTTTTCTAATTTTGGTCTCTGCCTTTTGCTTCTCTAAGTCTTTTATTCATTGTGTCTTTTTCTGTTGTTTTCTTCCACTTTGCACACAGACACACCTTTGTTTTGTCACAATGTGAAATGGAAACTATTATTTACCATTGACTGGTATTGTTTAGAGACTGAGCTAAAAATTTTCATTAAGACACTATTTGCTGTGGATATTTCAGCAGTAGGAAATTATTTAGTATGTTTACCAAGTCGTTTTCTTTTAGCTGGTCCCCACATTATACATGGTTTCAGATTTTGTAGCGAAATGTAGGCATACCCTGACTCATTATTTATATCCTTGAATCTGTTCACATCAGTGTAATGTTGGCTTGTTTTGCAGAAGTGGGCAGTTCATGTTAAGGGCAGCAGATCCTCAGCTGTACTCTCAGCCTCAGAGTGTTCCAGTGCAGGCACTCTCCCAGCAGGTAAACACACACACACACACACACACAGCTTGTGTAAGAACGCTGAGTAATGGAGCTTCATTCTGCAGTCACAAGACAAATACAACAAAAGAAATAGGAGTATGTGAGAGCTATGCGTCTAATTTACTAATAATTGTATGGATTATTTCGTATTTGTCTGCACAAGAGTAACCTTGTTCTAATGTTAATGAAGTTGGGATATTCTGAATGAGTGACCGTGTGCCCAAGGTTAGTCATTTGCATAAAACATGACCAGACTATCTGCATATTAGGGCTTTTTCGCACAACCTTTTCTTTAAACAATCTCGCCTGTTGTTGCTCAGATTAAATCAAGGTTGAGGCACCCTACATTTAAACATACACCTTTACATTAAAAAGGTTTTAAGAAAAATATAAATTAAGGCAAGGCTGTCCAAATTGGTTGTCGCAATATTGGGTGTCACGATTCCTTTATTAAAAATTTCAGGTTATGATTTCGCTTATGTAAAATAGAAATGTAAAATTGGACCCATACTGCTGTATACTCATCTTTGCTTACACCCATAGTCCGCATCCTTAATATAGACTGATCTTCCATTTCCCTCACCCAGAGAAGGGCATTATGGCTCATACTTCCCAGCATCTCTTCCCAGTCTCTCTCTCTCTCTCTCTCTCTCTCTCTCTCTCTTTGTTGCTCATTCCTCTGCAGCATTTAGTTACACTTCATAGATACAGTCTCCAGAGAACTACTTGTGTCTCACTGTCTAACCTCCACCAGCCACACACACAGAGAAACCTGAGCCCCCTTACAGAAATCTAATGGATGTCATTGCAACAAATAACACCCAAAATACATTCCTGCCCCTCCTGGACTGATAAGTTCACTTCCTGCCATTGAGTGAGCAGTTATATGGAAGTAAAATAATGACTTATGTCTTTGAAACAAAAAAGCATGCTGAATAGCACTATTTGAAAAAATAATGCATTGAATTAACAGTTCTTGCATTTTAATGCCTTGTATTTCCAGGGCTTGCATTGTTAGGTCCTGAAATGTAGTATAGTTGTTCGTTTAAGCTGTGAATATTTCAATTAAAAATATTTCACACACTTTTTCATAATAAAAAAATCAATAATTCACATTCACGTTCCAGAATTCACTTCCAAAATATTAAATCGGTTAAAAAATACGATGTATAATATTCAACAGGCAAATTTCGGTCCATTTTATTTCACTTTCCAAATTCGCTTCCACAAATTCAGTGGTTAAAATTCGGCAGATAATTCGCCCTTTCACATCCGGGAGCTGCAGGAATAGCAGTAGAGCACAGAGGCATGATCTCTATCTACTGTCAGTCGCTCACCAGCAGGTGGTGCAAGCGGCTGTTAAATAAGGCCAAAGCAACAGGTGGATTAAGTAATACAGTTACAAAAACTGATCTGCAGAAATTAAGCAAGCGCTAAGTAGAAGTTTTGATTATCGGGGCATTTGGAAAAGCTGATTGTGCTATGTTTATTTCAACCTCTTTTCTGTTACCAAGTAAGCAGAATTCGAAGGAGATTATTATGGTGTTTTACCCAACGCTGAATTACAGAACTAACATTACATCTAAGGAAGACATATATTGCTTTCGGTTGTTTAGTTTGCCTAACTTTGTGTCATGGCTTGTGAGTCGCTGTGCTGTAGGCTAATACTGGGGATCCCCTCACGTCACATTCCAGGATTCCCCAATGACGAGTAATGCTTCTCAGTCAAATAATACTGTGATATAAGACCTCAGATCTCAGAATACATTTTATTGATGATTATGCAAACTATATAGACAGTTAAGCAGATGTAAAATATGAACGAACGCTCAAGGTTTCACGCGGTTTCCCTCAGAAATCTGTTAAAGAAAAGAAAACACGTGGCTCAGCGCACTAACAGTGACAGCGATTTAAAGACAATCTTACTGATGATGCAAACTATATACAGACAGATGTGGATATGAACGCAAGTTACGGAACAAGAAAAAGTGCATGTTATATATATAAAATAATTTAATTTATTTAAAAAATAATTAATGAATGAATAAGGGGCAATTCACATATCGCGCCTAATAACGCGTGGAAAAGGCTATGTGCGCCGCTTTCTCCTTTTTTCCAAAGTGCTCGGGCAGAAGCGCTCCTGAGGCTAAGCAACAATGACGCGTTCTCTCCATGAAGACGCGGAAATTTCAGCAAAGGATAAATGGATTTGCAGCACAAAAAAATCGCTTTCAGTAGCTCTGCTACTAAATTTATTTCAAAATGGCAATCCATTCAAAGGAGATTATAATGGTGTTTTACCCAACACTGAATTACAGAACTAACATTACATCTAAGGAAGACACATATTGCTTTCGGTTGTTTAGTTTGCCTAACTTTGTGTCATGGCTTGTGAGTCGCTGTGCTTTAATACTGGGGATCCCCTCACGTCACACTCCAGGATTCCCCAATGACGAGTAACGCTTCTCAGTCAATTAATACTGTGATATAAGACCTCAGATCTCAGAATAGATTTTATTGAGGATTATGCAAACTATATACAGGCAAGCAAATGGGATCAAAAAGAATCCAATGCGCTGCATTTTCTTTATAATTGATTTCCATTACCACTGGTCTATAAAGTCGACAGTCACACAAAGATATCAAGACCATGATTAGTTTTAACAATATGCAACCAATTTATATTAACATAAAAAAATGAGTTAAAAACAATCTAGGTATATTCTGAAAATGTAAACTGAAGAAATGATTGACGTGCTACCGCACCCAAGGGACCGTCTGACAATTCCACTGACTGGGTTAAAAGGTCCGATGTGTTTTAATTAAAATTCTAAATAACAGAGTCAAATTCTTAATCTTGTATTTCTCATAGTGATTTTCTACAGGTGAGATTTTGCCAATACCTCCCTTCATATATTTACAGTATACAATCATTTACATATTAAAGATCCCTGGAAAGGGTTTTCATGTTCCAACAGTTGTAGTACATTGCTAGATACAAGACTGACTAACTAGGGATGGGCGTTTTCCACAAATATCACATTCGACTATTTGAGCTCACAAAAAAAAGAATATTCGTTTATTTAAATTAAGTTTAATGAGTCAGACATTTTCAGCAACATTTGTTTTCGTCATTTTGAACAAGCTTACACACAATAAGCTTGAACATTACACATCGTGTTTTGTAGCTGAAAACCTTTAACAATGCGTGCAAACAAATAAAAGTACAGATTAAAAGCAAAAAAATAATAATAAGTGAACAAAGAAAAAACGTAAAGCAGCCTGCAGCAATTAGGCTATTGTACACTTAACTTTTAAACTGTCAGCAAATCTTTTTTTCTTTTTTTCTATTCTTTCAAATGTTCTTGTTAAGAAATACGGGCATGTAAACATGATTGGGGGAAAGTCGGCTCCTTAGTCTGTTAACAATAAGGACGGCCGCGGAGAAAACGTGCTCTGACGGCACAGACGTTGACGGGACTCACAAATAACGCTGTGCTAAGCGAATAAGTTTTGTGAAACGCTTCGTGTTTTCGTTTACCACTGAATGGGATCCTCATCTGGTGGAATACATGGAATACATGGCTCCAGCAAGAACTGTACCCACTCGTCTCGGCTGGACTCTCTGTAATCATCGCTGAAGTACTGGCTCAGCCTTTTCCAGCCTTTTCCTACGAGTTGTTATTGCATCCTCTTTATCGTTGGTGACGGCGGCTGCATCCGCACCACTTGCATCAAGGAAAATGTTCTGATAATGTTCAAATAAAGTTTTTTTTCTTACTTCTCTCATTTTTTCATCGAGAAACCTGAGATGTTTGTGCCGAGGGTCTAGGGCAGACGCGAGAAGAGGAGTTTCCACTGTATTCTCCAAGTTAGCTGTGTTTATTCGTTGCATGAGAGATGCTGCAACAATGTTCTTGAATTCGGTCACTTTCTGTGATTCTCCACGGCATATTTGAAGTACTGTAGAAGACCGCAGTTCTTAGGGGGCGTTCACTTATCGCGTCTTTTGCATGCTCAAGTTCGTTATTTCCAATGTAGGCGCGCGGTATGCGCGCTC
This sequence comes from Carassius carassius, assembly GCF_963082965.1. Taxonomy (NCBI): domain Eukaryota; kingdom Metazoa; phylum Chordata; class Actinopteri; order Cypriniformes; family Cyprinidae; genus Carassius; species Carassius carassius. Next base: position 23,125,735 of record NC_081758.1, on the reverse strand, counting down.
ATAATGGAAGCGACGCGGTCGCGATGCGCACGCGGTGCGACGCGGTCCCGTTTTTTCCAGGCGCGTCCGAACAGCATCGAGTTAAAAACATCTCAACTTTCAGAATGCCGCAAGCGCACCGCGGGTCATGTGACAAGAACTAAACATTCAGCTTCATCCTTTCCCGTAACAACGTTGAAAGCTCAGCCAAGATGAAGGAACTGCTGAACATAGCTGCTTACTTGGTAACAGCAAAGAGGTTGAAATAAACATACGCACAATCAGCTTTTCCACATGCCCCGATAATCAAAACTTCTACTTAGCGCTTGCTTAATTTCTGCAGATCAGTTTTTGTAACTGTATTACTTAATCCACCTGTTGCTTTGGCCTTATTTAACAGCCTCTTGCACCACCTGTTGGTTAGCGACTGACAGTAGATAGAGATCATGCCTCTGTGCTCTACTGCTATTCCTGCAGCTCCCGGATGTGAAAGGGCGAATTATCTGCCGAATTTTAACCACTGAATTTGTGGAAGCGAATTTGGAAAGTGAAATAAAACGGACCGAAATTTGCCTGTTGAATATTATACATCGTATTTTTAACCGATTTAATATTTTGGAAGTGAATTCTGGAACGTGAATGTGAATTATTGATTTTTTAATTATGAAAAGGTGTGTGAAATATTTTTAATTGAAATATTCACATCTTAAATTAACAACTATATAAAATTTCAGGACCTAACAATGCAAGCCCTGGAAATTCAAGGCATTAAAATGCAAGAACTGTTAATTCAATGCATTATTTTTCAGTTAGTGCTATTCAGCATGCTTTTTTGTTTCAAAGACATAAGTCATTATTTTGCTTCCATACAGTTATAGCTAAAATATAGAACCTGTATCTTTGAGCGAAGAGAGAGAGGACAGCAAATCTATTCCTACAAGGGAAAGAGAGTAAAAAAAATGCAATAATCGCTCCTTGAGGAAAAATATTGTTTTCGGAAATGTACCGTTTGCTCATGTCTTCCCTGTGAAGTGGTAAACAAAAGTAGCCTGATTTTCTCCACAGCTCTGTGCAGCAGCAACATCATGAATGTTCATTAGTGTGAACTGCTTTAAACAAAAGGCATATTGTGTGTAAAATGCTTTGGTGCTCATGTGGACAACACAAGTTCGAATCTGCCTGCAGCATTTGCCATCTATTTTCTTTGACTATAAATTAAAATTAGGCCAAAAATAACAGAATGAAGTTATGATAGATAAAGTAAGGTTGAATCCTTACACTCTGTCCCGGAGCAACTGTAACATACTGTATTTGTATTCATTTGTGTCAGTGCGAGTTCCATTTGGACCTCAATTGTGTCAAAATCAGCCTTTCATTTCCCTCATTTGTCTTTTATTTGAGCAACAGTAGTCGAGCACTGATAGGACTCTTACCACTGCATGTCTTAATTTACTAAATAAAAATGGACAAATATTGTATGTAGATGCAAAAGAATAGAGTAAAAGCACATTGGGGCTAAAATATTAAATATTTTCTTATAATATTTTCTCTTTGCTCTGATTTATTGAAACTGGGGTTTGAATCCTATCTTAATATTGTTTTATTTTTATTATAATTTCTTTTTGTACCCCTTTCACAGCCACCCACTGTGATCACCAACCAAATTCTGTACATTAACTCTGGTGAGACAGCCATCATCAGCAGATCTATTCTTCACATCAGTGACCTCGATAATCCACAGGACGTTTTCATCACGGTTCTGGATCCACCTCAACATGGCCGCCTCACACACATGCATGGTGATGTGCAGGTGACCCATTTTAAACTGGAAGACCTGGAGCGTGAGCAGCTGCAGTATGTACATGACGGTTCAGAAGCAGACCAGGACAGACTTCTGCTGCAGGTCAATGATGGGCACAGCTACCACAACATCCTGTTTCACATCAGCATTGCGCAAAAGGTACAGACATGACAGGTTTTACTCTAAAAAAAGATTTGCTAGGTGACAGTTCGCCTGATCAAAAAGGATTCTTTCAAGATGAAGTAATCCTTCATGAAACTTACCAGAGTTTTGTGAAGTGATAGCCTGCTTATCGTGGAGTCTTATATTCTTTGAAATTACATGCTCTGTTATTAGCTAAATGTGTTTAATTTCTCATTTTTTCTGTGATTGGGAATTAATTTAAACATCATAAATGTGCCGTTTTTGCCAACTAACAACAGAATACTGGTTACCTATGATTGTTTATAGGCCTATCAATCTGTCATGTAAAAAAAGGGCATCAGCTCTTCTGCATTTTGGACTTAAATCAAGGATTTTTTGGCTAATTATGGATTCTTGCGCTCCACCTGACGCTGTTACATCTTGATAATGGAGCCTTAGGCTACTGCTGCATCATTTCTTGATTTTGGTTTGATTTATGCTCAGTCATGATAAAATCACACAAAAAGAGTACACTGAAAAAAAAATATTACATAATTTATTAGACCTAAATAGATTTTCCCAGTGGTTTTTAAACTGAAGTCTGCAAAATTCCAAGGTACTGGAAAGGAGTGTTGTGGAAACTGTGGAAATTTTAAGATTTAGACTTCAGTTAACTTTTTAATATATTATACAGTATAAGCACATTTTTTGGACTGGTCAGAAATCTTGAGATATATCACAATTTATTTAAATTTTTTCCTATTGTTTTTAAACAGTTAGAAATGATAAACAAATGTGTTTATATTAAAAGTTTATAGGGTTCATTTTTAATGATGTGCTTATAGGGATATTACAAAAAGCCAGTTATTTGATTTTGGAAACAAAATGTTACAAAATGAATACTTATATTATTAATAAGTAATAATTAAGTATAATTAATTATAAATGGGTCTTTATACATAAATGCTTTCAGCCCCAGACACTGAGATAGGCCCCAGCATCCAGCACACAGATTTTTCTTTATGCATAAAATTATATAGCTTCCGTTATAATTTAAGAATGGAATCCTTTGCAAGTGAGATTAATATTTAGGCTTTGAAACCCGATCAATCAAAGGGTTATAAGATAGAAAAAGTTCACATTCAGTTAAAGATGAACACTTTTACAGTGTACAGTTGGGGTCTGTTTGTGATCACATAGCATATGTCTACTGTGTCTTTTCCCTCACGGGATCATATTTACACCTTAAGGTACTAATATGTAACCTGTAGAAGTATCTATGGTACATATATGCATCATGCAGCAATTTTGCATCATTTGCATCATTTTTGCTCAATTGTTCTGACAGAGCAGGTGCATTGAGACACAATGGGTGCAGTGCGTCTTCATGACAGGGTGAACATCTCTCATACCTCTTCCATCCAAACACACTTATACAATCATCATCACCCTTTTTACGCTTGAAATAACTGCTTTCTGACTGTTTGACGTGCCCTCAGCCTGCTGATGTCTAGACAGATTGCAGCACTTTGTTTGCTAGCTCTGTCCCCTTTCCATACACCCTTATCCTCACATCTCTCTGTAGTGTCATCCGATTACACCTGCCTTGTTCCCCGCTGCAGCCTGTTATCTACCATCTTAAGCGGCTTTTGACTAATGGAAGCCCTGCTTCACAGTAAACACTCTGTTTTTAAATCAATAGCACTTTATTTTTTATTGCTCCTGCACAGTAAGTTTTATTGGACAGAATCGCATAAAGGCCTATTGCACTCACACTACTACCAGTGAGTGGAAAAGTCAAGTTACATCCGCAACACAAGGTGTTGAGAGCAGACAGAGGTGAAGGCTGAGTAGGCAACATGACGACTGTGGGTTAATGACCTCTTTATTGATTGCGGCTTTGGCTTTGGGAGCAAGCTTCCTGATCTCAAAAGATCTATAATATGTGGGGATTTCGGCAATGAAGACAAAGAGGAATAAAAGAGGAAGCTGGCTTTCAATTAGCCTTTTTGAGAGAAGTCATTTGGTGTTTGTAGTCCCTGATCCATGTAATTGCTCAGCAATGGTGAATGATCTTTGATTCAATGTGGCCTGGAGACCTCAAAAACTTACTTTCTCCACCACTTAAAAAAAAAAAAACTTTGCTATGTATCACTGTACAATATGTTTTGCAGGTAACCTAAAAATGGTTTCATGTAGTAACATCAAATTCCGATTGAAGTCAGAAATTTAATGTAATATGAATGAAACTACCTGAGAAGATCTTATTCACCACAATGAGCTCCTCAGTTAGCGCTGGGATGTTCAGAGCCCTGTTAGGATCTAAAGATTCCTGGCATTGCAATAGCTGACTATGTATGATTAGCATGTGTCTTTGTGATTTTCTTGTAGCTTTGATGTTTTTCACTGTAAAATGCAAGAAAGATATCATCTTGTGCTTTTATAATGATTAAACCACTGCAAAAACGTCACAACTGTAAAAACCTAACCTAAACTTCAACCATTTTTTTTAAGAAAGTTCTTTTTAAGATAATTCTTTAAGAAATTAAAACTTTTGCTTAGAAATATTTTGTACAATTTTCTTTTCTTTTTTTTTTTTTAGCTTTCTATACATTAAAGAATCCTGAAAAAAGTATCAAAGGTTCCATACAAATATGAATAAACTGCTTCCAATATTTATAATAAGAAATGTTTCTTTATAACAGCAAATCAGACTGTAACACTAAAGACTTTTACATTTTAAAGTATATTAAAATAGAAAACAGTCATTTTAAATTGTACAATAATTCACAATATTACAATTTTTACTATTGTTTATCAAATAAATGCAGTCTTGGTGAGAGGAAGTTATAACCTTAACTTATTTTTTATAAGGTACATGCTTAAAATAAACATTCCATTAATCCTAATTGTGCATGATGGTCTCCCTGTAGGCTGGATTGAGTCCTCACCTGCGTTCAGTGCCCAGGACCTGGGTGAGGGAGGGAGGAATGGTGCGGCTGTCTAAGAAGTGCCTCAATGCTCAGTTCCAAGGAACCAGTGACTCTGAAATCCTGTACACTATTCATTCTGAGAGTGGACAGCCCAAATACGGTATCTTCATCATCTGTCTCTAGCATTCCTTAATGTCTGTCTTTCTTTTTAAACTCAATTCAGTGCCATGAACTAAGGTAAAGTGCTTTTTTCTAAAGGAATCTTATATGTTTATGTGTCTAGGAGAGATTGTGCTGGTGTCTATGCCTGCTGATGGTCCTGTGGAGGCATGGCAGTCCTTCCCAGATGCTCAGGACACCACACCAACCAGCTCATTTACACAGCAAGATGTTAATGAAGGGACTGTCTGGTACAGACACTATGGATCCGGATCACAGAGAGACACTTTTCAGTTTCAGGTGAGACACACAAAGTGAGCATTAAATTTAACAAGGCAAATGCTGTCGCTTTGGTAAAAGCCCTGGTGCTCAGTATGTAAATCCATAGGTTCCACTTTACTTTTGGGTGGTTCGAAATAATTATTTTTGTGTTATATATTGATTTGCAGTTGAACACTTGTGCAGTCTTCCATCATATCTGACCAGAGAATTTTACATTTTGAATTAAAAAAAAATCGTAGCTTCACCAGAGTGGTACAAAACTTGGTGACTTTTATGGCACTTGGTATGTGCACAGACACACACACACACACACACACAAATTTAGGGCATTATTCAAACAAGTTAAGTGGTCGTAAAAAAATAGTCATACTCATGGTCTGCGGCCAAAAATGACTGGCTATAGGAAATAAATAGGAAATTGGAAAAAACCTTTTTGTGTGTACAATCTACAGATCACCCACAGTGCAGAAAAAAATTGCACAGCAATGAAGGGGTGACATCCACTCACACACACACACTCACAGACACACACATACAGAATTATACATACTCAAATAAATTGGTATGGCTATAACCATATAGCTAAAATGATTCAGAAGACTGAAATAAGAGGTTAAAATCAGATCAGACCCAGAAGGGTTAAGCTCTAATAAAGCATTCCTGTTACTTTATTTTTTATTTTTTTGTTTATAGAATTTTAATGTTTCATGTAACAAAATGCTTTCTGTGTTCAGGTTTGAATGTAGTAATAATAATAATGCAAAAACCTACACTTCAAATCAACATTTAAAACAGCAAAAAATTTAAACCTTCGTCTTTGAGAATGCCTTAATATACATTTAAATCCACAACCTAATAAAAGTAAACAATTATGCATAAAAACAACTAGGGAATTCACAATCCTCTCAATAGACTCCTATACAGGAATCTAGTGGTTACATCATGAAATTACAGGTTTTTTTTTTTTGCTCTCATCAGGAGGTCATATTCAGCCTTCAAAAATTGGATTTTAAAGACCTAGTCTCTATTTTAATCTGAAATACTGCATTAATTGAAAAATAATTGTTAAAATTCATTAAAATTGAAAAATTTTCATTGTGAAAACCCATAAAATAGTACCATACAATTATCTCAAAATACAAAAGAAAAAATATTATTGAACAAAAATATATTAGACTGATTTTACTGAAGAAAAGAAAAGTTACATTTCAGGGGTCTGGTCACTTTTGACTGCGAAGACCATGAGCGTGACTCCCAAATGAGGAGCGCAAATGGCAGTGGTTCATGTCTTAATCTGTAGAAGTTCTGCTCGGTTTCATGTTTTTTTGTTTTTGTTGATTGGCCCACTCGTTGTGGATTATCCCTGTGATTTCTCTCTCGTTCCTCCTCGAGTGAAGTGTGACAATTGGACTATTTTCTCTATTTTACTTCAGCTCTGTTGCAAACTCTTAGGCCAATTTGTCCATCTGTTCTACCTCTCCTTAACCAGCCTCACTGCATTACTTGGGTATAAATGAGCTAATTTGTCTTCAAATGCAGTTTCAAATCAGTGTAAGCAGCATTAAAGGACATTCAATCACATTTAATTCAGCAGCTTGAACCCCTAATGACTCTTGACACAGTTTTTTGTCATCCTCAAGAAAATAGCATTTTCTTCTTGTTTGTTCTTTTTTCTTCTCGTCTTGCCTGAGGCTGCATCCTGTGCCACAGACTTCATTAAATAAGATTTGAGATTTTATGGTTCAGTTTATGTCCTCAGGGGTGTGTTTATGACCGTGAAGTGCTTCAGCCTATTTGTTAGCTGTCTGCTCAAGACTAGACTTTACTATTGAAATTCATTTGTATTTGAATTAATGACAGTCACAGAGTGAATTAAAAATCTCAAAAATATGATGTGTATTGATGTACTGATTTTAGTTATGTAGTACATTGATGATTGCCAGTTATTGTCATAGAATTGTTAAAATTTGTTCATGAGACAGCTTATATTTTATAGTGGGAATAAGTACATGTACACTGTGGTATGGTATTTATTCATGTATACATATTTATTTATACATTTATAAACATCTGTTAATGCATGGGCATGTGCTTTTGTTTGTAGGTTTCAAGTGAGGTCTCTCCAGAAACTCTGAGTGACACGCAGACCTTCACTATAGGAGTGATGCCTCAGACCCCTGGCCTGCCTCAGCTCGCACCTGGAGCCGACCTGCAGATCACTGTAAGATGTCTCTTTAGGTTTTAGTTAACATCCAGTGTTATCCTAACTTCTAAGTGAAATATGTAAGTTTGTTTTTTAATTTTCCTCTGTTAAAATACTTTCTCATTCATTAAAGAATCTTAAAAAAATTTATCATGACTTCCACAAAATCTGTTTGCTGTGTGTTCGCGCTCTTCCGGGAGAAGTGCCCATATAGGGAATTCCACTCTTTATCATGTCATACAGGGCCATACTAAAAAAAAAAGAAAAAAAAAATTCTAAAACTTATATGAACCCTGAAGGAGTGTATTTGGCACAGAAATACTGTTTTTTTTTTTTTTAATCTTTGGGAATCCAACTTTTTAACAGTGTAGATAAATCAGAATGCATGGAATGGCATTAGCCCCCCCCCCAATAGACTTCTTTCAAAGACATAAGAAAAACACTTGACTCAATTCATACAATATTCAAACTTTATTGTCTTCATGAGTGTAAAATGTTTTTGGTTCTGTGTGTGTGTGTGCAGGCACTGGAAGATCGTGTGACTGTGATATCTCCTTCGGCTCTCTCCTTCACTGACTCTGAGACGCCCAGCGACAAGCTTGTCTACAACATCACCAAAGCACTTACCTCAGGCCACGGTAACTAAACCTCCATTATCGTCATTGGGTAGGACACTCACAGGCATAATGGAAGCCTGAGAGTTTTGCTTTGTTCTCCTTTTTGTACCATTAAATAGAGAGTAGAGGATTCCAAAGTTCAATCTTGCTGAGACTTTTAATGGAAGGGTAGATATTTCACATCTAAGATGATTGTGAGTAACTTCAAATTATGCATGTGGAAGCAAAATAAACTATAAATTCAATAAACGTAATTCATCCATCAATCTCTATTTCGTTTAATTTCTAAGCTTCTAATACCGAACTGATTGTTATATTAATATTGATATGATGATGTCACTCTCCTTTTTCAGGTACGCTGGAGCACAGGGACAGACCTTACCATCATGTGCGTCTCTTCACACAGGCTGATGTAGACAGTGGGAAAATTATCTACAGGCCCCCACAGGCCCCGTCCCACCTTCAGGAGCTTTATCAGTACTCATTTACAGGTTAGTCTTTACTTTATTACGATTTTTTTTACTTGAGCACCAAATCAGCATATTAGAATGATTTAGAATGAGAATGTGATACTGAAGACTGGAGTAATGACTGCTGAAAATTAAACTTTCCATCACAGCAATAAATTAAAAGTTAAAATATTAAAATAGAAAACAGTTACTTTAAATTGCATTCACAATATAATTGTCATGTAATTCACAATATTTCAGTTATTACTGTAACTGGATGTCAAGTTTTCAAGGAAGCCTCTCAAATTCATTTATTTATAGATCTTTTAAATCCACTAAAAATTTCAGTCACTAAACATTTTTTAGTTGTAGAGTTTTTTTTCTGCAATGGATGCATGAGTCTGTAAAACTCAGCTTTCCAGTTTAACCATTTAAATATGAAATAATTTCTCATCCTGCGCTCTAATAATTGTGTTTTGTTAGCAGTTGATTGTGAAAAGTAACCACTAACACTGTTTCATTGCTGCAGGTCTACCAGAGTCAGTGAGCCTCCATTTCACAGGTATATAATCACTTTTGGCCTCTCTAACCCCCTCTGCGCGACTCTGTCTTATTCTCCCTTACCTTACATGCTTCCAGCAAACCCAGAATTAATTTCTTCCTCTGAAACACCATGAACAGATCCCTCTGTGCTTCTTATCCCACATTCCCTGGTGTGTTGCTGTTATTTATTTATGGGACCTTCTCTTTCCTAAAAGGGAATATGATTCCCTCTCTCTTTTTGATGTCCATCCATATGCTATATTCCGCCTGACAGCAGGATATGACTGTGCATCCATCTTCTTCTCGCAGTGCCCATGAATCAGAGCTGTGACTCCTCATATGCCCTTCTCTGTCTGGATGGAAACAGGGCACTGTAGGGCAGACAAACTCCTTTTAGTGCTGTTAGTAATAGAGTGACATGAATGACTGGAGAAGAACAGCAGCATTAGAAGTCGATGCTAAAAGAGCTTTTTATTCCTTATACAAATACTCAACTTATATATATATATATATATATATATATATATATATATACTCAGCTGAAGGAAAACAACAAACACAGGGTCATAAAACGTTGAGGATCTTGGCTCAGCATCATATATCTTTTAGCATGCGGAATTAAAATTCTAATGTTTTAATTTTATTCCTTTTTCATTGTTCTGACAGGATCAAGGTCTTTGTTTTGTAAATTGTAACTGATTTAGAAAACAACTTCTTTACTTCTACTCTTAAAAAATGTTTACTACTGGTTACTACCATTTTTTTCCAACTGTAAAATCATAAATTAATATGAGTTATCCTTTAGTAATAGCAAAAGATTAATACTTAATGTTACTTTAATGTTAATACTAAAGGTTTATAACAAACCCCTTACCAGAATATCAATGCAGTGTTGCCTTGCAGACAGTAAGGGTTATGTTGGAGGATACTAGGATACCATGGTTACAAATGTATACACGTCACACAGCTGCTTGAGCTCTGAAGGTTACAGCAGCTAAAAGACTGATTTCGAAACTTATCAAATGGCCCTTCATTGCTGATATTTATGAATAAATAATATTACTAGGAATGCTGAGTAGCTGTTGAATAGTTGTGTGCGCGAAGTTGTCCCTGTAGTACACATCTAATGTTCAGCTAATGGAGAATGAGATGATGTTAGATCTCTTTTTAGCTCTTTCTGTTTTCTTTCCCTCTTACTCTTTGTCTGATTCATTCTTCCTGCGTCTAAGTTGCATTCATTCATCTGTGCTGTATTGAGCTGAAGTGCGGAAGACAGAACTGGCCTGAAGGTTATCAGTGCTCTTGTGCGTGTGTGACTTATTGCTACTCCCTTTCTTATGTCAGTTTCTGATGGAGAGCAAACCACTCCAGAGATGGACTTTGCTATTCTGCTGTTGGACAATCATCAGCAGCCCCCGGTCTTTCAGATTCTGGATCCGGTGCTGGAGGTCAGTCTCGGCGGCAGGGCACCAGTGGGTAAGGACACGTGTATTGGCTTAAGTGCTAAAATGAATTCGTATTTGAAAGGCCCAGTCAGTATTATTAAAAAAAGTTTTACACACACAAAAAAATCTGATTAGTGATTTAGACTTCAATCATTTCACATGAGATCATATGTCTAGTCGCTCACTTTTTAACACCTGTATTTTGGACAGTTTTATGCCTTGAATAAACAGATAATGTTTTAGCGCAAATACCGCAGTTTTTGAAAATCTTTGTTGCATCCATATTGTTAGGTGCCAGTAAAACATCAGTTAGCACAAAATAAACATAAAATTTGTCCCTTTTAATCTTACATGGACTTGTTTCCATGTCATGTAGGTAGGCAACAGTTAGCAGTGACAGATGCTGATACGGCCACTGAAGATCTAGAGTTTGAATTGGTGGAGGGGCCGCTACACGGGACCCTCCTGAGAGTGGACCTTGGTTCCCAGGTCCAGATGGTTAATGGTAGGTACAGCATTTTTTGGTTCTTTCAAATGTGTTCTTCTTTAATACACTTTCTGGCTTCAGTTATTTTAGTTTATTTATCAAAACTCCCCTTCACCTCAGGGGACACCTTCACCTCCAGTGACGTCACCAGGAATGTTCTGCAGTATGAGCATGCGGGTCTCACCACTGAGGAGGACTCCATGACTTTCTCTGTGACGGACGGGATCTCCATGACCTCCATCGTGGTGCAGGTCTTGGTGTCAGAGGTCAAAGGTGACGCACCCAAACGTGACCCTAAGGCCCTGCTGTCAATGGAGGTGGCGGAGAAGAGCAGCACCATCATTAGACGTTCACAGTTAGCTTATGTGGTATGGAATGATATGTTCCGATAATAACTGAAAATAAAAGTTAAAATTGGTAGACTCCAATATGCTTAAAAGGAATTGCCAATGTCTTGTAGGATGTTGAATCTCCCGACGAAAAAGTTTTTGTGCAGTTAGTTTCTGTACCAATGTATGGGATCCTTACCAAAACCAAGACTGAAGCAGACCGCGAGGAAATTAGTGAATATTCCTCCTTTACAATGGAGGACATCAACAACCACAAAATCAGGTAAACACCCTGCACTTTAGAATGATTGAGATACTACTAATCTAGTTTTTTTAATTAATATTTTGAATTTAATTTAATTGTTACATTTTCTGTTTTCATTTAAATTTTTAAGGTTTTAGTAGTTTTTTTTTTTTTTTTTTACAGTTTTAGTTTTATAATAATCCTGCCTGCATCAGATGTATTTTATATTCATAGCAGCTCTGTTAATTTCATATATTTATTGATAATTGATTTTAAATAGTATTACTTTCATTTTTATCACAATTTTGCTGCATATCAGTGTGTCAGTGTGTTTTTAGATCATTACCAGTAGTAATGTGTCATTCCTAGTTCAGCTTGTGTTAATATTAGACTCTATAAATGAGGCATGTAAAATGTTTGGCGAGTTGAAGTGCTTGGGGAGCCTCAACATGCATTACAACACAAGCTTCTTTAATTGCTTTGAATTGTTGAGCCCTGCTGAGAAAATGCTGAAATGTAAAACAGTTCTCTCAGGCGATTACATCTTTGCCCTTATTTGAGCATTATCCTCTGGTGGTTTGCTTTTTAAGCAGATGGAATATCTACCTTTTGTTTACAGCAATTTTTCTAAATGTTTTCCCGTTTTAACTCTTTCAGCATTTGAAAAAGGTTGAAAATAGTGTGAAATATTTTTTTTTATGTATATACAAAGGTATGTTACATCCTTTGAAACGGGTAACCAGCCTGTCACTGACATTTTCCACTTCGTTGTCTATGATGGTGAGAACAATCGTCTGGAGAACCAGATGTTCACTATCACCATCACGTCTACCCAGCGGCAGCCACCTGTTGTCACCGTGCACAGTGGCATTAAGGTGAGAACAGTTCCCACTTCACCTCCACCAATCAGCTAGTCTTAGATCTGGTTCTTTTAGCATTCCTAAACTCTTTATGGTGTTTCTTTTGTAAAGGTTCAGGAAGGAGGGAGAGTCCAGCTCTCAGCCAATCACATTATTGCATCTGACCCAGACACACCCAGAAAGGATCTGCTAGTGTGGCTTATCAGCCCACCAAAGTATGGCTTCATTGAGAACACAAAACAAGGTGAATCTGATCTGTAATATAAATGTAATATATCACCTTCCATCACTGTATGTTAGCGTCCATTTCCCAGTCACTTTGTGGATGTTTTTTTTTTTTTAAGAGTTGCTGATGGTGTAATTTTATTAATGAGCCAAGCACTCATTTGCTGTGACAGAGATTTGTAGATGTGTGAAATTCAGATTGATGTATCTACTTTAAGAACACACTTGTTTTATCTTCAGGATTTTGGGTTTCACGGCCATTTATTCATAAATATTATCAATTTCTTGTTTTGCAGCTGACAGTCACACTCTCTTGTTTTGTCTAGAAAGTTGCTTATTTGTTCAAGATCAATTACTTGTTTGGATATTGGGCTCAGAAACAATATTCCCAGTGAAATGCAGTCTCCAGAATTACGAGACTACACTCAAGCTCAAAGTGTTATGTTTGTTCAACAGCAGCGATTGGTGGATCTAGCGTGATCAGCCCCGACGTCCCTTTCACTATAGAAGACCTCACCTCAGATCATATCTTCTACGTTCAAAACATCCGCCAAGCTAACATCCGCCAAGATGTCTTCAGCTTTTACATCAGTGATGGATCAAGTCAAACTGAGGCTTTTGATATCACCATAGACATCCAGGTATAATTGAAACAATTTAGTCCAAAGTATACAGCGTACTTCACTGTAGTTCAGTAGTTTTAGCCAGGGCTAGTTTTGTCACCATGTGGGCAAAAAGAATGATTGCTAAAAATTCAAGGCGCACATGTCAGTCTACAAAGTTTACAAAAAAAAAGAAAGAAATTGGACTGCACACGTCATGCGCATACTATGCCATTGACGATATTAACATCATGTGCACTGTATGCACACCCTAGTGTACTATTTAAGTATTATTTGGGCTTAAGACTGCATGGTGTTCCTTTGATGAATATGTTCCAGAATACATTTACAAAATGCATTTTGCTGTTACTTTAGATGACTTACAAGTAATTTGATTTTTCTTCATTTATCAATCTTTTAAAATTGGTTGATGGTTGGAGCCGCTGGCTCAGTGGGAAGCAGATTCAAAGCTAGTCTGCATCATGTCCCCATTCCCCTCTTTTTCCTGTCTCTCCTTCCTGACTGTCAAGTTTATATATGAGATGTTATTTGCTGTTGTTTATAGCACACCAAAGAAGAGAGAGTCCCAATTATCTCAGTAAACAGCATCCAAGTTGAGGAGAACTCTGGTGTGGTCATCACTAACTCCTCCCTGAATGTGCTGGACCAAGACACACCTGAAAATGACCTTCTCCTCACCCTCCTCAAGAAGCCGTCATATGGTCAGTGCCTGTCTTCCTCTCTCTATTACGCTTCGTATGCCCACTTCATTCCCCAATCTGTTGCTCATTCATGGCCAGCCTTCAGAAAACATCCATTATTTGTCACATAACTGCTCCGACTGGCTCCTGTGTGGCTGATTCATGTTCTTGTCATTGTGCCTCTGCCACTGATTAGAGAGTCGGTGGAAAGGCCACGACCCACAGGGCTTCATTGGTTAAACTTTTATGGACACATGTCAAGGTGTTCACAGCAGTTTTATTAGGAGTTGCAAGTGAGGAATGGAGCTGACAGAACTGAAATACAGTCACCACGTCAGAGTGCTATGACAGCAGTGCAGTTACACAAAAAATGACATTGAGCGACCATTAGAGGTCAAGTGCACATTTATTAAAAAAATTAGAAGCAGAAGCATTATTTTATATGTGTTTATACTGTGTTTGATGACAAGGAATGTAGCAATAATGTTCATTTCTTTGCAATGCTTCTGTGTGTGTGTCCCAATAGGGAAGCTACGCAGAAGGCAGTTCTACTCTCAGCCTTTAGAGAACGGCAGGATTCTTCAGCAAGGATCCACCTTTACTTACCAGGATGTTCTAGATGAGCTGCTGGTCTACACTCCAGACGGACGTGGCCCTGGGACAGACGAGATCCAGTTTTCAGTAACAGATGGCATATACACAGAGACCGGCCGTCTGAAGTTCAGCATGGATATTAGGAAGCGAGAAGGCCCTAGAGTCACAATCAACAGAGGACTACAGGTTGCAGCAGGTCAAGAAACAGCTACATTACTTTGTCCTTGCACACATCCCAAACATCCCTGATTGGTTAGGTTGCTAATTTTAGTAGTCATCATTATATCAGACTACTCAACTTCTTCTGAAATGAGTGAAAAAACAGACTAACAAAAATAGACTGACATTATGTCTTTCTAGCATACAGTAAAATAAAAATCACTTTTTTGTCATGTTCCAAAACAATTTAAAACTATTGCAACTGCCCCAACCCCTCATTAGCTGATCATCAATCAGTGTTATATACAAATGTCTCTACTTAATAGTAAATATTGCAAAGGAAAAGAGCCAGTGATATTAGCACTGAGGTTATGTTTAAAATGATAAAGTTTATTTTGGCTGTTTATTGAATGACAAAAGTTGTGTGAAGAATTAAAAACACAACGAAAATGTAATTTGTTCTTTCAGTTTTCATTGCTTTGTTAAATAATAAAAAGTTACATTCTGCGATTTCCATTTTGATTTTATTACAAAAAAACTAATTAATTAATAAAAAACAAAGCTTGATATCACTTTCCTGGAGTCATTTTAGAGGAATAGTTCACCCAAAAATTTAAATGAATAATTCACTCAGCTTCATATAATTTCAAACCATCTGTCAAACACAAAAAGTGATGGATGAGAAGCAAATCAAATTCACATAAAAGAAGCACATACAAATTAACAGCTTTGTGTGCAGACCAGACCGAAATTATGGCATTATGCATTGATAATCTCTCTCTGCCAGACTCACACTCCAGTCCAAACAGATCTCACTTGATTATGATGCACCAATTGAAACAAAGATGTTCCTATCTAGTTAGACTGAGTTGATGTTAATAAATACTTTAAATGCCTGTATCATTTCTGTTACCGTTGCTCATTCCTCCCGACAGGTTCCTCATCTAAGATCACAGAGCAGCATCTGAAAGGGACGGACGTAGATTCAGATAACCTTAAACTGCGGTTCACCCTCACTAAAGACCTGAGCATGGGCTCCCTTCTGCTGAATACAGGCAGAAACAAGGCTCAGATATCCGTCAAAGGACCTGTCACCAGCTTTACTCAGGATGATATCACCAAAGGTTTTTCCTCCTTTGCTGTCTCTTTTTCATACATAATCATCCACAGGGAATTTCTAAGCAGAGATGCATTGTCTTATGTGGTTTTGCGCCTCATCTGTCAGGACATGTGGAATACATTCATGAAAAGGGAGAAAGTGGAGGCAGCTTCTCTTTCAAGTTCAACCTGGAAGATCCTGAGGGAAATAGAGCCATTGACCAATCTTTCTTCATTAGTGTTCTGGGTGAGCCGAGAAAGTATTTTGGGACATTGAAAGAGTCATGTTCAGGAATGTTAGGAGAAAGTTATTTAGGTACATCCTCATCTTATTTTCTCTCTCAGAGGACAGACTTCCTCCCACAGTGGTGGTTAATAAGGGTTTGGTTATGGATGAGAACACCTTGAAGAAGATCACAACACTGCAGCTGTCCTCTACAGATCAGGACAGTGAACCAGATGAACTCATTTACAGAGTCACCAAACAGCCCCAGCTCGGCCATCTAGAACATTCCAGCAAACCAGGTACAGACAAAACATGTTGGGAGTGACGAACCAACAGTAAAACTAAATTATTCAGTAACAAAACAGTAACCCAGCTTTCAAAATAATGCGACTATTTATAACAAGTTACTTTTTCCATTTAGCATCACTGTATTCGCTTGTTAAGTCTGACGTCACGTTAGCAGCGCTTCCGTGTCCAAATACTCTATCAGTTACCACGAGAAAACAACAAAAGGTGCTAATATAAACTCACAATGTGATAGAATACTAGCGAAAAAGTTATAATCTTAACCCTTAACTCCATACCGAAATCCCAGATAGCCAGACAATGAAAATATAAATATAAAAAAAAATATAAAAATTATTTGTGTTTGGGACGCTATGAGCACGGAGTCTGTAGTGTATACCCTAAGTTTGAACGCGTTTATCTTAAATTATTAATATGAATAAACGGTGCTCATAAACGGCTGCTGAGGTCGTATTCTCCAGTGAAGCGAGTTGAGGCTTGGACCCGGAAACAGCGCTTCTTACGTCATCACTTAACAACCGAATAGTAACAAAAATTGTAACTCACTCTTAAACAGTGTTGGGTAAGTTACTCAAAAAAAGTAATCCACTACAATTTACTAATTACTAATTACTTCTTTAAAATTGTAATTTGATTACAGCAACTAAAAAGTAATCAGATTACTAATTAGTTTACTTTGTTACTTTGTTACTTTCAAGTTTACTTTACTTTTCAAATTATCCAGCCTAAAAAATACACTACAAAGAGAAACTAAAGTTCAAATTTAATACTGAATGAGAAAATACACAAGTAGCCTATTATGTTTATAGCCTAATCTCCCAAAATCTACAACACTTTTTTTTTTAAATAAAGAAAACAAATAGGGTGTGCTTTCTGTATTTAGTCTCCGTGAATATCTTACTGAAACGATTCACTAAAATGAAAGAAAATGACCCGAGAAATACAGTTTATACAAAGAAAGTTTGAATTGTCTATTATTAAATGAAGTCATGTCAAAAACAAATATTCTCTGCTAAAAATAATCCATATGAAACCGATGTGAGGTTCAGTCTTTCCCATCTGAGCTCACCTGTAATGTGTCCACACACATTGCTCGTATAAGATTACACTTACTCGAAAACAGGCTTAAGATGCGTGTACATGTAAATGTCCACATCACCTCCATATACAAATAGAGATTCAAGTTCATCTCGGCTACTTTTTGTTTTTGGAAGAAGACGCACTGTGAGAAATAATCATTGAATTGTGATTCCGATTTATACGAATTGTAATACGATTTCATTACATCTAAATGTTGTAGGACTCGTCTGCATTTTACCTAACATTCTCCGGTGATTTATTAAAGGGCATACTGATGTGCAAAACATGATTTTTACTTCATAATTTTAACACTGCATTTGTAACATAAGTAACGTAATTTTATTGACATACAGTAAGTAACTGTAATCAACTTACATAAATTTAAAATGTAACTCATTACTTTACTGCGTTACCAGAAAAAGTAATTTGATTACAGAAATGTATTAATGTGTAACGCGTTATCCCCAACTCTGCTCTTAAATGTCAAATTGTAGAACCATTTTCACTGAACAAGTTGAAAAAATGCAGCATAGCAATTCATTCAAGTGAATCCATTCATTCGGACAGTTCACATATCTCAAATAACAATGCCGGTTTTGATCTGAGTCACTGTGCAGAATGTTTATTATTCATTTAGTTAATTAAACTAGTTTTTTACCCCAATGTTTTAAATTAGGGTCATTTAAATAAATCATTCTAATAAATTGTCTCTCTAGTGTAATATAATATTATTAGAATATTATATTGTTAGTTTAATGCCATCAACCTAATTGAGATTGATTAACTGATTCTCATTGTTTCTGCACTCCGGTATGACCGATTTGCATAAAAGTGAGATTCGTTGGTGAATTTGGTATCACTAGTTCTGATACAGTTGACATGATTGCTGAGGCACACAACATAAATGCTTAAATATTCTGAAGGAAAATGGTTCTCTGGTCAGTATAAAATAATCTCCACTGTCAGACAAGGAGTTTTTTACTGATGATGTTTTACTGGGGCACAGTAGTATTTCACTGGGGCTCGTGTCCTAGTAAAAAGGGCTTAGCAACTGCCCTGGTTATATAAGATGTTGTCCCCTTATGTAGCTTCAATGCAATTAGGTACTTTTTATTTGAAGCTTTTAGTGTCAAAAGAGTAGTTTAACTAAATTATGGATAGCTTATATGTTGGCAAGCTACAGTTTGAAAGTTTCTTCCCCAACACTACATCTTATTTAGCCTGTATCTTATACTGTACATATCTCTACTTATCCACAGATACACATACTACACCGTCAAGCCTGTGAGATCACAATATATATTTATAGTCTGGAGCCCTGGTTCTGTTTGGGCATAGGAGTACATTTATAAAAGCTGGCCACAACTGCCAGGCAATGCGTGGAAGATATATAGTGTGTTTTATATCTAAACATCATGTTCAAATGAAGATTGAGAACTCATTAGATGAGATCTAGCCTATAGATCTCTATCAGAGCATCATATAAGGGGGTTTCATGGGTGAAGATCTGTTTTTATTTTCCTCTCTGTCCCTCTTGGCGATGCCCGGATCGCACTCAATTGGATTTCTGCAGTAGTGCATGTTTTATTCATCCATTTCAGTTGACATGTGGGATATTTTTAATGGTAGCAAGTGAGTTTACATTATTATTTAATACCAAGGGCAAAATATGAAGTGGTGGACATGGTCACTGGGGAGTTTTTCTAGGTTTGATGTCATTGCAGGAACACGGATCAGCACGTTTACCCAGGCTGACCTGGCCTCCCGCAACATTCAGTATGTTCATACCAGTGAAGAGGAGATACATTCTGATGACTTCACCTTCACTGTATCTGACGGGGGCAATGAGGTGCATACATACACATGCACACACACATTCAGTGGGGTCCATTTATTTACATATATATACATATATATTTATTTATTTATTAGGGCTGGGCAAGTTAACACATTAATATTGCATTAACTTATTCATTGATTAACACTGACATTTATTTTATTGCGCGTTAACACAGTTTTTTATTATTATGAAAGTCCGTTGCACACTGGCTCTGAATACACATACAGACAGATCATGGGTCATAGGAGGGGATGCTTCTGATCAGATTATTTAGGATAAGCATCAACATTCACCAACTACTGTCTACTGTTATTTTTAACAGAAAAGAATGCAACGAGCTCGTAATCATGACCTTATGTAGGGACTACTTCAATGGGGACTACTTACTTCTAGAACTGAATGGGCCAGATAGGGCTCTGTCACATCCAGTCTATAAAAACGAGCAAATGTGTGCGGAGAAGACCAGCTGGCTGCCGCGCAAATATCCTGAATAGAGATGCCTCTAAACAGAGCCCAGGAACTGGCCATACTTCTAGTAGAGTGTGCTCGTAGTCCTATTGGGGGCTCCAAATTAGAATTATTGTAACATAATACGATAGCCTCCACCACCCCAATGGGAAAGGCGTTGACGGGAGATAGGTCTTCCTCTGTAAGAATCAGCCCACGAGACAAACAGCTGATTGCTCTTACGAAGTGTACGTGTTCTCTGAACATACATATGCAGAGTATGAACAGGACATAAAGTGTGCAACCTCTCCTCCTCTGGGGATGCAAAGGGTGGTGGATGAAAAGCTAGCAGGTTCACTGATTGAACTGCCCCCGCGTGATCAAACACTTTGGGTACGAACGCAGGGTTAGTTCTAAAAGTGACTTTTTGAACACCCGGAGCGAACATCATACAGGAGGAGTGAACTGATAAACCATGTTGTTCACTCACCCTTTTTGCTGTAGTGAGAGCGAGCAACAGAGCCGTCTTTAGAGCTAGTAGCTTCAAGGCAATTTTATCAATGGGTTCAAAACGGGCTTTTGAGAGCGCGTTCAGAACCACGGACAGGTCCCAGGCCGGGACCAGCGGCTTCGATACCGGGTGTAAACCGACAGACGAGAGGGTGCTGGCCAATAGTACCCGAGTTAATACCCACATGACTAGCCAAGATAGCCGTCAGATAAACCTTAACCGTAGAAAAGGCTCTGCCCTTATCTAGAAGGTCCTGTAAAAAGACCAGCGGCGGCGAAGCGCTCTGTTTTCCCTGGCAATGAAGCCCCGGTTGAAGAGAGCGTTGCCCTGCGGCACGGATGCAAATGATTCGCCACAGATGATTCTACAGGGGGAGGATCTGCCATCCCCAAATTCTCCATTCCCTGGACATCTAGCCTCGAGAAGCCCTTAACAGGTACTCGGTGGGAAAAAGGCTTATCCCAAAACCTCTTCATTTCAGCCACACAAGCCGGGATGGCTGGAAAAAACTGCCTTGCTGGAGGGAGACGTGACGGAAGTCTCTTTCCGTCATACAAGTCTCTTTCAGCTCCTTTATCTGCTGGTTGGGATGGCCAGTCGATCGACAGTCTAGCCGCGGCCCTGCGACAGACCTCGATAAGATCTGTATCCGTCTGTACAGGGGAGGGTGAGCTCTCATCCTGTGCACTCGGCGGACGCGACTGCATCGGGGGAAGAATAGCATCTTCATCATCGTCATCCTCGTCCTCGAGAATGGTCGACAAAACTTCGTCACCGTCATCTTCCTCTCCCGCTAACGGATCTCCAAACATTCTTCATCTTCTCACCCCAGGAGCTGGAGGCCTGTGGACAATCCATCGGTTCCTCTCTGGGTTGAACCAACTTCCCAGCTACTGCAACACGAAGCCTTCGCTCTCGGGTTTTGACTGAGAACTTTGCACAGTGGGGACAGCCCTCGGGGTCGGTCAACGCTCCCTGAGCCTGTTTAGAACCCAAGCAGGAGATGCAGAGACCGTGTGAATCTTTTGCAGAAATCCACATTCCGCATGCACACGGATGAGGAGGACGGCCCTGTCCTCCGGGGCTCTCCGGCTCTTTTGCAGTGGCCATGAAGCCTGCACTCTCTTCGTACGGTAAGCCCACCACAACGTGACAGCTAGTACGGAGCTGAGCTGCAACAGAGAGCTCTTTTCCTAAGTTTTTTGGTGCGTGGTCAGCGCGCCAAAAACTCGAAAAAAATAAGTAGAAAAACTTAAAGTAGAAAACTCGCCTTGACGCGTTAGTTATCTTACTCTTAAGTGTTAGGTCACTCGACAAATGTTAAGAATATATTGCGTTTGGTACGTTACCTTGCGGCTCCGTCGATAAACTGTTTAGCAATAATTCTCCAAGTCTGCTGAGGACAGCTTCCGAAATCTTCACGGGGAAGAGAACGAGAATGACGAAATGGCAGGTATCTGCGGTTTACAGGGAGCAGGACTCCCTGATCGCTGCAGCGATTGGTCTGCCATGGTTGGCAGACGTGGTGTTATTGGTGCTTCCGCGATCGGCCACGCCTGAGGCGGTCCCATAGTGAGATACCAAACGAATGTTAGAAAGAGAACTTAAAAAATGAATGAAAGTTACTGAAATTAGAAAATAAAAGCTAATTCAAAATATGAATAAATACTGTAGTAGTATATAAAATAATATTAAAATAATAGTGGCTGTAAAAGAGGCACAAAATAAATATGAAAATATTTCAATAATTCAATAATTCATGTTATTTTTCAACTGTATAATTTGTCATAAAAAATTATTAAACACTCATCATTCACTGTACCTAACATGGATATAAACATACACGTGCCCTTCACTTTCTATTTCTCATTCTACACATGAACACACACACTTCCTCCCACAGTAATCTCAATCCTCCCTCTTGCCTTTTCATACTCTCTTCCTTTCACCCCTTTTCGTTCCATTATAAACACGTACATGCCCACACACGCACTAATTAGGGCTGAAAGAGTTTAAATAAACACAGTCTGCTTAGTGTGTGTCTGAAAGAAATGAAAACAGTTATCCTACAATGGACTTTTCTCTCTGCGGGAAACACTCTTCTGCCGTTTTGAATGGAAAATGATGCGTAAATACACTTTGTGTTTTTGTATTGTGCTGCCGAATTAAAGGTTCATTTTTTTTATTAATGCTGCACTACGCCAAATGGCAGTTGTCTTAGACTTATACTGACACCTAGTGGCATGGATGCAGAAGCAATATTTTCTGATGCCAGTGCCATTGTAGAAATGCTTCAGACAGTCAGCTAGGATTAATCCATCCTCAAAGCAAATGCTTCCAGTAATAATGTGGTTACACAAATAAAATTAGTATTATTAATTGGACCTGCTCCAGTGTCAAATAATACTGATATGGTCTTTTATGGTCTCTGATAGGATGATTACATAAACCTAATTAGTGGGAAATTAGATTATGTGCTGCAGAACAATTGAGCTCATATCTAGATTCAGTTACTGAGCACTGCGCGTTTAATTATTTCATTAGTGTTATGATGTTGTCCTTCAGATTTCACAGACATTCTTTATCACCATCCGGCCGGTGGACGACTCTTTGCCCGTCCTGCAGGTGCCAGGGATGAGGGTGCAGGAAGGAGTGAGGAAGACCATCACTGAGTTTGAGCTGAAGGCTACTGATGCTGACACAGAGGTATCATTTATCGCAGAGTTTTATCCTGGCTGTGCTTTCAGTTTTGCTCTGGTTGTGCTTTATTTATTCTTTGAAAAAAAAAAAAAAAAGATTTTACTTAAGGATTTACATTAAAGCTTGTTATGTGGTATTTAAATGCCATACATTAGATTTTAAAATGAACTGTATGTTAAATACAACCCGAATTCCGGAAAAGTTGGGACGTTTTTTAAATTTTTATAAAATGAAAACTAAAAGACTTTCAAATCACATGAGCCAATATTTTATTCACAATAGAACATAGATAACATAGCAAATGTTTAAACTGAGAAAGTTTACAATTTTATGCACAAAATGAGCTCATTTCAATTTTGATTTCTGCTACAGGTCTCAAAATAGTTGGGACGGGGCATGTTTACCATGGTGTAGCATCTCCTTTTCTTTTCAAAACAGTTTGAAGACGTCTGGGCATTGAGGCTATGAGTTGCTGGAGTTTTGCTGTTGGAATTTGGTCCCATTCTTGCCTTATATAGATTTCCAGCTGCTGAAGAGTTCGTGGTCGTCTTTGATGTATTTTTCGTTTAATGATGCGCCAAATGTTCTCTATAGGTGAAAGATCTGGACTGCAGGCAGGCCAGGTTAGCACCCGGACTTTTCTACGACGAAGCCATGCTGTTGTTATAGCTGCAGTATGTGGTTTTGCATTGTCCTGCTGAAATAAACAAGGCCTTCCCTGAAATAGACGTTGTTTGGAGGGAAGCATATGTTGCTCTAAAACCTTTATATACCTTTCAGCATTCACAGAGCCTTCCAAAACATGCAAGCTGCCCATACCGTATGCCCTTATGCACCCCCATACCATCAGAGATGCTGGCTTTTGAACTGAACGCTGATAACATGCTGGAAGGTCTCCCTCCTCTTTAGCCCGGAGGACACGGCGTACGTGATTTCCAACAAGAATGTCAAATTTGGACTCGTCTGACCATAAAACACTATTCCACTTTGAAATAGTCCATTTTAAATGAGCCTTGGCCCACAGGACACGACGGCGCTTCTGGACCATGTTCACATATGGCTTCTTTTTTGCATGATAGAGCTTTAGTTGGCATCTGCTGATGGCACGGCGGATTGTGTTTACCGACAGTGGTTTCTGAAAGTATTCCTGGGCCCATTTAGTAATGTCATTGACACAATCATGCCGATGAGTGATGCAGTGTCGTCTGAGAGCCCGAAGACCACGGGCATCCAATAAAGGTCTCCGGCCTTGTCCCTTACGCACAGAGATTTCTCCAGTTTCTCTGAATCTTTTGATGATGTTATGCACTGTAGATGATGAGATTTGCAAAGCCTTTGCAATTTGACGTTGAGGAACATTGTTTTTAAAGTTTTCCACAATTTTTTTACGCAGTCTTTCACAGATTGGAGAGCCTCTGCCCATCTTTACTTCTAAGAGACTCTACTTCTCTAAGACAAAGCTTTTATAGCTAATCATGTTACAGACCTGATATCAATTAACTTAATTAATCACTAGATGTTCTCCCAGCTGAATCTTTTCAAAACTGCTTGCTTTTTTAGCCATTTGTTGCCCCCGTGCCAACTTTTTTGAGACCTGTAGCAGGCATTAAATTTTAAATGAGCTAATTAAGTGGATAAAAGTGTAAAATTTCTCAGTTTAAACATTTGCTACGTTATCTATGTTCTATTGTGAATAAAATGTTGGCTCATGTGATTTGAAATTCCTTTAGTTTTCATTTTATTAAAATTTAAAAAACGTCCCAACTTTTCCGGAATTCGGGTTGTACTACTGTAACCAATTTCTATGCAAATTTAATATAGTGCAGACCAGAGATTGCACCGCTGAGTGGAAGTGGAGTGTGGAATTACACTATTTTGCCTGGAGATATTTTCCCCCCTATATCTTTTTGGAAGTCAGAGCTAAATGTTTTCTTGATCTATCCCTAATACATGTTAACAGCTCATAATGCAAATATTACATTTGATCATTCTATTTGAAAGACTATTAGAGGTCAGAATGATGGAATTTGTGAAATATTATTGTAAAAATGAGCATCACAAATACAGAACGAGTGTGAATGTGAGAGAAGATGTTTTTTGAAAAGAAAAACAAGTTCCTGTCACATATGGAAATAGGTGGATAATACATACACTACCGTTCAAATGTTTGGGGTCAGTAAGATTTTGAAAGAAATCTCTTACAGTACTCTCTCCAAAGCTGCAATCATTTGATTGAAAATACAGTAAAAAAAATTAATATTGTAAAATTTAAAATGGCTATTTTAATATATATAAAAAGATATAGCAAATCTGTGACATGATCCTTCAGAAATCATTCTATACTGATTCTGGGCTCAAGAAACCTTTCTTCTTGTTATGAATGTGGAGACAGTTGTGCTTCTTAATATTGTTTATGAACACTGTGATGCATTTTTAGGATTCGCTGATGAATGGAATGTTCAAAAGAACAGCATTTATCTTTCGTAACATAATAAATATCTTTACTGTCACTTAATGAATTTAATGTATCCTTGCTGAACCCAAACACTAGAGTAACTCTCTCATCTCAGATCTTTGGTCTATGTAGACAAAATTATGAACAGTCATACAAAGTGCAGAGAGTGAGTGAGGAGATGGAAATGGAAAACCCAGAGTGATTACAGAACACTTTGAACGAGAGGGAAATTACTGCCGCCCTGCTTGACTCAA
Source organism: Carassius carassius (assembly GCF_963082965.1). NCBI lineage: Eukaryota > Metazoa > Chordata > Actinopteri > Cypriniformes > Cyprinidae > Carassius > Carassius carassius. The sequence goes on along the minus strand of NC_081758.1, from coordinate 23,100,083 downwards.
ATATTCTGGTGCACACAGCTGATATCCGTTGCATTAAACAGCAGTGCTCTTTTACTTCTTAGTGGCAATTTCATTTAATTCCATACCTGTTTGATGATCTCTTTCCCTTAAATTCTCTGTCAGGAGGATTCTGTTACGTTCACTATCGTTCAGGCTCCTCGTCACGGGACCATTGAGCGCACAAGTAATGGTCAGCATTACCGTCAGACCAACACTTTCACTATGGACGACATCTATCAGAACCGCATCAGTTACAGCCATGACGGCAGTAACTCCCTCAAAGACCGATACACCTTCACTGTTGGTGATGGCACCAACATGTTCTTCATCATCGAAGAAGGTGGAAAAGAGGTCAGTAGACTTGCTGTGTTTTTTTTAACTTGTCCATGTGGTAAGTTGTCACCAGTGTTATGTATGTAGAGGGCCATATTTCTGAAAATATCCTCCAAATATGGGAAGTACTCATAGAGATGATTTATTTTGGTCAGGATTATACACCTTCTGTACTCTTTTCATGAAACATCCTGGGAATTTTGAGTGACCACAGAGAGGCTTTACCTCAGTTTAGCATGTCATCTGAAGGACAGTGCATCTTTAAAGCACAGTTGCCCCGTCATTATACTATGGCATTATGACCCACCATATGGGCCACCATTTACCATATGAATCACCTGAAGGTATCCTGTCCATTTGTTTAACATTAGCCATTTAGACAGCGTGCCAGGTCTCACTCTCTCTCTCCATCATAATAACTCCATCCATCAGCAGTCATTTTCCCCTCTTCCCTCTTCAGCTGCCAGTCAGTTGTTCTGGGAGGTAAAAGATCTCTCAGTGGTCACTGAAACAGGGGCACCTCATCTTGTCCTAAGATGACAAAATAGCAGCCCTATGACAGTGCTTAATCAGGAAGGCCTAGAACACCATTACTCAGCACTTTAGAAAGTTCGACTTCACATTTTAATTTAAATAGTTTTGATCTGACATGGAATGGATATTAAAGTGAGCATTGTTGGTAAATGAAAAGCAATAACTCGTATGGAAATACATGAAACAGGGTTTGTACCAGCCAGGAGGTTTACATTGTGTGTAAATATCCTTTGTTTCAGGTTGTCACCGCTGCTCCACAAAAGTTTAAAATCGATATTTTACCTGTTGATGACGGGACCCCTCGTATCGTCACCAACCTGGGTCTGCAGTGGCTGGAGTACATGGAAAATAAGGTCACTTATTTTAATCTCAACTAACAGTGCATTTCTGCCTCCTACTGGCTTTATCTTGCATTGGTGCAAAAGTGCTAGAATTAATTCTCTTTAACCAAAGCATAAAATTAAATTTTAATGTGAAATTGGATTCTAGGCCACCAATCTGATCACCAAGAAAGAGCTTCTCACTATTGATCCGGACACAGATGATGGACAGCTGACTTATGAAGTCACTACAGAAGCTAAACACGGCTACCTGGAGAGTAAACTCAATCCTGGCAAACTGGTCACCTCTTTCACACAAGGTAGTATTTACAAAAACCCCCAAAGCATAGCCAACAGAAAGACTCAGCCACGTTTCAATTCACAACAAATTAGATATACTCTAACTAGACTTGTGCCAGTATTCGGCACTTCTAAATACCGTGAATAAATATACATTACAAATTATTCAGAATTTGGAATGCATTTTAAGAATAGTATTCCCATCAGCTGCTTAAAATGCATAACACCGCTGTATGCTGCTTGAAAAAGCCCATGCGCTCTGATGTAAACAAGCACGCATGAGAAGCACATGGAGGAACACGTGAGAGACGTGCTGAATGAAAGCACATTCACTCTCTGACAGCAGATGGCGCTAAAATGCAGCCCTTACCCTGTAAACACAGTAAATAAAGCAGCTGTTACTTTCTAAACCATATTTAAATAATCTTAAATAACCATTCAGATTTGTGTTTTCCCTATGGTGTTTATTACAGTGCCAACTACTGAAATATTTAGGCTTAATAGGCTATTTATCTTCAAACATTCATTTATTTATTTATTTTTAATCTGGACTACAAATGCCCTAGATATTGTTTGAAAGTGTTTTAATCTTTTATTGTTCATTCACACTTTACATTATGGCGTCATTAGTTAACATAAACTGCCAATGAAAAAATTCTTCTGAACATTCATTAATCTTAGGTATTCCAGTATTTAATAACACATTGTTAAAATTGAAAGTTGCTACTGTGTTATTTAATGAGCTAACATGAACTAAGACTTGTATTTTTTAACAAAGATTAATAACTTCTATAGTAAATGCAGCTATTGCTCATTGTTTAGCTGTGCATTTATTGAATGAGCACTATGTGATGTCCGAACTGATTACACTATATTTCATGTATTGCACTGTATTTTATGTAAAATCATTTTCAATTTTTAAATCATTTGCATTTTCAAGTTCTTGAATTGCTTGTTTTATTTTTGTGATTATTTTTCTTCAGGACTTTTTTTTAACTTTCTTTTATTTAAAGCACTTTGAATTACCATTGTGTACGAAATGTGCTATATAAATAAGCTTGCCTTTCCTTGCCTTTATGGTAATGCATTAACTAAGGTTAACTAATGAGGTCTTATTGTAAAGTGATACCTATTGGTTTTTATAGTTCTTTTGCACTTTAATGTGTAAAACATTTAACTTTTATATATTTTTCTGTATTGCTTTATTGTTTTAAATGTTTAGTGATTTTTGTTATAAGAAAAAAAGTTATTAAACCTGTTATACTGTATTATGACCACTTTTTTAAAACAAAATTTCAATACCGTGATAATACCGTATACCGTGATAAAAGCATTATCAATTAACCGCAACAGGAAAATTTGATACCAACATATCCCTAGCTCTGACTAAGGTCCACTTAGAGCCAAAAAAACATCTGCACATGTCGTCCACTGTCTTTTTGTTTTTCCTGTCCTGTGCAAAAACAACCTCAAGCCTTCCTCCATATTGTTTGTTGACCTGTTTTCAAGAATCACCTCTGGCACTGGATTAGTATGAGAACTAATTTTAGGATAATTACCACAGTAGGTGAGGAGAATAATCTTGTAATTGACGCACATAGTCTGTGATTAGTTTTGTACAAAAAATAAAAACTGGGGCTCTAGATGTGTGCAGTCTGGTAGTGCTTAGTGTTACAAACTAAATGCACCTTCATCAAATTCTGCTAGTGCATTTGGAGTTATAAAAGGTAACTTAATTTACTCTGTTTTGCAGCTGACATAAACTTGGGTCTTATCCGATATGTTCTGAGGGAGGACAATGTTCAAGAGACCATGGACAACTTCAGGTTCCTTGTGAAGGACAGCAAACCCAACATTGTCAGTGACAATGTGTTTCACATCCAGTGGTCTCTTATCAGCTTTGAGCACAAGAGGTGCGGCTGCCTCAGTTTTTATTTGTGATGAAGTCTTCATATAATCAGCTACTCGTTCTCAGTAATGTCTCGTCATTTGTCTGCAGCTACAACGTGAGTGAAAAAGATGGAACCGTGGTGGTCACAGTGAAGAGGACCGGGAATCTGAACCAGTATGCTATTGTGCTGTGTCGTACCGAGCAAGGCACTGCCACCTCCAGCATGGGCTCTCGGGCCGGACAACAGGACTATGTTGAGTATGCTGGACAAGTATGTTCTAGTGTATTCTTTGTTATTCTGTAATAATCACATTCCCTTATATTTGATAGACTGATTAAGTCAACAACATTCAAATGCTCTTTAATGTGGTTCCCCAGGTTCAGTTTGATGAGAGAGAGGACACCAAGGTGTGCACCATTGTGATCAATGATGACCCAGTCTTTGAGGACATAGAGAGCTTTAAAGTGGAGCTGAGTATGCCAGTCTATGCCCTGCTGGGGTCAGTGACCCGCGCTAAAGTCATTATCAATGACACCGAGGATGAACCCACCCTGCAGTTTGATAAAAAGACCTACCATGTCAATGAGAGCACAGGCTTTATCTTTGCTCCTGTTGAAAGAAAGGGTCAGTGGAACCATTTTTATTTTTATTTATTATTAAAATATCTTCATATCTGCTTACGTTATAAATCCTGTTCCATTAAATAATCATGCTCAAGAATGTAACTACATATTAAAGATTGAGGATGGTAAAAATGTGTTCATTTACGGATTAGCCCCTAATCTGAATATTGGGGGGGGGGGGTGTATCCGTTAACTTGTATTTAAGGATGCAGGATATATCAGTGTCATAATTTATCGACACTGTTAAATGTAATCTTTAGCAAGTCTCAAAATAAGTATCCATTTGAATACTGGACATTGGGTTGGATGTAGTACTGTACATCACATCCAATATTATAAATAGTACACATTTTGATTTCAGCCCACTTATTTTATTTTATTGTAGACATAATATTTACGGAGCCCCGCACATGACTTGCAAGAAAAAATAAATATATTGTGCACACGATTTACTAATTCGTTCCCTCAATGTACTAAAACGTGCACACGATTTAGCCTAATATTTTTTTCTGCATGTCATGTGCGGGGCTCCATAAATATTATACATTTTAATAGCAGCAATATTTCAGTTATCAGCATATAACATGAAAGTGTACTGACCAGAATTTTACTATTGTCTTATTTTTTTGGCACATTCCCTTTACATGTAGACCTATAAATGTACAAATGTCTCAGCTAAATTGCTCTTTAAATGGTTAATCCATTAAAACGTGCCACTTTTTCAGAGAAGCTTCAGGATCAAGTCAGTGAAAGTTAATATGTACTCGCTACTTTAAAAATAGTGTATTTATTAGAAAGTATCATCCTTTTTAAAATGATGATCTTCATCATCATGTGTTATATGCTAAAGGTCATCTCTTGTGTTTTAATTAGGTGACACCAGCAGCACAGTCTCAGCCCTCTGCTACACTGTGCCTAAGTCGGCCCAGGGCAGCAGTCTGCACGCTCTCGAGTCCGGCTCAGATTATAAGACCCGTGGCATGAGCAGTGACCACAGAATCATCTTTGGCCCTGGTGTGAGCATGTCTACCTGTGATGTAAAGCTGATTGATGACAGCGAGTATGAACTCTCTGAGGAGTTTGAGCTAGTGCTGTCGGACGCCTCAGACAATGCACGGATGGGTGATGTCACTGTGGCTAAAGTCATTATAGATGGGCCAAATGATGCCTCCACGGTCTTCCTGGGCGACGCGTCCTTCACCTTCAGTGAAGATGCAGGTTGGTGGAGTTTGGCTGTTGTAGGTAGTATCATGGGCATTAGTTTTGTTTTAAAAATGTGGTAGTTAATTTATTAAATTGGAAATATTAATCTAAAATATAAAACAATATTTTTATGATCTGAAAAAAATAATTTCACAAATTGAGTAGTTAATATTTTGAGCATTATTTATTATTATTATTAAGGATGGAGAGCAACAAGAACAATTCAAAAACAAAAATACCTCTTTGGGGTCAGTGAGATTATTATTATTATTATTATTATTTTTTTTTTTTAAAGTCCCTTATGCTCACCAAGGCTGCATTTATTTAATAATTTAATATACACTAAAACAGTAGCATTGTGAAATATTGTTACAATTTCAAATGACTGTTGAATATATATTTCAAATGTAATTTATTCCTGTGATGGCAAGGCTGAATTTTTAGCAGCCATTTCTCCAGTCTTCAGTGTCACAAGATCCTTCAGAAATCAGTCAAATATGCTGACATATCAGTCGTGTTGAACAGTTGTGCTGCTGAATGTTTTTTTGGAAACTGGGATATATTTCTTTCAGGATAGTTTGATGAATAAAACAGAACAGAATTTTTTTTTCGGTATAGAAATCTTTTGCAACATGATAAATGTCTTTAAAAATATTACTAACCCTAAATTTTTGAATGTCCAATCTGTCCAATACTTATGCGATATTGATAGTCTGAATTATCGTCCCACAGGCACTATTGAAATCCCTGTTCTGCGGCAGGGCAGTGACCTTTCCTCCGTAACCTCTGTGTGGTGTGCCACACGTCCTGCTGAACAAGATTCAGCCACGCCCAATGTTGACTACATCCCGAGCTCCAAAAAGGTGGAGTTTAGACCAGGCAAGACCGAGGAGGTAATGAAACTACACTGTTCTGACATTCTGTAAGACGACTGGTGTTTACAGGCTTCATTTCAAAAATGAAGAAATCAAAGTAAGATTTTTTCCACCAAAAGCACTTTTATCATTTATTTACTCTTTCCTAGACATGTAGTTTGACCATAATGGATGACATTCAGAACCCGACAATCGAAGGGAAAGAATCCTTCATTGTGTTTCTTAGTTCTCCAAATGGAGCAGTCCTGACTGAACCCTATGAAGCCTCTGTCTACATCACTGACACCACCCAAGACAGTGCGTTTACTTGTCCATCACAGTCGTAACGTCCATATAACATCATATAAACATGCTTATAGAGTCAGTGCTTTATTCTTACAGTACCTAGCATGCAGTTTGAAAAGCTGGCGTATACGGTGAAGGAAAAAGATGGTGTCCTGCACATCCCAATTTTTAGGACAGGAGATCTGTCCTATAAGTCTTCTGTCCGTTGCTTCACACGCACAATGTCTGCTGTGGTGATGGATGACTTCGAAGAGAGGAGAAATGCTGATGATTTCAGGATCACCTTCCGAAAAGGGGAGAAGGTACGGTTTCTTTTTGTCACTGATTCATTCATAATTACTTCACCAACATTCTGTGAATTTAGTCATTTTATGATGTATTGTTTTCATATGGCCTCAGTTTTTTTGTAGTTTACAGACAGGGCTAGACAAAGAATTTGAAAGCCTCTTGTTTCTGATTGGCAGGTGAAGAATTGTACCATACTGATCCAAGATGACTCTGTGTTTGAGCCTGACGAGGAGTTCCAAGTCCACCTTGGAAGCCCACAGGGTGACCACTGGATTGGAGCCATGATTGGAGTCAACGACATTGTGACTGTGACCATCACAAATGATGAAGATGGTCAGCAGTTAGCTTGTTGCTTGACACACAATAAAAAATCAAAATTTTTACAAAACGCTCTAGTAGAGCAAGGTTCTTGCAACATGAAGCAATGGGTATGATTCCCAGGGTGTTTGTTTACTGATAAAATGTATAGCTTGAATGCTCTGTAGGTTGCTTAGCATGAAAGTGTCTGCCACATTCATAAATGTAAAATGTAAAAGTGCACATCATGCTTTTCAGCACCTACGATCGAGTTTGAACAAGCCTCATACCAAGTTCGTGAGCCCCCTGGTCCGGACGGAATCGAAGTTTTGAATATCAAGGTGATCCGTAAAGGAGACCTTGACCGCACATCCAAGATCCGATGCAGCACAAGGGATGGTTCAGCCCAGTCAGGTGTAGACTATAACCCCAATAGTCGAGTCCTTAAGTTTAGCCCTGGTCAGTATATTTATTTATTTAGCACATTACATCCTTTTTTATTTTAAAATTATACCTTCATTCTAATCTGTGATAATTCTGTTGTAATTCTGTTATTCCGCAGGTGTGGACCACATCCTGTTTAAGGTAGAGATCCTGTCCAATGAAGACAGAGAGTGGCATGAATCTTTCTCATTGGTCCTTGGTCCAGATGACCCTGTTGAAGCGGTGATTGGAGAGATCACCATAGCAACAGTCACCATCCTAGATCAGGAAGCTGCAGGAGGTCTCATCCTTCCAGCCCCACCCATTGTAAGAGATGTACAGTAGAGGCTTAGCATTTAGTATGTCAACATTTGAATACTTGTCATCTTATTAATTAATCAAATCACAAACATTACTGTTCAAAGGGTTGGGAAGTCTTGTTAAAACAGTTATATTGTGAAATGTTACTAACAAATCTGTATCTAATATTTTATATATTATAAAATGTAATTTCTTCCTCCGATGGCAAAGCTGAATTATCAGCAGCGATTACTCTTTTCATTCTTCAGTGACACGGTTTTCTTTTTTTAGAAGAAATAATAATAATACTGACCCCCAGACTTTTGAATGCTAGTGTATCATTTTTTCCCATCAAGATTTTTTTGAGAAAAGTCCTGAAATTTAGATCATTGTAGACACTGGCCTACGTTATTGCGACAAACAAGTAAAATCATTACAGACACGTTACAAAAGTTTTAACCAATCAATTGTACTAAATGTACAATTTAAGATCCTATTAAATGAGAGCTGTAAGATCTCCCAACTCTGTTTTGATTTTGAATCAAGTTTGGTTTCATGTGGACTCTCCTCACAGGTGGTGTCTCTGTCAGACTATGACTATGTCAAGGAGGTCACTAAAGAGGGCAGTAAGAAATCTCCATCTCCTGGATATCCTCTGGTCTGTGTGACTCCCTGTGACCCCCATTACCCAAAATACTCAGTCATGAGAGAACGCTGTGAGGAGGCTGGCATCAACCAGACCTTCGTCCACTTCAGCTGGGAGGTGTCGACTCCCACAGACACCAGCGGAGCACGCTCACCCTTTGAGACAGTGACGGATAACACACCTTACACCACAGTCAATCACATGGTTAGTCTGGTATTTAGATTTTTATTGTCTGTCATAAATAGAATATTACCAACCAGTGTTTTTAATCTAGCTGTTAACTAAAACCTCACATACTGCAATAGTAGTATACTATTACTATACTATACTGTAGTATATTCATAAGTAATATGTTTAGGAGGCATTTTCAGGAGGGTTTAGGAGGGTTTCCTGTGGTTAAATAAATACTTTTGCTCCACAGGTTCTGGACAGTATCTATTTCAGCAGACGTTTCCATGTGCGTTGTGCAGCTCAGGCCAGAGATAAAGCCGGGCACCTGGGAACTCCACTGAGGAGCAACATTGTCACTATTGGGACTGATGGATCAATATGCCACACCCCCGTCACCACAGGAACCGCTCGAGGCTTTCAGGCCCAGTCCTTTATTGCCACTCTAAAATATTTAGATGTCAAACACAAAGAGCATCCAAACAGGTCAGAAGAGACTTTTTGTAAGCAAATGATTGAATAAAGACGTGTTAGTCTTTTAACTCAGATAGGTCCCAGCAGAGTTTTGAGAAATAAAAAGAATTCAACTGAAACTGCAGCTGCAGGGTTTGTAGAGTATTAGAATTTTTTTTTCCTCTGGGCAAAGCAAGATCAAAATGAATTTATATATTTGAAGGAACAGCAAGAAGTAAACTTGTTAGACAACTGCAGATCCAAAAACAACACATTTCCCAGCCTATGTTCAGTACTTCAAAGAAGAAAATAGCGTTTTATAAAGTGTGTAATACTTATTTTTCTCTGATCAGGATCCATATCTCGGTGCAGATCCCTCATCAGGATGGAATGCTTCCATTGGTGTCCACCATGCCTCTGCATAACCTACACTTCCTGCTTTCCGAGTCTATTTACCGTCAGCAGCACGTCTGCTCCAACTTGGTCACACTTAAAGACCTGCATGGCATCTCTGGTGAGAGAGACCCCATACTAGATCAGACCAGATCAAAGCAAGGATAGCAGATACAAACCTATCTTACTTACCTTGTTATCAACAAAAGCCGGTGTGACCTTCTTTAACTTCTTTAAGCTGTATAGAACTGTCTGGTACAGCCAACCCAGGCATGGGTCGACTCTGGGGATAAGCCTCTTTCCTGCACGGCCCATGCTATTTTATTCATATATATATATATTATTTTAATATAGTATTGTAAACATAAATACACTGGTTTGTAGTGCAATTAGTTTTACTGTTTACTCCACTTTGTTGTTATTATTAGTTATTTACTTATAGCAGCTAATGAACCAGAACTCTGAATCATTCAACTCAGAAAATGTGTTGTAAATTCTCCCCCAGAAACGGGCTTCTTGGATGATGTGTTGTATGACAGCATATCCCTAGGTCCCGGATATGACCGTCCATACCAATTCAACCCTAGTGTTCGAGAACCCAGAACCATCCAGCTATACAAGCATCTCAATCTGAAGAGCTGCATATGGACATTTGATGCGTATTATGACATGACCGAGCTTATTGATGTTTGTGGAGGATCAGTAACTGCTGACTTTCAGGTTTGTGTGAACACATGACTTGTATCCCACCACAAATGATATATAAATATTCTCATCTAGACAAAATCTGATGTTGCAGATTTAGTCCATATAGCAGTTTCAAATGGGTGTGTGGCTGCATTTTTTCAGGTCAGAGACTCTGCTCAGTCGTTCCTGACGGTGCAGGTGCCGCTCTACGTGTCCTATATCTATGTGACGGCTCCTCGTGGATGGGCCTCCCTAGAGCACCACACAGAGATGGAGTTCTCCTTCTTCTATGACACGGTCCTGTGGAGAACAGGTACATGTTGCTTCATCACCAGCCCCAAAGCCAATGGACATACTCAGCCATAAACTGCTGTCATCACCTTGCTGTGTTAATGTTGCAGCTGTTGTTAACTGATTGCTTATGAACATTACTCTAGGCATCCAGACAGACAGCGTGCTGTCAGCTAGATTACAAATCATTCGGATCTTCATTAGAGAGGATGGACGACTGGTGATTGAGTTCAAAACCCACGCCAAGTTTAGAGGTCTGCAACTTCAGTTTTTTTTAGCAGTTTGTTCTCAATTCATTTTTTAATGAACCTGTTGTTTTACCTGGATTGTATTTGGACACTATTTACCATTAAAAAATGAATAAATGTCAATGCATTAGAACAGGATTTCCCAAACAAGGTTTCATGAAGGAACTTCAGGGGGTTCGTTAAGATTTGTTAATGTTAAACTGAAATAAATAAATGCAGCAGCACAATCAATAAAAAAATGCATAATAGCTAAGTGTAAATCAAAAAGGTAAATAACCTTTAATAAGCCAAAGTCACCTTTATTTATGTATATAACGCTTTATACGATATTGATTGTGTCGAAGCTTTACAGTGTCAAACGGGAAAACAGTTAACGATAACGATAACAGAGTTATTTTCAGCTCAAGTCAGTTCATTGATGATTCATTCAGTGATGACATCATCAGTTCAGCTATCTTGCAATAGTGTCTGTGCAATCAGTCAAGTTTCTCCATCTAAGCAAGATGAAACTACCCCCCCCCCCCCCCCTCTAGGTCAATTTGTCCCTGAACATCACACCCTCCCTGGACAGAAATCTCATCTGATGGCTCCAGATCACTTGGGAGGCATTGAATTTGACCTGCAGCTGATGTGGAGCGCACAGTCCTTTGATTCTCCCTACCAGCTCTGGAGAGCCACAAGCTCCTACAGCAGGTAAGCAGTGTGAAGTCTAATGCTCTCACATTAAGGAAGTGTATCCATCTTAATTCCACTGACTGTTTGCTTTCTGCTGTGCTCTAGGAAAGACTACTCTGGGGAGTACACAGTCTTCCTCATCCCCTGCACGGTACAGCCAACCCAGGCATGGGTCGACTCTGGGGATAAGCCTCTTTCCTGCACGGCCCATGCTCCAGAGAAGTAAGTTACCATGGTACTTTTCCATTGATAACTCCTTGAGGACACTTAAATGGGCTGAGCAGAGCCAGCAGGGTTGAATAATAGACTATTTGTGTAAGGCAACAAAAATATTCAACAACATGCAAGGGTTTGTAAAACTCTTTCAATTGATAGATTCCTGCTGCCCATCACCTTCCAGCAGACGAACCGCCCTGTTCCTGTAGTCTACTCCCTGAATACTGAGTTCCAGCTTTGTAATAATGAAAAAGTCTATCTAATGGATCCTGCTCTCGCAGACATGTCGGTTGCTGAGCTGGACTATAAAGGAGCCTTTTCGATTGGTAAAATGATCAAAGTAATGAAAACAGTGAGCTACCTCCACTATTATGCTTTCACTCATTCATTTTTTGATATTATGCAGGTCAAACACTGTATGGCAGAGTGCTGTGGAATCCCGAGCAGAACCTGAATTCGGCCTACAAGCTGCAGCTGGAGAAAGTATATTTGTGTACAGGGCGAGATGGCTATGTACCCTTCTTCGACCCCACAGGCACCCTGTATAACGAAGGCCCTCAGTATGGCTGCATTCAACCGAACAAGCACCTCAAACACAGGTTCCTGCTTCTGGTAGGTGTCCAGACCAGTTTAACCAGTCTAACAAGATTCATTTGGTGTGGTTACGTTTTAACTGTGGATGGAAATTTTCAAGGGTTTTTTTTTTGACAATAAACTGTTTTTGTATATCTTGGAACTGATATTGAGACTGACATCTCTAATGATTTGATAGCAGAGAATGAAAATGAATCGTGAAAAGAAAAGTTATGGTAACCATTAATAATTAGTTAATAAGTAAGATATAATGTACATTCATAAATTTTGACAAAATAATTTCAAATATACACTACCTTTCAAAGGTTTGTCGTTTAAATGATTTTTTTTATTTGTTTGTTTTTGACAGATGTCACTCATGCTCAAGAAGGCTTGATCAAAAAATACAGTAATATGATGAAATATTACTACAATTTAAAATAAAAATGTTCTATTTTTAAAGTTTTTAAAATGCTGTTTTGATGGCAAAGCTGAATTTTCAACACCATGACACCAGTCTTTAGTTATACATGATCCTTCAGAAATCATTCTAATATGCCGATTTTGGCACTCAGGAAACATTTCTTATTAATCTCAATGTTGAAAACAGCTGCTTAATATTTTTGGGAAACTATGATACATTTATTTCAGGATTACCGTATTTTCCGGACTATAAGTCGCACTTTTTTTCATAGTTTGGCTGGTCCTGCGACTTATAGTCAGGTGCGACTTATTTATCAAAATTAATTTGACATGAACCAAGAGAAATGAACTAAGAAACATGAACCAAGAGAAAACATTACCGTCTATAGCCGCGAGAGGGCGCTCTATGCTGCTCAGTGCTCCTGTTGCCTACACTGAAAACAAGGAGCGCCCTCTCGCGGCTGGAGATGGTAATGTTTTCTCTTGGTTCTAAATAAATGCGACTTATAGTCCAGTGCGACTTATATATGTTTTTTTTTTCCGATCATGGCGTATTTTTGGACTGATGTGACTTATACTCAGGTGCGACTTATAGTCCGAAAAATACAGTATTTCATGAACAAAGTTCAGAAAGACCAACATTTATTTAAAAGAGAAATGTTTGGTTATTTTATTGTTATTTTATTGTTATTTTGTTATAAAATTGTATTGTATAAGAAAAACAGTTAACTAAGACAAACACGTCATCAGTATTACAGTAATATTAACACTGGAGTTGGCTTGAGGTCATTTACAGTGAAAATATAGCACAAGTTCAGTACAAATAATAGATAACAGGATGCTGTGATTGACCAATCAGAATGAAGTATACCAGAGTGCTGTGTAATAATAGTGAATAATGTATCACATAGGACCGGAAGCAGCCTGATGTCTGTGACCGCTACTTCCATGATGTTCCATTCGAAGCCAACTTTGCATCAGACATTCCTGATCTCCAGGCCTTGTCTGCGATGCCAGGTGTAGATGGCTTCACAATGAAGGTGGATGCCCTTTATAAGGTCAGTGGCTGCAAGAGTCAAGTTGCTAAACAGACTTTTTCTTTAACACGTATTAGAAATCCTGGCAAATGTCAAAGCTGAAGCTGTTCAGTTGTACCCTTTAGGCAAGTGCCTTGACGTGTTTATTTAGGAAAAGATGCCAGGCTGGCAGTGTGCCATGACTATAGGGAACTGGGCTAAAGGACAAGATTAGAAAGGGGTTATTTTTTTATGGAAGTTATAATCATATTTGCATTTGCTCTTCTTTAGGTTGAGGCAGGGCACCAGTGGTACCTCCAGGTGATCTACGTTATTGGACCTGAGTCCATATCTGCTCCCAGAATCCAGCGCTCTGTGACCTACGAGCTCAAGCGAAGTCGCAGAGATCTGGTGGACCGCTCAGGTCATCTAATGCTGGATGAATCCCTGATCTACGACAATGAAGGTGACCAGGTAAAGAATGGCACCAACATGAAGACCTTGAAGCTTGATGTGGAACCATCGGGCACCTTCAATCCCCAGTTGGGAGGATCCATTGGTGGTGGCATGGCAGCCATCGTCCTACTTCTCCTGGTCCTTCTAGCCTTCTGCTTCATGGTCAGAAAGTGCCGCAGGGTTGTTCAAAAGAGGCCTGTGAAGGCAGTGGAGGATTATCCTCTGAACACAAAGGTGGAGGTCTGTATAGAACGGCTGGAGAAAAACCTCAACAGCAAGCACTGCTCTGTAAGAAATGTCAATGTCCTCAACAAGAACCCAGAGACTTACAAGATAAATGGGGTCAAGGTCAAACAGGTCAATCTGGAGGTCAAACTACACAACAACCTGAATGACGGCACTGAAGTCTAACCTCTAGAGTATTTAATGAGAAAAAGCATTTTCTATGAATATTTGTAATGACGTCAATGTATTTTTGTATGACCATGAGGATAAAAGGGAAAGTATGCTTGCCAGCTATGCAGTGTACAGTAAATCATTTCACAACTGAGCTACCTCAAACATTAGTGAACAACAAAATGGTGTCATCAGATCTTGTTTCAAACCTCAATTTTAAATCATAACTCTGTTTAAGAATCATATAATGGCTCAGTGGTAGCTCAGCCACTTTGTATAAATGGATGGAGAGTTTGTATCGCTGCACCTGATGTTTTGTCATGTCTGTAAAAACACATGAAAGTATTAAAGGAAGGATGAGTGCCAACACTTTGGACAGGGTGAGTGGTGTAAATATGTTTATTAAGTGCAATTATTGGATGACATGGTCATCCCTGTATTTTAATTTGGCTTTTGATGCTCTGCCTCATTGTGTCATTTACTTTTGGCCTGATCACCGGTGTGCCATGCTGATATTTGTCAAGTGCGATTTATTTAATTCCAAATCCAAATAGACTGCCCAAAGTGATGCATTTGTTAGTTCATATAAGCCTTTGGTACATGTTGATGGGAAATGAAAAATTGTATGAAAGTAGATCACAGATTTGATAACCACTATTGATTTATCACTCTGCTGACTCTATTGAAATGCTGTAGCCTCTATTATTTTGCAACACTGGACAACAAAAATATAATTTTGTTTTATATGACTGCTGTCTATACTGATATAACGAAACACTACCAAAAATCTTCATATGGATTTTTTTTACGATTATCCACATCATTTTATCCTGCATTATTTAGTCTTGTTTTAATGTCACATCATGTATTAAGTAAGGCACATCTATAGTTTATATCATTTATTTCCTCAAATGTTCTGTAATGTTGTATCAAGTCATCATTTATTACATGGTGCTGATTTGATCAGGAATATCCAGAATCTTTAAAGCACTGTGTGTAGGGTGGGAAAAGCTACGATTGTTACTTCATGATCAGTCTAAGTGTCTGAGTGTGTGCCTATCAAACAGAATTGTTTTGGATATATCAGATTTTGGTGCTATCATTTATTGTTAAATAACATGATGCCTGTACTTGTGCCTTTCTAGCAATAAAATTAATAAACCAATTCTTAATGTGTGGCACACTTTGTTCAAATGTATGTGAGGTGAAATAACTAATAATATAGTAAAATACCACTCATTGATTTCTCTAACATTGGCCTAAATGGCAATCTGTTCTTTCCATGTCTGTTTCTGCCTGTCATTTATTTGAATTTACCTGCCACACTTTAATTATCTCAGTATTGATGGCAGTTTGCCAGACGTAAATGTCATTAAGGAAAACGTACTGAGTCTGTGAGACTCCAGTAGCCTTTTTGCTTTCCTTTTCACCTTGTAAAAAGCCTTTACTCTGTCCATATGCAATTTATTCTGACCTTTACCCTTTTCTTAGCACATTTTAGATTAAATTGTAGCCAGATTAGTTATTTGGTAAAATAAAAAACATTATACTAATAATAAAAAAATTAACCTGGGTTAATTTAATAATATGACAATAGATTCTACTTTTAATTAAATATGATAATAGTTATGCATATGCAAAATCACAGCTCCCAAAAATATATAAATCATAACTTCACACATTATGATACAGATAACCAAAATATCTGGTGATTCTTGGTATGTGCACATCATTGAGTCATCTGTTTAGGGATTCTGTGCACAGTCAGGGGAGTTGATCTGTACTGAGGTGGAGAAGTGCCTGAGGGAACAGAAGATCCTCATTAATCCCATGTAATAATCCCAGACTCCAGTTCAGTCCTCTGTTTCCTCATCGACCTACATCTGCAGCTATTATCAGATAGCTGTCACATTTGTACAAGCATTATGTACATTTGCTTTTACAGCCTTTGATTTTTTTTTTTCTGTATATCACAATTTAAACAGGTTATGATTGTGCATGTTCTGCAATTAATTAGTCATTTTTCATATGTTGAATTACATATATTGATATACACTTACAAAGCCAATCTCACACTATTTCCTGGGATAAGAAGGCACCTGCTCATTTTGCAGGGTTTGACCATTAGATGGCAGGACATTTTCATGAACTGAAGAGCAGACATGACTGTCACGGTCTCAATCTGATGTCCTCTCTGTCAACATTATGTGTCCAGACGGCACATAAATTAAATTATGAGTGTCATGTTTAAAATTTATTGGAATATACATGTAGAGTACAAAGGAAATCTCAAATTAAGTTTACCCCCCTCCCCAAAAAAAAAAAAAAAATCATTTGAACAATAAAGTGAAGACGAAAACAATATCATGTAGATGGTGAATATTTTCTTTTATTATTATTATTTGTAATTCACCGTTTTGTACTTCAGAGATCATATCAACTGTAGGCAATATACTATGCAAAACATCTTAAGGTTCAAAATATGTCCTGAAACTTAGACAAATTTAAATGAGGTGATTTAATGTTGAGGTCCCTGGTCTGTGTGATTTTGTTATTTTCCAATAATAAACATTAAATAACAATCCAAATCAATCAGACATGTATTAAATATATATGAATGATAATAGGGTTGAAAATTAATAACACCAGTAAATAACAACAAAAAATAATCATATCATTAAAAAAAGAATGATTAAATAACATCAGTAGAGACTGGCAAATGATAGCTTGTAGTTATAATCTAATATTACTCATAAATTGAAAAATGTTGGCGTGGTTGAATTTAACAAATAATATCAACACCATACTTTGTTTATTAATTTAGAAAATGTAATGAGATTGTCACCCTACCATCCTGTAAAGGGTCCACATAATGAACCCACAGCAATAAATAAATATATAGATAGAATGTTACACTATTGCAATACATATTACTAATAAAATTATTTTATTAGTCTATTTAATCGCAATTTTAAAGGCACGTTAATTTTTAAGTTAAGTAAATGTTATGTTAAACAGTTTATCCAATAATTCTAACAAGAAAAACATTGGATTCGTGCCTCTGATGTTTAAAAAGATTTGCCTTATTCGTGGAACGTGCATCCCACACTCCCAATCTATTGACTTCTTTCAACTGACTACAACACGTTGCTTTATCAATCAAACTGCTAAACAAAACGCTGAGAGACAGTTAACCGCTTTATCCCATCAGAGAAGAGTATCAACAGGACGCATCTCGCGCACACCAATCATGACAATGGAAAGGAATCGGACAAAACCAAAGTTAGGTTGTCAGACAGGCGGATTGGATAATAACAAACCTCCCACCAATTTGACGGCGAGTCACGAGAGTTCGAACTTTATCAGTGTGACTGGGGACTTCCAGAGCACGAGGAAGCGCTCTGTAGTTTAAAAAATAACCGACGCTGCTCGCGTATCACCTGAAACGTTTGGCCGCTAGGAAGATCTCAGGTTTATTTTACTGTGATACACGGGTCCTCTTCGAGCAGATAGGAAGCCAGTCAGCTAGCGAGCTGGCTAACTAAACTATCCGAAGGTGAAGTGGTAGCAGTCATCGTTCGGAGTTTCGCTAGCGTAGCTTCCGCCTAACACACCCACTTTCTGCCTGTTTGTTGTTCACGTTGGTTTCAAATAACTCGGACTTCAACCAACTTCAACACAACAGCATGCTTTGGCTAAACAGAGCGTTTCACCGTTGTTAGCCAGCTAGCGAGGCGAATGGTCTCTTCAGCGCCCGAACAGGCTCGCTAGCCAACCGAAACTGGAGTCGGCCTGAAAATACAGCGGCGTGGACGGTCTCATTTGTGTGGTTATCACACATTTAACCACAAAACGCTACCTTGACGGTTTAGTTCTATGCAGTTGCTTAATCGGGCTTTGGGGGAAATAAGGAAGCATTCAGCTACGCATTTCTGCGTCCCTCGAGCACTGAAGTGCCTCGCGCATCTCGGGAGGGCAGCTCTCTCAGCATGCTGGACAAAAGAGCGGAGATGAGCAGATTGGATTTCTGAGCGTTTTAAGATTTTTTGGAACTGTCCGTTTGGGGAAGCCGGGAACACGAGAGGCAAGAATGAAGAAGTTTTCGAGGATGCCGAAGTCAGAGAGCGGAAGTCTCGGGGGTGGGTCTGGATCTGGTACTGGAAGCAGCAACTACATCGGGAAGGTGTTTGCTGTGGGTCGATACCAAGTGACGGTGGAAGAGCTAATCGCTGAAGGTAACGTTAATGGATCCATTTATTTAGGCCAACAATAACGAAGTGGCAATACTTATAAGAGCCCCCCAAATCCCTCAGACATCTGTGTCATAGAGCCATAAGCAGTTCAGTAAGGATATATCAAGGTAAACAGGCTGTTTACTACAGGTTGCAGATAGCTTTATAAACTGCTTTAGGTTCTAACAGTGATGTTGCTCCTTGCCATGAAAAAAGGAACTAGCTTGGTGCATGTCCTTCCCATAAATTCATAGATGATGCTTCCATATAATCTGATGTCATTTCTGCCTTTGTCACTGTCCATGATCACATGGTTTCAGATCAGGAAGTGTGGACTGACCCAAAGTTCTTGTTTGTCACTGCACACCATACTATGAAAAAAAAAGCTGGTCGGTATCTTTCAACTTGTCTTTGCTGAACTTTAAGCACAAGAGTTCATGAAAACTCGGGCCCTTTTCAAACATCCAGTTGTTTTACTGCCCTACAATCCTTCTACAGAACAGAGTTTTTTTTTCTTCTTCTTTTTAAGTTACGAATTGAGTAGTTTGATGTCTTGATTATTTCTCCCAAACAGATATATATATTATATAGTGAAAATCCTAAATTTCTTAGTTGATGCACATTTAGTTTAATAGAATTTTCAACTGATCATTTCAGTAAGTTGTAGTGTTTACTATGTTTTAGTGTATTGTTTTGCTCAGCGTCATCTAAAATGCTCGATCGTGCTCACAGTTCTGTCATGTAAAATGACTGTAATACATGTACTAGAGTGTTTGTATCCCATGCAAGTGTTGTCTGTTCTGTGAGTTAACAGCAACTTGGCAACTCCAAACTTGCTGACTGGACACAATTATATAATTCGCCATTGGTGCAGAAGTTCACCCTCACAAACAACTGTTGAGTTTGAAAAGTGCTTTTATACTTAATTTCCACTGGGTTGTTTTATTCAATTTTTACATTCTCACATCATTTACTCACCCTCATGTGGTTACATACCTGAACTTCTCTTTTCGTTCTTCTGTGAAGGTAATGAAGAGTGTTGGTAACTTAATAGTTTTGGTGGCCATTGACTTCCAGTGTATGAACTTAAAACATTTCTAAAAATATCTGATTTTATGTTCCACAGAAGAAAGTAATGTTTGAAACAACATGAAGTTAAGTAAATGACAGGTTTTTCCTTTTTGGGTGAACTAATCCCTTTGAATTTTTTTACCTGTACAAAATAACTCCACAATCCAAAATTGTCTTCTCAGTGTCTCATTAGTGAATGTTCTCCAAAAAGCCCATTTTATATGTATACTTTGTGTCATGCATGGGCAGTATTTATTTTCGGTACAATAAACACCCATTTAGCTGCAGTCAACAAACCTGGCTAAGTTATAGGGCTGTCAAAGAATATTCTAAATTCGAATATTTATTCGAATAGTTTAAAAAAAAACGAATTTCGAAGGTGAAAATTAACATTCAAATAAAAAAAAAAATGTGGAAAAAAACACCTGCGGTAGTAGAGGTGTGGTTGTCTGCTTTGCGACTGGGCGCGCTAGCGCGCCTGAGGATCCAGGGACAGGTCACAGGAGTCGCACTGTCTGGCACAGAATGATTGCTGAAAGTTGACGCGTCTTCATGGAAGATGGCAGCAAGTGCAGAGCCCAACTTGACCGCAACAGAGAAAGCGAGGTAAAATTGTTGACCCGCGAGATAAAGTTGTATGCAAGCTATTTAAGATACAGTTAGCATACCATTCGACCACTAGCAACATGAGGTCACATCTCAAAAATGCGCATCCAAATGAGCATGGCATAATGTGTGGAACTCCAGCTAAACAGTCACGTCTTGACATTTAACATTACATGATGTTTTATAACAAAGTTCGGGAGGAGCAATCGCAGTTCATTAACCTGATTAACACAAGTGGAGACCAATCAGTAATCAACTCATGACAAGGTATAAATAACAGCAGAACCTACCTCTGTTCATTGACAGTTTTCAGCATCCCTCCTCCATCCCATTTCTCCACACTTATAGGTCCATCTACTCTTACCACAACCGGGGGGGAATACTCTGGGTTCGGAGCCCTTCACCCGGACAGCACGCCAAATACACATAACCTTACTGTATTAAATATACGTAAATGTGAACTCGTGAATTTGCATCGCCCGCCACAAGCTCTTTGTCTGCAACACGACAAGAGGCCATAACGGATAAATTAATTTCGTTCATTTGTAAGGACATGAGACCGATCAGTATCGCGGATGGGGCAGGCTTCGGGGAGTTCTGTCAAGCAATGGAACCGAGGTTTGATTATTTATCGTTTCATGTCAAGGAAAAGTTCCATGTTTACCACAGCACAGCTCGCTCGGAGCATTCAATGTCAGTTCTATATGCTGTAAAACTTCAATTAATATTAATATTTGTTTCAATCACTGAATGAAGCCTTGGGACAACAGTCGCAACCTTAAATTGCTTGCACAAAACTCTTGATCAGCACTCAAAATTTGTTTGCTCATTTAAACCGTTATGCGCAGAGAACGTGAGGGTGAATGAGCGTGAGGTCTGCAGTCTTGGCCATTAGTTGATTTCCTTGTTTTTGTGTAGGTAATACGTTGTCAAATATGTTTAAACTTAAAGAGTAACTAAACCCTAAACCAACTTTTTTTTAGTTACTGATCTATAAGAATGGGACTTTATTAGTGCTGTTCATTGATTCGAGTAACTTTTTTGACATTTGAGTATAAAGTGTTTTAATTCTACAATATATGGTGTAAAAACGTTTGAGTGCTGCCCTCTTCAGGTTGAACGGTGGCTACTGCAGTTGATTTTTCCTATTGGATGTTGCGGTGGCAAGTGACGTAAGCGGTGGCAGGTGACGTAAGCAGTTTCCAGCTCACCACGCCCCTTGGTACGAGCTACCACGCCCTTGGCAGTATAAAACCATCAAAATCACTGTAGTGAGTCAGGAGCTGGAATTGCGAGTATTGGTAACGACCAGAATAGACTATTATAGCATCTTTCAGCATAGCAATTATATAGTTATTTAGATCAAGTTAGCGTAGATTTATCTGTATTTAGTACAGTGGTCAGGATGGTACGGAGGTGTGTTGTTAGTTGCGACAGCACTGCTGGACTGCATAGTGTACCAGCAGACTTTAAAATTAAGCGCCAGTGGTTGCATGCACTTGGCCTGGAAGACCGCAAGTTCCCGTCTAGAGCTCGAGTGTGCAAACTGCATTTTACTAGAGCTGAAACAGGGAATCGATTTAATCGATTAAAATTATTTATTTATTAATATGATTATTAAAATAGTTGTCAACTAATTTAGTCATCGATTCGTTGCTAAATAACTTTTATTTGCCGTAAGCGGCTCATTTCGTGCATATTTCAAATATGCGGTGACCAAAGTGTGGCAGTAATGAGCCACCGGAGGTTTTACTCAGCCAGTACAGCAGGAGAAGTAGCGAATAGCCAATAGCTGGCCTCGTTTTATGTCACGTGCTTCCCGAACAGCGTCTCTGCAGCATTCAGCGTGATGTGGGAGTACTTTACTTTGAGCCTTCAAAAAAGAAGAGTAACCTGTAAACTCTGCACTACTGAACTGTTTAAGGGGACGTTGACATATCGCGTCTTTTGCGCGCTCAAGTTCGTTATTTCCAACACTGCACCGCATCGAGTTAAAACATTTCAACTTTTCAGAATGCCGCAAGCGCACCGCGGGTCATGTGACAAGAACTAACCAATCAGCTTCATCCTTTCCCGTAACAACGTTAAAAGCTCAGTCAAGATGAAAGGAACAGCTGATCATAGTTGTATATGGACTTCCATTTTGAAATAAATTTAGTAGCAGAGCTACTGTAAGCGTTTTTTGAGCTGCAAATCCATTTATCCTTTGCTGAAATTTCCGCGTCTTCAAGGAGAGAGCACGTCATGGTTGCTTAGCAAAGGCAGACGCCTCAGGGGCGCTTCTGCCCGAGCGCTTTGGAAAGAAGGAGAAAGCGGTGCGCCTAGCGTTTTCCACGCGTTTTTAGGTGCGATTTGTGAACGGCCCCTAAGACTTTCATTTGTGCAGATTGTCCAGTACAATGTTGTTTGCAAATGTTTAGTCGTAAAAGCTGATAACATTGCTTTTTAACAGTTAACATTTAAAGCTTTACAAACATGTTCGGTGATCAGTTTGTCGTTTACCAGTTCAAAATTCAGTCGTGCAGCCTAATTATGACTGAATGAGAGAGGTAAATGTTTAAAGATATTTGAAATGCACTTTTTTTCCCTAAGTATTCACTGCTCTTTCACACAGCAGGTTTTTTGTGTGTCCAATTTTTTTTTCTGGACAACCTTCTGATGGATTTCCATTCAGGTTTCATGCCATTGGCACTTTTTTCGATTGATTGTTTACAATTTCACAGCTAAAGCTGTTTCCCAGTAAATAATAAAATACAATGCACTGCAATTTTATTCTGTTTTATCCTTATTCTTCGTGAAAATATTTTCTGAAAGATTCCTTAAGCTTTGTTCGGGATGTTAAACTACTTTAGGAGCTCTAAGGACTGCCATGGTGAAAACATTATTTGAAATCTCCTTGTGAAATTTGCTAGAGTATGGGTCAGTGTTCTGATTGCAGAAGAGTTCGACAAAGGATTACTAACACAATAAAACAACTCCAGGTATATTTTTAATGAGGATATGACAATGCAAAATGGTTAAAATCTCTTAAAAATCTATGCTGAAGGATAAAGACCATTTATTAATAATTTACTTGGGGGGGGTGGGGGGGAATGGAAAAATCTAAAATATAAGTACATAAACCGATTAATCGATTAATCGTAAAAATAATGGACAGATTAATCGATTATCAAAATAATCGTTAGTTGCAGCCCTACATTTTACACGGGATTGCTTCTCCAACGCAATGGAGGTGGAAATGGGCTTCTCCACACAGCTCGCGCTGAAAAGCGACGCGGTGAGGGAGTTAAGACCGCAGTTTGAGCCAGCGGCTCGAATTGATATGAACAGACACCTCGACACCCTCCACTTCAGTTGAAAGTGGGGGAGAAAAGTCCTCTACTTCAAATGATCGCTCTGTTGCAAAGCTACTTGCGTCATTACGGTCACTCTCCATTTTAGCGTCTCTGACAGCAGCTGTCAATCAATCCGTCACTGCGGGTCTCAGGATCACGCCGCACTCGGTCAGCCCCGCCCTAGGTTCGTCCCCTCTATCTCCGCTGTGATCTGCCCACTTTTCAGCATTTTTCAAATATTGTCAGTGGGTGGAGTCAGGCTCTGAGCAGGGGTTTAGTTACACTTTAAATAGACTACCTATACAGGTAGTTATGTCTCTTTGTATTTTGTCCTGTTATTGACATAACGCGGGTCATTGATGACAGGCGCAACTAGATGTTCGAATAGTTCGAATATTCGTGTTTTTTTTAGAGGGAATATTCGAACGTCATTTTTGAACAATTTTGACAGCCCTACTAAGTTATGAATGTCTACTGTTAATTTGAGGGTCTTAAAGGGATAGGTCACCCTTGAATAAAAATTCTGTCATTTACTCACCCCCATGTCATTCTAAATTTAATTTCTTCTATGGAACACAACAAAAGATTTTATTGTATTGAAAAAAACAGTGACATTCTGAAACAAAATGTTTCCATTATGACTGACACACAATCTACCAAGAGCAACGCAAATTAGTGTCTGCTTTAAGACATTCTTTTTTGGAGCGTTAAATAAGGGCACAAATCCTGACAGTACTATTTTAACATCTAAAGATGGTTTGCGCTGGCACAAGCTGTTAGTAAGTCTGGCCCCTGGGGAGTTGGCAGAGAGTGGGTTGGCATTTGGGCAAGGGACTACGATTCTGGATAGGAGGGTTTCATTTGCCCCTTTTACAGTAGTGCTCAAAGAGCCTGTATATGTGATTGTGAAATAATGAGATGATTTTACCACTTTTACTTTTGATATAGTGCAGAAATTAATTCTTTAATGCAGTAAAGCAGCTGATTTTCATCTGTGTTAAATGCAGTATGCATCATCAACAAGCTTTGTGTGGTTTCTTAATGGTCGGTAAGTCGGCCACCTGCTCACTTTTCTCTCAACGAGCCCTGTAAGGACTGCTTCCTTTTGTCAACAAACCTGGTCATGACTCGAGTGTTTTGCCTTGTTTCACTTCTTAATTATGTGGCTGGCAGAATCTGCTTTGGTCG
This sequence comes from Carassius carassius, assembly GCF_963082965.1. NCBI lineage: Eukaryota > Metazoa > Chordata > Actinopteri > Cypriniformes > Cyprinidae > Carassius > Carassius carassius. Next base: position 23,075,337 of record NC_081758.1, on the reverse strand, counting down.
TTGATCTCTTACTAAATATCTTTTTAGAGTCATTTGACACCAAACTGGTTCAGAGCTGTTCTAAGGACATTCTGCTGCACTTTTGATTGGAGCAATACTGGTCTGACCTTGAATGAGTTATGTGTGGAGGTGTCACCCCACTCACAGAGCATGTGCTGGGCGAATGACTATGCTAAGAGCCACTCTGTTTTCCTTATTGTCCTTCCTACTCGCTATAGGGTCTGTATGTCCTACTGACAGTTGAGGGCGTTGATGGAGTTCAGTTATCTGTCAACCCAGACATTTCAGCCTTGGTTTCTTTATGTTGATGTTATGGCCTCTGTAGTGTTGAGTTATTGGAAACTATCTTTTCAGTTTCTCAATCAAGTGCATGTGTGTTTTGTGACATGGGTAGGGCCATCTTTAAAAATATTTTGGTTTGCAGTAACAGTAATTAAAAAAAAAAAAAAAAAAAAAGGGTCGGTCTTTTTTTTTTTTTTTTCAAGTTTCAATGTAAAAAAAAAAAAAGGAAAATTTTGGTGATGGTGATGACTTGGGTATGAATTTAAACAAATTAGCATATCGTGACGTCACTGACTGGGTCTTCAACCCGTGCCTTCGGGTGCATAATTGCAAACCTCATTTTGATGCAGGCTATATAGACCACAAACAAATTTTAATCTTTGTCAAAAACATGTTTATTGCATGTATTTCTGGTGAGAAGAAAAAAATGAGGTACTGTTATATTGTTTTACTTGCATCTAGAGCCCGACCGATATGGATTTTTGGGGGCCGATGCCGATATTAACTCGAAAAGAGCCGATTTATAAGCCGATATTTTGATTTTAAAAATAATCTGGATATTAGACCCAGTTAACGTTAGTGTCATGAACACACCGCTGTCAATTTTGAGAAGAACCACCTTCAAACAAGTTAATAGCAAGCATTTAAGGGGCCTGCTAAAAAGGAAGCTATTAGCGTTAGAGTAACGTAACCAGCCTGAATTCACCAAATTGTTCTTTGGACCTGAGGGTAGCCTCTTCTTCCTTGCTTCTCTCTTAATTCTCATCAGCAGGACTAGCGCTATCGCTCGCTTCTTACAACGGGACAGATACATGTTTGCTGCTGACCGAAAGGAGGAGGAACAGACTATGAAAGAGCTCCCGCTAAACGTTTTTAAAACTCCGCCTATGCCATAGCGCAGCGCAAATCGCGTTGTATCTGAAGGGCAACGCTGAGCCCAGCGGCAAGCGCCGTGCATACCGCGTCCTGTGTGAAAGGCCCAATGACGCGGTCATTATGTGGGAAACACACCGCAATAGAATAAGAATAAGTTAAACGCTAACGTTATAGTTTGACCTCCTATTAACGTTCGCGCTCTTCCACTGATAAACATGGTATTAGCTTTGTGGCTAATCTAATACAGCAATGCATTAGCGGCTGTAAGTGATGTTACAGAATATTTAGAAGTGATAATGATAGGACCGTTAGCTAGAACTACCACACAGTTTTTATATACAGGGTATGAACTAAATCTACAATCATTTCACATGACGAACGACAGACTCACCATCTGGCTTGTTACATCTCCGTGGCTTGGTTGACCGCTTTCTTCTGTAGTGGACTTCTGGCACTGTTGTTAACTCTGGAGCTGCAGAGCTCCCTCTGGTGGGCACACTATGCAACACTCATAACATAAGTGAAGCATGAGACTCTGTTTCTCATGTTTCATCGGCCGTTATAAATGCAGATGCCGATTTAAATGCAATTAGCTTATATCGGCCGATAATATCGACCGGGCTCTACTTGCATCCACCACTAGGTATCAATGCAACCTACAAATGAGAGACCGTTTACTTTGCGTTCTTGGGTTTTCACTTTTGTGGAAAAAAAAAATGATTTGAATGAAATGGTTTGATTTGAGTGACAAGTGTTCATTGATGAATGAACACTTTGCATGTCTAAATAAGTTTTATATGGCAAATAACACCAAATATGGGTAATATAAGGAAGCTGCCTTATGAGCCCCGGTACTTCACAGTCCGTGTTCCATTCCATCTCGGTCCATTCCATTGGTCGGTCTTAACGCTAATTTACAATCGGCAAGTCGGTCGGACTAAAAAAAAAAAAAATTGAGTCTGTCTTAAATTGACAGGGTCGGTCGGGTTACGGCAAACAAGAATATCTTTTAGGATCAATACTGGCATAGACAGTCCCTGTCAGTTTTATTTTTCTGGCCTAGTTTCACTTGTCACATGCACCGGCAATACATTAATAACTTTGACCTTTTCTCTTTCATCAGTTTAAAGGGGTCATGAAATGATTTTTTTTTTTTTTTTATCCTGAGGTGCATGGAAATTCTTTTTCCATCAAAAACTTCCATAATTTAGATACATACTGACATTTTCTACACCTGCTTGATTGCTTATGATGATGATGATGATGCAAAACTGGCATGTCGAGGAAGTTATTACGTGATGTCACAATTCTACCAATTTTTCTAAATCCGGGCATTTCAGAGGGGTAGAAAAGAAAAAAATTATAATTTGAACTAGGTAGTCAATTTTGAGTTTTAAAGGGTAAAACTTGTTTTTATTGTACATTTTTGTTTTATATGTGTAAAAATCAAGAACATTTTTATTCTCCATTTCATGACACCATTTAAAGAGCAACCAAAATGGTAAATTGTTTTGATCTTATTGCCATTCTGCTTAAGTGAAACATTTCTTCTTAATTTTTTTGCTTAAAAAAACCCCTAACCCTAACAGCCAAAGAATGAGATAAGATTAAATAAAAAATTCCTTTTGGACATCAGCTTGTCTTTCAGCACTTGTAGCTGCAAGAATTAACGTGCAGACAAAACAAAAAACAAATAAAGAACAGAACACTTTCACAATAAAACTTAAGGGGCTCTATATGCAGACTATTAAGGGCTAAATTCTGCAGATCTAATAGAAATGATCAGTGATGATCAAATGATCAGTTTGGCATCTCAAACCTTAAGCAGTCCTCTGTGGGGAAAAAAAACAGTAGTACTCTTAAGATTATCTAACTGTCATCGCTTTAATTCCTTTGTCTAAAACAATGTTGCGTGTGGTGAATGGTTTTGGCAACTGTTTAGTGTTTTGTCTGGCATCTGACCAGATCCACTTGTCCTCCTAAATAATGCAGATTGTTTTGATGGCAGAGTGAGACTGCAAGCTTTTTTTATTAGATGTCTTTTAGATTTGCTTTATATTGATGGTGAGAGTATGGGGAGTTGTAGCGGACACGTGTCCTACCAGTTAAACGCTAAACATTTATTCTGTCTTTCTGGTATGTTTTATGGTTAAAAAATTAAATAAATAATAATAATAAACAAGATGGACAAGTGGCTTTAAAAATAAAAGATGCATGCTTGTTATTAGGGCTGGGACAAAACGATTATTTTTTAAACGATTAATCTAGCGATTATTTTTTCGATGCATCGATTAATCTAACGATTAATTTTTCAGGCCGATTCCATTTCGATTATCTCCCAATTAATTGACTACTAACAATTTATACATGTTGATTTACATATCTGAATGAAAAAAACATGAATTCCTTAACATTGCAATATATGTTTATTGCTCTTAAAATTACAAAATAAAAGACTGACTAAGAATGCATTACTTTGCACTTGTATAGAGATAGCATTCAATAAAACCTTGAAGCCTTGAAAACACATAGCTTACTGAAACAAGCTTACTGAACACATAGGGCCTAGCATTCAATAAAAAAGTTCTTCTTTCAGATGAAAATAACAACAACTTCATGTCTAGCATTCAATAAAAAAGGTCACCCAAAATACTTGTTTAGAGCAATTAAAAGAATACAGTAACCAATGTAAACTTGAGGGCTTTAAGCTAATACAGAGAGTGCTTTTCCAAAAAAAAAATTTAACAGTGGGAGCCAGCAACCTGTCATGGAGAAAAAAAATCTCCGAATGGTCCACGTGAAACTTTGGCGTTCCACCCTTTTTCTATCGTGTCTAATGATTTTGGTTAATATGCACGAGGGAGAGAGGGAGAGAAAGAGAGAGAGAGAGAGCGCTCATGTAGTTTGAAGACTGTGAGTGCGCGAGCGTGCGTGAAACTTTGGTGTTTCGCCCTTTTTCTATCGTGTTTAATGATTTTGATTAATATGCACAAGGGAGAGAGAGAGCAAGAAGCGCTCGTGTTGTTTGAAGACTGTGAGTGCGCGCGCAGCCGGGGCTCTCTCTCGTACGCGCCCTGTCACTGTCACTCACCGATCAAATAAGGCTTTGACAGCCGCCAAAAAAAAAAGATCAATGCAGAAAAACCCCTGGATTGGTTATATAACGTTGGACAGAATGTTGATCCAGCCATCGCGTATATTCAGCGCACATAAGGTAAGCTTTTTGCAAACTTTTTTTAGAGAAATAAAAACAGGTCGACGAATCGATGCGCATATTTCGTGCCGACGTATTTTTTGCGTCGATGTCATCGATGACCTCGACGCGTTGTCCCAGCCCTACTTGTTATGCATTGCATGGGGTGTGTGCACTTGTTGATGTCATGATTTTGAAGCTCTTCTCTGAAATTTGGGAGCAAATGATCACCCATTCCTAATAATAATAAAAGAGCAACAGCTAACACTAACACTAACATGAGAGACTCCCTTGTATATAAACCGTATAAAGATATTGCAGGGTTTTTCCTGGGTCAAAATTGTTCTTTGGTGGTGGCTGACCGACATGGTCATCCACACACAGCAAAGAGTACCCTAGTACCCACATGATCCCAATATTGACAATAAATGTTACATTTAAAATAAATACAAAGAACCAGTTTGTGAATTTTTTTTTTTTTCTTATCCTATTTATTAATGAAAAAAATGATCACTGTCATCCTTTCTTGCCCTATTTGCAAAAAAAGCTGTGATTTTTCCATGACTGGCTTGCATAGTTTAGAAAGATAAAATCCTTTTTTGATAGAGCTGATAATTATTTTAGTATAATCATATCAATTAAAAAGAAGCATTAAAACGTAGCATTAAAAGGTGTAATAGTGTAATTTTTTTACCATATAAAATTTAAGAAAATTAGCAGCTAGCTAGCAACTTGCTAGCAGCTTGCTTTGATCTAGTTTCATCTCACTCCAGTCTAACTTTAAATGATTTTATAGGTTATTTACTACACATTGTCATAGGCCTATTTATTAATGCTAAATTTTACTAAACACTCTTGCTAAATGGGGTAAGCACACTTTCTCATTTCAGATGTGTGTGTTCTTCTAAGAAGTAATGATTTGTTATACACTGATTCAGACACTGACGGGCAGACCAATTGCTTTAACCCAGTGGTCACCAACCTTTTCGAGCCTAAAGTCCAAATGTAAACCAAGATCTACCACTTGCAAAAAATTATTTAAAAAAAAAGGCCACAATGTAAGTTCTACTCTGACATTCTTGTTGCCTGTTAGTCACTAGCAAATTATTTAACTATACAAATAGTATATAACTATACAAACTGCCAACTTTAATTAAACATTTTTAACAGTAATATAACATTAAGTATTTCCACAGGCTTATTACTCGTATATAAACACAATAATCAGTCAATTACAGGCCTAAGCCAATAATGTACTGTTTCACTTTCCCTTTTAAAACATATTTCAAACACTTCAAAATGGAAATACTCAGGTTATTGCAAATAGCATACAAAATATTATGACAACAGTCATCCTTCAATTCTTCAAAAATATTTTCACACAAATTACAGACCTACATTCATTTTTAGCTACAGAAATTGGATAATGTAATCAAATGTAAAATGGCATCGCATATTTGACTGTATAAATTAAAGATTGTTCTTTATTAAAGTTACAGAAGCTTTTTAATCAGGAGCAGTGCGTGATTTCTTTGTTGTTGCTGTTCTATTAATATAAAGACTGTCACTTTAAGAGAATGCACTGATACAGTGGCCTACGTTCAGCTAGCTATGTCTGCTGTAGGATACTTACCAAAACAGTTATTTTGACATGATTTTTTGTGAATTTGTCCATTTAAACAATACTTCAGAGAGAGCTTATATGTGTGTGCGTGCCGAGGCACGCGTTTACGCTCTTCGGATGAGCTCACGCACAAATCTTCACACTGCACACGCGAGCTCGTGTCCTCTGGCTCTTAAATGTTTAAACTGACAAAGCTTAAATTAGTTTAGTTTAAACAGAAATCAGCACCCAGGTGATGACGGAATAAATTACTGCTCATATACAGCATTCGCGTTGAACAAGTGTGAATGATTTGTCCAGGGTTTTTTTTCCTCCCAGAATGCGCAAGCATCAACAGAAACATTTATTAGCTGAACCCTGTTTTTTACGTGCCATTTATAGCAAGCCATATTACAGATTATATTAGAGATGCTTTGTCAGATTTAAGTTGAAGTGCATGCCGAACCGTGTGTGGTTGAATCGAACTTTTTTTTTTTTTCAGCGAACCGTGCCACCCCTATTACCTCAATAACCAATCAATTACAGGCCTAAAACAATCATGCCCGAGCAGACGGATATTAGTACATCTCATCACACCGGCACCCGCGTCTAAATCAGTTGTATGGTTTGGTTTTCATTCTAAAACAGTTGCGTCAAGTATAAATGTCTCGTCTGTTTTCTGAGGTGCGCGCAGTCAGCGGAGGCTCGCGCTGCGGTGCTAGGCGAAAGTATAAAGAAAGCGGTTGTTTTACAGACATTATATGTAAACTATTAAACTTTTTAAAAAAAGCAAGCCAAGAATGTAATAAAGGCTTTTTAATTTTTTCACTGAGATATTCGAGTGCCTTGGAGTTCTTGTCTTCAGAGATTTACTATCCCACAACCAAAGAGCACCGAGACTTTATACCCCATGCAGCACTTTTGTTTTTGCATTACTTTGAATTATATGTAAACTATAGGCTATTTGATTGGACAGATATACCCCTCTCCGTCCCCTAGACACAATTTACTACACACAATAGGCTCACACATGGTGCATTTTAAATTAATAAATAATAATGAATAAAAATATATATATATTTTTTTAGGGATGCACCGAAAATTCGGCCACCGAAAATTTTTGGCCGAAAATGGCATTTTCGGTTTTCGGCCGATGGACTTTTATCACCGAAACAACACGGCCGAAATGTTGATGACGCAAACAGAAACCGCGACCTGCACGTGCACCTGCATAGCGCAGACCACAAGCTCCCCGCGACATTCACTTCACACCAGTGAGAACATTCTCTCTCTTCTTATTCCTTTATTCGCAGCACTAAAGCGTCTCCTAACAAAGAGATTAAGACGGACCACGAAGTGAAAACAAAGAAAAGTACAGTCTTATAGAGTCTGTTAGCACACGTCTCACTGAGATCTTTTCGGATCCTCTGCACTTCATCGCGAATGTGCTTGATCCGCGTTATAAAGACCATTACTTGGATGCGGAAATAAGGCAGCACGCACAAGAAATGATCCAGGCCGCGCTGGATGCGGAGAACCCGCGTGGAGACGGAGAAGCTCCAAGCGCAGGAGACAGATCAGAGCGCAGAAAAAAAGACTAGTCTCTGCACCAGATGAGGGGCATGGACCCTCGTTGTCTGATGTGTTCAGTGAAATTCTGCAAGAAAGTGCCTCAAATAATAATAATACGTTATATATATATATATACATACACAAATACACACATACACACACACACATACATAATATCAGATTGTAGCCATTTTTCTGCTAGATTTTCTGCTAGATTTCTGCTTTAATTTGATAAAAATGTTTATTTATGCCCTGGCCCTATTTAAATACACTCTCTCAAATATTTCTCAAATGTCAGGCAGATGACAAGCTCAACTGCTCAACAGCTAGATGGTTATCTGTCTGAAGTCCCCATCCCCAGAAGTGATAACAATCCTGCCTATACTGGAGAAGTAATGCACTTTCTAGTCCTACAGAGAAAAATTTCAAATGCACTTCACCTAAATGTACTTTGTTTTTATGAGAGAACAGTTAATTTTAAAACCTTTCTGCAGGCCAGTAGGCCTGTACATTATTATTTAATATACACATGAGCGGGATACATTTTTAGTTTGAATTTTATTTTTTAATACTGTGCATTGTTGCAATGTGCTTAATAAATATTTGCATAATTTGTAATTATGTATTATTTTTTTTATAATTTATGTAATTGTAATTATCTTTGAAACTTTAATATTAATTTATGCAATTGCAATGTCTTAATTTTAGTAAAGTTAGTACACGGTCATAGCAATAAATGCAATGGTACTAATAATTGGCATAATTTCTTTCTGTGTTTCGGTTTCGGTTTTCGGCCTTGGTTTTCGGTTTTCGGTTTCGGCCAAGAATTTTCATTTCGGTGCATCCCTAATTTTTTTCTCAGATTTTGAAAAATCTTCGCGATCGACTTAAAATGCTTCCAAGATCGACTTGTCGACCGTGATCGACGGGTTGGTGACTCAGGCTTTAACCATTCTTTCATCACTCATTTTTTTTTTTTTTTAGTTTATTTAAAGTTATGTCAGCTGCATGTGTGGAATGCTTGTCCAGGGTTTCCCATACATTAATTTGTGGCGGCCCGCCACAATATCAACGCTGACCGCCACGGATTGACTCAGATTTTTAAACTATTTAATATGGGTACAATTGTATTTTATTGTAGCGCTGCTTGCTCCCTCCCTCTCACAAACGGAGGCACACACGACTAGCCCCTCCTCTTCGAACACGATCTGAATCAAAACATGAGCATGCGTTAGTTAGAGGACGGATTGTCACCGGTGCTTAATGCTTATTCCCCCAGCGAAGATTCCAGAATCAATCCGGAGTTGAATGGTTAGTAATGAACACTGTTGCTCAACATAACTCTGAGAAGTTAGTCTATGTTAAGCGCTGTCGCGTTTCCATTACAGATTCGCGCAAAACTTCTGTGTTTTTTTTTCTAAATATCGATAAACAACTATTGCAAAATGACGGCGTTTCCATTAACCGATGTTATGCGACTAAAACGTCATTTTTTTCCTCTCAGGTTGGTGTGTGTTGGTTTTTGTCCCCCTCAATCTCCAGGTTTGTGTGTGTGTGTTTGTGTGTCAGAGTCTGTGTGTGTCCACCTCCAGGTCCAGTTTGGTGTGTGTGTCTGAGTCTGTGTGTGCGAGTGTGTGTGTGAGTCTTTTTGAATGTTTGAGTGTGTGAGTCTGTGTGTGCGAGTGTGTGTGTGAGTCTTTTTGAATGTTTGAGTGTGTGAGCCTGTGTTTGAGTGTGTCAGTAAGTTTGTGAGTTTGAGTGTGTGTGTGTGTGTGTGTCCATCTTCAGGTCCAGGTTTGTGTGTGTGTGTGTGTGTGTGTGAGCAAAATTTGCAACAAGAAGTCTGTGGAGCAGTCATAGCATATAAAGTGTAGCAATGGCATAGCAATGTAGCAATAGCAATGTCTTTAAAGGGATAGTTCACCCAAAAATGAAAATTCCACCATCATTTACTCCAAACCTGTATGAGTTTCTTTGTTCTGCTGAACACAAAGGAAGATATTTGGAAGAATGTTTGTAAGCAAACATATCTCGGTCCCCATTGACTACCATGGTATATATTTTTTCCTACTATGGAAGTCAATGGGGACAAAGATCTGTTTGATTCTGTCATTCTTTCAAATATCTTCCTCTGTGTTCAACAGAACAAAGAAACTCATACAGGTTTGGAACAACTTGAGGGTGAGTAAACGATGGTAGAATTTTCATTTTTGGGTGAACTATCCCTTTAAGGTATCTGACAATAAGTGTTGGCAATGGAAATGTGTACTTGTCACTAAAAATATGATATATATATATGATATATTTCACTTAACTTGATGCGAGGGAGAGAGCAAAGACAGAACTGAAGACAGAGAGTGCGCGCGCGGGGGTGGGGTGCTGTGCTCGTTCTCTCCGTCAGTAGCCTGCTTCACTCACAAAACCCAATTACAGATCAAATATGGCTTTGGCGGGACAAAAAATTGTTTTGGCGGCTGCCAAAAACTTTTCAATGTAGAAAAAACCCTGTATTGAGAAAAAACACTTGTCCCTGTGAAATGGCCAATTGTTCATGAGTTTCATTTGTTTGAAAATCTGCATCCTGTCCTTATTTATTTTAGTGATTATACTGTAGGTGAAAAGAAATTGCTTAGTGTCGTAACTATTAAGTTTTTAAATCTGTTGACCACTTTGTTGATCAGGTCAGGCTGAATAGTTTTTCTTTAGCCACAATGGGTTGCATCCAATATTAGGCAGTTTTTCATGTAAACATACAAGATGAAACAGTCTGTGACAGTTGCAAAACATCTTGCTGTCTTTTCAGCGTTGTAATCCACAAGTGCTGCAGTTTTAAGACTCTGTAATGTTCGTTTTTTTTTTTGTGTGTTTTGTACTTGCAACCTGAGGTACCAGCATTCTGGGCCATTTTCCAGTGTACGTGATGTTTTTTGAGTGCAGATACATTTAAAAAGTCTTTTAGATCTTGGCCTAAGGATGTGGCCTTGCATAGTTAAGTTCCCCAAAATCCTTCCTTTTATATAATGTTAAAAAGGTTAGAGGCTAGAGGCCAATAAGATCAGGGCTACATATTTGAGTAAACTATTTGATTTTTTTTTTTTTTTTTTTATAACTAAAGTACATCAACAAATATTTGCCAAGGAACATAGTTTTCAAAAAAAAAATTCTTATACTTTCAACCAAATTTTTATGTTGATGTTAATGAATGCTAATTTGTTAGTAATTTGCTAATTTCTTTCTTTAAGGCCCAATCCCAATTCTATTTTAAACCGCTTCCCCTACCCCTCCGCCTACCCCTTCCCTTTGTCCCTTGAAACAGAGTGTCAAGGGGTCGGGGTGAAAATATTCCCCTAAGGATTGGGACACCACTACTATTTCGTCACATGTCATCATAATTTGTGTAGCTCCTACAATACACACATATACTGGTGTGCCTTTAATTATCATTCTGTATTAGGGCTGTCACTTTTTATTCGATATGCGAATATGCATTTGAACATGATGTAAAATATCCGTAATCCGTAAGGACGTAGATATTCGAATACATTGCATGATATTCGATATCCGTCGAATTAGATTTTTCTCAAAAGTGACAGCTCTATTCTGTATTAATGCGCTGCTTACTGACAGACACACAAACACATATCGGAAATCACGCAGCTCACACATCCAGGAGAAAATAAACTTGTCAACACTGCCCCACGACATTTATTAAATATTTAAATACTGAATCGCTACATTATATTTTACAGCAACAAGAGGATAAAATCACTGTTTTTAAGTAAACTCACTCTAAAAAGAGAAACGCACAGATGCGCATGCATGTAACTTCCATCTCTCTCTCTCTCAAATTGGCAATATTTGAGAAAAGGGTTTAGCGATTTCTAACTATTGGGGGGACTAGTCCACCTCGAAGTCTACGGTGGTTATCGCCCTGATCAGACGTGAAAATAATGCTGTGGCCATGCAGTCTGTAATGATATGACCTTAGCAAATATTAGCAATTTTTGCAAACATTTCTTTGAGTAACATGACTATTAATATGAACTCACGATTGAATGTAATATAAAACAAATGATTACTTTTCATTAAAATCTTTATTAATGCCAAAAAAAGCGTACATTTCTGTGTCTTTTTGTTCGCTCAGGCAGCCATGTTGCCGAGGTTGTTCATACCCCTTTGTAATAGATAAATTTACCTGAATGACATTTCTCTTTGGGAGTACGTTTTTGCTAGAAATATGCAGCACTTCTAAGTGAAAGTTTTGTTGTATTCATAAAGTCTGTGAGAAAGAAACGGGAGTTCCAAGTTCCAAAAAGAAGACAACCTCATGTTGCCAGCAGACGTGTCTCTCTTTTTAGGTCAGCTTGTGTTAGAGATAAATTTGTGAGCATCATTGTGGTGTAACTTGGAGGACTCAAAGGAAACTGATTAGGCCTTTTTTTTTTAACAGATATGTGTGAGCTGCATGTGGGTCGTTGGTTTTTATGAAAGATTGCTCTGGTAAAATAAGATACGGCTTACTGACCTGGGGTATGTCAGGCAGGTGTGAAAAGACAAAAAAGGACAACTGCTGTATTTCAGTAGAATAAATGAATATTATACATATTCGTTTTCATTGAGCAGTTATAATCTTGTTTCAGTGTATGTTTGAGTGTTGTTGGCTCATCTGATTTGATAAAAATCACCCTTTTGTGCCATTATGGAACAAACATATTATGCAGTACATAAATATCAAGATCTATATTAAATTGTCAAACACCTGAAAATATTGATGTTTTTTTTTTTTTTAAGTTATATTGCCCATTTTTAATGTGAAGTCATCAGTATTGCTGTAGTATGAAATGACCCAGAACAAGCAGGCAAATGTCCTCTGTTTGCGCTCTTATGCACAGCAGTATAAACATTTGTGATCGTCAGCACACATCAGGCTGCTGGTGGGGGGATTCCATTTCTGGCTCTATTACTGGAATAGAGAAGGTCTAAACTTAGGCTAGATCTGCAGGAACATCCATGCGGACAATGCCATTTGCTAGGGACTTATTTTTCCTCTGGATTTGTCCATCCTTCAAATTTTTCTGACAGGATGGCATGTTGGAAAAGTAATATAGTACATCTAACTTTTTTTTTTTTAAATAAATATAAATACAGCATACCGCTAATTCAGGGAAGTAGGCCATTTCTTTGTTGTATGGCTTTTCTTGCTTTAAAATGTTTCATGCTGTTCTATAAAAATACAGAAATTACGCAATCATAATATATTACAAAATAATATTGTCAACACTTAAAAAATGTGATGTACATTCATGTATGCAAACTCTCAAACCCACACTGAGCCATGGGAAGTGTAGCTTTTTATTTACATCCTGTTGGGTTTCATCCTGTTCAACATCCTGTTCTTTTCTTCATTTCCATTCTGTTAAGTTTCATCCTATTCATTTTCCTGCCAACAAAATAAAAATAATTAAAGTAGCTGTGCTTCACCAGAGCACATTTCTCAAAGTCTTGAATAGAACCATCATTAACAAAGTTTTTTTTTTTTTTTTTGGTCAATGATAACCAAAACCATTGAATTGAAGGTTGAATTTTCATTTTTAGGTGGAAAATCTTAAGTACATATGTACAGAGTTTAATACAAGCCCAGATTCTCACAAATGAGCTTCACTTCTGCCAGATTATGAGGTGACACTAATGCTGACATCCAACTAAAAGAGAGGAAGCTAAACCACTGGCCTGCTCCATCAGCAGGCATTAGCACCACTTACACTGCCAATGCTTTGGATTTCGTGTGAGGAATCAGAGGCCGCATTCGGATAGGCAGCTGACAGCTGGTGTGTATGTTTTTCTGATATCCCTCAGATTAACTAAATGTGTAATTGGCCTTGATACTGTTTTAGATCACAGGACGAAGTAACGGAGTATGTCAGAATAGCACCTGACCTATATCAGTAATAATCCAGTGTAATTTAGGCCGATCATCAGTGTTACGAGTATGATTTTATGGCAAGGCTACACTTCCTGTTTCTCATTAAAAACAGCCTGCTTACACATCATTTCTTGTCATGTTATTCAAGACACTTTCTGTTAGTGTCAGTGTATTTTATTGTCCTGCTTACACAAAATATTGCTGTGTATGGGTCTGTAGTTCACCCAAAAATGACAATTCTGTGATTATATATTCACCCTTATGTCATTCCAAACCTGATTTTTTTTTTTTTTTTTACTTTTAGCAAAACACAAAAGATGTTTTATGTTTTTAAGTATTTTTGTCTAAAAGGGTGAATGTATATACCAAAAACTTTTTTGTCTTTCACAGAAAGACGTCAGTCACTCATGATATGAAGGTCATGGGGTGAGCAAATTATTACGTAATTGTCATTTTTGGGTGAAGACTCAAATGCATAAGAATATTTTTGTGCATTTCTGCACCTCTGGAGCCACTTGAGTTTAGTGATATGAAGCATGTTGGTGTGAGACTGAACTGTTCCTTGTCTGTATTAGTCTTCAGCAGTATGCATCTGCTTCCTTTGCTCAATGTCAGGGTGAACCCTGACACACTTTTTTTGAGATGTGACTGAAATCTCTATTCAGTGCACTTTGTTCAGTCTTTGCACTTGGATATGGTTAGTGGTACTGTTTTGGGGTTTCACACTATATGTGCAGCTCATTGTTAATTAGGGATGGAACGATGCATGTATTTGTACCGAACCATCACAGTACAGACATCTCGGTTCGGTGAATGAGGCCTTATAATGACTACAAACAATTCACCCCCACTCCAGAAGGGAGCGCCCGCACCAATGCAACGCTGTTTGATACCCGGCCGCCAGCAGAAGAACAGCGAATGCCATGAGTTGCGCACTTGAAAACAATAGGTTACTTGCGTAACCCTGGTTCTCTGATAGCATTAAGTGAGGTGTCTCACTATGGGATACGCCCCTTCCGCATATTCCTCAGAAGCCCAATTCCATTACGCCAGCCCCAATTGGCTTGCAAACATGACGTTGCGTCAGGGAGTAGCTCCCTCCTCTCAGTATAAAAGGAGCGACGCAACGTCATTACGACTTTCAAAACAAGCACACCTCTTCCTCGCTTCACACAGCAAGGGGGGTGATCTGGTGAGTAGGGCTGTCGCGATAACCGCAATATTGTAATACCGCACTATTGACAAGCAACCGCAGTGTTCAGTTTTTTTTTTTATGAGGCTGTGGCCGCCTTGTTTTTTTTTCTCAATTTGTCGATGTTACATAAATTAATGATACAATATGGTTACGACTGTAATTTTCTCGCGAGCCTTTGTAGCTTTATGGTGCTTTGTTTGTTTTGAATAGGCCGGCTCAAACGATGGGAGGCGCTCAATCTCGTCCCAAAACCTAATGTCACGTCGCCAGTTTGGGAACATTTTGGCTTTCAACCCAATGAAAAGGGCGAGCCAGCGAATATACATGAGCCGATATGCAAAATTTGCTGCAAAAAGGTTCCTGTGACGCGGCAATACATCTAATTTGAGGTCATCGGGACATTCTAAAATGCTTAACGTGAAAAACGCTTAACGTGGTTTAATGTACCAATACAGTGATATTTACATACCAAACTCACTAAACATCATACTAATAAAGTATATTATCTACAAAAAAATCAGATGATCCCTGAATATGAATTCAACATGTTTAATAACACGTTAAGCCTTTTCCTCCCATAGAAAACCATCATAAGGCTTAACGTGTTATTAAACGACTTGCATTCATATTCAGGGATCAAAAGGTTTTTTTTTTTTATACATCGTATACTACTTTATTAGTATAATGTTTAGTGAGTTTGGTTTTTAAAAATCACTGTCTTTGTACATTAAGCGTTTTCTTATAACGGTTTTCTATGGGAGGAAAAGGCTTAACGTGTTATTAAACAAGTTGCATTCATATTCAGGGCTCATCTGTTTTTTTTTAGATAGTATACTTTATTAGTATGATTTTTAGTGAGTTTGGTCTGTTAATATCACTGTCTTAGTATATTAAGCCATGTTAAGCGTTAGAGTGTCCCCTGTCATCCAGCGCAGCTGCCCCCTCAAGCATCAGATCGCGCAGCAACATCAAAAAGAACAGCTGAGACCGGTACCGGCCGACAGTTAAGAGTAGCTGAAGCCTTTGCGAAATCTGTAAAATACAGCTGTGAAAGTAACAGGCATACCTGCTGAAGTCACGGACAACCTCCGCGTCAGTGCCCATACCCAAGAGAGCGTGAGCAGATAACGAGCTCACACACGCTATCTGCTTGAGTAGTGCATCGACTCCAGCGCGAATCCACTGTCCTGTTGGGCCAGTGCCGCGATAATCAGTCTAGATTTCCGCTGTTGTCCAAAGTCGCGCACAAATACGTTTAATACATGTTAGAACTCTTTGATTTCGTAAAAAAAAAATGTATTGGAAAACGCATGTTCTTGTTGCTGTTTGGCATTTAACAAACAAAAATGTTTTAAAACGTGTCTCTGTCAGTTAAAAAAGCAACAATATATGCTACATAACTCAACGATAGAGCTTTGTATGCAGCAAAATCAGGATAAATTATGTAAAAAAAAAAAAAAAAAAAAAAAACGGCGGTAATACCGCATATCGCGCTATTGAGCCACCTATAATAACCGCAGGGGAAATTTCTTAACCGCGACAGCCCTACTGGTGAGACACCTCACTTAATGCTATCAGAGAACCGGGGTTACGCAAGTAACCTATTGTTCTCTTTCAAGCATACGTTTCGGTGTCTCACTATGGGATATCCTAACTCCCGTATTGCCAGATAGCCTGTCTCGAAGTCTCCTGCCAACCAAAGAACTATTACTGGGCTGATTAACACTTAAGATCCTATGCTCAAAACGGCATGTGCAAACGTTTGAGCTGTAACATCCAGTTTATAGAACCTCGCAAATGTGTGCGGTGAGGACCAACTCGCCGCATCACAAATATCTTGTAACGTAATTCCTTTGAAGAGGGCCCATGTCGTCGACATTCCTCTTGTTGAATGATAAAAAACTCCTCTCCATGTAAATGCGTAAAGCACGCACCGGACATAACGTATTCAGCCTTTGCTGTTCTGCTGAAGCAAAAGGCGGTGGGTTAAAGGCTCTTAACTTGAGAGGAACAATAGAATTGACCACTTTGGGCATAAAAGCAGGATTAGGTTTCAAAAACACCCCTGCGTCCCCTGGCATAAACTGCGTACACGCTGAATTCACAGAAAGTGCATGAATTTCACTTACGCGCTTCGCTGAAGCCAAAGCTAACAGCAGTGCCGTCTTAAACGACAATAATTTCAGGTCAGCTTTGTCCAGTGGCTCAAATGGAGTCACTGAAAGCGCATCAAGCACCAGAACCAGTTCCCATGATGGAGAGATCGGTTTTGAGACTGGCAAAGCGCGTCGCGCACCCTTCATAAACCGGCACACCAACGGGTGCTGCCCCACAGTTTTGTTGTCAAAACCTACATGACAGGCAGATATAGCGACCAGAAACACCTTTATTGTCGAGAATGCTTTACCCTGATCTATCATATCCTGCAGAAATGATAGAATCACTGCCACTGAACACTGAAAGGGAATTACGTGTCTAGCCGCGCACCAATGCTCAAACACGCCCCATTTACATTCATAGAGTGAACGAGTGGACAGGGCCCTAGAATTCTGTATAGTTCTAATAACACTGTCTGGCAGACCAGCCGCATTCATATTTAACCACTCACTGGCCAGGCCCACAGTGCCAGG
This sequence comes from Carassius carassius, assembly GCF_963082965.1. Classification (NCBI taxonomy): domain Eukaryota; kingdom Metazoa; phylum Chordata; class Actinopteri; order Cypriniformes; family Cyprinidae; genus Carassius; species Carassius carassius. The sequence goes on along the minus strand of NC_081758.1, from coordinate 23,058,063 downwards.
TGCTCTGGATGAGGACGAAATATCTCCCCCTCCGCCTGTGACAGCAGATCCCTGCGCAGTGGCAGGGACCATGGCTCTGTGTACAGCATATGTATGATCTCCGCCAGCCAAAATTTCCCTGGCCACTGCGGAGCTACCAGTATCATTTTTAGGCCCTCCTCCCTCACTCTGTGAAGGGCTGGAGGTATCAACGCAATCGGTGGGAACGCGTATAGGAGAACACGAGGCCACTCGTGCGCCAGTGCGTCTATTCCCAGAGGCGCGCTCTAATCCTTCAGAGCGAAGAACAGAGGGCATTGAGCATTGTTCTGCGACGTGAACAGATCCACTGTCACTCTGCCAAATTTGACCAATCACTTCCGTGTTTAGCTTCCACTCTCCATAAAGGGGATTTCCCCTGGACAGCAGATCTGCACCCCGGTTCATGATGCCTTGTACGTGTGTCGCTCTCAGGGATAAAAGACTGGCACTGCTCCACAAAATCCGTTTGTGTGCCAACATGTGTGAAGGGAGTGATCTGAGACCTCCCTGTCTATGTATGCCACAACAGTAGTGTTGTCTGTTCTCATGAGAACATGATGTACTTTCAGAAAAGGAAGAAAATGCTTCAACGTTAGAAAGACGGCCAGCATTTCCAAGTAGTTTATGTGACAGTGGCTCAGATGGAGAACCCATCTCCTGTTCACTGCCCTGCCCTCGTGAATGCCCCCCCAGCTGGACAATGATGCGTCCGTCATTATGACCTTCCTGGTCTGGACAACGCCCATCGGCACCCCTTGTACCAGAAAGCACGGGCGCCTCCAGTGACTCAGTGCCAAGACTGCCGCTGACGTCACTCTCACTCTCCTCCGGGATGACTCTTAGAGCTGAGGCCATCAGACCTAATAGTCGGAGACATGTGCAAAAAAGAAACATTGTTCCCTTTCTGAAATTCGGCCAGGCATTTCGTAAAATGTATTACTATCTCCTCTGAGTCCAGTAACAACCCCAGATACATTATTGACTGCCTGGGAACTAAAACACTCTTTCTGGTGTTTAATTTTAGTCCCAGTTTTTGTAGATGTTCTAGGAGCATGGCTGTGTGATCTCTCGCTTTGTGCTCTGATTGAGCTGTCACTAGCCAGTCGTCTATGTAAGTAGCGAAACAAATGCCTTTCTCCTTGAGTGGAGCAAGGGCCGCTTCTGTACATTTCACAAATACCCTCGGACTGAGAGATAAGCCAAAGGGAAGGACTAGATACTTGTATGCCACGCCGAGGAATGCCAACCTCAGAAATTTCCTGTGGGGTGGATATATTTTTATGTGAAAATATGCATCCTTCAGGTCGATTGACGTAAACCAATCGGCTGGGCGCACCAGTTTCAGAAGTGTAGAATGAGTGAGCATTCTGAACTTGTACTTTCTTAGGTATTTGTTCAGTGCACGAAGATCTAATATGGGGTGGAGAGCTCGATTCCCTTTTTTTGGGACTAGGAAATATCTCGAGTAAAACCCACTGTGACTTTCGTCGGGTGGAACCACTCGTATTGCCTTTTTGTTCAACAGGGAAGTAATTTCGTCCTGAAGAACATGCATCAATGCTCCCCGCACCTGGGAATAAATTATTCCTTTGAACTGGGGGGAGAAGTGGCAAACTGCAGTCTGTAACCGTACTGTACTGTTCCCAGCACCCAACGGGACTGTGTGCACTCTCGCCAATAGTTTATTTGCAGCATTCTGGCGCCATCGTGTGGCTGAGTCGAAAACGAGTTTGTGGTCTGAACTGCGCATGTGTGGACACTTAGCGCTTGGACAGAGTTTACGTGGTTCACCACCTTCAGCGGAGCGATGACTCCACGAGGTGGTGTTACGTTATGTTCTGATAAAGTGTTTTGCAACATTTGTGGGGGAAACAGTGAAAACTTTATTGAACTCTGAGCATGTAAAGTGCTTGTGACTAGTGGGTGGGTGTACACCACCGCACCGTCTCTCGTTCTCTTCACTGCTCTGCATCCCTTGGACCAGCTCGGCTCTGGTTTCGCCACAGAACCGGCCTGAGAGAGCGACTGCTTTGTAAGCGCGCTCCGTCATGCTTGACTGGAAGCGGTCCACTTTTGATGGCAATGTTGGATTCGCATCCGACGTATGCTTTGGATGCAGGTGCGCTGCGACTAAAGGCTCCATGGTGGGCATGCGAAGAAGGCTTTCCTTCTCCATACCCTCCATGTCGAGCGCAGACCCCCCCCTTGCACGGGCATTTTACTAGTAAACGGGTTGTCTTTCCAGGTGACAGAAACCTCTTCCAGAAGCTCTGGAAATATTGGAAGGAGTTGTCTCGCTGCCCGTTTAGTTCTCGGCAGCCTTTTCCCATCCATAGCGTGACTTTGCAGTCTCGGCTACTACAGTCGGCCACGGAATGTTGAGTTTCTCCGCAGCGCGTTTGCACACGTCCTGCAGATCCACACTAAGAAGCAGAGAGGATGGTGCCCTGCCCGCCCCCTCCGTGGATCCCACGATTTGCCGATTGCTCCTCTTCCTCAAATTCATATGCGTCTTCCTCGTTCGTGCTGAGGACACCGGCCAGAGGGGCGCATACATCCAGTTGTTTGCATGAGATCTTGTTCCCGCATGAGCAAAGCTGCGAATCTCCCTCGCTAGCTACGGTAGTCTGCATTGCTGCAGCTATAGTCGCGGTACTGAATGACCCTGACAATGAGCTGGAATGCCGATTGAGGGGTAGGCGAAAGCGGCGTGGTGGCCAACAGATCGTCTATACGCACAGTACCAGAATAATTAGCCAGCAACCAGCGTTGAGACTAGTTGATAGCTAACAGAGTTGGGTAGGCTTCTGGTGTGAAGCGAGAAGAGGTTTTTGAATGTCGTAATGACGTTGCGTCGCTCCTTTTATACTGAGAGGAGGGAGCTCTCAGTAGGGAAGCAGGGCTTCGTTTAACAGAGCGGCCATATTGAGCCTTGCATTTTTCTCCATTCAAAACTATACTAGTGACATGTCTTGTATATTCTATTCTACTCCCTGACGCAACGTCATGTCTGCCAGCCAATTGGGGCTGGCGTAATGGAATTGGGCTTCTGAGGAATATGCGGAAGGGGCGTATCCCATAGTGAGACACCGAAACGTATGCTTGAAAGAGAACAAAGCAAGTAGGACTTGGCAAAAAAATAGATTTTTCGATTAATAGGGAAGTCGTGGCCTAATGGTTAGAGAGTCGGACTCCCAATCGAAAGGTTGTGAGTTCGAGTCCCGGGCTGGCAGGAATTGTGGGTGGGGGTAGTGCATGTACAGTTCTCTCTCCACCTTCAATACCACGACTTAGGTGCCCTTGAGCAAGGCATCGAACCCCCAACTGCTCCCCGGGCGCCGCAGCATAAATGGCTGCCCACTGCTCCGGGTGTGTGCTCACAGTGTGTGTGTGTGTGTTCACTGCTCTGTGTGTGTGCACTTTGGATGGGTTAAATGCAGAGCACAAATTCTGAGTATGGGTCACCATACTTGGCTGAATGTCACTTCACTTTTTTTCACTTAATAGTTTTTTAAATGACGTCGATTCGATATTGTTTCTCAAAAGCCATGAATCAATCTTTTCCGTCATTTATTTCAGCAAACATTTAAAATAAGATCTGATTAATGCAAATCTTTTCATTAGTCTTCTCCACCAGATGTCACCTATTAGCCCCGCCCGGCCCATTTAAAGCACTCGCTCGCACTGGTCCGAGTGGATAAGCACTATTCAGTGCTTATAATGGCGGAGATACTGCTGACAAGAAAACAAAGCAATATGCACAATTTGCAGTGCTCAGGTAAAATTATATAGTAATACTAAAAAAACCTGCGGAAGCATTTGATATCACGCGTATATAAGGCACCTTAATTTCCGCAATGAATGGTGGATGGTGCAACGCACTGTTGTTTACACAAGCAAGGACGACACTCGTGGTGTTTTCAGCCTCTGTCGTCTCACTATGATGATATGAATGGGTCTAGTCGATTAAATAGTACAGCTCCTACAAGTCGACACTTAAAACAATAGTCGATTATATTACAGAAAAAAAATTGCCATAATTTTTTTTTTTTGCCAGTAAATTACCATTGTTACATTTTAAAACATTTTAAATCAGTTCCAATAAAATATTTGAAAAATATTTCATTTATTTTTTAAAGTGTACCTGGGCAAAATCTGGATTTTTACCTCAGACCTCGCATGAGTTTTCTTCATGTCAGTCCAGTCTACTGGAGCAATGCGTAATTATATCCAATACAGGCATGAACGCGTTAGCTTAGAGACTATCGAAAGCCAGCTAATTTCAATCACGTCATTTACTGCGATCCCGTCCGTGCCGTCTATTCCTCTAATGAAGACCCACTTCGGTGGTGCAGTATGTCCAGGTGCTTTCTGAAATTCTGTTGGCTTGCTTTTCGTTATCTCTGTGTGCCTGCGTCTTCAGTTCCTGCAGAGCATGATTTTTTTAAAGTGCAGGAATTGTTAATCACCTCAGGTCCTGTCTGTCTTTTTGTTTGTTTTGTTTTTGGATGATAGCCAACACGATGAAGTATGTTTTTAAAAGCCGTTTTAATGCTATTCCTTGATGAAATTTCATTGAACATGCATAGTCCTTTCAGTTTTGTGGTTCAATCCGATCGAGTGTTTACATGCACTCTCAGCGTATTAGAAGAGGAATAAAACCACCCCCTTATATCTGATCGATATTTAATTCTGATCAAGTTCAGTTAGATCGATTAAGGTGTTTACATGAAAGTCTTTCAGTCTGATTGCACCATCAATCCAATTACAAACGGATTATTTGGTTGCGTAAACATAGCCACAGAGCTCTAGTTCACTGACAATCTGTACAAAATTCCTTTTAAAATCACTTGAAAATTGCATTAGATTTTTTGCACAACCCTAGCCGACTCTGAATGCGTCTCTTACAGACTGGCAAAAATGTCCATATTTGTGATGTATCTGAATGCTAAACTATTATGTTTATTTAATAAATACTATATATATATATATATATATATATATATATATAATGCTATAGCAACTGGGACTTCTAAAGACAGCTGCAATGACACTATTATCGATTAGCAATTGGCTCTTTTACTCAGAAGCGGGGCTTCGTTTAACAGAGCACCCATATTGAGCCTTGCATTTTTCTCCATTCAAAACTATACTAGTGACATGTCTTGTATATTCTATTGTCTTTAACATCACTAGAGTGACGTCTACCATTTTAAAGATTAAGTTGATGTTTTGATTAAAAAAAAAAATGAAAAGGTAAAAAAAAATAAACGCATACAGGGATAAATATTTTATAAAAAAAATCAATAAAATGCATCTGAAGTCTTTAAGTAACAAAAGCAATTGTTTGGGGGGATTTCTCTTTAACACTGTTTTTCTCCACCTCTTCAAGGTCCCGATTAGTTGGTCTCCATATGAATACTTTTTCAATTCAGGGCGACTAAACAAGCATGAGTTTGTTACGCAACAAGGGCAGCATTGTGGGTCCTCCTTTGTGTCAGGGCTGAGGGCCGCTCCGTGACTCGGCATGCTGTTAATGAGAAAAGACTTGCCAGCCCAGTCATACGTTGCCAGGATTCCTTCACCCTGGAACTGATGGGAGAAGTGTTGTGGAGGCATGGCGTCCTTCTTCGCTGCATGTTGTTTCAGAGGTCGTCGCCACTGTGTAGGCAGTCAGTACTCACATTCATTGAGTTCTGATAAAGCACAGAAGCTTAAGCCAGGTGGCTAGATCTGAAAATGTTGGGCTTTATTTTATAAAGTGCCTTTAAAAGTAGCTTTTCAAAGCACTGATATATATCAATATATGTACAATATAATCAATAAAATAAAAAAACAATACAAAATCAACAAGCATTTGCAAGTAAAAAAAAAAAAAAGGTCTTAAGTAGAACTTTAAAAACATCATAATTCTGAACTTCCCTAAGTTCAAGAGGCAGAGAATTCCAAAGGACAGGAGCATAGAAAGAGAAAGCCTCATCACCCATAGATCTTAGACATGTTTGAGGAACAACCAGTTGGAGCTTTGTAAAAATCGACGTGTTTCAGAAAGGAGGGGCATCAAGGAGAAACAGTAATGTACAGTATGTGGAAAAGGTTTTTTTTTTTTTTTTTTTTTTTTACCTTAAACCACATAAATGCATTGCATTACTCCATATACACAAAATAATGTTTTTTAGCAATGTCATATGGCCCTTTTAATCATTCCATTTATTGTGTTTTTTCCCTTTTATCTTAATTCCTGGTGTATGGCTTCAGAGGAGTTACAATTTTAGCACACAAGTTGTGTGAATTACTTTTATGGAAGTTTTAAGATGCTTTTTTTCTTAATTTTTGGAGTTTGACACTGTTATCTTTTGTGTTCCACAAAATAAAACCGGTCACATGCGTGTGGAACAATACTGAGAAAATGTCAGAATTTCATTTTTAGGTGAACAAACCTTGTTAGGTTGTCTTTCTCCTAAGGCTAACTTTGTACACAGGCGACTGCCAACAGTGAGCCAATCCCTAACTTGGCTTAAGACGGCCTCTTTTCCATCATACTTTCCTCCTGAAAATGCATTTCATGTATTGAGCCATGCTGGAAGGACATTTTGAACTGTCTGTCTCGTTAAAAATGAACAAGAGTAACAGAGGGTCACACAGAAGATCCCTGAACTCATCTCGGGTTGATATAAAGTTCAGCCTCTTCTGTCCTTTAAATTCTGTCAACTCATTCAGCCAGGAGCACTTCCAGTTTTAGATGAGAGAAAAAGAAAACTAAAGCAGGATAGGAACTCCATTACAAAAGGTGACTTCCATGTTCTTCAAAAATGAGACGTGGGCAGTAGTAATGGGTTTTAAATTGTTCATTTCCGACTCTCATTTATGGTGCACAGTGCTACCCACAACTCGTTCTGTTGAAATGGCAATGCAGTTGCTGCCAGTGACATCAGCCATTTTGCTTTTCATCACCATCTCTCCAAATCCCCACCCTTTAAAGACTTTTCAATAAACCCAAACATAAAACATGTTCATATTTTTGTTTTATATATTTATAAAAAAAGAAATAAAATTGAGAGTAATAAAGCAATTAAGTGTTATTTTTGTTTACCTTACTTTTTTATTACACATTTTAATTTAATGTATTGTAGAACCCTCCTGAAATTTCTCTTTCAATTAACTTTGTTGGGGAAACTTAAAATGTGTTTTTATTTGTGTGTACAACTGTCTTTTGTCAAGTGGATGTTTTCAGTGACGCAGTTCTCAGTGTCAATTGCTTGATGTTTATCACTGGGCAAATGTATGGCGTCTGAACTAACCATCTGTATTTGTGTGTTTGTGTGTCCAGGAGGTTTCTCCATGGTGTTTCTGGCCCGCACACACAGTGGAGTAAGATGTGCCCTGAAAAGAATGTATGTGAACAATGTCCACGATTTGAACATCTTTAAGCGGGAGATCACAATCATGGTGAGTCAAGCTGGGGTGTGTTGTTAGGGTGAGTACACCAGTACATCACGTTTCCAAAAGCTTTTTTTTATGTCCCCCTAGAAAGAGTTGTCGGGCCATAAGAACATTGTGCGGTATCTGGACTCAAGCACCAATGCAGTCGGAGACAGTGTATGGGAGGTTCTGATTCTGATGGAGTATTGCAAGGGTAAAACAGCTTCGAGTTAAACTATGTTCTAAACATTTTGAGCCCTAAACATTATCTCTGTTTTTTAACATTTTTAATCTGATTTCCACACAACTTTGTAGAGACAGCTGTTTTAAAGGACTGTTAACAGAACAAAACATCCTGAATTTACAGTATTTCTGATTAAGAGCCAGTACTTGGTTTGAAGATTTGGTTTTTGAGGCGTTGAAATTTATCTGGTTTCTGCAGCCAACTGAAACTGTTGCTATCGTTCTAAAAACTAAAACGATCAAATTTTGTTTTTGTTATTTTTATGTAAGCTTTATTGCTGATTTAAAATATGAATACATTTGTGAAGCTTATTTAAAATATTAATAAATACTGTACTAGTATATAAATAAACCTAAAATAACATTGAACAGTTCAACTGGATTATTTTAAGACCTTGGTTTGCCCGCCAATCTCCTGATATACCTAATCTGATCCTGCTTTGTTTGTTGACTGAATGAATGTGTTTCCATCTAGCTGGTCAGGTGGTGAAGCAGATGAATCAGCGGCTGCATATAGGATTCACAGAAGCGGAGGTGCTCAACATATTCTGTGACGCATGTGAAGCTGTTGCCAGACTCCACCAGTGTAAAACTCCAATCATTCACAGAGACCTAAAGGTACAGTAAAGAAAATGCTTTATATTTATAAGCAATATCATGTAAATGCAGTTATTTTAAATGGTTCACTGAAGGTGTGAAGTTGTAGGAAGAAGTACAGACACGTCTGTGTGATTTTATACATTTTGGAGAGCAAGTATAAGGCACTCTGGCTAATCGCTCGTTTTCTTTTGTCTGACTGAATTAGCCTAGCTAAAAGGGTAAATTGAGGACACTCCTTGTCAGTTTAGGGAACCATGTGCTGAGCATTCCAGTTCAACACACTAATACTAGACATGATCTCTCAAACCAATTACTCTGTTCACAAACATTATTAATGGCAAGCATTAGCGCAACACAGGCAAAGACAGGCATGCAATGCAGTGTCTGTGAAAAACAGCAGTGCTTGAAAGAACCAAAGTCGCCCATTTGGCAGAAAAGTGTGGGAACAGGCCAGTGGTGCCATTCAAACAAACACTTTTTCCCACCAGTCAAAACCAGTCACAGTCTAATATAATTGGCAAATTATTGAACACTGAAGTGGAAGAAATTTGTTTACTCATTTGTCATAGTGGGATTTCCTCATGTTGTTGATTTTCTTATGACATAAGGTGATGAGGACCAGTGGTTGTCAAGAACAAAATAAATGATGTTAATGTACTGTAATAGTCAGTTCAGGTCTGCTGAAGACATACGATTTGTGTGGACAATTTTGTTTGTTTTTGTCAATATAATATTATTTTGCAGTAAAACTATGTTGACAAGTATAATGTGCAGGATCTCATTATTGTCGTCTTCACTTCAAGAAGCATGCATGTTCTGTAAATACTTGCTCAAGATATTCCAAATTGACTAGTTGTAACTGGTTTACTTCCTCTTTTTGTGTATTTGTGCATTAACCCATTTAATCCCATGGGTGACATTTGTGACATTTTAGTACTAAACGTACTAAAAGGAATTGACGTTTTTTACACATTGGCAATAAAGAATGCATACTGTCTTTAATGTAAAATATCAAGTTTGTGCCCTTTAAAAATGTCTGTGTATAATATAATAATTATAAGTTTATATAAAGTACTTCATTAAATTTCCTTCTTCCTCTCCTGCCTCTGTCACTTGACCTATTAAAAATTATAGTGCTTCTACTTGTTAACAAAGATCACCAACAAGTGTGTGTGTGTGTGTGTGTGTGTGTGTGTGTGCTGACAGGTAGAAAACATTCTCCTAAATGACCAGGGAAACTACGTCTTGTGTGACTTTGGAAGTGCCACACATAAAGTTCTGCTTCCACATAAAGATGGAATAGCAGCGGTGGAGGACGAGATCAAGAAGTAAGAATTTCTACAGAACAGTGTGGAGTTCTGTAATACAGTGGGGAATTTAAAAAAAACTTTGTGCGTGTTACCGGAAAATGTCAAGCACTGTTACTACTTACTATTACATCTCTCTGGATTACTTAATACATTTAATATACTTTCAAAAGTAATTAATTCCTGTGGCAAAGTTTAATTTCCGGCAGCCATTATTCTTCAGTGTCACATGATCCTTAAGAAATCATTCTAATATGGTGATTTGTTGCTCAGGAAACATTTCTTATCAATGTTGAAATAGTACTGCTTAATATTTTCATGAAAACTGTGATAATTTCTAGATTCTTTAATATATACAATGTTTAAAAGAACATTATTTAGATAAAAAAACAAAACAATTTTGTAACATTGGAAATGTCTTTACTGTTACTTTTAATCAATTTAATGTGTCCTGGTCCAGATTTGATTGTGTGTGTGTGTGTGTGTGTGTGTGTGTGTGTGTGTGTGTGTGTGTGTGTGCGCGCGCGTGTCTGTTTGTGTGTGCGTGTGTGTGTGTGTGTGTGTGTGTGTGTTTTGATAGAATGCAATGTATTGTAGTTCTAGAGAGTGTCTCACTTTTTTTACAGAAAATGGGTGTTTTTTTTACACAAAATTACAGAAAATGGGTGTTGCCCCAGAGCAGTGGGTGGATTTTCAGTTTTGCGAAGCTCATTGTTGCATCAGATTTACAATTTGTGCATGTAATTTTGAAGAATTTACTAAATGTTTTAAGATCGTCTAGATGTTGTAATTTCTTATTACTAGTTCTGGTGTCAGAAAGTTAAGTCTTTTAAACCTTGGATTATTTTCATTCTTCTCTGCTAGGTACACAACTCTGTCATACCGTGCCCCAGAGATGATCAACTTGTACCAAGGGAAAGCCATCACCACAAAGGCTGACATCTGGGTATGCACTGAATACAAACACACGCGCAGTCGCACACACAGACACACAGACGCACATTCTCCCCTGTCTCTCTTTTCCTCATCTCCACCCACTCATTATCTTCTATGTCCCTCTTTCTCTCTCTCTCATCATTCTCCAGAACATTACACAAGCTGGAGAGCTGGTTTGGTCAGACTGACACAGCAGACACCGATGCCAAACCGGTTTGCTGCATAAATAAGGGCTCTTAGGAGTGTGCTTTACAGCCATCCTTGAAATCCTGGCTTTGTTTCAAAGTTGGTCCCTTTGTTGATGTTTTGCTTTGTCATGAAAAATCGAGGCATGCATCAGGGTGCGGTGGTGTAGAATCGATTTAGATTTTTGTTTTTTAAGTTATACTTTAACAAGATGCAATCAGTCACATTTCAGACATGTTTACTAGAGCTGGGGAGCAGTGTTATGAGCATGTGGACCTGATGGAAAGTATTAAAGAAAAGGACTTCCTGATTTCTGTCAGTGATGTAAAGACAGAAATGAGGGCCTCGTGAAGGCAAACTTCCTCTTTAACTTTAACAAGCTTTGAAAGGTATCTTGGCCTCATTTCACAGCTCCTTCTTCCAAACTAATAAAGGCAGAAAAGAAACGGTCCACCCACAGTTCCATGATAGTCCTTCAATGGAAAGGTCTCATTGTGATAAATTTCACCAGTACAAATGGTTGAAGTTCTTGGTCAACATGTCAGAACTTGCTTGGGTAGGACGATGAAATGTATGGCAGTACTTCCTGCCCATTTGCTGCATCTGAAAATAGAAGGAATTCTCAGAATTCATCTTATACAACATAGAGCAGTTGTCAGCCTTTATAAGTGTTGTCACGGTCGGTGCAGTATTTGCTTATTAGAGCAATGAAACCTGATGTGTTGAATGTTTTTGTGTGGAATTACAGTTTCTTGTTTTCTCTCTCTTTCCCAGGCACTTGGATGCTTGTTGTACAAGCTGTGTTTCTTCACACTTCCATTTGGGGAGAGTCAAGTTGCCATATGTGACGGAACCTTTGCTGTTCCGGACGGTTCGAAATTCTCCTCCAAGTTGCACAGTTTAATCAGTAAGCAGCTTTTAAATATTTCCAAGAGGTTTGGAATTATTTTGTGGAAGATTGTGTAATATGAGTGTGTAGACGGGCTGTGGTGGAGTTTTGATGTTAAGTTTGACAATAGCTCCACCCTGTGGTTGTATAGAGGTACTGCACAAATGTCATGTATTTAAAGTGATTTGTTCAATGGTTTTCAATTGATAGGAATGACTTTTTTTATTATTATTTGCATTTTTTTGGTGAGCTTCTCCTAAAAGCAAACTCAGGTTGAACATAAGCACCCTTAAGTCATCTGAGAACGGTTTCTTTTTCTTTGTCCCAGGATACATGTTGGAGCCTGATCAAGAAAAGAGGCCTGACATCTATCAAGTTTCTTACTTTGCCTTTCGGTTAACTGGAAAGGAGTGTCCAGTGCCAAATCTCTTTGTAAGTTACTCATGCAATTTAATTGAATTTAAACTTTCATATGATTTAAGAATTATGAACAATTAACGAGTGTTTGATTTTTGCCACGCAGAGCTCTCCCCTTCCCACCTCACTGCCAGAGCCCCTTACTGCTAGTGATATTGCTGCTAAAAAGAGCCTGACAAAAGCCAGGTAACATTTTAGAGCTTTGTGTGTGACTTTCATGCTGTTTGAATCCAACTAACCATTTAAGTAGCCTGTTTTCACCTTATTTCTTTTATCATTAGAATAACAGATTCAGTTGGACCAACCGAAACATCAATCGCACCCAGACAAAGACCCAAAGCTGCAAATAGTAATGTTTTACCTTTGCCCAGCTCTGTAACTCCTGTGAAAATGACTGTATCCTCAGGTACAGTTAGCAACGGTCAGAAAGGTGAGCAATATGATCCACATTTTGGATGTTTTTTTTTTCATTTAGAGACAGTAGCTTTGACTGTATATGTGTGCTTATCTTAGCTTCTGGAAACGTGCAGCAGTCAGCTGCACAGATGCCAAGCAGCAGTCAACAGAACAGAGTGTTACAGCAGCTGCAGCCTGGAGACCTTCGACTGCAACAGCTACATCATCAACAACAACAACAGCAGCAGCACAATATACACCATCAACAGCAAGTCACTGCACAGCAGCTACAGTACATGCAACAGGTAATAAGAGGCTCAGGAAGTCAAGACCAGTGTGAAGCAGCTTCCGGGTCTTTTGGACCTTAAATTTAATTAAAAAAAAAAAATGCAGGTCTTTTAAAAATTACTGTATTTAGGCACAAGTGCATTTTCAAGGATTTATATATGCAGCAAATATATATAGTGTATTTGTATATCTTCAGCAAGTGATAAACATTAATCTTATCATATAAATTGTTATATTTTTATTGTTTTGTTTTTAAGGAAAGACTTACTAATTTGAGAATATTAATTTGTCGGTATTACATTTAGAAATGAATATATGTCATTGTCAACTATAATGTAAATTTGTAAATCCGCAATTATCCATGGTATAAACTATCCTGTTACTACTCGGCAGAAACTGGCATAATTAACTGTGTTACTAAAACATTAAGAAGCATAAATGTAACCCCCACGTTCATCACAACAGTTTGTCCACTGACATCTCTCTCTCGTTTCATAGTATCATCAGGCCATGCAGCAGAGCCTTCAGATGCAGCAACAGCATATGCTTCAGCAGCAGATGATGATGCAGCAGCAGCCCATATATCAATCTCAGCAGCAACAGCAGGCCCACTACACTGCCTTGGTGAGACACCTCATACACCTGGGACATTAATGGCAGGGCCATTTGTTTACTATTTAAAGAGGAGTTTTTCAAGATTTTAAATAGATGTAGTTCCAATGTAGGAGAGATTTATAAATGAATGCTGTGAAGGAATGTGAAATGCATTCAGGAGGATGGTGCTGCTTTAAATGTGTATGTCAGTAGGTTATGTTGTATATTGTATTTAATAAATAATTTTAAAGTCTGAAATGAGATGTCTTTGCCTTAAATATTCATTTAGCCCTCCTAACTAAGGCAGTCTTCTGTGCCAACTGTTTTTCCATCCAAGTGAATGTCGCCCAGTCGTATCCGTTAATTCCTTTGAATTATATTTACGTTAAAACAGGAAATGTTGCTAACTGACTTTTGCTAAATACATAATGTTAAGGCGTAGCAATTTTTAGCTCATTTTCCACCGAATGATTACCATCTGTTTAATTTCAGATGCAATCTGCTCCATGCAAAACCATCAGGGGATTGAATGGGGTGGTGAAATCGACCGATTTTCTGTGTTAAATCATAGCATATGAAGCAATTACACTGTAGGGAAATTCGAAGGCCTCTGTGGCGCTCTTTCTGTCTGTGTGTCTCTTTCATTTTGTCTAGAAAAAATCACTCTTTTCTCTGTGTTTAGCAAAAGTTAAGTAAGGGATGATGCACAGCCATCTATTTAGTGATTATCACAAAATACCCAGGATGACCAGGTCTTGTGTTTTGCTGAAGGGTTTTAATAATATGCAGTATTGGATATTATATCCTGCTTATTACACAGCTGCTCGCCAAATAATAAATAGTAATGGACATAGAAGTGAAATTGTTTTGAGTTAGTGGCAGTTTATTGTAAATCCATTGAGTCATATAACACATCAAGCATTTAGCCTAGCAAAACAATGGATGCTACTGTATGATACAAGAGACATGAAAGTAGCACCATTATCTTGTCAAAGAGTGCTGATCTGAAGATTGGGGAGCATTCGCACACCACAGCAGGCACTGTTTAAACCTGCTTCGAGAAATAGGGTCACAGTTTACTAAATGGAGTTTATTTGTTGTCTCCTTACAGATGCATCAGTACCAGCAGGCCTTTGTTCAGCAGCAGCAGCAGCAGCAATGTGCTCCAGTCCAACAGGTGACCTATATCTCCCCTCTGGACTTCCAGACCCCACTGGGCTCCTATAACCCTGCCGGACCTTCTCCAGTAGAGATCCCCTTTGCTAACATCAGGCAAGCGTCTTGGACATTATTACTGATGTACATCTCTATAGTCAATTTGTCACACTGAGTGAAAATGTACTGCTGTCATTAAATTTCACAGTACAACGTACACTACTATTGAAATATTTGGGGTTGTTAAAAAAATTTGTTGAATTTTTTTTAATGGTTCATTTAATGGGTTATTCTCACCCACGATGCATTAGTTTGAACAATAAAGTAATTATATTTGCTTTGCAATGATTTGTATCGTGAAAAGCACTATAGAAATAAACTTGAATTGAAAACTTGGATTGAATATTGTGAAATATTATTATAATAATAAATATTATTTTATTATTTACTTTAGCCATTACCTCAGTCTTTAGCGTCATATGATCCTTCACAAATGTTATCATCATCATCATCAATGTTGGAAACAGTTGTGGTTAATGTTTTTGTAGAAACCATTGATTCTGAAAAAGAACAGCATTTATTTGAAACAGAATTCGTAGTATCGTTTGTCATTTTTGATAAATTTAATGTGTTCTAGCGGAATAAAAGTTCTTATTTCTATAAATTTTTGAGTAGTTTGAATAGCACTGTTACACACACACAGAAACGTTGTCAACAAAAGTGAAAACCGCTGTGTATATATTGACTCATTAACGTGTAGCTCTTAAAGTGTCTGACATTTTTCTTTTTTCTGTTGTTGTAGAAACCCAGTGTCCACCGTGGGTGTTATGAGCCCTCCTCCCCAGACTGTCAATAACCCTCTTGATATGTCTGGTTGGAACCCATTTGGAGAAGACAATTTCTCCAAGCTCACAGAAGAGGAGCTTCTCGATCGAGAGTTCGACCTCCTAAGAGCAAGCAAGTGTCTCTGTTTTTGAGTCCGTTTTAGAATTGCATCCACACGTCCATCCTCTTCTAGTATTCTATTCTACACCCTCTCCAGCAGAGGGCATACACATCTTGCTTTATTCCTGCACTAACGTTTTAGTTCCCCTGTTCCCCACAGAAAAGCCAGTAGAGCGATCTCTCGGCATGGAGGCCAGCAGCATAGACAGACAGCAGCCGGTGTTGCAGCCCTCACTTCCTGAGGATCCATTTGGCTCTGTGCCGTTCCTGGCCAACGCAGGCAAGTTCTAGCAGCCGGCTCTCAAAGGACCCTCGCAAAAGTTCCCTGTTTACCATCCTCCTCTCTCCTCATATCTGTGCTCCCCTATTCCTGCTCTTCCCGAACCCTTTCCGTCTCTCTGCTCATTGGATGTGGCCCCTCTACACCACATATCAGTCACATCTGGAGTCAGGAGACAAACAAAATCAGTGTTACCGTTTATTCCTTTAACCACTTTAAATGCATTTTTTAGACGCTTACAATCTTGACATTGTTTAAACAAACCCTGTATTAGTCTTAACGAACTTTTTTGTTTTTATTTCTCACTGTTCATTAGGTATAGACGAAGATTATGATTCGATGAAATGTGATTAAATACTATATCTCTGGTATGTACAAATAATTAAATATTATATATAGCCAGCCCCCCACTCCCCCAAACAGCCTGGAAATAAGAAACCGTAAAATGCAAGCATAGAAATAGGGAGAATTTGCAGATTTATAAATTAATACATATGTATCATTTGGAACTATAAGCGATAAGAAATATAAACTTGCATATGTTGTTTTTAGTGTTATTCTAGGGATTTCTACTTATCAAACCACAGCATTATATCAACTCCATGCTTGTTGCTGGTGTCTTTATTTTTTTCCTTACTGTTATTATTTGTTGCTTCAACTATTGTTTGTCTTTGCACTGGCTATATTATTATTGTAAATGATGCTATGTTCTTTTCACATTTTTGCATTTTTAAACAACATTTTAATCAGATAGTTTGAGGTAACTCTTATATAGTGGTGCCGTTTCAATGCATTATGTAAAAGTGAATTTTACTCTACTTTAGATTTTTTTTCCTCGGGACTAACATTTTTAACGTTATATTAAGCAGAACAGAAAACCTGTTTTTCCTTTAGTTAGGAAAAGAAAAGTTTAAGGGAATTTTCATTCTTTTTTCTATTATTTTGGCATAAAAAATTTTCGTCAAAGGCATCAGGTTGGCATGATAGAATAGATTTTCAGATTCTTGAACAACCTATTCTTTTCTTTAGATCAGTTATTAGTCATGTTTTGTGCTTGATAGCAAATTGTTTGACAGAAAAAGTGAGTGCCAGAAGATCTCAGGTACAATTTCCATAGACCTTAAACCATAGAAAATTTCCAGTGATCCTCATATTCCCTTCGTTTACTTGTAAACATGGCAATATTTCATGGAGTTGAACACAAGTCTCTCTCCTCCTGTGTTAGAGTTGGCGTAAATTTCCTCATTGAGACCTCATTCCTCATTTTTTCCTTTCTGAAATTTACTGTGAAAATACTTTAAGTTGCCAATTTAGGGAACATTGGCAGATAAACTTGGAGTGAGGTTAGCAGAAACTGTTGCATCTACAGAAGCAAGTAAGAGCTGGCAGCCCCTTTTTTTTTCTTTCTTTTGCATCATTTGTTTTATTATTATGTAGCCTATGCTAGAACAATTTTCTGGTCAGACGTGATGTTTTCCATAGAAAACACTATGTCTAAGAATGTATGAGCCTTTTTACATGTTAACACTTGTGATCACACCACAGAGAGATCACATGATTTGTTGCGGTCTCATTCATAATGGCAGCATTGAGCCTTAATTAATGGCAAATGTCACATAGATTTATTGTCAGTGCATGCATTTACAGGTACTTGCTCAGTGCATTAAGTGATGGTTTACATAAGGGCTTGCCATAATGTTTACTTAACTTTTATTTTCCCAACGGTAAGTTGACCAAAATGTTAAGCGAATCTGTGTTCTGGATTCTTAATTGTATGTACTCATTCATCTCATCACCCACTCAAGTTACTTTGCTTTTTCTGGTAACATTTTGTGTTTTCTTTTTAAAGTTTAATGTTTTTGTTTACCATTCTGTATTAGATAAAGACAGCCAGTTTCAGAGACCTCTTGACTGAGTGGGATATTGGTGGACAGTTAAAACTGAAAGACTTGTGAACACATAACTTGTATTAAACTTTTGAGCCATATTATGAACTAATTGTGCAAGTCTAAGCAGAACAGTTGTTGAGAGACTAAATCTACTTGAGTATACATTGTAGTTAAAGGTTCCTTTTGTTTTTAGCCTTTCTTAGTTTTTTAATCGTTTTGTTAACGCTAATACTAAAATTGCACAGGTGACAGTTTTTCCTTCAACAGCTTTAATTTCAAGCAATCTGTTGCCCCAGAGATCATGGTAAAGGAGTCTTATGTAACACTGTTTATGTTGCATATGTTCCTATAGATGACAGGAGTTCATAGCTCCTCCATTCCTCAGTGACTTCTCATCTGTACATACATGCATACATACAACATCCGTTGCATAAGCTGTTAATGTTCTCCAATTGACAAACTGATGTAAATACTCATGTATCAAAATGTATAACTGAATGTTTCTTTATACAATGCTAATTATAAATAAAGCTTATTTTAAAGCGGTGTTATATTTGTTGATTTTTGTTATCTCATATCGGGAACGTTTGACTAATGCTTTGAGAATAAGAAGTCTGGTGTCTTTCTTCCACCTTTATGCCACGAGCAAGATGATCCTCCTTTCATATAATAGAATGGCTGTCTTTGTCTAAAAGTTTATTCTGAACGTATGAAATTGATCGGTTTCATTTTTATTTTGGAAAAGTAATGTTAAGACCATGTTCATACAAAAAAAAAGTGTGTGTGTGTATATATATATATATATATATATATATATATATATATATATATATATATATATATATATATATATATATATATACATACACACACACACACACACACACACGAGGATAAAGATGTTGCTACTCCCATCTCTTAAATGAAGTGGCTTAAACATGCCACCTTTGTCACTGAACTTTAAACATCCAGTCAGTAAGAAGTTTAATTTCAACTTAAATGCTAATGTTAATTCTACATTTAATGTAAATATGTGATTTAATATAAAATCTGTTCAGAATATGTTAAATACTCTCTTCGAGAGTAGTACAAGGTTTTTACTCTACATAATGAATCTCTTGCTTGTACTCTTTATATCTGATAATGTTGAATGGGATACTATTGGAGTACATCTTGATTTGATATAATTATTAGTATATGCTAAGTATATGATGATGTATAAGGACCAATTAGGTTTTGTGGTTGTATGCTTAATCATTTTGTTAAGCGTTGATAAAGTATGTAACTAGTTTTTGGAGGGGGAATTCAGATATTCTGTTTGCCTGGTAAAGTTGCATGTAGAACAGAGGCACTTGGACGTAATGAGGTAAGAGAGAACATGAACTATTGAAGCATATCGCAGCTGTGACTGTAAATCATTTGCATATATTGTGATGACAAAAAGACAATCATCCTAGCATCTGCTGAGCTGGGGAAGGGAGGTCTGGGTAATCCACTGGAAAGGTGTAGCTTTCAGAGCAATATGATATTTCCATTCGTGCAAAGCGGGAAGTGGTCTGGACATCCACATGCTATGGCTGTTTTTACTAGAGCCGTGATCAGCGTGTAATCGGATGAGCCTGGAAAAGAACACTCAATAAATGTTGTCTTCTGGTTGCGATCTTCTTATATGATTAAGGATGTTCCATTGTGCTGTGCTGTGGATTGTTGTGTTCCAGGATGTAGGCGTGATTAGATGTGTTGTAATCCGGACAGTCTAAACAGTCTGCTCATATATTTTTTCCACTAAGCTTCATATTTCTTTGATAAAGCACTACAGTTTCTTTTCCTCCTGTGCTGTTCTTGCTCTACTGCACTCCCATCCCCCAAGTTCCTGTTCTTGCTCGTCTTATGACTATAATTATTGTAGAAGTAGTTGTTGTTGTTATTTAATTAGTTGTTTAACTTTGTTTTATTTATATATTTTTGGACTTCGTCATATTCATAGAACCGGGTTTGGCTAATTCTGTATCTGGCTCTGCCAGTTTGGATGGATCTGTTGATAACAGATCTGCAGCTCTGCCTGCTCAGCAGGGGGAGGATGGCAGTGCCTAGCCATGTTGAGAATTTCAGTCTTTTGAAATTAGACAAATACCTCAATAATTATACATGTTGACAAATATTGTGATGGGCTGTAGCAAGATAAACTGACTTGAAAATGTTTTTTTTACAATTTCCAAAATCCTGCCTCAGGTTAAAAATGTGTCTTTCAAGCACTCAGTCAGGTGAGACTTCACAGGAAAAGTAGATTTTTGATCAAATATAATACAGTTTGTCATCTCTGCTATGTCTGGCAAAACTCAAATAAATAGAAATTAGCTTTGTCTTAAAATCTGTAATTGTAAAATTTAAAGGATTAGAAGCATCATTACAAAAAACAATAATTATAGCTTTAACTGTATTATATAATGATGATACTTAGCTTTTTGGATTTTTTTTCTTGTCATTTATTAAATTCCAAGACTTCTAGTCTTCTAGTTTCACTTTGTTTACTATAAGTTTTTTGTATTTTTAACTGTTTAGTATTTTCATGTTTTTAATATTGTACAATCGTAATGTTAAAGAATGCAAGTTTTCTAATATACCACGTGTTTTATAAAACAAAATAATTGAGTTCAGTAAATCCAGTTGTGGTTGTTGTTATAAGGGTGGAATAATTTTAAGTATGTGCGGTTTCTATGGGAAAGGCACTAGTCCCATGCTTTGTATATCAGACATTCATCGTCCATTTTCTATGTTCAATTAGCAGGAGCTGGAGTGCTGACAGCAGAGCATCCAGTTGAGAAGCTCAGTGTTGCTGTGACTGTTCCAGCCACACAAGACACAACCCGGCAATCAGTCAAAGAACACAAACCTGCAAAGAAAAGTAGCTCCACCAGTTCACTGCCTCAGGAATCAGACAGTGATTTTGAGTCCGACCCGCCCTCTCCCAAAAGCAGTGAAGATGAGGAGGCCGAAGAGGAGGAAGGTCTCAACAGCGAACGTGAAGACACTGAACCTGAGAACCTGGGTCAGAGGCCGTTACTCATGGACTCTGAGGAAGAGATAGAGGAAGAGGAGGACAAACACAGCTCAGAATCGGATTGTGATTCTAGCAAAGCAAAACTTGGGTTGTCGAAGGAAAAGGCTGCAATTTTGCCTCCTAGATCTTTGGAAGCTGAATCTGGACCCAGTGTGATCACTCCTCTCAGTTCGCCAAGTATAGCCATGCCCGTCGCGAGCATTGTGGATGTGTTTGGTGCAGTTCCTTTTGTTGGCAGTGGTCAGCCCAGAGTGTCACCAGAGAGCTTAGATATTTTTGGCAAAGCCTCTTTTAGGCAGGCTAGCCAGGAGGACACTACAGAAGAGATTGACGTATTCACCAAAGCTCCTTTCAACAGAAACCTCTCCAGGTCCAGCAGGAGTGGCGATGGACCCAGCGGCCAGACGCCACCCATTTCTCCTGACAGTGTGGATGTATTTGGATTCTCGCCTTTCCAACCTAGCCACGTAATACCTGCTTCTGGAAATCAGGAGGAGATCTCTGGCCAAGCACCTTTCGACGAAGCAGACAGTCCCCAGCAACAGATGCAGAAACAGCGCAGTCTTCAGAAACTCTCCTCGCGGCAAAGGCGCACCAAGCAAGAGGCCAGTGGCGGGAATGGGAAGCGACACCACAGCACACCCACTAGTGGCAGGAAGAGCAACAAACCCAGTTTCCGTACACCGGAACGGGTCCGAAGGCACAAGAAAGTGGGCAGAAGGGACTCACAGAGCAGCAACGAGTTCCTCAGCACGTCAGACTCCAAAGAGAACATCAGTATTTCCCTGGGCGAGGTGATGGAAAAAGGACCTTTGTTGTCCTCGGAGGAGGTCTTTTTGGATCCGTTTGGAGCCAAGCCTTTTCATCCACAAGATGGCAGTCGACACGGTCAGCACCAGAGCTTGGGAGACAACAAAAGCGAGATCAATTCGACCAACTGTAGGCCGAGAACCAGTTCCCTACATAGCGTGTTTGACGGAAATAAGATAGATGACTTTGGAGCTGTACCTTTCACAGAACTTGTGGTCCAAAGTGAAGCTCCGCAAACTCCACAAATGGATCTCGACCCTTTCGGAGCTGCACCTTTCCCCTCAAAGCAGTGAATGTCTTGTCTTCCAGCACACACGCAGAGATGATACACACATACACCGCTACATTATGCAAAATCCATGCAGCCTTTTGAAATGTCTTTTAAGCGACGGGAGCTTTGTGCTGTGATCTCTGTGTATGTGCAGCCCATTGGGACATAGGCCTTTAAACTAGGTAACATTCAACTTTTGTATTTTTTCATGTATTTTAATACCTGACTGGACAGCTAAAACATATTTTCCTTTTGGTGACTTAAGCCTGTGGTTGATGGACGTTTTCAGATAGGCTTTCGAAAGCATATTCTTTAGTCTTTACATGCTAGAAAGCATTCTATGCTGCAATACAATAAGCGCTCTGCTCATTGGAAATTATAGTACAGCATTTTGTAGTTTGTAGTTGACCACCGAGTTGGTACAACTCCTATCTACCAACATGAAACACCATAAAGCCTTATCTGGGGATTCCCCACCCTGCTTAACAGTACCTCGAATGCACAATGACTGTAGTTGCCTGTTTGTATCAATGGAATATCAATGGAGTGTAGGCCTTCTCCATTTTAATGTCATTCGCATAGACAATTTTATGCATATTTTTACATTTTAAATGCATTCAGTGTTTTAAAGCCTTATGTTTCAATGTCTACATGAAAAGAGACTTGATTTAATGTTCCCTTTAGTAAACCGACCACACAAGAGAAGTTAAACTTGCAGTTTATTAGACAATAGTTATGACTCGCATAGAAATAATTCCTCAACCTGAAATAAACATCTTAATGTTATCAATGATTATAATAATAATAGGTGTTCCACTATGTCTGTATTTACCAGTAACCTACAATCATGAACAATTAGCTCTTGTGGAAAGGGAATAGAATGAATGAATGTGTTCAATGCAATTTTGCGTATTTATATATCAGTCATTTGTTTGAAGCAAATTTTAAGATTGAACTTTTAGTCATGAAGGGTATCACAATTTAATTGATGAAAGGGCCATATAGATTCAGCATTTACACTCACTGAATATCTGCAATTTGAGCATTCAAGACCAAAAAAATGCTTCTTTTTGTTTTAAACATTGCAAGATTTTTTTTCTTATGTAGTACTGTGCTCTAACAATGCAATAAAATAGTTTTTTTGGAGGTCATTAAATTTTTTTGTCACATCTTGTCATTAAAAGAACTCAACTTCAGTTGAAAAGGACAAAGTAAATGTTTATTCAGATGTACCGAAGAACGCATATCCCAACATGTAGTAAAAAAATCAAATAGTGTAACTTAATGCAGCATCATGATTCAATAACGGCTAACAAAAATAACATCATAAAATTAAGCATTAAAAATGCACATTGTGCTTTTTAAAAAAAATGAAGTATAGCTGTACAGTTCACTGAAAGTTAACTGAAAACATGTAGCTGTATTTTCTAACTTTGACTTGATACCTCAATACAATATAGATATATCAATAAAGACTCATACAGACTGGTGTGTTAAACGCATTAATTGCATGGAAAGATTTTTAAATTGCAGTTGTTGGCAACAAAGGAAAAACAAATAGTAAACAAGGACTCATCTGTCTATATCAATACAAAAAAATACTGATGTGTGTATTTACAAAAAGGTAATGCTGTGCAGCAACCCGCAAAATATATTTTCCACTTATGGAAGACATTTCACCAATCTCTGAACAATTCACTGAACAAGCCCTATCAAATCTCTTTGGTTTATTCCATGTTGTAAATGAGAACATATGACTTAAGTCTCATTTAAACTATTACATAATGTACGTTTGAAAAAACATTTAAAAATTCATGTTTGCACAAAGCCAACATAAATCGAAATGTACAATTAGGCTTGTGAATGACTGAATTTAAGGTGAAAATACAAAGTAAACACCAAAATAGTATTGAACAGACAGATAATAATACTATGAATGCTATTAGAACCATAAGTATGTAACGGACTTATTGGCCACATAACCTGTATGTTACCCGACAATTACATTTGTATAAAGTAGAAATGCACACAGACCCAGTGAAATGGTGCTCACCTTGATTTTTAAAAGCCTAACTGCTTACCTCAAGTGCCTTTAATTTGTATTTAGACTGAAACATCACTTTACAAAATGCATAAAAACATTCAAAATAGATGACAAAAAACACCTCAATCTTATTATATAAACAATATGTTTAAGCTTAAAGATCATTTAAAATGGTATACAACAGTCCTCACTGGTGTCCCTCGATCCCATAACTCTAGGAATGAAGAGGGTAGTCCGAGCAAGGGTGAGAGTGATGATAGTTGGTTATGAAAAGTGCAGACTGATGCCACCAGTAGAACATGAGCACCACTAAAATATGCCAGACCTGATGGCTGGAGCCCAAGTAGTTCAGTTGACCTAGAGATGACAAAAAGAGCATTCAAGCGGTAATTAACTTGTCTGAGGCTGGTCCTCTCACACAGCAATGTGAGTCCATTTAATTAAGGCAGATGTGGCCCTTGGTTTAGTCCATCACTCTAAAAACTTCTCTCTTTGGACACAAATTTGACAAAAGTGACATGCAACCCTGCATTCATGTCAGTGAAATAAAGATGAAAGAGTAAGAAAAATTATAATTCCCAGTACCTGGGAAATAACGCTCTGGAACTTTGGACATGTAGAAGATGATAGCAGCTACGGCAAGTACATACATTATCAGCACTCTGGGAACAAATTCCTACCAAAAAATAAAAAAAACAATACCATCAATACCAACATGAATCAGTCAATCAATAAGTCTCTCTCTCTCTCTCTCTCTCTCTCTCTCTCTCTCTCTCTCTCTCTCTCTCTCTCTCTCTCTCTCTCTCTCTCTCTCTCTCTCTCTCTGTCTCTCTCTCTCTCTCTCTCTCTATATATATATGATTGTATGTATAGTAGTTGTGAAGAAATGGGTAAATATACATTTTAAAATATCAGTAATAACAATGATAATGTTGTAACTTCAAATTATATGTGTGTGAAAAATGTAATATATAAAAATATATATGGTAAAATATATATAAAAACGGTAAAAGTCTGGTAAATATATTTATCATAATAATAGTAGTTATAATTTTGCTGCTTGTATTATATTTTCATAAATTACAGCTACTAATATTATACACACACACATATTTGGGGGGGGGGGGGGGGGGGTTGTCTGGCAATACTAATTTTAATTAATACGGTTGATGTTTCTTAAGAATATCTATTAAAAAATAGTGAGGATGCCTTTTACCTGGACTATGTCTGAGGTGAAGCCCCCACTGAGCCAGATCCAATGAAAGGTTGGGATTAGGCCATATCCCGCCACAGCGCAGAATATAACAGAGCGAAGCTTCTGCCACTTCTTGGTCAAGTAATGAGGGTGTATCTGGGCAAAGAACACTGCCAACATCATGGCCAGAACGGTTACCAGGTACACCTGCCGCCAGTACTGCAGACAATAACACAAACCAGACAAAACTACATGAACCACAAACTCATGGAAGTCATCTTAATGTGCACAACATAGACACAAAAAATCAGTTGTTCTGAAGGAGGATTTTTTTAAAAAAGTGTGTAAGAAAAAGCAATGGAGAAAGCGGTCCCTCTTTCTCTTGGGGCACTTGGCTGATTGAGTAGTCATCCAAAAAGCAAAGCTAAACACTTGGCAGGGGGAGAGTGGAGATGGCTCACCCACGTGTGAATGTCATATGGTGGGGAACAGGAGTGACGGAGTGGGTCCACGAGCACCGCCATCTGCTTTGGGCTGGAGCAGATTTCTGCCGCATTCTGGGGCACAATAAGCCAGCACTTCCAATATGTGGGGCGAACCATGTGGAGCAGCATGGCCAAAAGCGCTGGTGCTCGGCAAACAGCAAGTGGGAGTAGAGGGGACGAGAGCAAGCAGCTTGCTCAGGATATCCAGGATCCAAGCTTTCAGAAAACTGCACCAGAATCTTGAACAAAGAAGATTCCAAGCCAAGCGGCACCTCGTCGTTTTTATACCAGCGGAACAAAGCTGCTCCACGGGGGATCCATAGTGCAAACTAACAGCAAAGGAGGAATAAACTATCTTACAACACAATCAAAGATACTCCAGCACAGTGTTACAGTAATCTCATGGGAAATGTCAAGATGCGACAGCTCTCAGTGTGTGCTCTTCTAACTTTCCTATTAAATGTTTAAACTATTCCTCGCTTTTAAAGGGAAAGTTAACCCAAAAATGAAAAATCTTTTATCATTTACTCACCCACGTTGTTTCAAACTTTCTTCTGTGGAACACAAAAGTAGATATTTTGAAAAATGTCAAAGTCAATGTGGGCCAAAATTAGTTTTTACAATTTTTTTTTTTTTTTTTGCAGAAAAGAGAAATTAATACGTTTAGAATGAAATGAGGGTGAGTAAATTATGTCCTAAGTGTCCTTTTCGGTATGTGTACTACAACTGAAATAGAAAATCTAGTGAAATGGTGATTTTTCTTTACTAAACACATAGAAACAGCCTTTCCGTGTAGTATTCATAGCACACACACACACACACACACCAGACTGTTTCCCCAGGAATAGGTGAACTCTTGCACTGTATCTGTTGCACAGGTAACATATGCCCACAACAAAAGCAGGCCAACCATCTGCTGCTAGAGACCACTGTGGAACCATACACCTCAAGCCACCTAATTAATCTACCCGTCCACATTGGCCATAGCCACCTATCACACACAGTGGATCAAGCTCTACCCATAAACATATTACTTCACTGATGAAGTTATGGGAAGTTTACCTCCAGTACAGCCCACATCTCCACCTCCCCATGCCAAAATGGTTTAGTTTCAATATACTTTGGTAGTTCAGTACATTTCCATTCCACAACAAAGACACCGTGACTTTTCCCATC
This sequence comes from Carassius carassius, assembly GCF_963082965.1. NCBI lineage: Eukaryota > Metazoa > Chordata > Actinopteri > Cypriniformes > Cyprinidae > Carassius > Carassius carassius. The sequence goes on along the minus strand of NC_081758.1, from coordinate 23,031,453 downwards.
AATACACAGACATTAGCAATCAACTCAAACATCACACCAAAATATGAAAGCTTATATTCACCACTGAATAAACATATTAAAAAGGTAATTGAGAATTTTTAATCTAACAATCCTGACTTCTTTTCTTGCAATTCTGAGATTTGGGCTGGAGCAGATTTCTGCAGCATTCTGGGGCACAATAAGCCAACACTTCCAATATGTGCTATAATTCATGTTTACAGCATGAAATAAACATGAATCAACATCAGAAAGTATCTTGTTTCAACCACGGAAAGAAGTCAATACACACCAATTTTCAAATTCAAGTCCAATTTAGTTTGTTGGACAAAATGGCATATTCAGCTTGACGACTGGTCAGACTGCCTGTCAATCAAACTTGCAGTGAGGGGTTAAATTCCAAAATATAAAATGCAATCCTGAGAACGAAAGTCTCAATTGTATAAGAAAAACTGAGATTGTTTTTTTTTTTTTCAAGGTGGAAATAAGCTTCCATAAAGACTGGAGCAGCACCCTCTCTAACAGCAGACGCACATACATTATTACAGTAGAACGTGTAGAACACTCCTGGAACATAACAGCATATGATTCCGATGGAGATCCCGGCGTAATCCAGTGCCATCCAGCGGTGGCTGGTTTTTTCGGAACGGTGGCAGCAGAACAGGTGATTGCCAACCGAGCACAGCATGCACACCTGAAAAGACAACGTAAAGTATTGTGATACAGATAGGTGTGTGCAGGCCATATATGCTAAAAAATTATGAGATGAACCTAAGAAGCCTAACAAAGATGCTATAATTATGCCTTTATGAGACAATATGAAAAGGTGGTGGTAGAGGCACTTTGCCTTATCCTCATGCTTAAGAGAATGGCTGCCAAGGAAAGAAGCTACCATTTGTGTCTATAACCGATGGCACGAGAGCAACTGATAACAGATCTAGAATTAGACAGGACTGGGTTTAGGTGATAAAATCATACATTTCAACTCTAATCCCTGGCAACTGTCAATGTGGAAAGCCTGATATCAAAGGCCTTCAACAGTCCAAGGATCATATGAATACTTTTTGCTAATCTATTCAGTTTTTTATTAAAAAAAGATGGAGCTGATCCAATCAAGCAACCTTGGTTCGAGATTATTTGTTCGTCATGCCAAAAAACAAACATACAAACAAACACTATATCCACTAGCTACTGCATTAACTATTTATGTTTAAACAGGGGCTATTTAACGCACTTCTGAACTGCTTAAGGTTTTCCTCATTTCCTATTTTCTACCTAGACGTAAAGCCAAATAATGTGAGTGCTTGATGCAAGCAGCACGGACATACCTGGAAGCAGAAGAGTTCCTAACATAGGCAGCACCGCAAACAAGTCATAAACTCCTAGTGTAAAGAACAGGATGAACCCCAGCAGATGACTCCAGATGTTTACCGTCTCATTGGACAGAACGAAAAGGCTACAAAATCCATGAGATTATACCAGCTAATATCTTGTTATTCCCTCAGTTTGCTAAGCAATGCATCTACTGTATATTATTTTACAGTGTTCCTGTAGCTCAATTGGTAGAGCATTGCGCTATTGAGCGCAAGGTTGGGGGTTCGAATCCCCGGGAACACATGATAAGTAAAAATTGATAGCCTGAATGCACTGTAAGTCGCTTTGAATAAAAGCGTCTGCTAAATGCATAAGTTTAATGTTTAATTTAATTCAAATGTAATATTAACTACAGTAATTAAATGATGCTAAACATATGTATTGATTCTGATGTTTGCTATTGAAAAAAAATAGACTCTGAACATGCACTTACCTTTTAATGCACAGTCTAGAAGTCAGAGAAGCTCTGTAGCCATCAGTGATATAAGGATTTTCCCGGAGGAATCCTGGCACCTGCTCGTAAGTGTACTGTACAGGCGGATGCCTCTGGGCACCAGAACTGGCCAATACTGATAACTGCCCAATTCAATGTACTGGGCACTCTTCAGCGCTTTCGCTGATGGCATGATGATAATGTCACCCGGTCTCACACTCAGAGTCCTGCACACACACAAAGTTTAATGGATAAATGGTTTAATAAATATCTGACAAAAAGTGACATGGATGTGAAATTTTATAAAAGAGCACAGTTTTAACTGACCTCCTCATCCTGCTGGGACATCAAACTTTTATTGTAAAGTATTGAGCTATAATCTGAGGGCAGGTGTGTGTGTGTTTAATGTCACTGTATCAGTGTTATTGTTAACTAAAAAAAACTTAAACTAGAAATATCAGATAAAAACTGATATACAATTTGTTTAAAAAACCAAAACAAACAAATATTTATAAAAAAATATGAAAATGGCAAATATATGACAAACTAAAATAAATTAATTCATTAGTCAAAACTTTAATAGTTACTAGTATTAATAATTACTATAATCATATATGAATAATTCAAAAACATTGTTGAATATTATGTGAAAATAATAAATAATGAAGTACAAAATAAATGGAACATGTTAAGAATGTTCTAGCTATACATTTATGATTCATTTAAAAATGGTAATATCAAACACTACTGGGAAGTATGTTGTTTTAAAACAATGGTGTAGCAATACAATTATAAGGAATGCTCTTTGTTCTGTGTCCTTACCTGCAGCAAGATTTTTTTGGTCTTCTTTATTTGGTAATATCTCTTGGGTTAAAGCGTGGAAACTGCTAAATAAGTTTTGTATCAGTAACAAAATTAAGGAAGTGTCTTACAAAATACTTTATAGAATTTATCCTGCTAAGCATGTTTTGGAAAGATTTAAGCTTAATATTTCATATACCTGTGAATTTGTGGTCAAGAAAAATAAACTATTTTGCATCTTTTTTTTTCATTGTATTTACTCAACATTATTTTGGAAGGATTTGGAATTCTATATTAACAGTAAAATGGAATTTATGATAGAAATTTGTATATTTGATGTCATTTTTTAATACAGAAAATGAAAATTTTATTTGTGCAGAACAACATATTATACAGTTGTTAATTTTGTTAGGAAAATTCCATATACATAAGAAAAAGTGGAATAAATGTAAACCAAATTTTGCACATTTTATAAATGACTTTATATGTAAATCTCTTGGAACAAACAAAAAACAAAAAAGCAATGAAAACATGTAAGTTAATGCTCTGAAATCATAGAAATGTATGTAATATAATGTTTTTCGCTCTCTTGTTTTTTTTTCCACTCTGGCAGCTAATGTTCAGCTTATTTGATCATGTGGATATGTAATACATTGTGTTCTTGTGGCATTTAATTAATAAAGCATTTAATAATAATAAAAAAAAATGTGGGGTATGTTTTGTCCGGTCTCAAGAATCAATGAGTTCTGCACCAGGGCTGTGCATAATGCAAATGCAAGTGTCACACCCATAGACTGTATAAAAACGGGTCACACCTTATTTAGAACGAAACCTGCTAATGACATAAAACGAAGCTAAAGTAACAGACGTCCCAGTCACTGTCCAAGCTTATGGCAAAATACATACAGATACACAGAACATATAAACCTGCTGAAATATGAAATTACTTATTTAAATAAATGCAATACCCTAACTAGCCAAATATTTACCTTTATCGCTAAATTTGCTATCACGTGCTGTAACTAAAACGGATAAGCAGATGAATGCTGCTAATCACATCTATCTAGTGTGTGTGTATATATATATATATATATATATATATATATATATTACATTTTGTTAAATATTATTAAATATGTTTGATTTTAAAACAAAAAATGAAAAGGGATTCGTCACTCGTTCTCAACCCCCCCAAAAATGATTTCTCCCTTCTGAATTTTTAATCACTGAAAATACGTTACCAGACAATAGCGCCCATTTTTCATAGCATTCATTACATCGACTGAATTGAGACCTGTAGGTGGCAGACTGTTGTAAACACGTTTTAAAGAAGACTTTCTCTTGTCATAAACATCTCAGGTGTAATCTTATGTGATACTCCTCTGGGACACCTAATCTTCCCTCAGCTATTACACCCGAAATAATTACCTTCTCAAGTGGGAGTTTGTTCTTCATTAGGACTCCTAATTCACCTTTCAGCACTCCACTCTTCATCAGGTTGTCAACAGCATTGCCAAGTCCATTTGCCTGACTGCCGCAAAACCCACCAAGACAGCCAAAGAGTGCCATCACATTTCTGGTTCAGGTGTCTTTTATGTAAAATATTTTTACTAAATGATAACGGTCTGCGATAACTAGTTTTTTTTTTTGTTTGTTTGTTTATTCGTCAGTCTATCTGCTATGTCTTTTAGTTTGAACTTAGGGGAAATGGAGAAGACGTTCAGAAATGTTTCACATTTGATTTGCATAAAGTCTTGACCTTACTGGCCAGATTTATAACTTTACCTGTATTGAGAGGACAGAAACTTCACACACAGCTGGATCTTCTCCAAACTCTTTACACTCATTCGTTTTCCCAATCAATTCACCCTCTCATCCTCATGTTTCCTGTAGCAAGCCAACCTCCACACACGGTTCTCCTCTATAGTGGCCATCATATGGCCCCCAACCAAGAGCAGGCATCAAATCCAATAACAAGGACACAGTCATTGCTAGAAGAGGATGGCTGAGTGTCTTGCTGAGAAACTATCCAGTGAGTAAAAGACTTTGCCACCCTGACAGCGGCCTCGCTAAGGCCCGTCAGTGCTCCCCTGCTCGGTCACTTTTATTTATAATCTCCACCACGAGACATCTGCTGCCGTCGTGCCTCTGTCCTTGCCGTCCATACAGAGGGTGCACATTAACATTTCCACCCCAACCTGCACCAAAGTCCAGCTCGCAGGCAGGAGACACCACACTTTGCTCCAATAGAATGTGTCGTGTTGATCCCACTCCCTGGAGACTGATTAGCACTATACGGGGGATGGAGGGAGGCTTCACCAGCACTCAGACTGATACTTACACCATCAGAGCGCCTTTGTTTGTTTGGTGTCTGTAGTCTGGTCACAAGACTATTTTTAGGTGACACTTTGAGAAAGCTCTGTAGCCATCTGACAAGGCCTAGTTTGCAGCCAGTTCCTGAACAGTGGGTCAAGTCAAGCAGGCCACTGCACCAGCCCTTGATGCAAAAGGACAGGCAGTTTTGTGTTTTTTTTTATGCAAAAAGAAGACCACATGCAGCTTCAAATGCAACCGCTTTTCCTCAAAAGTATAAGTAGACTAAATAATTTATATTTTTACTTCAGAACAATCTAAGATTACAAATATTCACTTTGTATGTGTGTGTGGTGAGAGAGGGTTATTGTCATAATTTCATGAAATAAAATAAAAAAGATTTATGTCAGACCAATAGTATTACATTGTTACATAGGAGGTATTATTAGCTAAAATATTTCCAATTTAAATGTACTTCACCTTAAAAAATTTACTTTAATTGACATAACCCAAATTATGTACTGTAGTGTACTTAGTGTACTTTTTCATAATAAATATTTTTACTTTATTAAAACCAGTTCTTTTGGATGCTACCACCTGAAATACATTTCTTCACTATGTACTATTGTGTTCACCATTTAGTTTTTTACTTCAAAGAAGTTCAAATGAGGCAATGATTGGAGATTTCAGCTTAGTGAAAGTTCCATCTGCATAACAATATTGGGAGGAATTGAGCTTTAATATAAAGGCATCCTCTTTCTTCACTTACAATTATCTCTTCAATAAGATGTACATCTGGCCCCAAGACTATAATTCCCCAGGGGCCAAAAGAAAGGGAACACAATTTCCACAATAAGCAAAAGATTAGGTCATACAATACAATTGTTCTTCTGCATTTAGCATTTGCTGGAACGAGATTAATATCTTGTGATATTAATGACTGTTTGCTGTGTGTCACTTTTGCTGTCAGCATGACATTCTCTAAATCCTCATTTATGGGGAAAATCATAAGCCTGGCTAAGAGACATGCTAAGCTTTTTGGTACTGGGTACTTATTATTTTTTAACCCCTCTGCAGTGGCAAATACGCACTTTTTTTATAAAACCGATTATTATTACATATTGTCCTTACAATGCCCTATTGATTTTTTTTTCATTTTTTTTTTTTTTGTAAAATTGATAGAATATTCAGGGATTCAAAGCTGTTGCGGGGGATTTTGTTCACTATAAAGTTCTGTTGTGTGTGTCTTTTACATTATTACAGTATTAGAAATGGTTTGATGGACCACTTTATTTTTTTTAATACTAAAAATGATTTTTTAATACTAAAAGTGCTACATTTATTTGAATAATGTATGTGTGTTATTAAAAAATGGTATTGTACTGAAAATACTAGAATTCGAAGAGAATACTAAGTGAAATAATTTTCCTTCTGTAGATGTCACCCTGCATCTACTTTTCTGTCACAAAATAAAATAACTATTTTTGTTTTATTTTAAATAATTAAAATAACAGTAATTCGTCCAATAAATTGTTTTGGTGTACTATACATTTTGTTATTTCTAAAATAAATTCAGGGAGAACATAAACTGTTTGGCAAGCATTTAACCCGAGATAGGCCGATTCATTTAAAGCTAATACAGCAAAAATAGATTTTTGACATGAACATTTAATAACTCTGATTAATTTCATGCAATTTTTACTTTAACTTTACACTATTCCACAATTCAGCGAAAAAAGAGAGGTAAAACAGCTAATTTAAAAAACAAATGTCCCGACAGAACTGATCAATCTCTGAAGTGTAGTGATGATTGTGGCAGCACGTCTAAAAGTATCCACTAGATGGTACTGTGGTCACTCATTTTGTCACTGCTCATCTCGGCTGTTGAAAATGGCCTAAAAAACTTCATTTACTTGATTACATCCAGTCAAAATCATGTGGAAACATTATCAAAACAGCATAGGGGATCTGAAACGAAATGTATTAATTAGTTAGTAAATGAGCTAAAATAAATGTGAATAAAAACCTGCCTAGACGAGCTTAGTACAATGAATGAGTAAAAAAAAAGAAAAAAAGAAAAAAAAACTAAACGAAAGAACAACATTTGCTGGCATTTAATAGCTTTTCATTTGAGAGGTTTGACCCTTTTCATAGTAATGTATTTTGTCATTCTGACCTCCAAAACCACGATTGAATTATTGTTTTTATTTTAGGGGTCAGGTCATCGCACATTAGCATTAGCCGGCAAACCCACAGTAATGGATTTCTCACATCACGGTGCATAAATGATGATTCTCATTTTCAAATGTGGACGATATAACTATTTAGTAAAGATACCAATGAAAATTACAGCCTTCTTTTGAGCAAACAAATTGCGCTGATGTTTTTGATGCATCCTTGCCCATTGTGATTGAGGTAAATTGTCTAGGACCTGCTGCTTTTCCCTGATATGAAGGGGAGAGCAAGACATGCTGCTACGCTGGAGAGGAGGGAGGGCCGTCTGCCCTCTACGGGCCTGAATCTCCTCCCGCCACAGGACTACCCAACACTCAGGCTTGTTTGTAGGATTGGCACTAATTCAGCAGCGCCAGCGTCTGACCTCAGCATCAGCAGCACTCCGAGCTCCGAGAAGAAGACCCAAGGCTATGCGAGGGACTCACCTCAACTGGGAGGGGAGGGGAAGGGAGGGATGGCTGGGTAGGTAGGGGTGTCTCAAGGTCAGTTAGGGGGGTCTGGGAATTGGGGTGGAAGGAGAGACTAATGAGATTTTCATTCTCTCTTTCTCTCCGTCGCTGGTGGCATCACCTTGCAACCCCCTGTCAATCTACCACCTTTCATCAGCTGAGAAGGACAGAGGGGTGTAAGCAGAAAAAAACGGAGAAAAAATATTGCTTGTTTTTTAACAGGACTGTTAATCTGTTTGGACTGAAGTAATAGTACATTTGCCTGGCACCTACAGAGAGCCGTCTGCGGAAACGTGGGGTTGTGACATTCCCTCTAAATATGCTGAGCTTTCTCTCACCTCTCATCAAACAGTGTGATCTTTATGGACTGTATCATATTGTGCTGTAATGTGCTTTATTGTCCACAGAATAAGCTTTTCTTAAAGGTAATTGGAAATCTGGAAATGGCTGTTATCGGCTTATTTTTAAATACATTATTTCGTAAATGTGGCCTGGGTAATGACCCTGTCAGTGTAAAATGTAAGATTTATCTTGGCAGACAAAATTGATCCATTTCACCTTTGTCTAATGGGAAGTTTTTATCAGGGATTATCTGTTTATGTAAACGAGCATTGCCCTGGAACAGGGAAATAAAAGGATCTTGAGAGAGCAGTTAATCTAGCACTTGACACGTCAATGTGGACATAACACATACAGAGCCTTCTCTCTCTCTCTTTCTCTGTTAGGGTTGAGATGATTGGGGGGAGTCTGTACCAAACCTCACCAGAGATTTGAATTGGGACCTTCATTTCTATATTGAGAAAAAACACAATGGCTACGAACAAGCATTAAGATAATTTCTTGGAACATTAGATCAGTAATAAAAATAAAATGCAAGTGAAATCTAATTATGATTTTATCATAATATTAGACCTCAATTTGTATATTACATAAAATGTATATGTAATTATATCTATATTTAGATCAATAAATCAAACTGTCTTAATATTATATAGAGAGCATATGCTTTAATACACAGTACATAGACTGTACACACATCTCCCTCTCCGAGTGCAGGACAATAATCACTTCCCCTGAGAAAAAAAGATGTTGAGAAAAAAAGATGATCATGATTTCATGCTGAGTTTAAGACATCAGATTACCAAATATCTCATTGTTCTGCAAAGTTTTACTTTTGTTGGCTCAAACACATTATATCATTATACACATTTTAAGTGTTAAGTAATGGCTTTTGGCCACAAGGACGACTTCAAATCACCCATGATTGCATTTACAGCTCTATTACCCTATTATTGTTGTGTTTTCAACAGGGCAACCTATCATTTCCCCCTGAAATGTGTTTATGTGGTGGCTGTCCAGTCTCTCTAACAGAGTAGTCACTTAAAAGAAGGCCGTTTGGATTGACAAGGCCTTCTCTGCCTCATCTTTGGTGCTCCTTCGGATATGATGTTTTATGAGCAGCCTCGTGTTGTTGGTAACATCTCAGCGATGCTATGTTTTGAAATACAGCCCAGGATCTCCACTGAGAGAGACAAATGGAAATTTAGCATGTGTACAGCTAGTCCCAGGGCAGCCACATTGTCAGCTTTACTGAGGCAAGCAAAGCCCTGATGGAGTGTCAGTTATGCCAGTGTACTGTTTTTTTTTTTTTTTTTTTTTTACTTTAAACAGATTTACATTTGGCAGAAACTTTACATATGGCAGAAAATACAAAGTGGCTTACATTGCATTCAGCATATACATTTTTCAATGCATGCATGGCATGGGAATTGAACCCATGACCTTTTCCATTATTAGTACTATGCTCTACTGTTTGAACTGCAGCTAGAGAATTTTAAAGCACTTACAAAATCTAAACGTTTTGTTGTTTAAATTGTGGTGAGAAAGAAATACAATCAACAAAAAAACATGTATTTATATATTTCAAACAGAGTTCATGTTTGTCGATATTTCTCTTTATAATAACAGAGAACTCAAGTCAAGGGATTTTGCTCTTAAGGATAAAACAGTTGGTTGGTGGGTATGCAAGACCACTGCAACAGTGAAGTGTCTTCATGGGCTTCAAATAGAACAAGAAATCACAATCAAGGCACTTCCATCACTTCAGCTCAAATTCTAAAAGTTAGATGAAAAGCCAATTGGACTTTTCCACTTCAGGTGCAATGGGAGCTTTGTGCAATTAAAAGAGTTTGAGATCACCAGAGGCATTAAAAATGAATCCCAGCCACTAAATGGACTATTGCCACTCATCATACGGCTCCTAAAGGAAAACTGTGACAGCTGTTAAGAAAAGAATTCACTAATACACTTGAGCATACATACACAAATAAGCATATGAATGCAGAAGATTTTTTTTTGTTAATTCAACAAAGGTCTGAACATACTGGATGGATAATGATTTATTAAAACTGTCCCCTGACTCTCCTGATGAACCTTCAAATAGAGTGATACAGAACACTGATGATTTTTGATATTTTTTGACATTCTCCATTTCCTACTATTTCTGTAATCCGGAACATACCAAATACACTGTAACAACAGCAGCACTGGTTGTGAACACTTTCAGTAAACAATCAACATTATCATTAGACTCATGACGCATTCAACACCTACTGCTGCAGCCCTATTACATCAGACTGTTTAGCTCTCATCTGCTTCGTTCCCCTCTGGATGTCAGAGCAGCATCCTGATGGTAATTTGTTGCTAACAGCTGTCAGCTCACAAGTGATGATGAGCCGATCATTTTGCAGTGGCGTTAGGTAACGGCCTTAAAAGTAACCGAGTCAATGTCAATGGGATCTTTCAGAGTCAATCAGGAAGCAGCCGTGATGGATGGCCCCTGCTGACATAACCACTAATTTTGAGCCCAAGCATCTGGGCCCTAGTAAATAACCATCAGAGGGTGGGTCCAAGGGACAGGTCATTAGCCCTGGGAAAATAAAAATCTCTTCTCTATGAAGGCTGCAAGTCATTTAGCACAGACTAGGAAATTTTACTTAAGATTAAGTATGATGAGCTAATATGAGTCAGAGGAGGCTGTACTGCACAGCGCTGTGATGAGACGGAGTGGAAATTTATACACAGGACCTGGCTGGTGAACAAGATTTTAAAGAGCTAATGTTGTGGCTTAGGGGTTGGACAAAAATCTTCTTTTCCCCTGCCCCCTAAGCTTTTATAAGGGGACATGCTTCTGCCCTCCAGAATGTTTCTTGTTCAGCATCTACATGTGGGATTACTGGCAGTTAATAAGGTCGGCGGATCTGTCCTCATTTTCCTCATTTTGCTTAATGGAGAAGAGCTTTAATTAGCTAATTAAGCTTGTCTGGGACAGAAACTCCCACCCAGCAGGTTAAATGTTCAGTAACTTTGAACTATCACTGCAAGAACTGAGCAAAGCCATTTAGCAAATACATGCAGAGGATCTAAATTTAGCATTATGGATAGTAGGAATGCACCACTGTTCTTAAAATAAACCACATCACACTGCCAACTGGAATCACCTGTAATGGAAATTACCTATAGGACTTAAAGGGATAGTTTACCCAAAAATAAAAATTCTGTCATTTATTACTTGTGTCGTCTCAAACCCGTAAGATCTTCGTTCATCTTCAGAACACAAATAGATATTTTTGATGAAATCCGAGAGCTATCTGACCCTGTAACAAAACTACCATGTTCAATTCCCAGAAAAGTAGTAAGGACATACCTAAAATAGTCCATGTGACATCAGTGGTTCAACCTTTATTTGATGAAGTTACAAGAATACTTTTTGTGTGCAAAGAAAACAAAAATAACGACTTTATTCAACAATTTCTTCTCTTCTGTGTCAGTCTTCGATGTATTGCATTCCTCTACTTGTGAGGAATGTGCAGCACATCCAGGTTCTAAGTCAGAATGCCAGCTCCTGCATCAGCAGCACCACACACATGCATTGTGGTACTATGTGAACACACGTCGAAAACTGTATTTGTGTTGCTGTCTATGCTGTCTATGCTGTCTATATTAAAAACATTTTAATTTGTGTTCCGAAGATGAACGAAGGTCTTACAGGTTCGGAAAGACATGAGGGTGTGTAATTAATGACAGAATTGTCATTTTTGGGTGAACTTTTCCTTTAAAGTCTGGGAAAACTGGAAGTTGCAACCAACTTTACATTAGTACTGATGCATTTCCAAGTTAAACTGAATATTTAGAGTACATAGATTGATTTTGGCGCACCTCCAGCTAACAGCAGACTGATGCTTGGAGAGGAATGGTTAAGGATGTTCTGCGCAAGCTGTCAAACTGATATCATCAGCACAGAGGAAAACAAATTTTAGATCTTGACTGAAGTTATATAAGAGAAACATATATTTTTTTCTGTAGATTGGAGGGCTTTAAGTTACAAAAATAAATTTGGGGATTAAATAATTCAAGCTCAAATAAACAAATGCAACATATTTATTGTTTTGGAGAGTAGCATGTTATACAATACTTACATATAGTGCAGTAGGCTACATTGCAACATATATGTCTCTGTTCTGTCATTAATTCAATTAATAGTAATGACTTGTAATCCATCACGCCACACTCAATATAACATTATCATATTAACCTCCTAAAGTCTATTCTTATACTATCAACATAATTAATTTTACCTGCTAGTGGGGGTCATCTGAATAATTGACACCAACTCTAAGATATTAAATATTCATATTCTCCCTGCACGCCTGTAATATAATTGTGAATAGCAGGCATCTCCTTCCAAATGACTTTTGGACATTTGGGCAGGAGGGTGGCATGTCTGCAGTACAGGGGGACCTCCGGGGTTGAGCACTGACCTTCATGCTGTGGTCCATCTTCACAGTTGAGTTCATGCATCGTCTCAGTAACACAGTTGGTCATATATCTCTGTTTCACGCCAGGTCTCACACTCAGCAAATTGAAGGAAGCACCTTTAGGTATAATGCTCTCTCTCTCCCCCTCCATTTTGGCAGCCAGTGTCCAATTGATATTTAGAAAGGAGCACAATGGTGGAATGATGGTGGTGGAAGGGGAAGAATAAATTGGTTGTTCAGCAGGAGTAGGAGAGGTTAGTGGATATCTGAGTAATATCTAAGAGTATATTGCATAAGTTACGAAAAATCTGTCTTGTCATTATAGGATATAAAGTGTAGTTTGCTGTGGAAAAACATCTTAGCATAAGGCTGTAACATAAAATAAGACATGTAAGAAAAGCACATGCAGGTCTTCAATGACATCACTTCCTCAAACAAAGTCTTCTGGTTTCCAGCTCATTAAATTAAAACCTGAAAAACATCTCCAAATAACGACAGCTGAAACAAAACTCCATCTCTCTCCCTCTCTCTTTTTTTTCCTTTGGATATTGTAAGCCCATAATTAATTAGCATTTTGTGCTGATGTTCCCCAATACTTTGCCAAAATCCAAAGTATCTCATGTCCAAAAGCCAGACACACTGGTGGAAATAATGGTGGATATTTATCTGTGTTTCAGCAGTAGCCAAATCCCTGTTACTACCTGTCAATGGCTTAAAAATGCCTCAGGTGGTGAAATGCTTCTCTCTGCCACACTGAGCTAATTACATGAATAAATCTTCAAATGAACTCAAATAGTAGTATAAGAAATAATAATTACAATCAATTCATTTTCAAGTCGATTGATTTGATTACAATGCATTTGTGATATTTCAAATGCAATTCAACACATTTCAGGGACTCCCACTCTTCTTTCCACAGTCCATCAGTATGATGCAGGGTTGTTGTAACTCCATCTGCTAGCGTTAATGCTTTCCATATAACAAGCGCTTGTCAATTTAAGCTGTTTTATTGACTCATCTGTTGAGTTCGGCTTCAAACACAATAATCGTTCTCTTCTGCTCTTTTTTTTTTTTTAATAAATGCATTTTTATGAATTTATCTCACCCATGTGGTGGGGTGTTGTTTCTCACAGTTAATCACTGGGCAGATAAATCATGCACATATTTGGTGTCCATCTGCTGGGAAGGTACTGCAGCCTTTCCATTTGGCCTGATGGACAATAACACCAATGGAAGGCAATGAGATTCAGTGCCAGTAGGCTACACCTCTGCACTAGGACATGTTTGCACTGGGCCAGGATGTAGTGATGTGGGGGCTGATAGGTGTGATAGAGCAAAATGTTCTTTTATTTGCCTATTTCTACCCCACCCCTTCATTTTGTCATCCATTCATTTGCTATATATTTTTTTCATTTAATCATATTTTTTGTACTAATTGCCTCTTTTGGTTCTCATATCAAATCAGTAACTCTTTTTCTTTAAGAAATTTTAATGACATCCATATCTTGTTTTTGAATTAGCTTTGTAATATTGGTAAAAGTACTTCATGTTAGCATCTAACTTTATTCCAATAAGTGTCTCAGTCTATTTAAATCAGTCATCAATTAATTGAGGTCCAGATATTCATTATTGTCGTTATTATTCTCCTCTTGTGGCACAGAGAAACTCATTGAAACAAGCCCATTATCATGTGCAGGCACTCACAACATCATTTCTTTTAGGTTAAATTTGAGGGAGTGGATTAGTGGGTGATTACAGAGGGATCTCTGTTATTCTGTCATGGCCTTTATGACTCACTAAAAAGTGAATCACGCATCACATTAGAACTGCTTCTTCAGTGGATGCTTAACAGCTCATCGCCTTAAAACACCCAAGCACCCTATCAATTATTTCCTAAGCAGCCATACTGAAGACATCACTTAGAATAGTGTGAGGGGCCGGAACTGTCACCATCATGACAGATGCACTGGAGGCAGAAGGGTCCCTGTAGAATGCATTTGGACCATTTGAGATTTTCCACTTATGTGGAATGGGAGAACAGGAAGAAATGAGGCTGTAACCCATCCTGAAGTGATGCCCCTTCAAGCCTGACAGTGCAAAATACTGCACAGACTCAGGATGTCTACAATGTACATTTTTGATTTCAGCATTAAGAGAAAAGAAGGTAGATAAAAAAAGAACATCTTTAATTACTGCAGCTGTGTATATGCACATATATTGGGATTAGTACACCAGGTTTGTTTCATTCCAGTGTCTCTGGGGGTACAAGTGCCAAATTCAAGGGTGCAATGGCAGTGGACAGAATTGGATTAGCTTTGTCACATGCATCTGTCCCCAAGGGTCAAACCTGATGACTGATGGCCCACTTCTTTAACTGTGAAGTGACATGCCGACAAATCATTTAATTGAGTGATTATTGAATGAAGACAGATTGCAAACTAATTGTGCTTTTTAAACATGACCAGAATTACAGGACAGTTTTTATAAATTATTTAATTGGTGTCAATAATTTATTTTCTTCTTTAAGAACCTTAGTTTTGATTAATCTGTTTTTTCCTTGTGTGTAAAATATAATTGAATTTTTAATGCTATTTTATGTCCAACATTTCAAATGACTGAAACATTCTTGTGCCACTAATTATAAAACCGGCATTTTGATGTCCAGTAGTCATTAAAGACTCATTTGGGTCTGGAGGAAATTAATAGTGCATTAATCAATATGAACTAATTAGCTGATAACATGTTAATTAAATCTCTTATTTAAAGTTCTGAGGCATGAATTGCTTATTCTAGTATGCAAACCTCAGTCTTCAAGCAGCATAAAGGCATTCTTACTGTTGTCAAAGTACAGTATGACAGAGAGAGAGAGAGAGAGAGAGAGAGAGAGAGAGAGAGATAGAGGAAGAGATTTTTTGAAGTGTTCTCTTCCACTTATTTACTCCCGTTATGTTTAACACACCACTCCTTCCTCTGAAATGTGTCAAAATCAAAGTGATTTCCTCAGCCCTGATCAATCATTGTGTGTTAGCCAAACAGAGTAGTAATAAATGAAGATTTGATCAGTCCTGCAGATGGGCATTTTAACCACCATATGCTTCCTGCTTTTTTTGACACAGAGATCTAAACACATAGTGTTGAGCAGGATCAGGAATGGCAAAAAGCCAATACAGACTCATGTCTGGAGTCCCAGATCAGTGAGTTATTTTACTCTGGGCCATTATTGTTCCTTAATGTGAAATCAATATGCCCCTGTGGAATAAAACGCTTGACCTGAAGATATGCTATCTTTCTTCCTTCACTCTTTTAGGTGGAGGAGCATCGTAAGCCACAGGCATTCACAGTTAATTAGATACAAGTTAATCACTAAAGTCTTTTTGTTCCTTGCTACTTAATTAAATTATTACATTTAAATAAATATTCATTTTATATAATATAAAATGTTACAAACTGAATTATTATTTTAATAATTTTATATTTATGGTGTATTTCTCCTGTTTTCACTGTTTGACTATTCCAATGAGGTATCATCAAGGTCTAGAGCAACAGATCAATACTTTTGAAGGAAAGTTAGAATCAGCCCTATTAAGTACAAAGGTTCACTCTGTAACAGCTGGGCTGGCGAGAGACTGGAGCTTGTCTGACTAATGAATCGTGAAACAATCAGGCAGTAGCCATTTGTGTTTAGATCTGTAAATATGGCACGGAACAAGTGCCAGACCATTGCCGGAGCTCCAGCTGGGGCCACAGATGGTCTGGATTCAGAGCAGCGCAGGAGCTATTAGCTCCTCCGTCCCACACTGCACCTCTGCTGTCGCTGAGTGACAACTTCACTTTCACACTAACTTACCCGTTTGCCCTGCGTTGGGCGCCAAGCATTCTTAAAGTGGTTGACAGGTTCTCTGAGTGGGGGTTCTCCGAGCTCTGCCACTGGCCAGGGGAAAGAAGAAGAATGGAGGAGAGAGAACACGAAGAGTGAGAGAGAGAGAGAAAGAGGAGGTATGAGGAAGAGCAATGTGATCTTGCTATTTAAAGACACGATCACCTAATTAACCTTGTAGGGCAGTGACTAATTCTGACACCTCACCCACTACAACTGTAGCAAGGTCTGCAATAAATTTCATTAAGTGGCTATTTTCCAAATATGTACACTGATGCCAGACACAGATTCACTTGTGCTTTTATACTATTTTTGCTATAGGTTTTTAAAATATGTACTCTGATTATCAGCACATCTGTGAAAACCGGCTTGACGTTTGTCTTCATGCTTGACAGCCGAATAAATATACTGCAACGTTAAAGCAGACAAATAATGGCTCTTCTCAAAGGCTTCTTGACATTCATCTGTGCAAATGATAGAAAAGGAGACAGAATGCATTTAATCTGAGGGGCGAGGGAGACGTCCTTGAGGATAGAGCCATGAAAAGAGATGAAAGGTTTATTTAATCTATTTCCAAGGTAAATGATCCCACTTCACTGCTCCTCTGTCCTGCAAGCCACTGGTTTTGACTGAAAGCTGTGCTGTGCCATTACATCTACTCAAATGCACATAATAGGTAAAATTCTTTTTTGGTTTGTTTAGAAGGTGTTTCCAAAACTTTGTTGTTACTATTGTTGTATTCCAACCATTTTTGGCATATGTCTACAATGAGTTGATCTAACTACTTAAAGGTTACACTCCACTGTATAAAAAAACATTGTGCATTCCTTCAAGCAACTACATCAGTCTGACACAGCAACACCACAACCAATGATGCGATTTAGGGGTGGGACTATCTCTTTGTTTAGCCAATGTAGGATAGAGGGTGTGTCCAGGAGACCTATTTGAAAACAAATAGAATCATTAATTTAATCATAAATCATTATTTTGTCAACTCTTTAATAGTAATGCCACATGCCAATTATACACTTCAGCTTGAATGCAAATAGTTAGCAGAATTATATTACTGATTTTACATTGAACATTGTTAGTAGTTTAAGATTCTTATGAGAGTTTTTCATGTAATAAAACCTTAAATGAACACAAGGAAATGGTGACATCCTGTTCACACACAATTGCAAACGAGAGCAAGCATCAGGTGAAGATGAAAGGCTATTTGTCGGCATCTAAATGAATATGACCAGGTCAGACAATGCCTTCAGCCATTATCAGTAATAATTGAGAGTCGGGCCATCATCGTTGCCTTTTCAGCTCTCTCTCCAAACCTTGATGAATACCAAACCTGGCCAGTGGAACTTTTCACAACGTTAACTGTCATGACCCTGCACGGCCAGGCAAAACGGCTTAACTAAGCTGTCAATTCTAATCTAGTCGATAAAAGGATCAGATAAATGTTTATTACATTGTGGGAAAAGATAATTTCTATTCTGAAATTGAGGATGACCTTTCCAGATTATTCCTAGTTGGCTTTTTTAAGTGGTGGATAAATCACCGTCCCTTTGTTTGAGGCTGATGTTGTGGAACCTTGCTCACAGAAGGTATAAAACATTGTACCCGGTACTTGCTCTAATACGCGGCCCAATTTAGTCATACAATCAAAACTGTTATCTCAGCAAAGTTAACGGTGAGTAAGGGACATATTACAGATACAGTAGGTCACTCTGTGCAGTGTAGCTTACACTGTAGCTGAGCTGCTATGATTTGACTGGATCCCCAGGCAATAGCAACATCTGCTTAACTGATGTGTACCTTGGGAATAGAAAAATTTCATTTTACTATGGCTTTAATACTGTACTTTCATATGTGAACAGAACTGAAAAATAATACAACTCATAAAAATTAAGCATTTTTCCTACAAATGGGCAGTTAACTGAAAAGCTTACTCCTCAGGAAATGTTGACTGTTTTTTTTTTTTTTTTTTGAGGAGATGTAATATTTTTGATAAATAGAAAATTTAAAAGAACAGCATTTATTTGAAATGAAAACATTTGTAACATTCTCTTTATTGTCACTTTTGATAAATTTAATGTGTCCTTGCTGAACAAAATTATTAATTTTTTTTCTTTGCTTTTTTCTTCTTTTTTTAATCTTATGTACACCAAACTATGTTTTGAATAGCAGTGAACTGTCTGTTATAGGGAAGAGAAAATAAAGACTTATGGAAAATCAAATGAAGTATGAACTGCCATAAGCACAAAGAAAATTATTCCAATGGGAAAATTGTGTATTTGCAGAAGATAATTTCTTCTGTGTCTCAATGCACTTAACCCTCTGTGATTATCTCCTCTATATGCTTGAACTCTCCTTGAACTTTGAATAACCATCACGCAAGTGGGATATTGCCATCTCCTTTGCATCTGGTTATTCTAGCTCCAATTTGCTGCCTAATACAGCAATTACCTTGATCTATGGTTGAAGTCACCCCTTCATGTATTAGTATTGGAATCAGCACATTTACTGAAAGAAGCATCTGACTGTGACCCTGCTTTTGCTTTTTAATGTCCTGATTAATGTGAATAGCAATTAATTGACTTTACAGGTCAGACATTTCAAGTGGACAACCCCTGACCAGTGGCGCAAAAATGGGGTATGCAGTGTATGCAGCGCATAGGGGTGCCAGACGGGAGGGGGGCGCCATTGTGCCAAAACATTTCTTTGAAAATATTTAATAAAATGTTTAAAATAATTAAAAAATAATGTTTGTTAAAAATATAATGTTTGTTTAGCATTATTAATTAGTAATGAGTAATTTTTATTTTATTATATAAAGTGATATCAACTGACTATCCTCGACATACTTTAAAAGAGCCGTTGCTCTGTGACAGACAGTCACATGTCAAAAATGGACAGAGGAGGGAAGCGTTCTGGGGCGCAGAACAGAAAACGTAAAAAACAACATGAAAAACAATGCCTTAAAATGAGGACATCAATGTCCAAGTGGATAAAAAGAGATTGGTAAGCTTAAAATATAATTTGTATCACTGTAAGTCTTGAAGTTAATCAACATTTACGCTGTCACTCAGGCATTAAAGCTGTGTCTGTTCATTTGATTTTGAACTTTCTCCTCTACGTTTGACTATCTATTAGATGCGGTTTGTGAGTAAATTACCTCATCCAGATCTATTTTAATAAAAACATGCTTGTGATGGTCGGAGAGGGGTGCTTATTTGGAACAATTTTTTTTTTCTTTTTTTTTCTTTTGAAAATAACGGTGTATAAAATTACATCTGTAATTTACTGATTAGGAAATAAAATCATGAACATGGCTGTTCATTAAAAATGAAAGTACTTTAATGTTTTAATCACAAAAATATATGTTTGGTAGTTTTTAACCACTAGCCTATTTCACTGTGTATATATGCAAGTAGTTTCATAGGCTACTGAAAGTTGGCATTGTAGTATATAACAGTAACATAATGGTACATTTACTCAGCAAGGAAGATGGAGAGGAGGACAATGAAGAGCAGGTGAAAGAGAATAGCAAAGCAGGTCAAGAGAACAGGTAGGAATAGACCACACAGGATTTTTTGACTAAATGTATATTTCAGACTTAAGGCATAAATATTGTGAAATATCTGGTCCATTTACTCAGCCATGAAGATGAAGAGCACAGAGAGAAAACAAATGAGTCAAGAGCAGGTGAAGAGAACAGGTAGGAACTGTCACACAAGATATTTTGACTTAGGTTTGGTTTGGTCATGACATACTTTTTATATGTTCTCTGAGGTAGGCTACACTTCTAATGCAAGTACAGTTTTTGTGCACCAAAAACTCATAAAATTGTAAAATAATATCATTTTTCACCCTGTCTCTGACTGAAAAAGGTTTGTTTATGAATGAGAGAGCTAGAGAGTGTGGCCAAGGGTGAAAAGCAGGCATCTGTCTTTCTAAAGACATGTAAATGCTCTTGTCATTACACAATTACCTAAAATTGGATTCCTCATGTCATGACCACGTTAAACAACATTAAGAAACATTACATTGTTGGGATTGTTTTTTTTTAATTATTATTATTATATTTATATATTTTTTTAAATAAATATCTGGTCCATTTACTCAGCCATGAAGATGGGGAGGACAGCAGAGAAATGATAGAAAATGAGTTCAGAGCAGGTGAAGAGAACAGGTAGGAATGGACCATAGGATTTTATGACTTATCAATGACAAATGACAATATCAAGAATCATTGCAGATTAAGGTATTGCAGAGGTATACATTTTGTGAAACATCGGTTTTGTTTTCTCAGTCGTGCAGATGAAGAGGACAGAGAGAAAGTAAATGTCTCGAGAGCAGGTCAAGAGAACAGGTAGGACTGGCCATGCAGGATATTATGAATTACAGAACATTACAGATTAGGGTTGTAGACTTAGTTATTGGTTTGTCTTGTAAAAATCTAGTGCATGGAAAGATGGAGAGCCACACCCTCAAAATGACATCAGAGGAGAGGAGATAGATATAACAGGAGAATGCAGAGATGCAACAGAGGAGGTAACAGAGGAAAGACCTTACTCAGAGGACCCATCAGACTGGCCTGCACCCCATCAAATTATTGACACTTTTAGGCAAAAATTGACTGAGAAAGGGCCTTTGAAATGTCCTGATGGGCCATATCCTAGATCGGAGAAGAGTAACATGCACTTTTCTAAGGCTTATTGTTATCGCTTATTATCAAATGGGGAGAGAGTTGAGCGAGACTGGTTGTTGTATTCCAAGAAATCAAATAAAGTATATTGCTTTGCATGTAAATTATTTGGTGGAGTCAAAGCATGTGACAAACGGCTTGTGTTGGGATACAATAACTGGCAATGTCTATCAAAAACCCTACAGCATCATGAAACAAGTAACCATCATATAGATGCTTACCTTTCTTGGAAAGAATTGGCAACTCGTTTGCAGTTAGGAAGAACAATTGATAGTGAATTACAAAAGGTGATTGTAGCAGAAAAGTCCCGCTGGAAAAATGTATTGACAAGAGTGATTGACTGCATTCTTTTTTTAGCTGAAAGAAACTTGCCCCTGAGAGGGAAGAAAGAACAATTAGGGAACGCTAAAAATGGCAATTTCCTTGGCTTAATTGAGCTGCTTGCACGTTATGATGTTACAATGACAGAGCATCTAAGAGAAACATCTTCCAAAAAAGTAACATCTTACCTGTCGTGGTGTACTCAAAATGAGTTTTTGCAGTCTATATCTGCATGCATTGTCAGCAAAATCTGTACACGCATTAAAGCAGCAAAATATTTTGCTGTTGAATTTGACTGCACTCCTGACATTTCGAAACAGGACCTCTGTTATAATAAGATATGTCCACACAGATGAAGGTAAAAAAGCAAGTGTGCAGGAATCATTTGTTGGTTTCACTGCTGTGAAGGACACAACTGGTCAGGGCCTAGCAGAGAAACTGATTGAAGTGATTGAGAAGAATTTAGGATTGGAGTTAAGGAATTGTCGAGGACAGAGTTATGACAATGGATCCAATATGAGCGGGATTAAGAAAGGGGTCCAAGCTTTGATTCTAGACAAAAACCCAGAGGCATTATTCATTCCTTGTTGTAGCCACAGCCTTAATCTGCTTTTGTGTGATGCAGCATCCTCTAACAGAGAATGTTTAACTTTCTTTGGCACTCTTCAGAGATTGTATACAATCTTCTCTTCATCAGTCAAGAGATGGGACATCCTAAAAGAATTTCTGGAAATTACACTGAAGCCACTGAGTGACACCAGGTGGGAGGCAAAACTGGATTCTGTTAAAGCCTTGCGCTTTCAGCTTGGGGGAGCTCTTGATGCCTTGGAAAATCTTGAAAAAATGTCTAAAGATGGTAAAATTGCATCAGAGGCTAAATCACTCTCTGAAGAAATTGTGCGCATGGAATTTCTTGTGTGTTTGTCAATTTGGTATGACATTTTGGCTGAGATCACACATGTAAGCAAGGCACTACAAGCAGCAGATGTTTCTTTGGACACAGCCATTATGCTGGTCAATTCTCTGAAAGAGTTCTTGGTTCAGTACAGAGAGGAGGGATTTCAAAAATCCATGTCCATAGCACGCAGAATGGCAACTGAATTGAATGCAAGCACAGAGTTCAGGAGAAAACGCCTCCGCAAACAAAAAAAATTCCATGATGAAACCAACAGTTACAGTGATGATGAAGACCCTGAGATGCATTTGAGGTGTAGGGTGTTTAATGTAATTGTTGACACAGCTATCCAGGAGCTTGGTGATAGGTTTAAAAATATTGGCCATGTCTCTGACAAATTTAGTTTTTTAATCAAGATGGAAACCATGACAAAAGATGAACTGGAGGAATCTGTAACGAGGTATGCACTAACATCAAGTGACATTTCAAGATACATAATTCAGGAAATCTACCCTGCAAGCCGAATTCTCAAAGGGCACAAAAAAGCCATTGACAAGCTGAGCTTTATTTTGCAGGAAAATCTAGACAAGGTCTTTCCAAATTTGACAGTAGCCTTAAGAGTGTTTCTAACAATGCCACTAACAGTTGCCTCTGCTGAAAGATCTTTCAGCAAACTGAAACTTATTAAATCATACCTTCGTTCAACTATGAACAATGATCGCTTGACCCACCTGGCAATCATCTCCATTGAAAACAACCTAGCAAGATCAACTTCATTTGATGAAATACTTGAAAAATGGGCAAGTACAAAAGCAAGGCATGTCAAAGTGCTGTAATTGGGGAGGATAAAGAGAGAAAAGGTGGGGGTGGGGGGGATTAGTGCAATTAGATGTGATATAAAATGTATGGTTTCTATTGTAATCAACTGTTTTTAAAATATACTTGATGTACTTTTACATTTATTTTACTTTTATTAGTTAAATTGTTTTCTAAATTGTATATTTGTTACACTTTGAAGCAGTTTGAAAAGTGTTTAGACAAAAAAAAAGTATGCTTATAGTTATAGATGGAAATATTTTGGCACCATCACATGCCTATTTTAAAATATAGTTGGATTGACTCCAGAGGCGATATAACTTGTCTATGAATTTCTTTCAATTGTATTTATATTATGTGTGTGTGTACCTGGTAACAGTTGCAAAGACATGTTTTTGACCCCCATGAGGAAAAGCTCATAGTTTATTTTTTTTTTTGTTGTCCACAAATGTAGTCCATCATTCTAGTAAAAACAACAGTCACAAAGATCACATAATTTTTTCACAGCATTAAGAATGCTTTGATGAGTTCTGTTCAATAAAGGCATAAAAGATAGTTATTGTCTGTGTTGTTAGTGTGTCACATATACTTTTTTGGTTGTTGGAGGGGGGATGGGGGGGGGGGGGTGCGCCAACCATGATCTTGCATACCCCTCAGCAAATGTACAGTTGCGCCCCTGCCCCTGACACTTAATCTTCTCATGTGGAAAAGGGAGTTTTGTGTGGGATGACAAGCCCATCATGTTCTCAGGTTCATCAGATTGCTGATTTTTTAGTATACAACAAAGTGAGAGGCCATAAAGAGACTTCAGAATCTGAATATAAAATTATTTAAAAAATGATTCAGATAACACATTTATCTGAAAAGAAAGATGATCAAATATTAAAACAACAGAATCTAGAAAATATATAAGTTGTTTTACTATATGTAACATGTAGTGTTCTAATGCAAATAAAAAATATTAATGTATATTTTGTGTATCTCTGACCTGTCCAGCAATCAAAGGCAGAAAGCTGTGTGCTATCAATGTCCTCATACTTGAAATACAGTGATAAATTAAAAAGAGAGAGACAAACACTGTGAGAGAGATTACAGATTCAGTTTCACCAGGAGATGAAAAAACAGATGGCCACCCTCAGCAAGACATGAACAGAGGAGATTTGAAAACATCTTGGGGCCCAGCAGCTAGGTTTCTCAGTCTGCAGAGCTTCCACAAGGGCAAGTAGAACAATCACAAATAGCAAAGTTTTGCTGCATAAATAGCCTTTAGACAAAATACCTGAAGTCCAAAATGCATAAACAACTGTTATTCAGTTAGTTTTTCTACAACAAGACAGAAAATGTTTAGATTTACATAGATTAGGTGGTGTCTTGAACATGGTGAGCACGGTGGCTCTTGAAACATATTTACATGTAAATGCCAGATCAGATAGGAATTGAATATAAAATAAGAAAACTACTGCAAGTCAGTGCTTGTAAGAAATACCTTCTGCCTTTATCTCATGTTCTGTTTTGACAGAAAAAATAACTTGGGGTTAACTGAGGTCAAGCACTTCAAAGTAATGAAACAAAACTCTTTAGAAGTGAAATGCAGAAAAGCCTTTATAAAGAGAACATTAAGACAAGATAAATGTGTAGAAATAGCTGTTTTATTAAGCTGAACAGAATGAGTCTTTCTTCAGTGTCTACGCTACATATTGCTGGGATGTTTAGACCATGTTCCAGCAATCATAACCTGTACCTCCAGGGGAAGGGATGAAATTCAGTGTCAGCAATAACACAAAGGACCTTGGTTTAACATTTCACCCAAGCCATGTCCCCACTCACAGCCTAAAGCTTGCACTTGCTATTCTGGCAAGCTGCTTTAGTCCACAGACTGACAATCTCTCCTCCGGCAGTGCTTGACCATCTGAGACTCAAGCTCACTAGCGCGCACACACACACACACACACACACACACACACTCTCTCTCTCTCTCTCTCTCTCTCTCTCTCTCTCTCACGGGCTTATATTCATTCATACTTTAATTGATACTTGTTGTAGTGATTTTACTGATATTTGTCAGCATAATTTTTCAGCTTTAATATTACAGTTAATGGCAGTGGCGGACTGGGACAGTAAATCAGGCCGGGAATTTGACTCCACCCCAGGCCACCTCTGTTGCTGCAGTCACCACCACACAATTCATGTGTCCACCAGACTGCTAAACTCTTTGGCTATTCCAGTTGTTTGAATTGGGTTATACTTAAAAAATAAATCAAAATCCTTAGACAGTGGACGGGCAAAATAATCAAATGAAGTATCAAGAAGTATCAAGTAGAGCTGAAACAACGAATCGATTTAATCGATTAAAATCGATTATTAAAATAGTTGTCAACTAATTTAGTCATCGATTCGTTGCTAAATAACTTTTATTTGCCATAAGCGGCTCATTTCGTGCATATTTCAAATCTGCGGTGACCAAAGTGTGGCAGTAATGAGCCACCGCAGGGTTTTATTCAGCCAGTACAGCAGGAGAAGTAGCGAATAGCCAATAGCTGGCCTCGTTTTGTCACGTGCTTCCCGAACAGCGTCTCTGCAGCATTCAGCAGGATGTGGGAGTACTTTACTTTGAGCCTTCAAAAAAGAAGAGTAACCTGTAAACTCTGCACTACGGAACTGTTTAAGGGGACGTTCACATATCGCGTCTTTTGCGCGCTCAAGTTCGTTATTTCCAACACCGCATCGAGTTAAAACATTTCAACTTTTCAGAATGCAGCAAGCGCACCGCGGGTCATGTGACAAGAACTAACCAATCAGCTTCATTCTTTCCCGTAACAACGTTAAAAGCTCAGTCAAGATGAAAGGATCATAGTTGTATATGGATTTCCATTTTGAAATAAATTTAGTAGCAGAGCTACTGCAAGCGATTTTTTGAGCTGCAAATCCATTTATCCTTTGCTGAAATTTTCGCGTCTTCAAGGAGAGAGCACGTCATGGTTGCTTAGCAAAGGCAGACGCCTCAGGGGCGCTTCTGCTCGAGCGCTTTGGAAAGGAGGAGAAAGTGGCGCGCCTAGCGTTTTCCACGCGTTTTTAGGCGCGATATGTGAACGGCCCCTAAGACTTTCATTTGTGCAGATTCTCCAGTACAATGTTGTTTGCAAATGTTTAGTCGTAAAAGCTGAGAACATTGCTTTTTAACAGTTAACATTTAAAGCTTTACAAACATGTTCTGTGATCAGTTTGTCATTTACCAGTTCAAAATTCAGTCGTGCAGCCTAATTATGACTGAATGAGAGAGATAAATGTTTAAAGATATTTGAAATACACTTTTTTTCTAAGTATTCACTGCTCTTTTTCACACAGCAGGTTTTTTGTGTGTGTCCAATTTTTTTTTCTGGACAACCTTCTGATGGATTTTACTTTAAATTGTGAGTTCCATTCAGGTTTCATGCCATTGGCACTTTTTTCGAAGGATTGTTTACAATTTCACAGCAAAAGCTATAAAGCTTTTTCCCAGTATATAATAAAATACAATGCACTGCAATTTTATTCTGTTTTATCTTTATTCTTCGTGAAAATATGTTCTGAAAGATTCCTTAATAAGCTTTGTCCGGGATGTTAAACTACTTTAGGAGCTCTAAGGACTGCCATGGTGAAAACATTTGATATCTCCTTGTGAAATTTGCTAGAGTATGGGTCAGTGTTTTGATTGCAGAAGAGTTCGACAAAGGATTACTAACACAATAAAACAACTCCAGGTATATTTTTAATGAGGATATGACAATGCAAAATGGTTAAAATCTCTTAAAAATCTATGCTGAAGGATAAAGACCATTTATTAATAATTTACTTGGGGAAAAAATGGAAAAAACTAAAATATAAGCACATAAACCGATTAATCGATTAATCGTAAAAATAATCGACAGATTAATCGATTATCAAAATAATCGTTAGTTGCAGCCCTAGTATCAAGGCATTCACTGTCTCTATCATCTTTCCCTGAATCCCCCTCTCTCTCACTCTGCACATTGAGTTTCTCTGCAATATGAAATAAGCACTTTCAATAATCTATAATAATTATGCAGCCATCAATTTTATGTCCCAGTGATCACAGTCCTACTACTGATGACCTTATAAAGCACATATTTTTCTAAGAGTACAGCTAGCATGTTTAGTTTTGCTAATAGCTTAAACTTTACCCGAAGGTTCCTGCTCTGACTCAAAAGCTGAACTGTCCACCCTTCTTGTTCAAAGCAGGAGCACTAGCAGCACTAGTGCTACTGTTGCTTCCTTCGTCACCTTCAAAATAAATAAATAAATAAGCATTGTAGACTAGGCTGCATATTCTAGGCTAGAAATGGAAAATCAAAATTTCCGGTCAATTTTAAACAAAAAAGAAAATACTGTAACCCCATATGTAAAACAGTGTACTAGTTTGTCATTAAGATGCTCTTTTAAAACATCTATCATTATTTACATTTGTAATATATATATATATATATATATATATATATATATATATATATATATATATATATATATATATATATATATTTATTTATTTTTTTTATTTTTATTTTTTTTAAATAGATTTTATCTGTTGTAAGTCCCTTTGAATGAAAGCGTCCGTCCGCCAAATGATTATGTAAATATTAGGGTGGAACAGTTAAACTTTTTCACAGTTCGGTTTGTTTCACGGTTTTAGAGTCACGGTTTCAGTACCGTTGTATGTGCTATGTTTATGGACAAACTATATACTGTCAAAAATATATATATATCATATTATTAAGAATATTTTAACTACAAGCAACAGCACAAATAAATACAACAGAGTAAAAATACAGATAAAATAAACTGACTTTCAGGGTTTTTTTAGGTAGGTCTTGCATTAGTTTTTAGGTACAGAAATTAAAGTAATCAAATGTAAAACAGCATTGCATTTTGGACTATAAATGAAAGGTTATTCTTTATTAAAGTAAAAAAAGCTTTTTAATCAAGAGGAGTGAGTGATTTGTTTGTTGTTGCTGTTCTATTAATATAAAGACTGTCACTTTAAGAGAATGCACTGATACAGTGTTTGTATTAGTATTGAACAAGAGTGAATGGTTTGTAGAGGTTTTTTTTTTTTTTTAAATTGCTGTTGTTGTAATGTCTGGGAATCCAGAATGCGCATGAATCAATAGAAACATATTATTTTAACCCTGTTTGTTTTACGTGTTATTTATTGTAAACAATATTACAGTTGCTTCGTCAGATTTAAGTTAAACAGCAGTCTCAGCGCTTGCTGAACCGTGTGTGGTGAACTGAACAGTTCGGTTTTTTCAGTGAACCGTCCCATCCCTATTAAATATAAATGTAATTCTGACCGACCTGCTCCCTTACTGGTGAAAATGGCTGGGATTTTTGCAGCAACTTGCTGTGTCTGTGGCCAGGGATTTTCTCCTTTTTATATGTTCTGTCTCTGCTCCTCTTTTGCGTTTACGCTCCATTTTTTGCACGATTTTCTAAGATAAAGCCTGCCTCTGGATATAGCCAATTAGGCAGTGCTTCGCTGATGTTTGGTCAAGTGGTGGTGTCATTTTCACTCCGCGATCGCCTGATTCGTAGATTCATAAGACCGTCAATTAATTTGCAGTTACATACCAGTCTATTGCACGTCAGCCTGATCGACTGCACAGCGGCAGCCGGAAGGCCAGAATGACCATCAGGCCACCGGGAAATGTCCCGGTGCTCCCGATGGCCAGTCCGCCCCTGGTTAATGGAGACAAAAAAATATTACATTTAGATCAGATCAAACATTCTAAGCATTATAAGATACTGCACAGAAAATCACTCATTTCCAAATGAATTCAGCTATACTCAAAGCAAGTGCTGTCAAACACACATGCAAACATTTTCTTTGTCTCTTTTTGCAGCTCGCCCGGTCCAGCAGATCTGCACATATAAACACCCACGCATTTCTTCCTCTTTTTCCACAGCTCTTCACAAGCAAAGCGTTCGAGCCTCTTGCCTGCCAGCCAGTCAAGATGGCCCCCCAAACCCTGCAGCCAACCCCACAGTCTGGCACACAGAAGAAAACCACAGGACAGCTGATCGTCTCCCTGGCTACCTTCATCTGCTCCTTTGGAAATTTTTGGAAATGCATGAATTTCGAGATCTTCATGGTCTACTGGGCTGGAGCATTTCGGGAAAGAAGGAATGTGAAAAAAGCCCTTGAGTCATATTCAGGCATCAGAAATCTTTTACTTGATAACCCTGCTTCAACTGATCAGTGCTTGTACAAAAGACAAAGATTATGGCTTGAAATGAGGGGCAAGGCCATGGTTAAGTAGCGTTTGGCAGCTAGCGACTGTTTAATTGTCTGTTGCACGCTGCATTTGGAGATTTCACATGATTTAGCCTCAGTCGGCATGGAGAACATTGCCCTAACAAGATTTTATTGTGACTGTAAACATTCCTTCACACACAAGTTATTGCTAAACAGCCAAGTTTCTTATAAGGAAATAATTTTTTACTTTTATTTCAGATTTTTTTGTGAAGATTCACATTAACTGTTCCAGAAAGTGCTCATCTAGACTCATCTCTCTTCCTCATTTGCAGCCTTGCTACCTCATGGCTAACAAGCTAATGACTGAAACCTCCAACCTCCCCTTCCTAGAAAGAGGAATAACTGTCTACGTGCAAATAGATTATGATGAACTGCTTGAACTGCAATTAAGGCAGAAGGAAGGGAAGGAGATGACAGCAGTTTAGACAACAATTTGGGCGACTGCAGCTGCAGCAACTTTGTGGTGTAATGCAGTAATTGATAGACTCGGCCTGTCACTAGAAGGATCAGAATGAAAACTTAAATTACCATCATTAGGGTTCCCCTAATTGCTGCATTACATGCAAAGCCTGTTTTTGTTTGTTTTTATAAAACAACTCTTCTGTTATCTAATTTGTTCGGGCAGATCTTCCCTTCCTTTGATACTGAAACAAATTAGAATTAGGATTTGTCACTCAATGGTAAATCCAGACAGGGGTCACTCTCCGATTCGTGGTCATAATATGAACATAATCACAGCTAAGCATTATTTCATTAACCAGGTGCAGTGATTTTGCATCTTACAGTGTTTGTTTGCAAATTTGAATCAATCAAATGGATCCATTGAGAGCATCTTGATCTATTTACTGATTATACGATTGCAAACTGGCATAATCATCAATTTATTCTCACGTGCAATGAAACATCTCATTATTCTAGCATTGTTAAGATACGTCGAATGTCATGAGTATGATTGAATTTCTAGCACTGTATGTAAATCCATTAACTCAACTAGATGTTAGTGTGATTTCTATGTGTGTGTGTGACCAGTGTTTCTCATTGCCCCCAGCTCTTTCTAATTAAGACGTCAAATATAAAGCACAAAGGTAAAAAAAAAAACACTGCTGAGACTACACATTGGTGTATTGCACTTAATAAGACTGACAAGGTCTCTGGGTGCTGGGAGGATCTTTGCCCTTGTACTGTATCACCATTCCCCATGAACCAACACACACCAGCCTCACCGAATCATCCAGAGGAAAAACTGGAGAGCAACATAAAAGGATAAACTGTATTGTGCCTCTAGTGAAACAGTACATGTACACCCACCAGCGACATTCAGAGATCAGTGCCAATAATCAAGGATTAATGATTATTAAATGCGCATATGCAGGAGTTGGGTAATTGGAAGGTTAATCGACGGGCAACGTCAGTAGAGTCACATTTATCAGTTTCTATTTATCTCATCTGGGTAGGTGGCAGGTTTACAGTAAATACCTTCTGTCCCCCTAATTTCCTAATGATGGGGATAATGATGGAGAATGGAGCAGCCATTAGCAGGGACAGGATTTGTGCATCACTCTGTCAGCTCTGTCTCTTTGAGGCCCACAATGAGAAGTGATGGGATCCAGCTAATCAAAAACTCACCCAATGGATAATCATCCACATAAAGCTACATAGCTCTGAAATACAAACACTAGTCGCATGATGAAGACTGGGTGATATACTTCAATCTTTTGACATGTATCTTCTGCAATTAAACAAAAGTTAGTCTGTTCCTCTAATTGAATTGATTGACTGTGTTCCAAGAGAGCTCATGTTTAATCCAACAACACTTGGACTTTTCATCATTTGTATCATTCCTGACACAGTGTCACTCTGTGCTTTAGCGGTGAGGATTTTTCAGCGACTGTTTCTGCATGCTACATCAACACACAAGTAGGTGGTGATGGGTCTTCATAAATGAGCATTCATTCATTCATTCACCATCCAAAATTACATACTTCCCTACTATATACAGTAGTACAGTAGGTGCAAAAAAAAAGAGTATGTCTGAATTCACAGTGTTCAACAAATATTAGGCAAAAAGAGAATATGCAATTTCAGAAACAACCACTGTCTCTATGAGCCAGTCTTTGAACCATTCATTCAATTGATTTGTTCAAAACACTGATTCATTCAGGAACAAAATGACACTATGGTGTGCCCAGAGACACAACCAAACTTTGTTTAGAATAAGGATCTGATGCTTAATCTAGACACGGCTATAATATGAATATAATCTCAGCATTATTGAATTAAACAGGTTGGGTAATTATGCATGTTGGACTGTTTATTTGCAAATTAGCATCGGTCAAAATGTAACTATTTACACTGTCAGAGTAAAATTAACAAAATATGTTTCTATAATGTAAGTTGCTCAGTGTGAGTATCACTCTCAGTCATGCTGTTGAGGAGAGCACTGTACACCTATTAATCCCCTGCTTTCAGTCTTGCAGAAAATGTCTAAGCAAAAGTTTCAGACAAATCTGCTGTGCAATCTATGCATTGGGTTATAAATATAAATGATGTTTTATGACATTCATCCCAGCTGATCTGCTGAAAGGTCAGACATTGGTAGGTGAGTGCGAGCCATCATGGGGTTACCACTTACTGCTTGCGTTTTCATTTTGCACACTGGCCAAGCAATTGGTTTATTGCAGAAGGTTTTACTAGTGTTGACACTGTACATGGCCAATTTAATTTTTTTTTACTACAATGAAATACCGCTTTAAAATATAAGTGCATGAGACGCTATTCCTCAGTCAATACTGTTTATTTGAAATAGTATTAATTGCTAACATGAAGAAGAGGGGGAATTTAATAAAAATATATCTATGTTTTCAGAATTAGTCCTACACTACTCTATCCGTCACAGCAAACCATGTCTAAACGCCACACAAGAACATGTCCTATGAATGTTGCTTTTGGCAAAATGTGACTGCTGACACTGTGAAGCTGTCATGATGATTTTCTTCCCATCCATCGGCCTTGCGTAGATCTCACACCTGACTGTTTTTACCAGCTGTGATTGACATTTAAGCCTCCTGGAGACACCTAGGGATCATGGCACCTTGTGCCACGAAGATGAAGATAGCTAGTGAGAAACTGTAGCTTTAATCCTCAGGCCTTGGCTCAGTCTACGAGATCTGTCTCAGACTGACCTCTGTCTTGTCAGCGCAGTAACGAGATCCTGAGTGACTTAAGTCCTCTGGTGATGTCAGACCTGAAGCTAAAGAAAAGTCTTGTCTCAGTGATCTTTGGCCACTATAGCAGAAATCTATCATTCTGCTGAGAGACAGAAGATACAATTGATGTATTCAAATGTCTCCTGCTTTTTTTCACTCATTACTTATTCTATGTAGGACCTCTTTTTCTCTTTGTTATAAGGTTGTCAAATACAGTAATTTGTTTGCATTATCCACACATTATGAAGCAATAAATAACATGCAGTACTCTTGTACCTGCAAAATCTCCACTCTTCCCCACAATGGAAATAATATAAACCAAATGAAAACTGTTCTATATCCCAACATGACAAGACACATTAACCATGTCTCCCGTTTTGTCATCTTGCTCAAAAAGCCTCACTTTCACATTTTTTTAATTTTCCCCATTAAGTCCTATATGCAAACCATGCAGGGAACTACAAATCCCCCGCTTAGTTTAAGTTTACATATTTAAGTGAGTTGCAGATAAATTAAATTGTAAAAACAATAATATCTAGAATTATTCCATATATAGAACAACCTGCAGAAATCTTTCCAGTGGATATGTAAAGGATGTAGTTTACAGTGCAACAAAGTCTGTAAACGTAAAGTAATTACTAGTTTAAAAGCATATTTTGAAAAGCTCAAAGCATAATGATATGAAAAAGGAAATTTAATGATCTGTTTACTCTTTTCTGACAGATGTTCACAGTGCTGCACTGTCTTTTGATTTAGTGAGAACTCTCTCACTCACAGAGGCACATGCATCTTACTTTAATCAAGAACGTCCTTTCCATTCTCCCTCCCCATCCTCCTCTTCTCAGCAACTCTCACTCTGTTTTTTCCCTACAACTCAAATTAACTGCAGAAATATAATCAGTTTTCTGACAGATTATATACTTTATGGGCGATGATGGGTTAGGTAGATATTTTAAAAATTGAGCATTCAAAGCAAAGCTCAATAGACCATGTAAAAGCTCATTTAATGCAAGATTTCTGCTCTCTGAACCCAACCCTTGTATGTCTTTATTGGTAGTGTTGCTTGAGTGATAAATTGAAACTCCAGCTCAGTGAATTTTTGGTATTATCATATGGTTGGCTACATTATGTTTTGTTTACATATGAGCACAGCTTACAGATTGAATAAAGAATACGTGTTTTCTAAGCTCTCAGATTCAGGCAACAGGATATTAATGGGAACAACTATTATGACTGCAAAAGTGTATATTTTACAGCAGATCTACCAAAAATTTGTTAGATGACAAAACAAACACCTGATTCATTCATTACCTTGCATTTTGGCTGGAAACTGATAAATATAGCATATATTTATAATAAAAAATTACATTTAAAAGCTAGATATAAAAAATTATAGTAGCAAGAAAGCTGTCTAAAACTAAAACATATTAATGTAAAACCCAACTTTTGGTTTCAAACTGCAATGTTATTGGTTGCATGTAGCTTGGGTGAGTCTGTGTTTCTGCTCATCCGTCAATAGAGGGCTGAAGGCACAGGTTCCTAAGATTAAGTCGAGGTTCTCTTGACCTTTCTATCAAATGCCATGCAGTTTGATGTGCACCAGCATAATTTTGCTGCCGTCTCATCTTTGTATGCCAGCCATGCACCCCATCATTGCTGTTCATTAGCCAAGTTTAAGATGTTGGGGCCATAAGTTAATGACCTGAATAATATTATTTATCTTCTCCTTTGCTTTATTTATTTATTTTTTTGTGCTGAATGTTCACAACTGTTGCATTCAACACATCGGTAATGATGAGATGTTGACATTGGGTCTTGTTAGTTGCGTACATTGTCAGGAAAATTAAGCTCTCTCCAGGCTAACGTAGCTTGCAATTCTTAGTGACATATAGCCATTAGCTCCATGCTGAATTGGACAAACGAACAAAAGCAGAAGCAGAAGCACAAAACACAAATCATATCCAATTAAGCGAGGCAAGAAACGGTGAAACCCTAGCAGGAGATTTTACAGGCAGTGCACGAGGAAAGGTCAAGCTTTGACAGAATAGGGCACAGTTAAACGACTGATTACGACTAATGAGCCCTATGCTTTAGTCAGAATTAGCTGCATTACACAAAGAACCAAAGTCAATACTGCAACCACACAGTTATTACATGGATCTAAGAAAAGGAAGATTTGTTCCATATATTTTAGCAATATAATGTATAAAGGTAACTAGGTTCATTAATTAAACTCTAAATCTGCCTTTAAATCCTTTTCATAATAAAATAGTTCACATGGTGAACAATTACATAGGAAAAAAATCTAACAATATAAATATTATGCTAAAACTGCTTATTTTTATTTTAATAATTTTTGGAATTATGGTCTTAATAGGGATTATTAATAGGGATTATATTTATTCACCCTCATGTTGTTTCAGTCCTGTAGGTCTTACTTCTGTGGAACATAAAATAAGATATTCTTAAGAATGTTGATAACCAAACAGTTTTGGTAACCTCGGACTTCCATTGTATTTTCAGTGGTAGCCAATTGGAACCAAAACTACATTTTTATTAGTTTTACGAATACGGATAGCACTGCTATCAATAATTGCCTTCATGTCATTGACAGAGATCAACTCAGCCAGCTTTTTAAGTGGCCATGAAATGATCTCCCTCCATGAACTGATAAATAAAAGTATTCCAATATCAAATAAACATTTCAGTGCATTCCATATAGTTACAATCTAAACTCTGAAACATGTGTGTGGTATTCTTCTTTAACTGGTCCCCTGAGCTTGTGCATGCTTCGGGGGTAAATCAGCTGAGACCCTGTCTGTGTGTGTTTATGGAGTAGAAGAGCTGAGATTGCCTGTAACAGTGGCGAAATGAGGCTAACAAACAGTCTATTGAGGATGTGCAAGCAACACACCTCCATTTGTCTATGTGTGTGTGCTGAGAGTTTATATGATATATATATATATGTCCTCCCTTCTGCAATAATCCATCTAATGGAACTGTGTACGCAGAGCTGCTCAGAGTTGGTTTCATCATGGAAGGGTGTGAGGTTGTGAAAATCCAGCAAGCCTTAAAGTGACCTAAAAATGAAAATTCTACAGCAACCCCATGACCCAATATAGGGACAAGAGGTTCCCAAAATGTATTTACTCACCCTCATGTCATTTCAAACCTGCACGACTTACTTTCTTCTGTGGAACACAAATACAATACAATCTCTCATTTTCTTTCCCTCCCTTTCTTCCATTCTCCTGGCAGGCTGGCCAGCCATAAGGTGGGGTGGTGCCTGAGGATAATGGCAGCAGAAGGCAGAGGAAGCGGACATCTGGCAAATGCTGCCCCAATATGTTTCTATGAAAGAGGCGAGGAATTTTCAGAAGACACAACGCTTACCCAGCGACACGCTCTGTGACAAAAAGAGGAAGATTAAAAATAAAATTAGTTAACATCTTGCCCGTTTCACCCTGCGATGCACATTTCAGTGTGCAAGGTCTGATTGCAGCTGTCATTTACATTACAAAAACATAGTGGGAGAATGTGTATCATTAATTAGGAGAAATCATGTGTTGCCTCCTAAAGCTAATTCAGTAAGCACAGATGTGGTCCAGCATTATTTAACCCACTCTCTAGATTTCTGTCTTCCCCTGTCACTGCGGTAAACTCACTTGCTGCGTTTCTTTCCTTTTCATTTCATTCTTTTTTTTTTCAAAGGAAGCATATTGTTCATTTGAAATGCAAATGCACCCCCACACCTAGTCCAATCATGTTAGTTTCTAATGAGGCGTAAAATATGTACATTAATTACAGAGAATTTTTTTTGAAATTGCTCCTAATCATTGCTTACATTGTTGAGACAACAAACCACTTCATTCTGCTGGGTCATTAGGTTTAGAGTGAATCATGATAAGAAAAAAGGCAACATTCAGAGGTACAGAATTGTAGAAACACTATAACTGGGTGAAGGTCCAGCTGAATTAAAGTTTCAAGTATGTGCATTAAATTAATTGCCATTAACCTACAGTACATGTAACAGTGTGTGATTTTATGTTTTGTAAGTATTGATTAGGAGATTTCCTGTAGTGTAAAGAAAGTAAATAAATATTATATAACTACAACTAATAATAAAACTAGTAAAATTGTTCTTTAAATGCAGACTTTTAATCAGAGGAGAATTAACAGTGATTACAGGCTTATCATATATATATATATATATATATATATATATATATATATATATATATATATGAAATTATGTTATATTTAGAGAAAAAGAGAGAGGAGATGTGTCATTTTTTCTGCTTGCGCGACTTCTCTCCTCTTTGTGTCCGTCTTCAGTGCATCTGTCTTAAAGATGATCACTACGTTTGTGTAACCAAATTGCATTCTGTCAGGAATAACGTCTCTAGGTTACGAATGTAACCCTAGTTCCTCGAAGGAACGAGACGCTGTGTCGAGCGCTTTGGGGAAACGCCTTTGGCAAGATCAACTCTGAATATCGTGTGTAATTTGTCCAATGGAAGAGCGTGACATCACAGGCGGGGTGACGTAGCGACCAGGAAGCTATAAAGGCACGTGCCACGCAGCTGGCTTCAGCTTCGAGTAGGGAAGCATGGAAGTATGGCTCTGTGACGCAGCGTCTCGTTCCTGTGAGGAACTAGGGTTACATTAGTAACCTAGAGACGTTCCTCTTCAGGAACTCCAGCTGCGTCGAGTGCTTTGGGGAACGATGTGCCAACGCTGCCAGACTACCAATCCACTGCCTAGTGTGTATCTGAAGAGCACAGCTAAGGCAAGAGGACAGAAGAGCCAGGAGCGGCTCGCATATCGAGATTGTAAAATCTGGCAAATGTAGAGGGCGTGGACCATCCCGCAGCATTGCATTTGTCCAAGAGGGACACACCTGCTAGAAAGGCCTTAGAGGCAGCCATACTCCGCGTAGAGTGAGCCTTGGCTCCCAAAGGAAGGGGAAGACCAGAGGACTCATAGGAGACGTTGATAGCCTCGACTATCCAACGACTAAGGGTCTGCTTAGAGGCAGGGGAACCCTTTTTAGGAGGACCGTAGCAAACAAGCAATTGGTCAGATTTTCTCCACAGGGCAGCTCTGTGGACGTATGCGTCCAGTGCTCGCACAGGACACATACAATTTAGCTTCTCCTGGTCTGGCTCCCGAAAGGGAGGAGGGCAGAAGGCCTGCAGTACTATAGGCTGTGGTGTAACAGAGGGAACTTTGGGAACATAACCCGCTCGAGGGTATAAGAATGCTTTGGCCATACCAGGGGCAAAGTCTAAGTAGTTAGGGGCCACCGAGAGGGCCTGAAGGTCTCCATCTCTCTTTAGAGACATAATCGCCAGTAACAGGGCAGTCTTAAGGGTCAGATGTCTATCTGATATATCTTGAATTGGCTCGAATGGAGCTTTCCAGAGAGCCTCTAACACCACAACCAAGTCCCACGGGGGAATACGGGACCGTACTGGAGGTCTCAGCCTCAGTGCACCGCGGAGGAAACGTGTGACTAGGGGGTGCCTACCCACTGAC
This sequence comes from Carassius carassius, assembly GCF_963082965.1. Lineage (NCBI taxonomy): Eukaryota > Metazoa > Chordata > Actinopteri > Cypriniformes > Cyprinidae > Carassius > Carassius carassius. Next base: position 22,993,369 of record NC_081758.1, on the reverse strand, counting down.
TGACCATCGAAAGGGATGTGGTAAGCAGCTATGGCCGCCACATACACCTTTAAGGTGGAGTGAGTTAACCCCGCAGAGAGCCTAGCTTGTAGAAACTCAAGAACTGTACCAACTGAGCCAAGCTGGCGGTCTCTGCAACATAAGGTGAAGAGTTTCCTCCTCAGGGCGTACAGTTTCCTCGTAGAGGGAGCTCTGGATTGGAGGAGGGTCTCAACAACCTCAGTTGAGAGACCGGAAGCTATGAACTGTGCCCCCTCAGGGGCCACACCCACAACTTCCACAGCTCCGGGTGAAGGTGGATTATTTTGCCCTGCGCCTGAGAGAGTAGATCTGTCCTGATCGGAATCTCCCATGGAGAGCCGTCAAGGAGAGAGACCAGATCAGCGAACCATACTCGGCCCGTCCAGAATGGGGCTATTAGCAACAGACGGACCCCGTCCTGGCGTACTCTCGCCAGAACTCCCGGGAGCAGAGCGATGGGGGGAAAGGCGTACAGACGAAGCCTCGGCCAGGTCTGTGTCATGGCATCTAGTCCCAGTGGAGCTGGGTGAACTAGAGAGAACCAGAGGGGACATTGCGATGTCTCTTGAGTCGCAAAGAGATCCACCTGAGCTTTGCCAAATATCTGCCATATCTGCTTCACCACCTCGGGGTGAAGCATCCATTCCCCGGGCCTCGGCCCCTGTCACGACAGCATGTCTGCTCCCACATTCAATCTCCCAGGAATATATACTGCTCTTAACGAGAGGAGTTTGCCCTGGGACCACAGGAGGATCTGGTATACCAGCTTGTATAAGGGGCGTGAACGCAGACCTCCCTGGTGATTGATATAAGAGACCACCGATGTGTTGTCGGTGCGCACCAACACATGACGGCCTCTCAGGTCTGGGAGGAAATATTTCAATGCTCGATACACTGCTAGCATTTCTAGACAATTGATGTGCCATGTCAGATGGTGACCACTCCACAGACCGCGGGCAGGGTGGCCACTCATGACCGCACCCCAACCGGTGAGGGAGGCGTCTGTCGCTAGCGTTATACGGTGACCAAGAGCTCCCAACACCGGGCCCTGATTCAAGAACCAAGGTTTCTTTCATATGTCTAAGGCACGAAGGCATCGCCGCATGACCTTGATAGTTCGGAATGGATTTCCCCTCGGGGAAAACCCCTTTGTCTTGAGCCACCACTGCAGGGGCCTCATGTGCAGGAGGCCAAAAGGTATCACGTTGGACGCAGCTGCCATGAGCCCTAACAGTCTCTGAAACTGCTTGACAGTGAGTGACTGGCCTTCTCTGACTCTCTTGACTAAGGAAAGGATTGACTCGATCTGAGCAGGAGACATACGTGCCTGCATCGTGGTCGAATCCCACACTACGCCTAGATAGGTGCTTCTCTGAACTGGAGAAAGTACACTCTTCTTGGCGTTCAGTTTCAAACCCATGGGCGAGAACGACACCTCGATGTCGAACCGCCATTTGCTCTGATTGAGCTAAAATCAACCAATCGTCGATATAGTTCAGAATGCAGATGCCCTGCATACGGAGGTGTTCCAGAGCTGCATCTACACATTTCGTGAACGTGCGGGGTGAGAGTGCAAGGCCGAAGGGAAGTACTCGATATTGGTAGGCTTTGCCCCCGAAAGCGAACCTCAGAAACTTCCTGTGTTGTGGAAGGATGGATATGTGGAAGTATGCATCTTTGAGATCTATTGTGACAAACCAGTCCTCGGATCTGATTTGAGCTACAACCTGTTTGACAGTGAGCATTTTGAACTTCAGTGACATTACTGAGAGGTTTAATTGACGTAAGTCTAAGATCGGACGCAACCCCCCAACCTTCTTTGGAACTATGAAATACCGGCTGTAAAACCCGGACTCCCTGTCTAGAGGAGGGACCACCTCGATGGCCTCCCTCCTTAATAGGGTATTCACTTCTTGTTCCATCACCAGAGCCTGCAGGGGGCCGACGACTGTCGGTGTAACCCCATTGAACCTCGGCGGTAGACGGCCGAACTGAATGCAATAGCCTCTTTCTTCTGTGTGCCAGGACCCATTGAGATACATTTGGAAGTAGTTTCCACGCTGCTAAATGTACTAAATGTACTAATGTACTAAGGGAATCAGTCTCTCAAGACTGATCTCTGGTGTAAGAGGCCCCCGAAGGTGTGGCGAGTTTCCCAGCTCCGCTACGCTCGCGGGCGGACATAACTGGGAATGACACTTGTGGGAGACCGCTGCGCCCTGAAACACTGGCAGGGCCTCCAGATGGCACAGGGGTGAGACGGGCACCGTATAATGAGGTGGACACCGCTCTACTCCAGTAGGGGCTACCCTCGGGGTCACTGCGCCTCTGGCGTCAGAACCTCTTTGTCGAGGACTTCCTAGCTTCGATAATTGTACGAAGATCTGATTTCGCTTTGGAAGTCCCCGACTCAGAGCTCTGCTTTTGAGCCTCGTGGTATGAGGAGCTTGCCTGTGGTGTGGGTATCTCCCGCCCAGATAACCAACGAGAGCGCAGAGGGAGGAAACTCTGGAACGCCGCCGACTGTTTGCGTGCCTCCTGGAACCTGTCGACGACAGTATTGACTGTGTCGCCGAACAGGCCCGAGGCTTGAAGTGGGGCGTCCAGGAGGCAGACCCTGTCACGCTCTCTTATCTGAGACAGGGTCAGCCATAAATGCCTCTCTGCGGCCACCAGGGCTGCCATAGACCGCCCAATCGTGCGAGCGGTCTCTTTGGTGGCACGGAGGGAGAAATCAGCGGTCTGTCTAAGCTCTGCAATATCGTTGGACTTGATCCCCTCTCCCTCGTCTACGTCTCTCAGCAGGTCAGCTTGATATGCCTGGAGGACGACCATAGTGTGAAGGCACACCCCCGCCTGACCTGCTGCCACATAGCCCTTGCCCATTAACATAGATGTCGTTTTTAACAGTTTTGTGGGCAAGGTCAGAGCCTTCAGAGACGACGCCGAACCGGGTGACAGATAGCTCGCAAGCGTCTGCTCAACCCGGGGCATCGCTCTGTACCATCGCTCATCGAGCCCCGTGACTTTGCCGTAAGATTGAGAGTCGGGGCCGAAGAGACGGGTCGAATAAGGGTGGTTCCACGATCTCGCTATTTCTTCGTGGAGATCGTTTAAAATGGGAAGGCTCCGGGATGAGGTGGCTGCCTCGACCGCAGAAACCGCTCATCTAATTAACTTTTCTGCCTTTCTGATTTTTTCTCTGCAGGCCACTCGATTTTTAATTTATCAACTGCACGAGTAACCACCTCAAACAGCTCCTCATACTGGGGCGATAGGGGGGCGAATCCCTACTAATAGTCTCCACATCCACCTCATCAGACAAAGAGAGGTGGAGTGTCGACCCCTCGCCCTGGGGGGAAGAAACCGACGAGCGTGCTTCCGAACCCAGGGTTTGGGCGCCGGATCTGGCAGATGAGGAAGGAGATAAGGACTGGCCCGTCTCCATACCCTCTGCCAGATCCACCTGCGAACCCCACGAGTGCAGCAGCCACTCTGCCTCAGCAGAAGTAGGGCCGGCACCGCGGGGAAAGCTGGCAAAGGCTCCCTCCTCGAAGAGAGCCCTCCGGGATCGTAGCGTCCGCATCAGCAAACGTTCACAGTGTGGACAGTCGGCTCCCTCGAGAGCCAACTCAGCGTGCTTCGATCCCAGTCAAACCACGCATAAATCATGTGTATCCCCACCCGTGATGTAGCGTGGGCAGGGAGGAACACACAATTTATAGCGCGATCTGGATTCGCCCTTCATATGTCTGGTCTTAGCTTTGCTCTTAGGCATTATGTTGCTTTATTGGGTCAGACAACAATAAATAAGACTCACAAGACAGACTTTTTGACATGCATACACAGAGCGCTTGCTGAAAGATGCAAAGCTGAAGCCAGCTGCATGGCACGTGCCTTTATAGCCTCCTGGTCGCTATGTCACCCCGCCTGTGACGTCACGCTGTTCCATTGGACAGATTGCACATGATATTCAGAGTTGGTCTTGCCAAAGGTGTTTCCCAAAGCACTCGACGCAGCTGAATATTACTAAAATAAGAATAACCTAAAATATTACTGACAGTTAACGTTATGCTGGCGTTGCCAGATATTGAAAAATTAATAAATAAATAAAAAATAGGTAAATAAATACAAATCTAAAAATAAATAAACCACAATGAGTCTTGAGTTATTGAAATAATAATATAAAGACATCGCTGTCCCTAACTTGCAACCTCCCACTTAATTCACTTTCTAAATTAAGTGGGAAAAAAACAAACAAACATACAAAAACAAAAAAACTTGGATGCTTATAATACGTGTATCTGGCTACACGACTGAGGCTGATCCCGCGTCCTCATTCACAACTCACTCAAAGGACGAGGCCATGTAACATTTTCACGATGATAATATTTATTATTATTATTATTATTTTTAAACCCAGATAGCTTGCTGAAATACTTCTGCAGTTGCCTCATCTACCTCAGCCATGCTGATCAAGACCTGTCCCGGTGACCCTGATCGCGCGTAACCTGCCTTCCGTTTCAACTATACTCTCTCTTGCACATACATACATTCTTCTCTTATATACATACATTCTATTTATGTATGTGTGTGTGTATGTATGTATGTATGTATGTATGTGAAAGGAGAATGTATGTGTGTGTGAGAGTAGAAATGTATCCATGTGTAAGGAGAATGTATGTGTGTGAAAGCAAGAATATATGTATGTAAAAGGAGAATGTATGTGTGCTAAAGCAAGAATATATGTATGTGAAAGGAGAATGTAAGTGTATGAGAGTGCCAAAATGAATTATGGCTTGTATGGCCCCTCACAGTTGCTTGTAGATTAGAAAAAGTAACACAGAGAGCGTTACCCGAATGTTCATTGTTCAAGAAGGTTTGCTCACTGCATGTAAATGTCCTCTCTGATTTCCTCACATGGACAGTGGGATGCAGTTGGCACGGATCTTCAGCTAGGCCTCACACATCGTATGGTCTGCTGTCACTCACCAACAGACTTGTTTACTCCAAAACAAGGATCTTCCCTTCTCTCCGACCTTTCTGCACTATCCCCTCTTTCTGATCCCATTGATATGTGTCTCTTTAAAAGTTGCACTCTGGGGATGTGTGATGTACATCGGTGGTTATCGGATAAGTTGGGAAGCATCCCCCTGCTATCTTTCCAAAACAACATCTCCACTCAACTGAGTGCCAGAGTGCAATTGTCACATTACAAGCCAAGGAAATGTGTTCCACAGCTCTGAGCTGTAAACACAAATTGGAGTATATAAAAGCAAAAAAAATATCTAGCAAGCTGCAAGATGTTTTGCATGACAGAAAATTGCTAACGCATTCAGGCAAGGCCAGGAACAAGAGTTGGGTGGTAGGGGGGGTACAAATCGACATTCTGTTGTCTGTTTGAACTCTTTAACCAATTAAAATGGCAGAGCAGAATGCATATTTTAATAAGCATGACAGAATGGCAGATTAGGAGGGGGAAAAATACTACGGCTAATTATGTGGTCAACAGTCTGCCATGATGCCATTGTACCTTCCGTTTAATTTGCACATAAAACCTTGCCTTTATGATGGCAACATGCATTTTTGATCTTGCAGTCAAAACTTAAAGCTTTCAAGTGCATTGATTTAATGAGGCACAGAACATTTGGAATTGTTCTCTGGGTTAAAAGAGCACTTGGGAATTTTTACAGCACCATTTGTCATTCTTTCATAATGAGCAAATAACTCATATTATATAATGCCTTTATTGATCTATTTTTATTAATTGAGTAGGTCATTATTGTTTAGCTATCAACCCATAGCTATGTAAACTTATGTGTACATTTATTTTTATTATATTAGGATATGGCTTCCAGCATGTTTCCAAATTATTTCAAATGTAACACTGAAAATAAATTTAAATGCGTTTTTTCTGGTGAAGTGTGAAATACCAACAATAATGTCAATATTATTAAAAATGGACTCTATTTACTTTCTTAAAGCAAAAAACAAAAACAAAACAACAACAACAACATTATGATTAATAATTAAAATCGAATTACCTTAACTGAAACAACATTTCTTTTCTGCTGACATCATATAGGCCAAGCATGCTATTGGATAATGCTTACCAATAGCAAAATTTTAATTTTTTTTAATGTTTTTTTTTTGGCTTTGTTTTAGCAAACTCAAATTCAATCTAGGTCAGTGTAACAGTCCATTTTTTTACAAGCCCATTCTATTCCCTTACCCTCATAAGGCAAAATAAACTTTTTACTTATTGATTATCCTGTTGCAAATGGAACTATATTCAATTATGAAAGAAAAATGTTTGCAAATAGTTATATACTGTGCCTTGATTTTACTTGACTTCACTTGACACTTCAAGGCAGCAGTGTATATTTCAACTATTTCTGAAGAAAAATAACAAAAGTACACTTAAGAAGAGCAACAAGAATAAAAACAGCTGAATAAACTATTTTCCCTGTGGAAAAACACTTTTTCTAATATAAAAAGGATAATGCACGTTTTTGGGACTACAACCAAGAGACAAAAAACATTAAAGCTGCTTGGAATTATCAGCAGCCCAGACCAATCTAGGCCTTCATCACTTTTCTACCCACATTAGGGCCAGCAAGCGATTCATCTCGTATGCAGTCAAAACAGAAAGAGACAAAAAAAAAAAACATCCCTCCATCTTTTTTTATTCATAAATATTGCTGCCGATTCTGCAAAGCTTGCCAGAAGCGCAGCTCATCCAAAGTCATTTTCAGCAAAGTCCATTATCATCATCACTTCTGGTGATGAATTCCCCGTGATGGTGGCACAGTTCACTGCAGCCTGCACACATAATGACATTCTGTTCTGTCTGGCAGGGCTCCCGTACAGATAGCTCACTCTAAACCATCTGAGTGACAGACAATGCACCACAGCAATACAGTGAAGAGCTTATCTGTCTGTAAAACAGGAAAGAGTTAAATATATATATAAAGAATAGTGCTGCTATGTTACATTTATTTGAGGGAAAAGAATAATGTACATATTAAATCATTTTACACACTGAACAGTGGTGCTCATACTGGCGGTGGTAGTTTGAACCAGGCTTGCAACACTTCCCCATTCCATCTGGTTACTTTTTCTTCTTAATGACAGTGACCCCACCCCCCAAAAAAAAACTACTTAAAATTTTTTAAATGTTATATAAATATTGTATGTTAAAATAATAATTATCATAACAGTTATCATTATTGTCATCAAACAAATATGAAATGTGGTTCTGTTTGTAGCATTGCAGCATGCTCAGCTTTAGGCTCAAGGCCTTTACTGCCCAGCTACAGTAATGGAAGAAGACATCTCACTGCAGTATTGTGAACATGAAGTAGGAAAACTGACTTCATCTCTGTGATATAGAAAAAACCATTAGTGAGGAAAAACAGCTTCATAAGCATCAGGCTGTCAGCGATAGAAGAAATTAAGGTTGATGTCCCACGAAAAGGAATGTATGAGGAAGAGCAAAGCCAATTACTTCCAAAAGACTGTAGGATGGAGTCATTCGCTGTGAAATAAAACAGTCTGTGGACACTACAAGTCTGTCCTGTCCACTCCTGTCTAGCTCAGCAGAACACGGTCCTTACTCGCAAGGAACTTGACCAGCTGCCTGTTATCAGGACTTCATCCTCTGAAGGTTTTTTTAGAGCCCTCATTCCTACAGTTTGTTAACAATATCAGATTTATAGTAGTTGGTATTAATCAAGAAATGACAAGCAACTTTTTACTTATTTTAAACACATGATACATGAATAATTCAATGAGAGCTAGAGTGTATTTCAAGATTAGAGTGATATAAAGTTTGGGCTGTTTCTCACCCAAATCAGTCACATGACTTTTGGAATATAGTGCATGAAATACACTTTAATGGTTTGTTTACTTTGTTTATTTTGTAGCTGTAAACCTTGAGTTTCCATTAATTGTATTTAAATGGAAAAGAGTAACCAGTACATTCTTTTAAATTCCTTCATTTGTGTTTCACTAAAGAGAGTAAGTCATACTGGTTTATGACTATGCGAGGATGAGAAAATAATAATAGAATCTTTATTTTTGGATGAAATATCCCTTTAAAAGTTGCTTCTAACACCCAAACATATTTCGGAATGAGTAGAATAAAATTGCTGAAGGTGACACTACAACTCATCAAGAGCACTTTCTAACAAAGGCATGGCAAAGTGTCCTTCTCTAAAACATGACAATTGGTGATGGTGGCCAGGTGGGATATGTTATCCTAACAGTCTGGAACTCCGTTGAATTATTTGCTGATAGATATAAACAGCTGTTATTCTTGGTAATGGAAAACAATTAGAAACATCTGCACACTTGGCGGTGAGCGATGCCTTTCTAAGTCGCCCTGTTCCCAGGTGCCACTGGGAAATAATTACATCATCAGAACAGCACCGGGCCTCCAGGACTGGTACTGATCTGTGAAGAACACAAATGCAGCCCCTCCCATACTAAAAGATTACAGGAGAAAGGCAGAGATGAGGACAGCTACTGTATGTATTCAGCTTCCCTTCCTATACAGTCATAAGCAGTAGCATATTAATAGTCTTCAATTTGTTTACAGTTCACAGTATTTTACAGTAATGCTATTTAAATGGATAGTTCAGCAAACAAATATAATTTTTTCTTTCCAAACCTGGATGAATTTCTTCTGCAGAATAAAAGAATTTACGGTTTTTCTTAGTGTTTTTGTCAATATAACAGAAGTCAGTGGTAACCAAAACTGTTTGATAACCAACATTCTCTCAAATTTTTCCTTTTGTGTTCTACAAAAGACAACATCATACAGGTTTTGAATGGCATGAGGGTGAGTAAATTATGACATAATTTGGATTAACTATCCCTTTAATGCTCATTGTCTTTGTATTTAAAGGGATAGCGCAGCCAAAAAGAAAATTCCGCCATTATTTACTCACCCTCATGTCATCTCATAAATATTGTAGTAGGTAATGTGTTGCATTGTGATTAAAATGAATTGGGACTACGATTTTTATGAACATAAAGTCCATACAATCATAATCATAAAATTAGCTCATAACTCATATTCCAAGTTTTCTGCAGTGATACAATTTTATTTTATTTTTTTGTGATGAAAAGACTTTAGTCATTATTAATTTTATTATTTGCTCTAGCACCTAGTATATTCATGATAAATGAAAAGATATCATATTTGTGAACTAATCATTTATTTGAATCAGATCTGTTCTGGTGACAGCATTTTATGGTTTGGGTGCACTTTCCCTTAGAAAATAATGGACTGTAAGTTTCATGTAATCTTAAATCCTTCTGTCTTTCTGGTCTCAGCTTCCACTTTAATAAATATCTTTTCTGTTCTTGAAGCTCAGGTATGTCAGGGCTGTGCCACTGACCTCTACAAATAGCTGCCTTACCTCAGTGATAGAAGGTCTGTTGAATTACTCTTAGTGATGCATGTCTGTGGCTTTCCCTGGCTCTAACAGCAGCCCCCCGGTGAGAACTTTCCTCAACTGTAAATACCATCAGTTTCTGTCACCCTGGAGAGAGCCAGACGAGGCATTCTGGAGGGTTACAGATCAGCAGACATAGACACGGCTGTTTTGGTAGCAGGGAAAGTTTTGAATGTTTGAAATGAATTTTGTGCAGGCTGCTGCCACATTCACTTATATACACATATACATACACTACTGAACAAAATTATAAGTGCAACATTTTTGTTTTTATCCCCATTTTTCATGAGCTGAACTCAAAGATTTAAAAAATGATCTATGTACACAGAAGGCCAATTTTCTCTCAAATATTGTTCAAAAATCTGTTTAAATCTGTGTTAGTGAGCACTTCACCCTTGCTGAGATAATCCATCTACCTCACAGGCGTGGCATATCAAGATGCTGATTAGACAGCATGATTATTTCACAGGTGTGCCTTAGGCTGGATACAATAAAAGACAACTGTAAAATGTGCAGTTTTAATGTATTTGGGGGTCTGGAGGGGTCTGAAAACCAGTCCAGTCCAGAAATTGCCTCACGCAGTGCAACACATCTCCTTTGCATATGTAGTGTTGATCAGGTTGTTGATTGTGGCCTGTGGAATGTTAGTCAACTCCTCTTCAATGGCTGTGTGAAGTTGCTGGATACTGGCAGGAACTGGAACACGCTGTCATATACGCCGATCCAGAGCATCCTGAACATGCTCAATGGGTGACATGTCCAATGAGTATGCTGGCCATGCAAGAACTGGGATGTTCTTGCAAGAACTTGGGATTATCCAAGATGGCGCCGAGTCTGGTCGCCATCCAGGTCGCTCCACTTAGATTGTGTTTTTATTTACTTTTTTACCTACTTTTGCTTTCTCTTTTTACATACATAACATTTGCACTGATCATTTACGACAAAGAAACACTTTTGGAAATTGGACACTGCTTCACTGACCTGTTTCAGGACACTTTATCCTCCAACCCATCGTGGCCATCTTAGATTCTCCGGAACGCCGAAATGAACAATGGTCACCTGAATAACCACCCGAGGTAACGAATCAAGAAACACCGCGGGAAATGCGCTGGGATTCGCAACAAACTGAGGAAAAGAGCTCACAGTCCTCCTCTACCGAGCATTCTGCTCGCCAATGTCCAGTCTCTGGAGAATAAGATGGACGATGTTAGAACCAGAATAAGTTTCCAATGGGACATTAGGGACTGTAACATCCTTTGTTTGTCGGAAACATGGCTCGTGCCCTTGGTCCCGGACGCTGCTGTAACGGCGTCTGAAAACTTCTCTGTTTTACGGATGGACAGGACAGCCGAGGCCAGCAAATTCAAAGGTGGAGTTGTGTGTTTCATGATTAACAAAGAAATGGTGCGACCCCAGGAATATCTCCACTCTGTCGCACTCCTGCTCGCCTCATCTGAAACATTTATCCATTATCTGCCGCCTATTCTATCTGCCCTGGGAGTTTTCATCGATCATTGTTACTGCTGTTTACATTCCACCACAAGCAGACACCAGTCTGGCTTTGTCTGAGCTTCACGATGCACTCAGCGGCAACATCAACAAACATCCTGACGCTGCTATTATCATTGCTGGGCACTTTAACAAAGTCAACCTCAGGCAAGTTATACCTAATTTTTATCAACATGTATCCTGTCCAACCAGAGGACCGAATACACTGGATTAATGCTACACTCCGTTTAAGAATGCTTACAAAGCTCGCTCACTACCGGCTTTCGGTAAATCGGACCATGCCGCCATTTTCCTCACTCCGGAATATAAACAAAGGCTCGTTCAAGATCCCCTGGTGCAGAGGGTGGTGACGCGATGGTCCGTCGCTGGCTGACGAGCTAAACACTTTCTACGGCCGCTTTAAAAGCAATCTAAGCAGTGCGAGTCTGCCGATCAGTGCGCCAGGAAGCAGCAGCCAGAGCAGTGACCATCATGTCATCACTATGTCGGAGGACGAGGTTCAGAGGGCACTAAAGCGAGTGAATGTAAGGAAAGCATCCGGACCTGATGGGATTTCTGGCCGTGTTCTGCGGTCCTGCGCTGATCAGCTCGCTGGATTCTTTACATCCATTTTTAATGAGTCTCTTGCTACATCTGTGGTTCCTAACTCATTCAAAAAATCTGTCATCATCCCTGTGCCTAAGAACAATAAACCCTCTTGTCTGAATGAATATCGTCCAGTTGCCCTCACATCAATAGTCATAAAGGTCTTCGAGGGACTGGTTAAAAATGTCATCTGCTCCTCCATCCCGGATACTTTAGACCCTCTTCAGTTTGCCTATCACCGAAACAGATTCACTGATGATGCCATCTCTCACATCCTGCACTCTTCTCTCACACACATTGACAGCAATAATAGGAACTAGGTAAGGCTGCTATTTATCGACTATAGTTCAGCTTTTAATACTATAGTCCCCATAAAGCTAGATTCGAAACTCATGGACCTCGGCCTAAATTCTCCACTCTGCAACTGGATTCTTGATTTCCTCACTGGAAGACCTCAAGTGGTGAAACTAGGCCAGTACACCTCCAATTCCATCACCCTGAATCTAGGAGCCCCACAGGGCTGTGTCCTGAGTCCCCTGCTCTACTCGCTCTACACACATGACTGCATGTCTTCGCACAGCTCCACATCTATAATCAAATTTGCTGATGATACTGTGGTTCTGGGCCTCATTCACAACAATAATGAGACCGCATATTTGGATGAGGTAGAGAAATTAACATCATGGCGCCAGGATAACTGTCTCTCTCTGAATGTGAACAAAACTAAATAACTGATTTTGGACCTCAGGAAGAGACAGCAGCAGCCCTATACACCTCTTATGATCAGCGGGACCCCTGTGGAAAGGGTGAGCAGCTTCAAGTACCTTGGTGTAAGCATCTCAGAGGACTTGACTTGGACTACTCACATTCAAACACAGGTTAATATTTAAGAGTACAGTTTACTTTCATGCACATTATTTTGCATTCTATATTTAATTCTACAATATACATCTTTTTATATTTTATTCTTATATTTTTATTGTTTACCTTTATTTCATTCTTTCATAGCTATATTTTTGTATATTTCATCTGTGTTGTATTCTTTAATAATTGCACTGTCCATGGAGCGGACCTGACTAACATTTCACTGCTGGTTATATATGCTCTATATAATTGTGTATGTGATGAATAAAATCTTGAATCACTTGAATCTTTCTCTTGTTTTCAGCCTCCAGGTATTGTGTACAGATCTTTGCAACATGGGGCCATGCATTATCATGCTGCAACATCAGGTGATGGCCGTGGATGAATGGCACCACAATAGGCCTCAGAATCTTGTCACGGTATATGTGCATTTAAAATGCCATCAATAAAATGCACCTGGCGACCTGCAACGTACACCTGTCCATACCATATCCCCACCACCACCATGGGCCACTCGATCCAAAACGTCCTACATCTGCCCAGTACAGTGAAAACCGGGATTCATCCGTGAAGTCAGGTCATCATAACCGACTTAAGTAGGGACCTGACTGCAGTTCGTCGTCATAACCGACTTAAGTAGGTGTGCCATGATGTGACAAAGGCAGCACACCACACACGAACTGATTTTCAACCAGAGTCTCGAATGTGAACACATATGCAGAAAGAAATTGCAATGATAGTGTGACGAGTGGGGCGGGGCCGAGGGACATGGGAGCGAGGCCGGGGGAGTGATTGGAGATGAACTACACCTGTTCGTCCCACCGGTCTCGAGGCCCATGGAGGAGATGGAAGGATATAAAACTGGAGCGACGACAGTGAAGGACGAGAGAGGACCAGGCCTGGGCTTTTAGTTGTGTTTTGGTTTTTATTTTATGCGCACCAGTCGTCCGTGAGGGGCTGGTGCGCTGTTTTTGGTGTTTATTTTGTTATTAAAATGTTGTTGATTGTCCGCCGGTTCCCGCCTCCTTCTTCCGGATGAATATGAAGGTTGATATCGTTACAGATAGGATTTGGTATGATTTTCACAGAAAATGTACGGGAAAAAAAGAAAAGGATTTGGTTGAAGTAGTGGAGACAGCGAGGACACGGTCTGTACAAGTTACAGAGTGAGCTAGAGGTGAGCAATGTTCACAAAATTACACAGATATGTTTTTTTATAATTGTTGCTCTCAGTTCTCTCTTGGAAAATAGATCTTATTCTCTTTGAAACTGCCTTATTAAATACACTTTAAATAATTGTTATCAGATCTTACATCACTCTTTAAGAAAGATCATCTCGCTTTCTGATTGGATATGTTTTAGTTTCACGTGATAATCTCCAGATCGTGCGCGCGATTGTCCTTGGGGTTCCCCCTAAACATCAGGATTTCTGATCGTAAATATTAAACATGTTGAATATTTAAGATTCGCGATCAGGGCGGCTCCGACGTTCTTCCGATCAGGTTCGGACACTCTTAACACACCTCACACCAAGGTCTGTTAAAATAAATCTGTTAAAATAATCTGTAGAGCCATCAAGATAATCGGGACATAGGTAGGATTGGCCGAAGGGGGAAAATCGGCCCAAAATCATCCCAATTATCTTTTGATGTGTATCCAGCATAACACAGATTTAGACAGATTTGTGAACAATATTTGAGAGAAATAGGGCTTTTGTGTACATAGAAAAAGTCTTAGATTTTTGAGTTTAGCTCATGAGAAATAGGTGCAAATACAAAAGATTTGTGTTTATAATTTTGTTCAGTATATATATAAAATAAAGGGATACACTTAAGCAACACATTCTAGATCTGAATGAATTAAATAGTCTTATTAAATACTTTGGAGTTACATTGTGTTGTTTAAAGGTACAATTTGTAAGATATTTGCAGTAAAATATCCAAAAACCACTAGGCTAGTGTTATATATTTTGTCCAGCTGATTACTAACAATATCTCTAATGTTTTCAACTACTTGTAAATCATGAGAAAATTCCCATTCTAAACAGTGACACGGGGCAGTGCAGTCGCCTGTCAATGACGTTAGTTACCCTTTGTTACCGCCTTTACTGACGTAGAAACCACATGACAACAGTGTCCTGGACAAATGCGGAAGTAGTTTCGAGCGTCCAGCAAACCACTGGCTTGCTTCAAGCAGTTCCTTATTTACTTCTTCTTGCACGTTTTATGGTGGATTGTGTTACTTATTTATGGAACATAATTACTGTTTACCGTCTGCCGCTGGTTCTGTCGACAAGGACAGCTCCCATAAACGTAAGCATACGGGCCAACCAAACGACCCAAGAAGAGTTTGGGACAAGAGGAGAGAAAGAGCATGGATTAATATCAGTGTTGCATTTTCTAGATGGAGAGAGCTTCGCGACAAACTTCAAATAGAAATAGATGCCGATCTCGCTTGTGTTATACTCGACAGGTGAGTTGTTTTGATAAGTATCTTTACAGAAAACGTATGCTAATATAACGACCAACAAGATTAGTATTATGGGGCATACACGCCAAACGCGGGGCATTGCGTCTCTAGACCCGCGCGAGAACGCGTCTGATCCATAGTCTGATCGCGTCTTTGCATTGACTTTGTATGTAATCTACACACGCAAAACGTTGAACTCGCATTTGAAAATTATGACATCAAATACAACATTTATAAAACTTTACCTCATCCGTTAAATCCATGATTTATCTTTCCGTCTAATTGATGGCCGTCAGCGGTTGGGTAGAAGACAACAAATCCCATCATTCCACTCCTTCTTAGTGTCATCAAATCACGCGATTGTTATTGTTTTGGTAGTGCGCCCTCTTGTGGCAGGTCCTACCACCTTTAAGTGTTCCTTTGTTTTTTTTTAGCACTATTTATATATATATAAAAAAATATATTGAATTAGAAAACAGTTATTTTAAATTGTAATAATTTCTGAATTGTTAAAATAGATGCAGCTGTGGAGAAGAGAGAGACTTAGACCTTAAACTTTCGAATGGTAACTTATTCTTCTGTTAACCATAACAAAAAAAAGTTTTATGTACTATTAAGGAAAAAAAAAGTGTCTGACAGTCTGATGATCAGATTTTCAGTCCATAAGGTTTTATGGGCATCACTATCAACTCCACTGTTTAGAAGTAGAAACATCATTACATCTTCCACCTCTCTATGCATTTGGACAAGGGATACAAACTGCTGTAGCACTAAACATTATACTTGTTACTTTGTTCTACCCACACTGTAATCCCTCAGGAAACAAGCAGAAAATATCCGTCACAACAGATGAGTCCAGAGGAGGCCTGATGAGATACCCGGCTGGATGTGTTGATTTTGGCTGGCATACCTGTCATGGAAAGCTGCAATTGCAGTTCAAAAATAAAGAGGCTACTGCCACATGAGGCCATATGGTGACATGGTGATGAGAAACACACACACAGACACACAGACACACACACACACACACACACACACACACACACACACACACACACACACACACAGTTTTGAATGACTGACTGTCCAGGTCAGCTTTTCAAGCATTTTGTTTGAGGCATAGTAGATGTAAATAAGTGAAGTGGGAACATTAGGTCACGTAGATTGAAGTGTATTTATCTTTCTTTAGATTCAGAACATCCTTTACTTTACAGACAGAGATTAGCGGAAATATGTAGCAAGTGAGTGAACAGCACATTCAGTTTTTTCTCAGTTACACAAAAATAATATTACTTTAATTCCAATATCTTGATGTAATTACTTGTGGCTACAGTTTATCTTTTCATACACATGTTCAGAGTGTATCAGACATAATACATTGAACCACTTCACAATTCCCCTGTAGCAGAACATCTGACTTGATGAAAAGCAGAATTATGAATTATTGGGATGTAATGCTTTACAACCAAAAAAAAAAAAAAAAGGATTCCAGCGCAGATGGTACATTCAGCCTTTTAATAATAAAATCTGCTTCTGTGTTATTTAAAAAATTACAATAACCTTTCCACTAATCCCCTGACTTTGGGTCCGCTACACCTGAACAACTGCATCACAATCCTACCCCTTCATAACATATTAGGATTACAGCTCAGATTTTATATTTCAGTTCTGGCCTCCATCTTTCTCATAAATATGTTAGATAAGCATATCTGTTTAATTTCATTCTCTTTGATCGCAGGATTACACAGAAACAGTTGATTGTGAAGGCAGACAGACAAACAGCTGCATAAGAATTTATACATCTGCATCAGATGTAATATTATGTCTGGACATCATACATTTATTTTTGTGAGCACAACTGTTAAGTCCATACAGTATGTGAGTCAGGCAGATGTAATATGTTACTAGATCAGGCCTGCATGTTCATTTGAATGAAAATTCAATCCAAGGATACATGCTATCTAACATACCCATAATGCTTTTACATAAATGTACTTTTCGCAAACTGACCAGTATTTCAGACAAACAGGCAGACAGCTAGATAGAAAGATTGCTGAGCAGCTATTACTTCAGTCTGCAATTTCACATGAAATCATTCTAATATACTGATTTGGTGTGCAAGAAATATTATGTATTATCAGTGTTGTTTGTGCGGCTTAATATTTTTGTGGAAATCTTGAACATTTACTTTTATCCAACTCCTGTGGCAAAGCTCCTTTTACCTTGCATGCTTTGCAAAATATTGCAGCACCTGCATGTTGTGGCGATTTCCCTCAAACCTGGCAGATGGTCCTCCTAGTCTCCCCCTCATCCACCAGCATCCCATTTCCCAGAATCTGCCACCTGAGTCTATAGGGAATACTGCCTAGTGTGTGATGCCCGACTAGCACAGCAGCAAAAAAACAGGCATCTCCGGGCTTGACCTGCCAAAGCAAATCCCATGCATCTGAATCACAGGAGCCAGATCCCTTGTGAAGAGCAAGAAATGTTTTTCTCCCCAAGACTAATGTGAAAATATGTCATGCAACTCATTTGCTATGTGTAATTTAGTGGCATGACTGCTAGCGAAACACATAACACAAAGGTCCTTATGGCGACTGTAGCCTCGCTTAGCACTGATTTAATTATCAAGCTCTTGTCTTTTGAACACTAAAAAAGACACTAATGTATAAACTAATAGCTTATGTACAACACGTTTATATCAGTGGCATCTAGCATGTGAGAAAAAAGTTCGCTGCTCATTCCTACCCTGTCAATGTGAGCAATCTAAACAACGTCCAGTTCATTTTAATACAGTTTAATGTGATGTACTCTGCTTGAAATGAAATTTCATGCCAAAGTGCAATCTGTACTAAAACAAAACCATAGGCAGAGCAAGCAGGCTGGTCTCCAGGGCTCAAGAATGCTATGCACATTTATAAAGAATCAGAGGTGACAAACAGATGAGTACTTTTCATACATAAACACAAAGAGTAGAATATCAACTACATTTATAAAAACGCGAGTGGTGGTTGCTTGCACCAAAGTATCCGTCACAATGCAGGGTTAAAGGTGGTTTGACTGTTTTTTAGCAGAGTGTAATGTGGTTTTAGAAGCAAATTGAGAATGCCTTTTAAATTCAAATTCAATACCTGAATTTGAATTGAAATAAAAACTAGGATTTCAAAATTAATTTAACATTTAAAATTAATAAGGAACTGGAATTCAAATTTATTTAAATAATAAAACAAAAAGCATAACTATGTAAAATGCTTAAAGTAGGAAGGTTTATAGGTATTTCAGAGATACAGAAAGATATAAACTTTTGAAAGACAAATAGACAGATGCATAGATAGATGGTTAAATAGTTGTTTGGATGGACTGATGGACAGACAGATAGACAGTCAGTCAGACTGAGATGAATAGGTAGATATATTTGGTCCAAGAAATCAAATATATAATAAAATATATACATATAAGTACATATAAGCAGATAAATGAAAACCTTGTGTAGCGTAGGGCAAAGTCAATGCATGGCATTAAATCATCCTTAGAAAAGATAACATGGCCTTCTATTTCATTTGAATAGCTTTACACACAGTCTTTCTCGCACTCTTCAATGGAAAGATGGATCTCACGGCACTCTGAGTTTTAGACCTTCACTGTTTGCTGATATAAATCTTACAGATGTTTTAATTACCCAACTGGATTCTTATTATACAGAATGTATTAAAATTGCTCCAAGCCTGTGAAACTAAACTAGACAGAGTGTTACGTGAAGAGGAGACATTATGTGAACACACAGTGTGAAATGCTTTTACAGTATGTCAACTATTTAATTTAATATTAAGTAAATTGATGTATTGTAACAATAGCACCTACCCCACATTTAAATTCAGGCCTCCACACAAATAAATTCCACATTTCTTCCTGTACCTGATTTCCCTGTATAGACTAAAGTTGGGAGGCCTGAAACAGTAGCATGTGCTCTGGCTGTGGTCCATGCTAATCTGTGGACCAGTGGCAAAAAGC
Organism: Carassius carassius; assembly: GCF_963082965.1. Classification (NCBI taxonomy): domain Eukaryota; kingdom Metazoa; phylum Chordata; class Actinopteri; order Cypriniformes; family Cyprinidae; genus Carassius; species Carassius carassius. The sequence goes on along the minus strand of NC_081758.1, from coordinate 22,974,449 downwards.
TAAGTCTGAAAATAGCCTGGCAGAATCCGCAGTCCCAAATGGAGAAATAGCCTGCTAAGTTATCGCTATTAGCAAAGTGAAAAGGACAATGCTGAATGCAAAGCTAAAATGAGCCTCTTTTGGATTCAAATGCGTCCCAAATGCCCAATTGTTATGAGACTGTGTATGGATTTAGCACAACATGTATCTTCTTGATGGTTTACAAAATATTCCTTACTTCTCATAAACTTATATAAAGTTCCATATCATTTTAGCTTAAATTAAATCCATATAGTATTATTTTCTGGACACAGATTTTTAGACTGTGGAACTGACCTTACAAAATCCATCTTCTAAATGTATTTACAGTTCTGAGGAGTCACAGCATAATAATCCCTTTCATGTATTTTATAAATATGTTTATATTTGTGTTTAACCCTCGGAGGTCTAAGGGTATTTTTGGGGCCTGGAGAATTTTTGTCATGCCCTGACATTTGTGCTTTTTTCAGTTTCTTATTAATATCTAAATGGCTAAAGTCTAATCTCACTGTAATAATATGTGAGCAGCATGTATGTACATGATTGTGTTTTTTTTGAGAAAAAAAATGTTATGCGTGGTTAGTGAAAAATTACAAATGTTAAATCACTTGAATAAGGCAATAAAACACATAAAGAACATTGGTTCCCGGGACTTTTAGAATTTTTCTTTCAAAATCATCTTGTTTACTCACTCACAGAAAATAATATATTGATTTAAATTTTCTAAGACGCTTTTTGTTGGTAAAAGTCATATGCGAGTAGGCGTCAACTATCATGAATATCATTGTGATTTACACCTGAGAAGACAAAGGCCTGCATAATGAGCTGCATAATGAGCCTTTCAGTCAGGTTTGTGACTGAGAGAGAAGAGTTACAAGAAAGAATGTGAGGACAAAATAAATGTATATAATTTTATGTTTGTAGTTTATTTATAATATATTTAATTATCCCACAACATAATTTAATATTTACTTACGAGTGCAGTTGAACAGTTTATTAGGAACAATCAAAGCTGACTTTCAAAGCAAAATGTTTAGCAGCATCACTCCAGTCACAAAATCCTTCAGAAATCCTTTTAACAATCTGATTTTCTACAAAAAAAATACATATATTGTTATTATTATTATTATTATTATTATTATTATTATTATTATTATTATTAATGTTGAAAAGAGCTGAAATTTTTTTTGGGGGGGGGGGTAAATTGAAAGAACAGCATTGTTTGTTACATTTGTTACATTTACATTTATTTGTTACATTTATATTATATACATCAAGATTTTGAATGTTATAGAACTGAATACTGTTATTGAAACTTCATAATGTTTCACTTGCTTATACATTTAGTCAAGAATTATAGTTTGGAAAAAGTCTACCTGGTAAAATGTAGACTTACTAAATGTATATATATATAGACTTAATCATGTTTATGATCTATGCTGAATAAAGCGCTTCATTCTTTTTTTTCTGAGGAAATCCAAATCCTGAGGTAATCCACATCATATATATATATATATATATATATATATATATATATATATATATATATATATATATATATATATATATATATATATATATATAAATATATATATAAACTTGAACAGTCATGCTGCGTTGTCTTCTGTTGTGTGGGCATATTCAAGCGTTTTAGTCAAACATTAGAATCTGATTAGAAGATAATGAAGGGAGACGTGAAAAACAGACATTGCGTTGTTTTCATATGGATTATTTTATCACAGAATATTTGTTTTCGGCAGCACTTGTATAGTTTAAAAGTATCTCTCTCATGTGTCTTCATTGAGTATTCACTGAGTAACAGTTCATTTTAATGACGTGTTTGTAAATGAAGATCAGCGCAGACCAAGGCTGCAGGCAGCACACCTGTTTTGTTATCTTTATTTTATAAATGCACAAAGTTTTGTTGTTATTTGTTGTTAGAACCTTTACAGATTCGATTGATGTATTGCTCTTATCTGTACGCTCAAAACTAAAAGTGTAATTTAAGTTCTTTTCAGGGGGTTATCAGGAGAAAATGCCTCATAACGCGTATACGTGTAAATCGACTCTTAAGCACACCAGCACCCAGATTTCTTCAATCTTCTTTCAGTCTAATTCTGTTTCAATCTATTCCTGATCTGAAGTGGCATTTAGATTGTTTAAATCATGTTTAATATCTGGTTGATTTCGGTGCAAAAAGTCTAAGTGCTCATAACAGGCCTATAGATATTAAGTGAAATATTTTATGCGACTCCAATTTTGTGAGTCAAAAACAACAATATCTTGATCTTTAAGTTATCTGAATGAAATTGACCCACATGTACAGTAAAATTCTAAAAGCACATGATTGTTGTTTTAATTTTTTTTTTATAATATATTTTCATAATAAGGAATGTGTGAAAATGTACCATAACAGTATTCCTACATAGAAACAATTATTTAGCATGGATGATAACATTTATTATGCAATATCTTTACAAAATACAGAGATGAAAGCCACACTTAGTATCATATGCAGTTGTTTTATGCTTGCTATTTCAGACAACAGTCAACTGTGATTTTTTATTTATTTATTTTTTAGTTTTTTGTAAAACCATAAACCGACAGACATTAAATCTACCTGTGAGGCCTGCAAAAGCAGTGTCTATAGTTCATACATACATTATTAATTGCATCTCGCAAAATTAGCTTCATTTAATCATTCAGTTCCTGAACTGAACACAAATGTGGCTAACGTGATTCAAACGCCTGTTTCTTGATCGGACCAGAGTGAAGAAGCACAACAGCTCTCCTACTCTTCCAATCTGCCATGTCTGTTTACTCCCACATCGGGAACATGATGAAGTCAGTGAAGACTTTTCGTATAGGACATCCTCACAGGCTTTGACTCTCCATTGTTCTGAAATTAAACTCATAAGAGTGCGACAAATTGAAAAGGGGCTCAAGAAAATTTGAACATTTTCATTGGACGGATTAGACACAGAGTAGACAGATGTTTAGAGGGCTTTGTAATATTTAAATAAAAATATAAATAAACAGACCAACACAAGGTTTACACATATGGTAATCAAGTGAAAATATATGAGATTCTCATAGACTTTGTGAATTATGTATAATCAGATAAGGTGTATCATGGGGCAGCATTATTTCTGCAGCATATGGTGGAGTATATGCTTTAGTATATTCCCTGCGGAAGCTTGGTATTAAGAACAATGTGCAGTGCTTCGTTTAAACAGTCCTGCTTAAGCTCTCATCTGTGTAGACTTGCACTTCCCTCCTCCTTATGTAAAAATGTTTATTTAGGTTAATTTTCCCTTATTCACAGAATGGGCTTTTAAATACTGGGGCGTGGAATATTCTGCTCTGGCAGATGTCAGCAAATCCAAACAAGGATTGAGAATGTATATTTACTTAAAAACCTGCTGTAGTGTACTGTGGCATTGCAATGCCCTTTCTTTTCACAGCATGATATATAGTTCCAATCACAACTCAAAAATTAACATTAAAGCAATATTTCAGCTTCAATACTTGTGACATAATCATAATTACATAATTACTTCTTTTTGGTCTTCTTCTTAAATAAAAATAAAATAAAATATTGTAAACATTGTAAACAATGTGTTAACATAATTTTAGTAAATTTAGCATAACAAGATTTTAACCTTTTCTGTGTACAGTTAAATAACCATATATAACTGAATAACCATAAAGAAGTGACAAAAATTATTTAAAATGACTCTGTTTAAAATGTTTTAATAGAAGAATTCATCCAAGTGCTTCTTATAAATTACAAGCTTTTTCTGCTTTTAAATCCTCCACAAATTGGCCCGTTTACTTCCACTGTAAGTGCATCGTAACCTCCATTTCTTCTTTTTCTTTTAAAAAAGAACAAAGGAAGGGTCAAACTCATTTTTTGTGGTAATCAACATTAGGCCACCAATGATGTCGACAGAGCTGGACTTGCATTAAGACAAAGTGGCACAGTAATTTGAATGTGAACAACAAAAGATTGCATACTCCTATAGTACTGTCAGTCACACCAGACCAATTCAACAGTTGTGATAAACACTCATCTTGACAGTGAATATGAATATTGACTAACAAACTGTTGTCTGACAAAACAAAGGGCAAAGCAAACAGTATGTATATTAGAAGCTTTAATGATAGATTAAGCTCATTTCTGCTTTATTTGGGGGCCAGGAATCAGGCACATTTCATTTGTAACCATAATGACATAAACATCAATCTGTCTCAACTGCTGCATAAATGACTGTGTAACCTTTACGGTCCTGTTAAAAAAAGATATATACTGTAACTTCTATAAAAGAAAGAGTTTCCATAATAACATGAATTGCATAACTTTTCTTGAGCTGCCTTGCAATAGCTTTTATGTTGGGTCAAATGTATAAACGCACATCCTCAGAAAAAAAAAAAAAGCTACCAGCATTCTGAAGAGAGGCATTAAAGTAATCTGTGAAATTTGAATAGATTCCAAAATTGCCGTGAACAACAACAGATTGAGACCCATAAAAGCAGTATAAAGCCTTTACTACCTACTGACATTCTGGCATAATGAAAATATTTTACAATGCTTCCCCTTTTATAGACCTCCATCCACTATAAGTTATATTATGCGAAAAAACATCATCATCAGGGATGGCATTAACAGTCTTCGCTTAACAGCAGGCACGTGCACAGGTAGGGCTCAACCTGTGCAGAGCACAGCACATGCCCTTTTTGCCCTTACACTCCGAAGTGCCCTTTTTTTGGTGGTGGTGGTTTTTTTTTTTTTTTTTTATCAATGGTATTGGTCACCCTTTACGTCTGTCTGTCTGTTTTACAAATATTTAGCAAATGAAAGTTCTTATAACGAGCTTGTGTAAATCTTATTCGATCCTCAAACTGTTAGTAAGCTGATAACTCCGCCCCCTCTATATTCATTGAATCAACTGAAGTTCCACAGCAGCCGCACAGTACACAACAGCTGACCTGAACAAATTTTTGCGAAGGGTAAATAAATATCTTGTTGTTTGAATAAGTACTACTAAACACTATGTCTATAAAGGCTCATATTTTATTTATTTGATGTCTGACTGACTCACTGACTGAGACATGTGGGACGTCGCCTAAGAGAGAGGGCTAGCATTTGCCATCTAGTCATAGCCAATACATAGCCAACACTTAAATTGCCTGTGCATATAGTAGCATTTCATCTTTTATAAAATGCGATTTTGGCCAAATGCATTTTACCACAGGAAAAACTGAGCGCTCCAATAACTATGTAACCTGTAGATGAAAATGTAATGTGATGCCGGCAGCGGCAGGCAGGCATTTTAATGACGGACAAAAAAAATCATATTTGCACACATTCGCTGGTCAAAAACTATATATTGATAAGTAATACAACAACATATAATTTGTTTTTACCATCGGAAAACCATAACAGGTGCGCCCCCGCGCTGTTTCGTACTGGAACTTACACAAAGCGACGAGTGATCCTCGTCACCTAGATAACATATATTTCTAAGAAATTTCTTCTTTGATTTATGATTGCTGATACACTTAATTTATTAACATTTAGGCTTATCATGTTATGGTATACTCTCCGCTCGTCCTCACATGTATAAAATGTAGTAAAACATGGTTTTATTACAGTAATGTAGTAGTAACTAAAAAAAAAAATTGCAGAAGATCACTGTGAAATCTTTATATTTTATCATGCAGAATGTAATTTATGATTCATTTCAAGGCTTAATTTATTTGATCCAAAATACAGCAAAAACAGTAATATTGTGTAATATTTTTACAATTTTAAATAAGTGTTTTCTATTTGAATATATTTTAAAATGTAATTTATTTTTGTGATCAAAGCTGAATTTTCAGCATCATTACTCCAGTTCAGTACTCTTCAGTGTCACGTGATTCTTCAGAAATGCTTTTCACTGCAACTGTACTTTTCACACTATTTTTATTTATTTTTTTCATTGCTGGCTTATTTTAGGGAAAGTGTAGTGAATAAGAGACCTTCAAGAGACCAACATCCCTGTCCACCACAGTATCAAATTTTTGCCAGGTAGGCGGATACATGTTGGATATGTTATAGTAACGGTATGGCTATAGTTTCTTATAATCTAGAATTGAGTTGGACATAATTACTTAAATTATATTTCAAAAAAGTTTGTCAAAAATACTTGACTCATTGCTCACCTTCCCCTCTTCTCAATGTCATTCACAATCATGTTAACCAAATAATACAAATTAGCTTATAAAACCAAACAGAATAGCTAAAAAAGAGAATATATATAATTGATATTAAAAAAAGGGAGGGGGGTGCCCTTTTTCAGTTTCAGCACATGCCCCTCAAAAGGTCTGTGCACGGCCCTGCTTAACAGGTTCTGTGAAAAGCGGGTTAGTTTCCTGCATGTGTCCTGGAAAAAAATTCAATTTGCCACCATATTTAATGCTACATTTTTATTTTCGTGCAAGCATATGCTGAAATAGCTACAGATGATGGAGCTAACTGCTGGGGATAGTGATCATCACGACTTTCAATCTATATTTGAAAAATAGAATTGGACAAATAATTTGTGAATTTAGTCAAGGGCTCTGCTTGGAAAGGCTCTGCCTCTGTGAGGAAAAAACTAGCAGCAAACTGCAAACAAAGTTTGCCTGACAGCACCAAGTGGTGAATATGCAAAGCTCTCTTGTTTTTTGTGCAGGCTTTCAAAACAAAAACAGGAAACTGTTTGGAAACATTTTGCCTTGTAGGAGAATCACTGGGCAGTGTCGCAGACTGCTTAGGTTTGCAAAAATGTTTGATGCCTCTGTTTTAGTGGAGCATATGCCAAAATATGCAAAATATGCAAAAGGTTTTTGTTTTTAGAGTCCTTTTATGGTGATGTCATTGAGGACATACGCACACACAAACACACACACACACACAAACACACACACACACACACACACACACACACACACACACACACACACACACACACACACACACACACACACACAAATACAAAAGAAAAAAAAACCCAGCAGTGCAAATCAGAATAATTTGTGACTCATAGTCCAGATGCCTTTGATATAGCCTGATACTAAAATATATTAGAACAATGTCAAGTGGATGGAGACATGAAAATCAAAAAGAAAAAACAAAATATACAGGCAATTGCATGGACTGTACATTATCTCACTTTTCCACATTTTTATTGCCAGAACTGTATTATGTAATTCATGTAACTATTGTTATGTAAAATGTAATGTAAATATTGCAAGACATTACAGTATTGCATTTGCCTCAAAACTGAAAGTAAAATTTAAAGGAATAGTGCACCCCAAATTTTTTATTTGCTGAAAAGCAAATTGAGTTTATTTTATTTATCTATAATATTTGAGAGGACAACAGTGAATGTCCTTCTTCAATGAAGAAAACCTCAAATCTCTTAAGATGAAGTAACAAACTCATCTACATCTTGGATGGCTTGAGGTTGAGTAAATGTTTCATTTCACACAGAATTTCATTTGGACACTGCAATGGATGAGACATGACGTCTACTCTCTGTGGTGTCTTTAGAATGCAAAAATTCAACATATAACAAATAATAATAAATCCAACATGTAAAAATATACAAACTACTCCACTTTTCCCCAAACGCTGCAAACCTGCAGCTTTAGAGGTTGTGTTTGTTTAATTCAGCTGAGAGATCAGTTGTGACATCCTATTGGTCACACATCTTTATGTGATGTGAATCTGTAGGTCAGAGTTCACCAAACTTGAACTTCAGAATTTAGTGAAATGCAGATTTCTTCATATGAGCTTGCATTTTCAGTTGTCCTTATTTGAATGTGTATGAATGGAAATCAATATAGAACGAAAAGTGTACAGTGTGGCAGCCCCTAGGACAGGGATAGGCAATGTCAGTCCTAGAGTGCAGAGTTTATCTCTAACCCTAATCAAACACATCTGAACAAGCTAATTAAGGTCTTCAGGATTGCTAAGGCCACAGACAAGTGCTTTTTTTCAGGGTTGGAGCTAAACTCTGCGGGACATTGGCACTCCAGGACGACTTTGCCTACCCCTGCCCTAGGAGGATGTGCCAACAAAAGACAGGTGGAAATATTGGTGGGACTTACGAGGGCTCATATGGACACTAAGGCGTTTTTTTACGGATTTATTCAATGCACTGTCACGGCAGGATGATTGGACATAATTACAGAAATATCAGCATGATCGGCTGACACAGATTTTGCTGACATCTGTCTGTGGCATATTAAGAGAGCATAACATTTCTTATTTTAGAAGAGCTAAGACTTTGTGGAAAACATAAATGGGTATTTAATGACACTGTAATCAATATCTGTTTATTATTAGTTTCTGTAAAGATTAAATAGTCCACATGACCAATTAAGTTTGATTAATGTGGTTGACCTGTCGTTATGATTAATGTTAAAGAGCTAATCTGATACAGTTGTCAATATGACTCTTTTCTAGCATGAGCTGTCATAAGCTGTTTGTCTAGACTTGGTATCCTTTATTAAAACCAATATCAAGGAGTTTAGACAAGATGATTTATTTACTTCAGGATATAACTGCATCGCTCATAACAGCTAGTTTGGGATTAAGAAAATTAATTTAATCTTGCAGCAGTGGACAGTTTATATACAATTACTGATAAATCAGACTAGGAGGTAAAAAAATACAAATAAGGAAAGCTGGAATACTTTGATTCAACCTTCATCTGACAGGCTCAGATATTGTCTTTTAGCTAAATCCTTTCTTCATTTCATCTTGGAGATCTGAGCAAAATGCTTAAACATATGGCCCTAAATTTCTGGCAATAACATGCTAACATAAGTCATTCAGATTAACAGACCAGCTTGCTTTTTTCTTCCTTTTCTTTTCAAGCTGTCTTCATACATGATTAAATGTCAGATTTTCACTATCCTGTCTTAATGGAAAGTCTTCAGCCCCTTGGGAATTTCCTTTAAATGATGCCTAAACTTATCAAATTAATACATCTGTTCCTTTGATACTACATATATTCCTTTAAGTTAGATTGAAGATTACATGACATTATGATAATCTCCATACATTGTATTGCTTAAACTTGTAGACTATATTGTATCATACTGCAGAATAGGAGGGTATGATATAAATATGCAAACAAGAAAAGAAAAATCATTCAGTAAATACTGTGGCACATTTAACATTCAACTTTTAATTGTAAGTAACGAAAACACACATTATGCAAGTATGTGAACACAGACTTGAGCTCGTAGTGTCCGTGACGAAAATGAGCAAAAAGGCGGGAGCTGGTTGCTGAAGCCACACCCACCTAGCTCCCGCCCTTTTGCCCATTTTCGATTATCCAGGAGAGTCGCACGGTGACGCGCTGCCAAGATGGCGACGGCCTGCTCTGCACACTTTGAGCTTCAAAAACGCTCTTCAGGAGTCTACGGGTGACGTCACGGACACTACGTCCATGTTTTTATACAGTCTATGGTTGCGACCCATGAACGCGTACTGAACAGTCTCACAGTTTGACAGGTCTGTCATTGGAAAGCATCACGTGCTGTAATGAATAATTAAAAAACAGTAGGTGTGCTGTGTTCGACTTCATGTTTCACTGCAGACGCTCTCGCGGTGTTTGCATACTTTATGACAGATGAAGTGAATTAAATGCAATTTCAGAGATGTTTTCATGAAGCAACAGAAACACTTTTCATGTAGCCTACTGCTTAATACATCTTTTGTACAAGAATTATGAATTAAATATTAATATATATAAATTTTGAACACATTGGTTTGTAGTGCCAACAGTCTTGCCATCTACTGCACTTTGTTATTCTTCTCATTATTTCCCTACAGCAGCGAATGAACCGAAAGTCTCGCACATTCACGTAAAACTTCTTATTCTGTGTTGAAAAAGAAGGTGGATACGTAGATGCCTTGTTAACAACTGTTTCTATGGGCTGCTATACGTAAGCCATCCACCATATTCGAGGGGTCAACTTGAAGTCATTGTTTTTGTGTAGACCTAACTAACAACATGCCAAAGCCACTAGAAGGCAAACCTGCATCCTTTAGCCAAAAAATGCAATGGCTAATGCTAACGTTTCCGCTGTGACAGTACGTGGGAAAGGAGACCAAAGGCCATTTTGTTGAATGGATGTTATTTGGAGGAAAGGTTTTACTATGCTGAATATACAGCTTTTTAGAGGAAACAGCTGATCATTTAATGAATTTTGGATTTAAGTAATTTTAGAATTTACACAGACAAAAATGCTGTATTAAAAGAGAAGTCATTAACTTTTTGCGATAGGTGGGTGTAACGATTTAACCTTCATATTCATCCGGAAGAAGGAGGCGGGAACCGGCGGACAATCAAAAACATTTTAATAACAAAATAAACACAAAAACAGCGCACCAGCCCCTCACGGACGACTGGTGCGCGCAAATAAAATCCAAAACACAACTAAAAGCCCAGGCCTGGTCCTCTCTCGTCCTTCACTGTCGTCGCTCCAGTTTTATATCCTTCCATCTCCTCCATGGGCCTCGAGACCGGTGGGTCGAACAGGTGTAGTTCATCTCCAATCACTCCCCCGGCCTCGCTCCCATGTCCCTCGGCCCCGCCCCACTCGTCACATACCCCCCCCGGCCTGCGAGGGGCGATGGGGGTATGTGACGAGTGGGGCGGGGCCGAGGGACATGGGAGCGAGGCCGGGGGAGTGATTGGAGATGAACTACACCTGTTCGACCCACCGGTCTCGAGGCCCATGGAGGAGATGGAAGGATATAAAACTGGAGCGACGACAGTGAAGGACGAGAGAGGACCAGGCCTGGGCTTTTAGAGAGAGGACCACTCCCGAGACTGCGCTCTACTCCCCCCCCCCCCCCTCCCTCGGGGGGGCCGCTCACGGGGACCTGCGGGAACCTGGGGGTAGGACAGACGAGGCGAGAGAAAAGGAGATGGAAGGAGGAGCGACAGAGACGAGAGAGGGGAGAGAGGAAAAAAAAAAAAAATTCCAGTTCCCAGACGCACCGCTGCTCGGCCCTCCACCAGCTGGGCGATCTCCTCCGCGGTGCCTGGCGGTGGCACTGGACGGCCCTCGGCGGACGGCACGACACTCCTCCGCCGCCCGGTGGAAGGCGACGGCTCCTCCGGTTTTGGGCAGCCGGCAGGAGTCCCCCGTTCCCTGCTCCTCCCCGTTCCGGCGGATGGCAGCAGGCTCCGGCCACCTGGCGAACGGCGCCGACTCCTCCGCTCCCTCACGGACGGCAGCCGTCTCTCCACATCGTGGGCGGCCGGTAGCGAGCTCGCCCGTCCCCGGCAACTCGCTCCAGCCCACCGCCTCGAGCGTCCATGGCGGCACACTCCTCGCCAGCTCGATGGCACCGCGGATTCACCACAGCGGCGAGGGATCTTCAGCAGCGCGTCCCTCCTTCTCCCGGGTTTCGGCATCACTGTAACGATATAACCTTCATATTCTTCCGGAAGAAGGAGGCGGGAACCGGCGGACAATCAAAAACATTTTAATAACAAAATAAACACAAAAACAGCGCACCAGCCCCTCACGGACGACTGGTGCGCGCAAATAAAACCCAAAACACAACTAAAAGCCCAGGCCTGGTCCTCTCTCGTCCTTCACTGTCGTCGCTCCAGTTTTATATCCTTCCATCTCCTCCATGGGCCTCGAGACCGATGGGTCGAACAGGTGTAGTTCATCTCCAATCACTCCCCCGGCCTCGCTCCCATGTCCCTCGGCCCCGCCCCACTCGTCACAGTGGGATTCAGCTTATGGCATTTCTCCTTCATTCCTATGGTATCCATCAACGGCGACTGAGTGTCGTGCAACTCATGACTTCAGGGCTGTAATGTGATAATGTTATTATGGCACAGGTGATCCAAGTTGACTGTTATGCTTTTTCTTCAATAGATAGTAATACAGACCCTCTCATCTCCCTATAGTAAGACAATCTCTGACCATACATCAAGGTGAGCGTGTTAGCTAACACAAAATTGAATTTGAATCCCAGCGGTTTTTACAACCATTGGCTGTGCAGGAATGTGGCATCTTCAAATAGGTCTAGCCTAAAAAAAAGCTTTTTTTAATGCCATTTGAGCAAAAGAAACAATATTTATGAGACAGTTGTTGTCAGATTTCATTGGTGATTTCAAAAAAGAAATTTTTTTTCCCCTATGCTAACAGGGGCATTGTAGCTTACTTGCCATCTAAACTTGTTCAGTTTCATTACCCACCTTTGTACTGATGAATCTGAGGGTGACATATGCTTTGTCATTACTTTCTTGTCTTTTCACCACTGACCGCGAAAGCCACACTGCAACAGCTGATGTCTACTGGGCTTGACAAAGTTAATATTGCATATATCCAACTCTCTTTTGATAACCCCCCCGGAAACAATACTAAATATATTAAGTAATTTTGCTTATCTAGTAAAAGTATCTTGATTTAAGAAATTGTTGATATTTTGACTAGAAAAAAGACAATAATACTTAGTAAGATGAGCCATTTTTTTGCAGTGTACCATCAGAAGTGTTTATGAGAGATCAGATGTGAGCTAGCAAATGCAATTCAGTCAAGTTATTTTTGTTTTAATTTATCTGTGAGTCAATTAATTATGTCGTAAAAGGCCACCATAAACTGTGTGCTGAAGTTAATGAGTCTGACATTATCACATCATTACACCAGCTGGCATAATGGAGCATGTGTTGTTTGTCATAATATGCCATGCCATGCTTAGCAGTTATTGGCTGTTTACATTAGCGACTTTCTGAAGAACTTCAGAACCGTGAATTTGAATTTCTCAGCAAAGTCTTCATGAGTCAGATTTTGTGCTGTATGCGATTTTGAGAACTGTAACCATGATTTTGATACTTATCAGAAATTATACATCTTGATCTTCGGGAATGTAATGTAGTCATTTGAGCTGTATTAAATTTAGATGTGGGGGCAACTTTATATACAGTACTGTGCGAAAGTCTCAGGCCATTAGTTTTTCACCACCACCAAAAAAATAAATAAATAAATGGTATTAAGGTATCAGTTTTTTTCTAATACATTTCTTTAAAAATTAATTCTCAGCAACGAGGGAATAAAATTGCTGCTTTTGAATTAACTCAGAATTCATTATTTGTAGAGAGATGCAAAGACACATGTAATTCACACACGCAACTTTCATTTTCTCAAAATAGCCATATTTGTGGAAAAGGTCGAGTAATTTGCATCACTAGATATTTCAGTCATTTAACATTTCTATCGAAAAACAGTTGCCTAATTTAAAATGATTAGCTACTTCCACCTTTCCACGCTCTTTCAGCTTGTCCCCCTCAATGTCTATGGTGGTTATGGTGATGCTTTGAAATATCAATTACAGCGGACCAATTTGGAGTAGATGTCACAGTTACATCACTTACAGCTGCGCGGGTATTGTGGCTGCAGAAAAACACTGGTTATAACAACTATAGGGAAATGGGTAAAATCCATGGAATAAGAGAAAAAATAATATTGTTGTGCCTTTGGATGTCAGATTTGGAATGCAAATAATTTTTATATAATGCTGTCATCAAAGACGCCATTTGATTTCTATGATTACTCTGCTTTTAAAGCATTTTGATTTGATTTGAACAATAGGTCTATACAGTATTCATATAGGGGACATATTGTCTTAGCCCTATAGTTAAAGCATGAAATACTATTTAAACCTATATAACATTTTACATAACATTTACCTATTTTATCTCATAATTCAGACTTTTTTTTTTCTTGCAAATGCAAGTTTATCTCCTAGTTCAACTCAACAATTGCAAGTTTGTCAATTCTGAGGACAAAAAGCCAGACATGTGGGATTATACATTTATAAACTATAAAGAAATAATGACTAGTTAATTTTTCTTACCAGAATTGTGAGATATAATCTTAGAACTGAAAGAAAAAAATCAGACAAATATAAACTCAAAATTACCTTTTTTTTATTCCTATATTTCATGGCTTGCATAGACTGCTACATTAAAACTGGCATTTTCTGTCACCAGATATAGGCTCTGCCCACAAAAAATGTCATCACTGTTTGCAAATACTGAAATTGATCTATAAAAGCTCACTTGACCAAACTGTCTAGTTCTGGCGTGGAAATCCTACAGTGGATATTAAGATCCCCCACCACCCAGCCAAGTGAGGAAACTTTCAGAAAAAAGCAGGGTTTTGACTTCGTTCAAGACCCAGACAAACTTTTATGAACACGGTGAAGGGTTCCAAACATTTCATCCTCTTTTGTTTAATCTTTTAGTGATTGTATGTTGTTGTTTTTTTTTTGAGGTTTTGTTTTTTCTTATGGAAGGTTAGGTTCGTTATATTTGTACAAATGTCTGGTTTGTATAAAATTAAGAAATTATTTTCCAATAGCTAGACATCAGAGCAAAGCCGCACATAAAGTAATTCTTAAAAATTTGAATGGCTTAATAAGAATGATTGTATAATTATTATAATATCATACTATTCCCTCAGTATGAAACAAAATATGAATCTTTATCAGACTGTCTTATGCCAAACTCCTCATCCCTTTTTTGTTTAATCCATTATTGATTGTGTTATTCAAGTTTTGTTGATCCTGTGGGGGGTTAGATTTATTTATACAGGTTGGTGGTTTGGATGAAATGAAGAATCTATTCTATAATAGCTAGACATCAAAAGCAAAGTGAGCACAAATTATGTTTCAAAACTATGACATTTAGAATATTTTAATACAGAACCCTTTTCCACTATAAATAACTTTTTTGTAGAATGGAAAGATTCTTCATGGTACCAAAGATGCCAATAAAGTACTTTTATATACAGTAAGACTGTAAATGAGAATATCTGTGTAATAGCACATTATTCTCTCAGTATTAAAATTTTATTCACAATCTTGTGCCATTATTGCCCCACAAGACAAAACTCATTGTCTGAGCAGTATCTATCATTCAGACAAGAACCATTTTGGCAAGCTAACGGTGATAATCATGTAGATGTGGCAGTGGTACGTCTATCCTGTAGCCTGGTTATGAAGATGGGTGTCTCTCTGCAGTGAGGTCCATGCCAGCTAAGATTTTTGGAAGCCTTAGTGATCTGAAACAAACAAGACGACAGCCAGAAGGTGCGCAGTAGTGTGCTCATGCTTATAATGGTGGAGGGAGGGAGGGTTGCGAGCAGTTGAGCATACTTACCGAGCAGTAGTGCCACGTATATATATGTCCCGTGTCTAATAGGAGAAAGGTGGTGATTGGAGCGATTTGACAACTGACCGCATCAGCTGTTCACAGCCTTGCCTCCGTGGCCTGACTGAACAGACGCTGCGCTCGATTTCAGACAGGAACCACTTTGGCAAGTTTACTTGAGTTTATTGAAAACAATTTATCTTTGGCGGTATGGTTCCTTATGGGGGTTCTTGCTCCCAGAATAACTGAACATACAAGAGGTTTAACATTAACCCCCAAAGCATAATGAGAGGTATTACGGCCTGAAGAAGAACCCCCCCAAAACCAACCTTCCAATCCTGCAAAGAGAAAAGACAGTGTTATTGATATATCCTTGATGTAGCCTTCTGGCTAGCGAAGGGGTATTCTCCCTTCTAATGAGGCAGAGAATAGCAGGCCTCTCTATAATTAAGGTAGCTGGTAATAGCAGCAAAGGGTATTTTTTTCCAGCGGGAGAACCGCAAACGAGCAGCATGTCCCTGAGCTTGGTATGAGTGGTGTGAGAGTAGCGTTTCCTTGTTTCCTTCCTGCAAAAGAGAAAGACAATGTTATAGAGATGTCCTTAATGCAGCCTATGGTAGGAGAGGTGTATTCTCCCCTCTAGAATGCAAGGGAGAGAATAGCAAGTCCCCTCTTATTTTAAGTAGCAGGGGTGTTCATCCTCTGCTGAAGGATGAATAGCAGTCCCCTGCAGCTATAACAGCAAAGGGTGTTCTCTCCAGCTGGAGAGAACAGCAGGTCCCTTTCTTCTGAGGGGGAGTTCGTCCCTCGCTTGAGGGATAACAGCGGCCCCCTCAGGTATCGCGGCAAGAGGTGATCTCCCAGTGAGAGAAAACAGCAGCCCCTTTTCCTTTATAATTTTTATTTATTTATTTATTTATTTAATTTTTCTTTACTCCTCTCATCTCCTTCTCATTCAAGTTTGCCTTCTCCATCTCCACTAAAGTAGCAGGGGTGTTCATCCTCTGCTGAGGGATGAACAGCAGTCCCCTGCAGCTATAGCAGCAAAGGGTGCTCTCTCCAGCTGGAGAGAACAGCAGGTCCCTTTCTTCTGAGGGGGAGTTCGTCCCTCGCTTGAGGGATAACAGCGGCCCCCTCAGGTATCGCGGCAAGGGGTGATCTCCCAGTGAGAGAAAACAGCAGCCCCTTTTCATTTATATAAGGTTTTTTTTCTCTCCTCCACATTCAACTTCTCCATCTCCATTTAAGTAGCAGGGGTGTTCATCCTCTGCTGAAGAATGAACAGCAGTCCCCTGCAGCTATAGCAGCGAGGGTTTTCTCTCCAGCTGGAGAAAACAGCAGTTCCTTCCTCGTTCTTCTCATTCTCCATCTCCTTCTCCATTTCCTTCCCTATCCTCCTCCTCATTCTTCATCTCTTTCTCTATCTCCTTCTCATCCTCCTCCTCATTCTTCTCCTCCTCCTCCTCATTCTCCTCTTTCCCTTGCGGTCAGTGTCGTATTTTATTATTAAATGTACGTAGTACGAAATATCCTCTGGTTATAATCAACGCATCTATATTAAGCTGTAGATCAGCTATAGACCATTATTCTGCTTCAGAAGCCTGTCCCAAATCGATTCATGAGGAGAAACAGACATGTCTATCACATACTTGTCACTATGAAGTAAATAAAATGCATAATTGTCAAATATGCAGGCGTTTCACAAGGGTTTTTTTTTTCTAATAAAGGGGTATATTCGCTTTGATCGGTGTAGGATGATGACATGACTCAATACGACAACTGACTACATTAAAAGCTTTTACAGTTCTTATCGCAGATTTGTGACCATTATTGGACTGAAATGTTGAATAACCCCGAAAGCACGTGATCATCGTCATGTGGTGAATATGGCCAATCGTGAACAGCTGTGTTGTCATCAGCGCTCCAGCTGTCACTCTGGAGAATCTGCAGACTGAATCAGCCGGCTGCTCTCGAAACACTCTCGCGATACTTGATGCCACACGTGACGGTCATATGCATCGGCGCTGTCTCAGTCAGACAATATTCTGCCCGGTGTGCACTGCTTAAGTCAGATTGCGATCGGTTTGCACAGTGCTGGTGAGTCGAACATGTCTGATGCTCAGCGAGTCAGCTGCCTAAGATAGGATGCAGCCAGTACTTCTCACTATTGATTCCCGATGGTTTCAGAGGAGGGTTAGTCTTTGTCGCCCGCTGTTGTTCAGAGAAAGGTACACCAGGTTTCCTTAACCTTCGAGTAAATCCAAGCACTTCCAAAGACATTTAATTTTCCAGCACTTTAGACTTTTAAATTTTTTTTTTTTTTTTGCATAAATACTCTTACCTTAGTTAAGCACATGCACAGATACCCCACGGACATCCTTACTTGTAAAATGTTTGGATTTTGAGGCGCTTAGTAATTCATTGTTCTAGACAAATCATCAAATTGCTACAGGCAGCGCATTTGGACCGGTACTGCGGTTTGTATGAATGTCCTTACAATAAAGATGTCCTTAGATTTTGTCACAATAACGATTACTGTTTGTGGGAGAATGACACATCATGTTCATACATCCTTCGATATGATATGATATGATTTTTGTTGCATAACAGATGGTTAATCCATTTGGGATTTAATTTACGGAATGTGCAACATATCCCTGATTGATGAGTGTCGATTCAACTGCATTTCGCGGACTATGCCACAAATTAATTCTTGTTTACGTCATTCCGCTGTTGTGATGACGATGTTCGAGAGAGTCCAGTCCAGTGACACATGATCTGACACGGCTGTAGCATTCAACACCGTGTGTGATTATATAATGCCAATAATACCAACCCTGATGCTGGGGAACCCTGCATATGATTGTATGCATTGCAGTCTTAGAATGTAGTTTAACTGAGCAGGGTGTTTTTTTTATTTATTTTTATTTTTTTATATATCTATATATGCACACGCTCTCCCGTGGAAAACAAACCAAGCAGACTTTCTCTTTATCTGAGGGCTCGCGTTAATAGAGCACCCCACAGCCACAGGCGTAGACTCGAATGGTTAACCATTCAGTAAGAAGCAAATAGTGCGCGTATTTCCAGGCACTTATTTAAATCCAAGCACTTATATAGTTAACTCTGAAAACACTGCATTAATTTCCAGCATTTTTGAGGATTCGAACACCCGTACTATTACCCTGTACGACAGTGAATGTGACACGTATGAAGCCTTGACCGTTTGATCAGATTCGCGCTCAGTTCAGCGGAGGCTCGCAGTGGAGCCGGCAAAAAGCGAAGGGTGCTCTTTTAATCAGCTGAAGATCAGCGTGCACCTGTAACAGTACGGATACATTTTAGCATTGATACGAGCAAAATTGCGATCTGTACATGTAGTATTAAGCACTTGATCGATACACTAGTTTGAGCAACAGCAGATCACTGATTAAACCCAGTATGTTGGAGTTGTCGGATACGTTTGATGGAAGCATCTCCAATAGATGAGCCTGAGCAGCAGCCGTAAATATAAACAGCCTTGACCACAGATACGAGGCTCGTGGGTAGGCTGTATTGAACTGAGTTACCGGTGTGGTAATATGATAGCAAGCCTCGCAACGCAACTGAACAATAGCTTTACAATAAGGAATGTCTGAGCATGTTCTCCAATAACACTAGGCAGTAAAAATGAAATAACTTTGCTTAGCTTCGTGGAGACATCCGGAGATGAATTAAAGTTGAAATTGCCAGTTGTTCATGGATGCTTTGATTTGTTGAATATAGCTTCTTCCAGCGGGGAGCAGATCTCGTGTAAAGTTGTGATTCGGTCGTATTAGTACACTCTGACGATGAATCGCGTGCGGAGTATCTATATCAAGAGCTCACTCAAATCAATTCAGTCTGTTGCTTGACAAACAACACAGCAAATTCTCTTAAGTTTACGACTGAAATCGATGAGATACTCTGTGAGAATCCTGCCAAAACCTGATTTAACGCTTCCTATGGAGATAGATTCGCCGTCTGATAGTTCCTGAGCGAGCAAAGGCTCTCGTGAGCAGTTTGAGCCTTGCGAGCAGTTGAGCATACTTACTGAGCAGTAGTGCCACGTATATATATGTCCCGTGTCTAATAGGAGAGAGGTGGTGATTGGAGCGATTTGACAGCTGACCGCATCAGCTGTTCACAGCCTTGCCTCCGTGGCCTGACTGAACTGACGCTGCGCTCGATTTCCTGGTGGAAAGAAGCTGCCAAATTAATTTGTATATTCCACAGTGACAGATGTTTGATTTTGGCCGTAAAAGTAATTAATAAGGGGAGTCAAGAAAAGCAGATTGTTTGAAGATTACCTCCCTCTCCCCCTAGTGGCTTGGGGAGTGTCACCTTTTCTTCACGGCCTCCTCTCTTCACCTGCTCCCTGAGACACAGATGTTGGTCTGAGGCAGATGACCCCAAACACACGTTTAGTATCTGTCCCTTAAGGGAATGCCCATGCGGCAGCACAAATAGAGAGAGAGAGAGTGAGGACTGTGCAAAGATTGCACTTCTGTCTAACAACAGGCATTACATAGGGCTTAAGGGGTTTAATTCATATTACAATGGCACTACCTCTGCTTTTATTTGATCTGGACGACCACCTGATTACTGGGAACAGTGGCTGTGTGTGTGTTTGTGTGTGTGTGTATGTGTGTGTGTGTGTGTGTGTGTGTGTGTGTGTGTGCAGGGGCTGCAGCTCAGAAGGATGAATGAACAGAGGTGTGAAAATGGAGGTACTGAAGACAGATGGATGAATTGGTAGCCTCAACCTCAAAACCACCCGCTGTGATATTATAAATAGCATTTTCTTGATCTGGAAAGCTCTAAACTGATTGGCCAACTTTATGCAATTTCAGGTGTTGGGTTATTATAATTAACTAAAACGATAAAAAAAGCTGAAATAAAATACAATATACATATTAAATTTAAATAAACCTTTAACTAAACTTGGCAATGAACTGGAGTTGAAGAAATAAGATTACAAACCAGAAGTAAATAAACGCTTAAGCTGAAATAAAAACAAAACTGCAATATATTAAATATATTAAGTCTAAACAATAATTAAAAAAAATTATATTACAAAATATTACAAGCACCTTACAAAATTACTATAAATAATACTAAAATCACCCTTGTGTTTAGTTTGTCTGGAAACACTTTTCAGAAAAAAAGAAAGAAAAAAACACACTGGATTTGCATATATTCTCAAATAACAAATAATGTATAAAATTTTTCATGAATCTTTTTTGACTAAACATTTTTTTTAACAACCCAACTGATAATCATCAAGTGGATCATGATTAAATATGAGATACTGCACACACACATGCTTGGAGTAAAAGCAAGCCTAATCAATTTCAGATCACTGTTTTGCAACAGCATGGTGGCCATAATTTATGCCTCAATCTCGGCTGGAACTTTTCTTTGCCTTTATTTTTGTGTGGCTAGCTCTGTGTGTGCGTATGTGGCAGGGATAATAATAAACTATAATGGATTCCAAACAGAGAGGACAGTGAGTGAATGTAATTTTCTCAATGTGAGGATAAATCAGGAGGCTGAGGTATTTACTGGAAAGTTCTTGTGGCTATTCAAATCTGCTGCTGTGATTGAAGCAATCAGAGTGGATCGCTGGACCGTAATTCAACAGAAGGTTAGCGCAGGTGACCCGCCACAATATGATCTTGTTTATAGACGGAAATTGTGGCAAGATTACTCTCTGGGGGCTTATTAGAAAGGGTGTGATTAAAGATGAAGCTTTGGTGTCTGACGTGATGGGAAGTGGTGTCTGGAATTTCGATCATTGTTTTATATGTAATGTGCTGGCATAAATTTTCTGTAATAACAACCCAGGTGGGTTTTGTTAGCTGGTTAGGCCCACAGCAAGAGTTAGGGGCTTACATTAATTCAGAAAAGCATATGAGCATTAGACAGTATCTAAATAATAATAGTGATAGCAGAGACCATGCATAAACAGATAGTCCAAGATTAAAAGTCTACTGATCCCTCTCAATAATGACTCTTTTGGATGAGTGGAAACCCCCCCAGCTCGATGGACAGCGGTCCACAGCATATCAAGGTGTCATGGAGCCTAAGAGAGGTGGTGGCCTACATTCACTGGCCATCTGACATGGATAGACTGGAATCTATTTCTGAATCAATGATTTCAAGGTTAAAGAAGTTGAGTGATTTATTTTTATGCCATCAATTAAAAAATACATTGTGAGAGAGGCACACAGTAGTACATTAAAATCCATGTATTTGTGATTATGTGGCACTTGATTAAAAAGTACAGTTCTATACAACTGGTAAGAACTGTACAATTAACCAGCAGCGCACATGAAATTAATTGACCAGCGATAAATTACATCATAGTTGTACATGGATTCAATCTATCAGATAAATAGAGAGATTAAATATAATGAAGAAGATGATCATAAAAGGATACATTTGCATACTAATTAACACAGTGTAATACACTTGCCAATATTCTTTAAACACGTCTAAGAAAAGGCATTGGGGTAATTTAATGAAGAATGATCTAACAAATTTAACAGGACTGTGAGGTTTGATTGCGTTAACATGCACACATTTTCACATGTGTTCAGCAAAGTACTTTTTGACTTTTAAAGTTGTGCTGAATTGTGCTTCATAACTCACTTTAATGTGAAGCTCAGGCACTTAATTCTGCATTAATTTTGTGGAACAATGCATTAACCTTTAATCAGAACTTCAGTAAGATGCTGTGTGTTCTTAATTTTCTTCTTCACTTAATGACAATGAAGAAAATATTGCAATGACATGCCAATGACATGCCAAGCAAACTGTAACTGCCAAGATTTAGAGGCCTGAATCGTGGAGATTATCATCATGTTTTTGTACAAGCCACTAAAGATGATCAATGTAGTTTATGGTATTTGGAGTTTGTGACGAGTGGGGTGGGGCCGAGAGCCGTGGGAACAGAGCCCAGAGTCCGGTGGTGTAATTGGAAATGAACGACACCTGCGCCACTCATCGGTCTCAAGTCCCACGGAGGAGCTCCAGAATGTTAAATGGAGGAGTAACGACAGTGAAGGATGAGAGAGGACCAGCCCTGGGTTTTATTTTGTGTTTAGTTTTTTGTTTTTGCACGGCAGTCATCTGCAGGGGGATGTAGCACTGTTTTGTGCTTATTTTATTATTAAAATTTCATTTAAATGTTCGCCAGTTCCCGCCTCCTTCTTCCTGACTTACAAACAAGCGTTACAGAGTTTCCCTTTTTAGTTGGTCTCTTTGATGTTGTGTTAAAGTTCCAACACTAGGGGTCGCACTTGTAAGCCCAGATACCTTTGACATCAAATTGGTTAACAAAATTTGCATAATTGGCCTGGTGACGAGTACCTCGAAAGACACAACGTCCTCTGCCATGGTGAGCCTTGTTCCACAATGCTGCAGGAACCCTGCCTCAGGTACGTTGAAAGTAGTGCCACTATGACCATTGGCAAGGTGTCTGGACTCCCCAGCCATTCCCATGTATGCAATTTAGTTTGCTAGGCGCCCACTGACATTCAGTGGCATTCTGCTACCCTGGTTCAAACCACCCTTGCTTCTCTTAGGGAGTGGGTGCTCAAAAGAGTAAGTTTTGCCCTGGGTAGAAAATCTATTTTTTATGTTAAATTGGATTTGGTTTCCAGGTAGCACACCGGGAGGAGGTTTGTGCTCCAACAGTGCTGAATTGCTTGGGGGTCCCAAGCACAGAATAGTGGTTCCTCTTGAATTATTCAGAGGTTCCTGGGGTATGGTGTCCTCAGCTGCATCATTCCGCCAGAAGATGCTTATAAAACTGCTTCAGCACTGCCTGTATGACCAAGTTCAGAGATGTGCATGGCTCCATGGCTTGCATCATGTAGCTTTCACACGAGGTGCTTTCCATTCCAATCCTTGGGAGGACCTTTATTTCTAGGGGTGGGTGTGGCTCTAGATCAGTGTCCAAAAGCACCCTTCTAACAATGGATGCTTCCAGGATAGGTTGAAATGCTTTAAGCAATGGGCATACAGCCTTAGGGACTTGTTCATTTCCTGCCTAAACAGGCATTCGTTTGTCCAAAAGTTGTCAACAGTGCTTTTTTCTTTGGTAGGTCTTGACCATTGATCCAGGACAAGCATGTGCCTCATCCAAACGGACAGCACAGTGATGGCAGCCACCAGGGCAGTCACTCCTGTCATATGCCACAACTCCCATCATCTCCTGGAGCCAGTGGGAGCTTAGGTTTCTGCAAACCTTTCACATTCTGGGTGACCTCATTCGCGCAGTGGAATCGCTCTTGTGACAGGTCTCTCTCCTGGATGAGTGGAGGCTCCATAACCAGCTGATTGGAGTGATTCAGTCAGGCACAGACACATCTGTTGCCTCACGGGATTCCTCCCTTTGTCTACTGTGGCTTCCTGTATGAGGGCTCCTTCGGCACGGACACATGGGCACACAGCTGGCCAGGGGACCTACGCAAGTATGCGTCTTCCCCAGTGATCATCATTGCAAAGGCACGATTTGGCACCTGTGCCCAGATTTATGGGTCTCGCAACACAGTTCAACAGCGGGTCAAAGTGACCACCTGAAGTGATGTTTTATTAACAAATTTCGGGAGGAGTATGCGCAGATAATTAACACGACCAGTCATCAGTCATCAATCATCAGTAATTACACCATCTATCCAACCAGCACAAGAGAAAAACCCTATAAATAATCAAAGCAGCCTTAACTTCACTTACTCTAGTCTTTCAGCATACTTCCAACAATCTGACTCCTCACCTTCAGCCAGTTCCTACCCCAGCATGGGGAGGAGCACTTGGGGGAGTTCTTTGTGTCCTGGCTAAAAGCTGAGCTCAGACCCCTCTCCCCGGACAGGGGGATTAGCCTGGGCTCAAGACTAATTACTGAACTCGGAGCCCTCTCCCTGGACAGTACACCAAATAGGAATAGCCTTTACTCAATTTATTATATGTAAATGTGAACTCGTGAAAGGGAAAGTCTCAGTAATGTATGGTACCCCTCATTCCTTGATGGAGGGAACAGAGCCGTTGTGTCCCTTATGCCACAACTCTGAACTACATCTGAGTGGGTTGAGATGCTTTAAGACTCCTCAGAACAAATTGAGTGACCAAATGCCATGCTGGCAGGGTGTGGGCAGTTATATATATTTTGCTTGCCAGTTTCAATGGCCTTTTTTTTCTCAGTGATGTCAGAGGTGTCTGGGCTCTCAAGTGTGATACCAACAAGGGTTACCATACATAACTGAGACGATTTATCTAATAAGACTGTCAAGATTATATGGAAACAACTAAGAAAGAAAGACAAAAATGCCCTTTGATTGTAACAGATGTACTGTCTTAAGTGAACCTGCAATCTTTATGTTTAATATGAATAATAAATCTGTTCATGGTTCAAGCCTTCTGCTACTTCCTGCAACAGAATATCAGCAACTGCATGTTTCTCAGTAGCACAGCTTTAAACCTCTCTACAGGAATATGTAATTAAACTCAGACAACATATTTCTAATCCTAAAGTCTATTATAGATTTACTTAGGCTGGGACATCATCTGACCCTACAGTAGCATTTTTCATTCTCTCTGTGCTCATGACAAACCTCTATGTGGAGTTAAATGGGTGGATAAAGTATTTTAAATAGATGAGAGCTTGGGTGCTGGCCTTTGGTTTTATATTCAGTCCAGTGAGGTTAGAGCTTATCACTACACACTGAAGTCTAATTATTCACAATACATCTATAGCAAATGACATATCTGTGAATGTGTCTACAGGCACATTATAGAAAGTCAAAATGTAGAATATGTGTCTATGAGGCTTTAATTACCTGATAGTCGCTTGCACCCCTGGAGGATTAAAGTGCTGAGGATATGTAATTATTAAGCGCTCTAAATTTGAGCAGAGCTGTATCTGTGATTAAAACTGACCTTTCCCTCAGACAAATTGCTCTGATATTCGGTGAATACTTAAGTCAATTGGTACTTGTGTTTTCTGGCCCTTGTCGTTGGATATGTTTGTATTTGTGCAGAGAGTCAGAGAGGGATGATGTAACATTTAGCCTGCTTTAGACAGAAGGACCCTTTTCAGAGGGATTCATGTCTGGTATTGCATGTCGTGCTGAGCAGTTGGACACTCCGTCCTTCTCTGTCATGTCTCAACCCGGAGAATCATCTGGTTCTGGTCTCAATGTTAAAGTATTCTCCCTTATTTGACTTTTTAATAGGCCTTTACATAATTATCATCTCATGGTGCAGAGAAGGGGTAGAGAGAGGAGACACAAAAGGAGGTCATCTTTGGCAGTGTTGGCAAGCAGCCTACACCCGAGCACCGTTACAGTGGCCATCTAACCGGCCTATCATAAATTTTCCCCTTGAACATGATGTCAATATGTTGATGTGCCTGCTTTTATTAAGACACCATCCAACTGATAACAAGTCCTGCTGTGTGTTACCAACATAAATAATTAGTGCAGAGACCAAGGAACGGCAGGTGGCTTTTGGCACAAAGAAATAATCATACTTGATGTGGAAAATAAAGTAAAAGGAGCCATCTGTTCCCAGCAGGGGAACAGGGAGAAAAGACACGTTAACATATTGTCACTAACGTTATGAAATACACAGTTAATAATTCAGTCATGCTTCCAACTCTGGCCACTTGTTTAAAGAATATGAAATGAGTCAAGGTCCCCATCTTGATGTCTGAATTAACCTCAATGTTCAGTCTTATTGGCTCTTTCGGCTATTTTATTACTTATTTGCTTGCTAAACAGATGTAGGGAGGTCATGTCTGATAATTATTATGATACAAACAGATGATCTGATATCATGTGAAATAGAATAGTACTCTATTGCAGCAACTGTAAGTTAGTCCTACTGTAGTTCAGGCAATAGATGGAAAGCGAGTCAGGTCATGTCATGATGCAATCTGGGGACAATTTTTATCACCTGTGGTTTGTAATACAGAATTACTTGAATTGCATGAATTACTGCATTTCGTGTTAAGTAATCCAGTCCACAAAATTAGCCCCATAGTTTTGAAGGAACCAATGCACTTGAAGTCCTCCATTCACTCAAATGACAATCCAGTACCATGTTTTAAAGTAGTTTAAGAGAGCATGGTTGAGTTCGGTGCAGAAAACTGCAGGGACATCCTTTCTAACAATGCAGGACCTCTGAGGCGTCCCGGAAACCAAAAGGAAACACTCCTTTGCCCAGGAGCAAAGAAGCCATTACAGTCTGTAGTGGAAGATTTAATAAGTGTCATAATTTATCATGTAAACCGAAAACAGTTTCTTAATTAAATATGTGCGTTAATTAATTTTTTAATTTGCTCCCTGTAAGTACTTTGCTGTGGTAATTGCAATATTATTCACATTAGTTATCGGCTATTGCCCTTGGTTATTTGCTGTAGTAGGAGAGGGACCTTTTTCATCCTCCTATCTAAAGTTCATTAACTCATTAAACCTGAACAGTTTTCATTTCAGGACAATGATCTCTTATAGAATTCTTCTCCTGAAGATTTTATTTCTTACTATAAGCCAAAGAACAGTACAGCTAATACTTAATTAAAAATTACAGTTATTTTATTTATTTATTTTCTGGACCATTAATTTTTATAGTTCGTTAGAGTATAAAAAAGGTTAAAGAATGTTTCAGATTGCAATATGGGTGTTAGTGTGAAAAACCATCGTAATCCTCCAAGTTACCCATATTCAAGTCCTTAATGTAGTGACCAACTGAATAATACCACAACTGTGCTGCTGTGTCAAATCCTTCTAAAGTAATGTATTAAATAAGGCTTTGTCCCCACCATAGTGCGTTTCATCCACTGACACAGTTTGCACTGGAAAGCCCTTTATGTTTTCTGTCATGGCTTCACACAAGTCCATCTCTCAGTGAGA
Organism: Carassius carassius; assembly: GCF_963082965.1. Classification (NCBI taxonomy): domain Eukaryota; kingdom Metazoa; phylum Chordata; class Actinopteri; order Cypriniformes; family Cyprinidae; genus Carassius; species Carassius carassius. The sequence continues at coordinate 22,947,277 of NC_081758.1, read as the reverse complement.
AAACCTGCCCCACTAATGCTGATACCAAGATGCTCAATCCATATGGCAGTATTAGGAATGAAAAAATAAATAAAATCTGTGAACATTACCCGATAATGTTGTAGAACCATCTGCAGAGAAATGTATTTAATATTCAGTAGGGTTCCTACTCACTGACATTAGGAGACCCATAATCCCTTGAAGATTAAATTAAATGTAAGCTTGAGTATTTATCTCAAGCTATTGTTTTCATCAGCACTAAAGATATTGTTCCCCTCTTCTTAATACCAAACGAGGCTGTTGCCATCCCCAGCCTTCCGCTGAAATGCAGTTTTATTCTGGCTTTAATCCCTCAACAACATGCTAATGTTATGATTTTTAACTACACTTCACTTAATGGTGGAAAAATAAAAAAAAATGTGTTATTAAAATAAATCATCTGTTACAGTAATCCAAAAGCAGAAGGAGCATTACACATAACACTCGTAAAACATAACATCAATTTATCAGCTTTCATAATGGAAATTATGATAATGGAATAACTTTTATTGAATACTTTGACTAAGACTCTTCTTTTAAGATGCTTTTATTTAATGCCATGAGAGATGTTTGCCAAACGTTGCATTTGTCATAAATCCATTTTGTAAAAATAAAACAATGTTTAAAATGGAAGACAACAGTTGTTGTTGTTAGACTTTTAATATGATTTTTAATATCTCCAACTACCAAACTGAAGTCAACTTTGTCATGTTTTATTTATTAAATATATTAATTCAGAATATGACATTACTTGCTTCATAGTTTATATCATAAAAGAGAAATGTTTTTGACAAACCTATAAAACTTGCCAAAAGTTTTGAAATTATAGTTCCAATAATTCCAATAAACCTGCAAGGTTGATCAAAAGAAGATATCAGATTAGCTTTAAAACCCGGAAGTATCTAATAACTTTACACCATGAAAATCACCCACAGTGCTTCAAGCATATTTTGACATGTGTTTCGTCACTGCTGCACCATTGCTTATATTTCCTTCTCAAATCATGTCTCAGTGAAGCCCAGTGTGGCTGATCAAGCCATTCTAACAACTGGAAGACATCACAAGTTAAACACTCATTATTTTAATTTGATGCTAATCATGTGTTAATGAGACTAATCCTTGCAATGATTCAGGTAATTTGTTTAATGGCTGCCGAGAGTACAGATTACGGTAATCAGTCTCGTTTGATAAGATGTCTGTTGCAGAGAGGGGAAATTATCAGGTATCATAGTAATTCAACTGTGATAAGATAAATTTTGCACTTCCTTTATATCCAACTGAAAATCGAACAGATAGATGTCATAAAAACGTCTCGGTTACGTACGTAACCCTCGTTCCCTGATGGAGGGAACGGAGACGTTATGTCGAACGACATATGGGGTCTCACTTGGGAGGCCAATCATCTCTGAATTTAAGAGAAAACGCCAATGAAAATTGGCTAGTGGATTAACACACCTGAGCCACTCCCCGTGCCAGGTCTGAGAGCCCCAGAGCGGTCGTGCTTCACGCCGGGGTTAACAACACCACGCTGCGGCAGACGGAGACGCTGAAGAGGGACTTCAGCTGCCTGATCGAGACGGTTCGCAGCCCGACGCCCGTGGCGACGATCGTCGTGTCAGGACCACTGCCCACGTATTGACGAGGACACGAAAGGTTCAGTAGACTTTTTGCTTTAAATGAATGGTTGTTGTCATGGTGTAAAGAACAGAAACTGCTATTTGTTAATAACTGGAATCTTTTCTGGGAGCGTCCTAGGCTGTTTCGCGCTGATGGATTACACCCCAGCAGAATCGGAGCGGAGCTGCTCTCTGACAACATCTCCAGGACACTTCGCTCCATGTGACTAGTAAGATAATTCTCTAATAACTATTATGATGAGTTTTGTTCCACCCGCTTAAATGATAAAAGTACTTGCGCTGTAAAAACTATTAAGACTGTGTCTGTTCCCCGAATAGTGAGGTCAAAATATAATGTAGGATCTAGAAAAAATCTTATCGTAATTAAACCAGAAAAATGTAAAGTAAATGAACAAAAACAATTTTTAAGGTTTGGGCTCATAAATATTAGATCACTCACACCCAAAGCAGTTATTGTAAATGAAATGATCACAGAAAATAGTTTTGATGTACTCTGCTTGACTGAAACCTGGCTAAAACCAAATGATTATTTTGGTCTAAATGAGTCTACTCCACCAAACTACTGTTATAAGCATGAGCCCCGTCAGACTGGTCGTGGCGGAGGTGTTGCAACAATATATAGAGATATTCTCAATGTTACCCAGAAAACAGGATACAGGTTTAACTCTTTTGAAATACTTCTGCTAAATGTTACACTGTCAGACATGCAAAAGAAGTCTAATGTATCTCTTGCTCTGGCTACTGTGTATAGACCACCAGGGCCGTATACAGAATTCCTAAAAGAATTTGCAGATTTCCTCTCAGACCTTCTAGTTACAGTTGATAAGGCGCTAATCATGGGAGATTTTAATATTCACGTTGATATGCAAATGATACATTAGGACTTGCGTTTACTGACCTAATAAACTCCTTTGGAGTCAAGCAAAATGTCACCGGGCCCACTCATCGTTTTAATCATACACTAGATCTAATTATATTGCATGTAATCGATCTTACTGCTATAGATATTGTACCCCAAAGTGATGATATTACAGACCATTTCCTTGTATCGTGCATGCTGCGTATAACTGATATTAACTATATGTCTCAGCGTTACCGTCTGGGCAGAACTATTGTTCCAGCCACCAAAGACAGATTCGCAAATAACCTGCCTGATCTATCTCAACTGCTATTTGTACCCAAAAATACACATGAATTAGACAAATTTACTGACAACATGTGCACTATTTTCTCTAATACATTAGAAGCTGTTGCCCCCAGCAAATTGAAAAAGGTTAGAGAAAAACGTACTGTGCCATGGTATAACAGTAATACTCACTCTCTCAAGAAAGTAACTCGTAGTCTTGAACGCAAATGGAGAAAAACTAACTTGGAAGTTTTTAAAATTGCATGGAAAAACAGTATGTCCAGCTATAGACAGGCTCTAAAAACTGCTAGGGCAGAGCATATCCACAAACTCATTGAAAATAACCAAAACAATCCAAGGTTTTTATTTAGCACAGTGGCTAAATTAACAAATTACCAGACGCCACCTGATTCAAATATTCCACCAACGTTAAATAGTAATGACTTTATGAATTTCTTCACTGATAAAATAGATAACATTAGAAATACAATAGCGAATGTAGATTCTACAGCGTCTAACACTTCAGTTTCATCCATCACACCCAAAGATAAACTGCAGTGCTTTACAAATATAGGACAGGAAGAGCTACATAAACTTATCACTGTATCTAAACCAACAACATGTTTATTTGATCCTGTACCCACTAAATTACTAAAAGAGCTGCTACCTGTAGCCGAAGAACCGCTTCTCAATATCATTAACTCGTCGTTATCTTTAGGTCACGTCCCAACGTCAAGCTGGCGGTTATCAAGCATCTTATTAAGAAACCAAAACTAGATCCTAGTGTACTGGCAAATTATAGGCCTATTTCAAATCTTCCATTTATGTCTAAAATTTTAGAAAAAGTTGTGTCTGCTCAATTGAGCACCTTCCTGCATAAAAATGATCTGTATGAAGAATTTCAGTCAGGTTTTAGGCCCCACCATAGCACAGAAACTGCACTTGTTAAAATTACAAATGACCTGCTTCTTGGGTCAGATCAAGGCTGCATCTCATTTCTAGTCTTACTTGATCTTAGTGCTGCGTTCGACACCATAGATCATGACATACTCATAGATCGATTACAAAACTATACAGGTATTCAAGGGCAGGCTCTAAGATGGTTAAGATCCTACCTGTCCGATCGCTACCATTTTGTTTACTTAAATGGGGTGTCATCTCATTTATCATCAGTAAAATATGGAGTGCCACAAGGATCCGTCCTAGGTCCCCTTCTATTTTCAATATACATGTTGCCCCTTGGTAATATTATTAGAAAATACGGAATTAGCTTCCACTGTTATGCTGATGATACTCAGCTATATATCTCAACGAGACCAGATGAAACTTCCCAATTATCTAAGCTAACAGAGTGTGTTAAAAATGTAAAAGATTGGATGACAAATAATTTTCTCCAATTAAATTCGGATAAGACCGAGATATTAATTATTGGACCAAAAAACACCACACAGAATCTTGTAGATTACAATCTGCAACTAGACGGATGTACTGTTACTTCCTCTACAGTCAGAAATCTGGGTGTTATATTGGACAGCAATTTGTCTTTTGAAAATCATATTTCCAATGTTACAAAAACTGCATTCTTCCATCTTAGAAACATTGCCAAGCTACGAAACATGTTATCTGTTTCTGATGCAGAAAAGCTAGTTCATGCTTTCATGACCTCTAGACTGGACTATTGTAATGCACTTCTAGGTGGTTGTCCTGCTTCGTCAATAAACAAGCTACAGGTAGTCCAACATGCAGCAGCTAGAGTCCTTACCAGGTCAAGAAAATATGATCATATTACCCCAATTTTACGGTCTCTGCACTGCAGAGTGGACATCGCCTTCCCGAGGGACTGCGTTGTGACTTCCGTCACCCAGAAGGGGGAGGTCAGTCGCCATGCGCAGCTCCTGCATCAACCTCGGGTTGGTTCTACCCTCGTGCATTTGTTAAAGCCTTGGCTTGGTGAGTTTGCAGGATAGCCAAGGCATGCAGAGCAGAGGCAGCTTGGCCCGCCGCACTGTAAGCCTTGGCAGCGAGAGCGGCCGACAGCTTACAGGCCTTGGGTGAGAGGCGCGGACTATTCCTCCCAGTGGCGGCGTTTTGAGGACACAAGTGCACCGCAATCGCACTCTCCTGCTGGGGAATGTCAATGCACCCCTAGCTGCCCCGCCATCGAGGGTAGTGAGGACGGAGGAACGAAATGAGCTGCTTCCGGCTGTAAAAAGGGGCCATCCACGACTACATCACTTCCCCATGCACATCCGGGAAGAAAGGAAGCAGAGCAAAACGCGGTTGTGAGCCGCGCTCTACACCGAGAACCAATCAAACAGCCGTGAGCACTCAGGGCTGGGCGGCCACCTCCTCCCTTCTGCTCACAGCTGCCCGGGCAAGCACGGATGTCAACTCTGGGTCCAATTCGGCAGTGGCGACAACACCCGAGGGGGGCAGCCCCGCCGAATCTTCATCCTCAGAGATCAACAGCCTATCCCCGATGCTGCAATCGACATCTGATCCCCGGCGGCAAACTGAATGGCATCTTTAAAAAGACGCGAATCGTCCGCGATTTGCTCTTTTAGGAAATCTGCTCTCTTAGTTGAAGCGCCCAGGGGAATCGCTGTAAGGGACACCGCTGTTTGCGCCGTACCGCCAACCAGAACAGCTTCCCGACACAGCAGATGAATGGCTTTGTGGAGTATAACAGCTTTCATACAACCACTCGGCTCCGAAGCAAAAATCTAATGAGTGGATGCACCTGTCGCCCTATTTATACCCGTGGCACGGGGAGTGGCTCAGGTGTGTTAATCCACTAGCCAATTTTCATTGGCGTTTTCTCTTAAATTCAGAGATGATTGGCCTCCCAAGTGAGACCCCATATGTCGTTCGACATAACTCGTAGTGACCGACAGATAGGGAACTAACTGATACTTTTGAATTTAAAACAAGTGTAAAGTGGCATATATCCTTACCATTTATAAGTTCAACATTCACATTTAAGGTGTTGAATTTAATGATTAAACTTTTAATATCCTGGCCTTTGGGAGCATTTTTGGATTTTTTTTTTGATACTTTGTTAAATTATGAAGAATAGCAATTTATAAATTGTTAAGCATTTATGACTTCCCATTTGAAGATGAATATCTAAATGATCTCATCACTGTTGCAAATCTGAAAAATACTTCAGTTTTATTTATTTGCAGGATTTTGTTTTCTTCATTTTGATGACAAAACTTAAAGAGATTTAGATGACTTCAAAATCTATTAGGTACAGATATTATCAAACACATGTAAACAAATGTGTATTTTACAATATATTCTAATCCATATTGGTTAAATAATATATATGTAATGGATGATGCACTTGACAATTTTAATTGAAATTTATCTTCACAGTCCGATAAAGGATCGGCACTTGCTGAATCAATCAACAATCAGACGTTTCAGCAGCAAGGCTTCTTCAGTGAATCATATAATAACACTTTCCACAAGAATTTGTAAAAAGTGAAGTCCATGAAGTACCAGGTAGAGTCACAGGTGCTACTTATCACAAACTCAATCAATCAATCAATCAAGTAAATTAAAGACGAATGCTAAAAGAATAATTACAAAGCAATCAACACATCAAAACCATAGTACAATAACAAAATATACACCTCATATAAATGAGTAAAGAATTCACCAAACAAATTTACAGATAACACTAATGTGAATATAAGTGGAGGACGAGCCGACACATCAGGAAGAAAGCCACTATTACTTACTTCTACTTAAAGAAAACGAGAATTTTAATTTAGCTCCCTATTCAATATGTGAGAACACGGGGCATATGTAAATTTGTCCCCAAACAAACAAACAAACAAACATAGAAACAAGAGGGCTTTGCATTGTACTTTAGACTTATAAGACTTATAAGAGGTGACAGAATGAACATTTGTCACATAAATTGAGGGATAACCTATATTTCCCTGTTTAATCTGGCCTAAAATGTGTAAATACCCATATAGGGTCTTAAGGATCCTTTTCAACCCGATATCTCACTGTAATGCTAGTCTATTGTGCCGGGCTGAGGCTTACACTTCTTACCATGCTGAGTGACAATGGACTTATGTGGCGTTCAGATCTGGCAAAAGAGGCTTTGGTGTCACAGATTGCACAGAGCTCTGATATCTTAGTGTGGCGATACACTTTGAAGCCTTTCAGCGGTGCTCTAGCATGAACCGTGTCCAGGCTTCCCACTCTGATAATGGAAACAGCCCCAATATCCTCTCATTGACTGCAACAGCTAACACTAGCTATTATGGAGATTACAAAAGGGAACCCTAAGCCTGTACTTTTAATTCACATTATTGTTAGACAGCTAGATCTCTACTCACAAAAGCATGTAGATTATAAAAGGGCTATATCCATTAAGTGGATCAGTACAATTTGTAATATTAAATCTTTTTTTCTGCTTCAAAATGTAAATTTGGAGATTCTTTCCACTTGTACTATTGTTTGTACATTTATTGGGGTTGCATAGATTTTTAATAAGTGAAAGTGCAAAGAGTGGACAAAATATAAACTATATTCTATAAATCATATGATCTCACAACTCTCTATATAAAGTTGGATGTATATGCATACTGTTGATCATATCATCACAAATTATGTACTATATAATCACCCAGCTCTTATATGCTAAATGTGACTGTAATAGATAAAGATACAAAGATTGTAATTTCATTATAATTTTATAATTTTCTGCAAAGCTGCTTTGAAACTGTGCTGACTTGCCAAAATTAAAATAATATTAAATATCAGCAAAATGACAATAATCAAATACAGATACCAAAAGTGAGAGCTCTCATAGGGTTACCAGTATTCATAAGTTATATATATGTATATGTATATGCAAATCTTGTGTTTTTTTAACAAAACACATATATTTGTAAATATGGATATGGATGAAAGTTTAATGTTGTTATAGGAAAAGTAAGGATTATGTGCATGAAATGAAACATCTCTTGAGTGCAGAGGAACTTGAGTTTACTGTACATTGTGTTGGTTGAAATGTAGTAAATAAACTCCTCGTCAAACACATTAGCCATCCCCTGATGAGCCTAATGTGCATGTAAATATTTTAACAAGCAGAAAACCTGAAAACTGAATAACACAAACAATTTGGCATGCTAGGTAGTTTATTTATTTATTTATTATTATTATTATTATCAATGCTAATTTGTGAGATGAGCTTCGTGTTTTCTTGATGAATGAGGGTGTTTTAGCTTAGTTCTGTTTTCTTTTTCTTTCACACAACAGCTAAGTATCCAGCAAAATAATTTTACTTTAAATGTTACTCTTTTGAATGATTTCAATTGATCTTGCCAGAATATCCTTGATTGAGGTGACATCATGTCTGCTAGGGAAATATTCAGTTTGACAGAGTTTAGACTGACAACAAAGGGACAACATTCATCATAATTCACTGTGCTAACTTTGTGAAAGCATCCACACCAGCCCTTCCACTGACTGACTCCCAGCTGTTTGTGCCTCCCTCAGACTGCAGTAGTTTATGAAGCCATCTTCTGATTGGAGTTGGTATTGCACCAGCATTTTTTTTGGTGTTTTTTTTATTTATTTTTTACTGTGACTTTTTTATTATTCTGTGTTCAGTGTAGACTAGTTCCTACTTGTATTAACAAGATTTATTTGAATAGCATGCATAATAATCTGCAACATATTCCCTTTATAATAAAAAAAAACACCTTAAGAGGATGAATATGAACCTATATGAACCCCCCCAAATCTTTCTTGTCGGTTATTGGCTGGAACAGTTTGTTATGTTTTGTGGTGCGGGTGAGTTTTCTTGTTGTTTGTGGAGCCTGTGGTGTCTAGAGAGACCATGTTTTTTTATGGTGTGTTCAGGGGACAAGCAGCTAGTGGTTAGTGAGGAGATGTTTGCTGGATGTGACAAAAAATGTTTTGGCCTAAAAAATGTGTGACATCACTTAGAGCACCTTTAAGCTGCTTTCATACAGGCAGATGAATGGAAATGGAGCAATTACTATATTGAGGTCATGATGGTAAGAACTGCATCATAGTCCTTTGAGAGGCCAATGTCTATGTAGGGACATAGGAAAATTGTGGACTTAATGTTTTGAATGATTACTAAATAAATACTTGTGCTTAGAAGATGTGAGGCCAAATTGAAGAACTTCTAATCAATATATAAACAACTAAAAAATAAGCACAATGCAAAAATATTTTGAAATAGTTTTAAAATTTTAAAATTGTAGTTTGGATGTCTTTATTTTTCGCACACGGATGACTTATAAGCTCTTTCTTTCATATGAAGGGTTATTAAAGGATATAATGGATATATATAAAGATATAAATGATATAATTATACATAATGTGCTTTGTAATACATTAATACATTAATCCTCATTTTGTTTTAGCAATTATTTATTTATTGTATCAGTTTAATTACATCCTCTGACAGCAGTTGAAGTTTAGCAATGCCAGTGAAATCATGCTCCCCCAAAACCTTAGAAATCAAAGGCTAATTCAGTAATACTTTACGTAAAGCCTTTATGTATAATGCATTATAAAAGTAGTCTTAATGCATTAATTATGCCTTATAATGCACCTTATAATGCATTGTACAGTCTCATGAATAATTGTAACCACAGTTAATAAATGAACACTTATCAATTCATTGTTACACTATGCATTTCAAATTAGGTTATAATTAATTACAACAAGATATAATGTATTACACACATTATGAGTAATTATAATGCATTATTCCCTTTAATAACCCTTTATAATGCATTATACATAAAGGTTTAATTAAAGTGTTACCGCTAATTTGTTAACAAAATATCAGTATGTTAAGAGCATGGAAATGAAAATAACTTAAAAAGAAAGTTTTTTTCCCCCCTGTTAAATAAAACATGGTAATCACAAGTAGAAACCAATTTTCTTCTAAACTATTTCCTTCACAGCATTAATTTTAGAATTAAAATATAGCTAATTCTTAATCAACATGTTTTATTTAAACCTGGTAAATTTAAAGAGTAGGATTCTTTGAAAGTAATTAAATATGGAAATGTCTGCAAATGTGGTATGTCATCTAATGCAAACACATAATAAACTGTTTATATTTTCAGTACAAAAGAGTGTTCAGGCATTAAGCAGAATTTTACAGTTATCATTATACATGTCTGTTTGACTTTTTCACACATTCATGCTAATGAAATATTTCTGTATTTTAACGTTTTTATGTATTATGAATTGAAAATATTGGAACTTTGTTTAACAGGATTCATTTATAATCTTTGCAATGAATCATGACTGTATAGCATGAACAATGACTTTTCATATAAATGCCACAGCAACTTGTGAATCTTATCCATGATCCTTGTACCCATAAAGATTCCAGCTCATGTAACTTAGAGTCGAATGGATGTCTTCTACTTTCTTCTGTATTGTGCAACCAGAGTTGAAACTCTCTGGATTGAATGCTCTTAACAGCACCTCAGTACTCTTCTGAGTCTGCTCAAGAAATATTGCTGTGCATTGGACTAGTGAAAGCTGAAAGAGAAAAGCCTTTAGGGGAAACGGGAGTCTGTTTATCATAGAAAGTACCAGAGCCTCAACCTGTGTCACTTTGGATTCCTCCACACGCTACATGATCCTCCCCGTTCCCCGCTAGCCTGGAGGCAAAAATCCGGGTGGAGAGGCCTGCAAGAACACATAGACGTGACAAATGATTGATTCCTTCCTAATTCTCTCAAATAAGATGTGTGGGTATGAGAAGAACGATAAAGGGCAGGGAGAAGCGGAGAACGGACTGAAGTGGAGAGTGATTAGTAATGCCACCCTGTGTCAGGTAAACTCCCTGCTTGTAGCTAACTGGACATTGTTAGGCAAGCTAAATGTTATGTTGTCAGCCTATGACAATGGGGTTAAAGATTTGGCCTAGAAATGCTGGGTTTGGATGGGATGAGAGAGATCAAGGCATTGGTCTGTGAAAAGTCATGCTAATTGTCGGAAGGGAAGAACCTAGTCATGAACACGAGGGAGGGGAGGCTAGAACTTTGAAACAAAGAAAGAGAAAAGAGCACTGGTACATTTCCTTAAGCCCCATGTTTTCCCACAATCTGAACAACAGTGGATAAGTGAAGTAGCTGAACTGACAGCGAGTCTTTCTGAGTTGGCAGCGAGTCAGTTCTGCTAGTTTCTACTGACACTGCTATGGAATGGAATGACAAAATCCATTTAAAGCAGCATTGTATGTAAAGATATCAAGTAAGTAGATGTAGCTAAATATATTAGGCTGCAATGCATGTTTTCCCCCCTAAATTATTTAACACAAATGATTAGATGATTTAACCATGTTATCAAACATTATCTAACATTATCATACTTTTAGGCATCAGGCTGTCAGCAGGCTGCCCAGTTGACAATGAATCTTAGGCCAGGTTGTCTTTTTTTTGTATGAAGTGCAAAATCGCTGATAACAGCCATCCCACACAACACCTGACCAGTCCATGACTGCTGATTTTTATACAGTCTGACAAAAGTATATATGTTTTGAGGCATCAGGTGACTTTATTTCAGGTTTCACTATATAAATAATTCCAAAGAAGCCTTAAAAGTGCCTTAAAATGTAGCAAGCCAAAGGTGACAGATCTGAAAAATATTCTTAAAAATAATGCTTTCAAGGTGTGCTTCTGTACTTTGTATAATACTGTACTGAATTTAGTCAATCTGTGAACTGCTGTACTCCCCTCTCTGCTCTCCATCTTGAATAAGACACAACTCATAAACAAGAGACCTTTTTCATCATAGACATCTATCTTTCATTGTTTAAGCATCATGTTTGTGTTTTTTTTTTTTAAGTGACTGGTATTTGTGTAAAATTCAAGTTCCCTTTCAGTCGGTCAAGTTCAACGTTACATCAGAAACAGACTGATGAATGGGGTCTCGCCCAAGAGCCAATTCACCTTCGAGTAGTAACCAAATGAGCCAATGGTACACGGTGTACCTTGGTCTGTGGGATTTGCATCACGAGCTCCGCCCCGCTGTGTGGGTATATAAGGAGCAGCTCAAGCAACTCGCAGTCAAGCTTTCGCTTCGGAGCCGAGCACATCTTCTGCTGGTTCCACTGGAGTGCTTTCAAAGCGAGTCAGCTGGTGTTTGTATAACGGCGCGGTTCAGCGGTTCGTTAAAGAGCTTCCTGCCTTGTTCTCTCCAGCTCCTGCATGCCCCTGAGTGCTTCAGCACCACTGAAAGAGCTTTTTCTAAAAGAGTATATGGGTTGAGTTTTGCGTCTTTTTAAAGATGTCATTCCGCCCGTGTATTTCTAGGTCAGCACGCTGAGACTGCTTTCTTGGATGACTCATGTTTTCATTGTGGGGACATGACCATCTCGACAGTCCCCTCTGCCACACCCAAATCTAGTTCCTCTTTTCATAAGAGGGCAACTTTGGCTGGTGGCTAGGGTGATCTGAGGGTTTCCATGTGGGCTTCCCTGACGAGCCAGCCTCCTCGGGCCACACCCCCCTCACAAATGCCGCAGCTGGTTGAGTTTCCGGATGAGTTTGCTGGACCCTCTCAGCAGGATCCCAGCATCTCATTTGGGGTTCAGGACGAGGACCGGATGTCGATTGCTGCATCACAGACGGGCTTGAGTCAAAGATTTGCCTGCATTGCCTCCCTCTGGGACGACAGCGTTGCCTGAGTCTGATCCCGAATTGACCCCCCCCCCCCGTTCCTTTCTTCCCGGAGGTACATCAGGAAGTTACCAGTTCGTGGAAGGTGCCTTTAACTGCCCGAAACCATTCTGGTGCTACCTCTGCCTTCTCTGCCTTCAATGGTGGGGTGGCCAAAGGGTATGCAAGAATACCCCCAGTGGAGCGCTCTGTTGCGATGCAATTGTGTCCTCAGAGTGTCTCCGCCTGGCGTGGTGGTCCTAAGCTCCCATCCAAGACCTGTAAGTTCTCATCCATGCTTGTGGCTAAGGCTAACAGAGCTGAGGGTCAGGCCGCTTCCGCTCTGCACACCATGGCCACCCTTCAGGTCTACCAGGTCAAGGTGCTCAGGGAGCTACACAAGGGTAGTGCTGACTCAGAGGTCTTGCAGGAGGTGCGCACTGCTTCCGACCTTGCCCTCTGGGTGACGAAGGTCACTACGCGCTGGGTCAGGTGATATCCACTTTGGTGGTCAAGGAGGGCCACCTATGGCTGAACCTGGCAGACATGAGGGAGTCTGATGGGTGACCCGGAGTTGGGGATGTCAGCTCTTCAGGAGAAGGTAGCAGGATCACTCCTTCCCCCGGAGGAAGGCCAGGGGAGAATCCTTTGTTTTCTTTTTGTTCCACCACTGGTCCCATGGCTGGTGGTACCCAAACCTTCTATAAAAGAGCTCTTTTCTATACCTCTACCTGCAGGTTTTGGTGGGTTACAGCCAGTTGCATGTTTTGAACCAAACTCTTCACAGACTCTGTTCAAGATGTTCACGCCCAAGTGCATTTTCAAATATATTCATCTGTTGGATTGGTTTGCAGTGATCGACCTAAAGGACACATACGTGCAGACGAGGAGCAGGTCCTCATGGTTGCGCCTTATTGGCCCGGCTGGACCTGGTTCCCTGAACTTTTATTCCTCGTGACAGCCCCTCCCTGGCCAATTCCTCTTAGGAAGGAACTTCTTTCTCAAAGACGGGGCACCCTCTGGCACCTGCATCCCGATCTTTGGAACTTACATCTCCTCTTACATCTACATCACGTCTGTGCTTTGAAGTGGAACCTCTTCGTCACTTGGTGTTCTTCACGTAGTGAAGACCGCTGGAGATGCCCAATTGGGTCAGTGCTTTCCTTTCTTCAGGAAGGGTTGGAACGAAGGCTGTCTCCTTCCACTCTGAAGGTCTATGTGACCCCCATTTTGGCTCACCATGACCCTGTTGATGATAAGTCTCTTGGGAAGCATGATCTAGTCATCAGGTTCATGAAAGGGGCCAGGAGGCTCAATCCACCTCACCCTAATCAAGATTCCTCTTGGGACCTTGCAGTGGTTCTATCCACACTGCAGAGGGCTCCCTTCAAACCCTTGCTCTCAGTAGAGCTAAAGTTTATATCATTGAAAACTGCGCTCCTGATGACGTTATCTTGAGACCCCGGCCTGGATACGTATCCAAAGTTCCTACCACTCCTTTTAGAGATCAGGTGGTGAACTTGCAAGTGCTGCCTACAGAGGAGGCAGACCCAGCCCTGGTGCTGCTCTGTTCAGTATGTGGGCTCTGCACTTACGTAGACACAACTCACTGCTTCAGGACCTCAGACCAGCTCTTTGTTTGTTACGGAGGCCAGCAGAAGGGAAAGGCTGTCTCCAAGCAGAGGTTATCCCACTGGATAGTGGATACAATTGTCTTGGCTTATCAGGTTCGTGCCCCCTAGGTGTGAAGGCCCACTCAACTAGGAATGTGGCTTCCTCCTGAGTGCTGGCGCATTGTGCCTCACTAACAGACATCTGTAGAGCTGTGGGCTGGGCGACACCTAACACATTTGCAAGATGATAAGAGAATAATCTCTTTGTAGAGCCCGTGTCCTGCTGGGTACTCACCCCTTCGGGCCAGTAACAGGACCTGTTCGGTGTTAATCCGCTTGCTGTGCCATTCCACTCCAAGGACTGGATGCGTGTGCCATTCTCCTCAGGTGAGTTCCACAGTTCAGAGCCCTGGGTTCCTCCAGCACTGTTGTTGTCCAGCATTTGCGTGGATGCCCTTCGGTCAGCCCCTGTGTTGGACTAGGTGCCTCCATGTGTTGTGATTCCCCTTTTTTTGGGTATTTCCACAGTAAGTCTCTTGATAGCGTGTGTCTCTCCCTTAGCAAGCCACCTTGCCACCTCTGTTATTGGTACCTCAGAGATTCTTGTGTATCACCGTCATGTGGTTGGTACCTGCCCTTGTAAGTCCTCCTACGAGCAGGCAGCCTGCTAGCATATGTCCAGCTGGAATATGCGACCCAGTGCATTCTGTGTCTTGTATAGTCCCTCACTCGTGCTGGCCTCATGACAGGGTGCTATCACTCACATGGGTCACTGGAAGGCAGCCATGTGGCATTTTGTAAGGGACCCCATTTGTCAGTCGATTTCTGACGTAATGTCGAATGTGACTGCCTGAAAGGGAACGTCTACGTAGGTTACGTACAGTTTGTAACCCTCGTTCCCTGAATGAGGGAACAGAGACATTACGTCCCTTTGCCACATTGTTGTTCAGGTGAACGGCCGAGTCACTTGGCTCAGCTCCTCGGCAAAGACTATGAAGTTGCTTGCGCTGCTCCATATATATATATATATATATATATATATATATATATATATATATATATATATATATATATATATATATATATATATATATTTTTTTTTTTGGTCCAGGTTCATTTTATATCAATGTAATATCATTTGACAATACATTGATTGTGATCATATGTGTCAATTGATTATGTGCATGCAACATATGTTTAAATGTGAAAATTCTAATGATGCATGCATCATTGTTCATAATTTCAGTCCTGTTCTCTATTAGCTTGTTTTAGCACTGAATGAGCTAATATATAGAAAGTTTGTATTCACTCTAGCTCTCACACAAGCCACATTGGTTCCAGTGTCTTTTTGGACAATATTCTTAATAGTGGTGTTTAGGAAGTCAGGTGTTTGAAAAACACAATAAAACAATACATATTAATGGCATGTTGATAAATCAAATAATGCATACATTTATTTGTAAATGTAACTTCAATATATATAAAAATTATCAAGGCAGCATGAGACCTAAATCATTTTAACCTTCAACTAACAAGTTTCTCGACTGGTAAACCACAGTCAGTGTATACAAATTAAACCAATTTAGGTAATGCCAAGTTCACTTCCTTGTTTGAGACAATATTTCTGAATCGTTTAAATGTCCAGTCATTCGAGCGAGCTGGGGAGAAGGAGTGAACTAATAGTTCATTTCTGGAGTCCTTAAGCAGTGGCCATTGGCTGGGCAAACAGCAGATGTGATGGACTGGTTTCAAATTGCAGATGATAGATGCAAATTGCTGCCTTTGACCACTTTCCAGTGTCCAATCTGACTGTGAGAGAGCTCTTGATTTCCTCTCTCAGCATCGGAACGGCTCATAAACCCAGGATGCTGCAACATTGAGACCTATTAAGTTACTGGATTGACCCTTCTGGTGATGAAGTTGTTATTTGTGGGATACTTATGCAACATTTAGTGGAAAGATTGGAAATGCAAGATTATCATTTCTATCATGGGTGTCTAGTTTGAGGTTGATTTATTCTAAATGCTATTATTGCTATTAATGCAATTATTTGAGGGTCCTTATAAATTAAATTTACTTAATGGCAACAAAAGAAGCTAATTGAACTAGTAAGCCAAGAATAATTAGGGTAATTGTTGATCATATGATATTTAAAATTCAAAGGCTTCAAAATGTTCTAAAGTTTTTGAGAAATATAGTTCGTAGCCACAAAATAATATGTATGTGTGTAACCATAATTTGCAGGCGATCCCCTTCACTGAATCCCATTCTGATGAAACCCTCTACAGCCATTTTAAGGCTGACTCCTCTGATTAAACTCCACTACATGATGAGTGTGTGGGGGAGTGCAGTGGAGGTGATTTTATAAAACGGTGGTTAGTGTAATTACTCCTGTTGCTAATTGTTCTTGTAAAATTGATGCACTCACCATCATTAGAAAGTCACTGCATTACTGCTAACGCTAGCCCTGACACGATCAATTATTCAGGCCCATTTGCCTTTGAATCTGTCACTGACACTTTACATTGCGAGCTCTAGCTTGTAGCAGCACTTGGATACATGCTAGACAGGGGCAGCCCCCCTGAGAGAGCTATACTTTCAAGAAGCCTATTTCATGTAGAGCGCAAGGTGTACTTTTGACATGTCACTTAAAACATCTCTTCAGCGAGTCCATGCTCCCTTGTCTTAAATAAATCATCATATGTCTGTTGAAACTATGTTGCACCCCTAGGTCTTTTAAAATACAGCTTAGTGAATAAGCTCTTTTGCACTACAATCATTTTTTCTGCACTGTTTGTTTATGTCACTGGTTTGCACTATATCTGCCATGTGCCTTCTGCTTCTTTAATTAACTGTATTTTTTTTCTTTTAACTTTATTTTTTATTTATTTTTTAAGATGCCCCTATTTGTATAGTTGTATTTTATATTTAATCTGTATCTATCTGGATTTTTATGCTCTACTGTTAGTTTTATCTTTATGCACCAAGGGTCTGAGAGTAATGCAATTTCAATTCTCTGTATGCATGTGCTGTACATGTGGAGGAATTGACAATAAAGCAGACTTGACTTGTTTGACTACAGGAGGCATGTGAAATACAAAAGCAGTTTAGAGAATGATGTACACAGTTATTGATACAATATAGCTGTGACTATGTTTTTTAAGCATTACATTGAACAGGTTATATCTAACTTTTGTCTGTGGAACTTAGAAGATATTCCGAGATAGCAATAGTTTTAATTAACTAAATTAAATTAAATTCTGAAGTTACATACATATTTTTTTGG
This sequence comes from Carassius carassius, assembly GCF_963082965.1. NCBI lineage: Eukaryota > Metazoa > Chordata > Actinopteri > Cypriniformes > Cyprinidae > Carassius > Carassius carassius. The sequence continues at coordinate 22,929,914 of NC_081758.1, read as the reverse complement.
GTGACCTTTTCAGATCAGCTCTAAATATAGATCATTTTGCAGCTCTTTTGAGGGCAGTGTAAGTCTCTATAATGAGGATAAGTGTACAGTTATTGACAGAATTTTTTACATACATTTTTCTATAGATTTTTACATTTAGTATGATGGCTTTAATTTTTCTACACAGTATAACGGGGACTGTATAAAAAACATACATTAGCTGCCTTGATATGCATGTATATCAGGAATAGAATTATCGTATTTGGTGGCTCAGAAACATGGGTCAGAGTGCTTCAGTAATGATATATATTGGATGTGTATATATATATATATATATATATATTCCTGGGAAGTCGTGGCCTAGTGGTTAGAGAGCTTGACCCTAGGGTTGTGGGTTTGAATCTCGGGCCGGCAATGAGCAAGGCATTGAACCCCCAACTGCTCCCCAGCGCCACAGCATAAATGGCTGTGCACTGCTCCGGGTGTGTGTTCACTGTTGTGTGTGTGTGCATTTTGGATGGGTTAAATGCAGAGCACGAATTCTGAGTATGGGTCACCATACTTGTCTGAATGTCACGTTACTTTCATATAAATTAAAGTACATTCAAATATACAGACAAAATTACTAAAACTTTAACCCAAAAATTTAAATAGAGAATATGTAACACAAAATAAACCGTATCTTCACTGAATACGCTTTCATTGTATGCCATCTCTCAGAATTAAAAGCCATGCCATCCTAGACCTTTCCACAGAGTCGGTGGGCATTCCCGAAACCTTCTAGACCTTTTAGTATGCTAGACTGTGACACTGGACCAAGTTCACTTAGAAAGCTGAATTGGAAAAGGTCAACTCTGTGTGTGTGTCTGTTTGTGTATGCATGTGTGTTTCCGCTCCGTACAGTGCAAGCTGGCAGGACGGCAGTGGATCCATGGCAGCTGTTTTGTTCAATTTTTCATGTTCTCAGCCACAGCTACTCCAAATGAGAGTTAATATTGCAGGGGGGCCTTCCACTCCGGACTGGCCTTGTCACATACACTGAGTGTCAGCCCCTCTCCCTGTGACACTGGCTGAGAGGACACTTCTCTCCCTCTCTCCATCTCTGGGAGGCAGTCATGGAGTCTGTCTGTCCTTTCCGATCTGGCTTGGTCTGGGAGACAGAGTTAGTGTGAATGTTCCTCCAGAGGAAGAATAAGAATAGTCCCTGAAAATCATCAGACTGCTGACATAGGCTTCTTTTCATCTACTGGTCAGCTTCAGTGTTTGTGTGAAGTTAAATATGCCTTCTGGCTGCACAACAAACAGCTGTGCCACAATGGTGCTTGGTAAAACTATGCAGTAGACATTATTAGAGGCAGTACTATATGAATATGAGATCATTTCAATATGTTTGTAAGCAGTGAACTTTGCTGGTTTACTGGACAACAATTAAACCAGTTCTGATTGCACATGATCATCCACATGAAAGTGAAACTTACAGTTTAAATATTTAAAATCAATGTACTGTAACAACTTTAGAATAGGGAACACTTATTCACTATTAACTACGACCTTTCCCTCAATAAATTCCTAATTTGCTGCTTATTAATAGTTAATAATGTAGTTGTTAAGTTTAGGTATTGGGTAGGATTAGGGATGTAGAATAAGGTAATGTAGAATAAGGCTTTAATGTGTGCTTAATTAGTGCTAATAAATAGCTAATATTCTAGTTTCATGCTAATAAGCCACTAATTAAAAGACCCTAAAATAAAGTGTTATCAAGGCTGGATTAATTACAAAAGTAGTTTTTTTTTTTTTTGAAAGATAGTGTTGCATATGTACACACACACACACAAAGTTAGTGGGTTTGTAGATTTGGAAGTATTCCATCCACATTGGTGCAGCTGCATAAGAAAAACAGATGCTGAACTATCCCAAACGCCCTGAAAGAGAGTAGCCATCTCAGCCTGTAGAGTCACCACAGCGACGCTTTGTCAAAGACATCTGTAAGATGGCACGGACACACAGCCCCTTCACACACACACTGTGCTTTGCTGTTGCCAGGCATCAGGAGCTGTTGTGTTTAACATTCAGATGTTGTGATGAGAAACACAGGATGTTTGTTTTCAGAGTAAATACTGCTTTGTATTTCTACAGATGTGTTGTGATATAAAATGAGACATTACGTTTTTTTATGGGAAATCTTGACAATATTATAACATATAATACTCACCTGTTGCAAGTCATGTTTATTTTCTATATGACCACCCAAAACGTGGCCAAACTGATAAATCATCTTATATCATTTCAGTCTTTAAATTAAAAAATGTCCAAAGTAAAAATCATGGAATATCAATATCAGTGATGCCTTTCCTTGACTAATACAATGAATTTCTATTAAAGATGGCTTCAAGCAGCTCATACAATGGGCTCTGTGGTTTCACCGTGCATAAATTATTGCTTTTCTCGAATTTTTTGCAAAGCCAGACGGTCGTTGTGTTTCGAAGAACAATTTGTCTGGAGTGGGAATGTCTTCCCGCTGCATGCCCCATATGGCCATTCTCAAGAAGAAACATTTCTGTCACTGCTAGTTTCCTGTCCTTCAACATCAAGCACTCATTTGAATAAAAATACACAGTAAATGAATAATAATGTCATCATAACCACTGGGTATAGAAAAGAATCACAACCTCATTTTGTTGCTTTACAGTCTGAAATGAAGATAGACACAGTTTGTTGTTTTATCCAGTTGTATTTAAATCTGTATTCCATCATCAAAGTGGAAGATATAACACCAACATGTCAGAAAAATAATGATTTGTAAACACAATCAGCTGTAGCTAATCACCTTCTCAATGGCACACAAAGCCATTTGACTTTCAACTGTAATCAGCTGTGGTCATTTTGATCAGCTCAGCATGAAAATAGATTTCCTGGAGCATGGTTTGTATGGTAGGGTTACAAGAAAAAAGCCACTCCTCAAGAAAGGTCACATGCAGTCACAACTGAGCTTTGCCAAAATGCACCTTGAAGATCCTGAGGCAGATGAAACTAAAATGGAATTATTTCACGAGTTCACACTTACAAATAATTAGCTGAAGTATTATAATGCATATTTGGCGTGCTGTCCGGGGAAGGGGCTCGGAGCTCGGGAATGGTCCGAACCTAGAGTACACAACCCCCCCACCCCGTATATAAAAGTGTAGAATGAACTCTAGTGGAGGAGATGGGGTGGAGGGGGATGCTGATAAACCGTCAATGGAGACAGGTAGGCTAATTCAGCTGTATTTATACCCTAAGGTTGATTATCTTAAGTGGCTCCACCTGTGCTAATTTGGCTAAGTATCTGACGTGCTCCTCCCGAACCTTGTTATGAAACTACATTTCACGAGTTCACACTTACATATAATTAGCTGAAGTATTATAATGCATATTTGGCGTGCTGTCCGGGGAAGGGGCTCCGAGCTCGGGAATGGCCCGAACCTAGAGTACCCCCCAAAAAGCAATAGCGGAAAGGACAGCCGCCAGACTAAGGACCCCTCCCACAATAGCTTTGAGATCTGGTGGGGGCTGATATTTAGAAGGTCAGCTGGTTGGCTGGTCAGAAGAGCCTATGTACTCGAGTGGGAGCAACTTTACCTATTTGGAGAGATAGGCCCTACCGGCTGCTTGTATCCGACTATGTGATTTGGGGCGCCCGGTCGGGAGGGCTCGAGCCATTGCACAACCGGAGCACCTCACTGCATTGGAACGGATGAGCCCTACCGGCTGATAGCGGAGGAGCAACGTGATTGGATAGCCCGACCATGAGGGCCCGAGTTGCCTTGACTGGAATAGGTCACGGTGTTGGCATACGGGCCCTACTGGTTGATGAGCCCCTACTAATCAGTGGGCAACCAGGGCAGATAACTGACCGAGAGGACCCATGAAGTCTCCGACTGGAGATCAAGACTCAGGACGACGGACGTGTAGGTTCTCTCAGTTGAGCAGATAAACAGGCTTTGGGCTGCCAACAAAGAGGACTCTTGCGACACCCGACGGGAGATCAATACTCATGGCATCAGATGGATAAGACCTGTTTGTGGGCAGCAAGTAAAGAAAACCCAACCGGGAGCACTCTCACCGATATCTGACATGAGCACAATACTCAACGGCATCAGACGGGTAAGCCTCGCCGGCCAGGGAGCAGGAAAAGGAAAACCCGACTGTGCGGGCTCTCGCAGCATCCGATGGGAGATCAGGACTCAGAACATCGAACGGGTAAGCCTCACCAGGCGGGGGGAAAAGATTTGGATAGAGTTTGGCAGGAGGTGGAGACTCTTGTCGTCGTACAGCAAGCACCGTCAACCGTCAAACAGGAACGAAACGTTAGGTGGCCGTGAGACTCTCGCCGACGTCCGATGGGAGCTCAATACTCAAGGCACCGAACGGGTAAGCCTCGCCGACCGTAGAAAGGAAAAGGTAAGGTTGTCTAGCCGGGAGGCTCTCGCCGACGTCCGATGGGAGCTCAATACTTAAGGCATCAAACGGGTAAGCCTCTCCGGACGTTAGACGGAAAGGGTAAAGTTGTGTTGCCAGGAGGCTCTCGCCGGTGTCTGATGGGAGCTCAATACTCAAGGCATCGAACGGGTAAGCCTCACTGACCGTAGGAGGAAAAGGTAAGGGTGTGTGGCCTGGTGGCTCGCGCCAGCATCCCATGGGAGCTCAATACTGATGGCATCGGATGGGTAAGCCTTTTTTGACCAAAGGATGAAAAAAGTTGTCTAGCCGGGAGACTCTCACCAACATCCAACGGGAGCTCAATACTCACGGCGTCGAATGGGTAAGCCTTGCCGACCGTAGAAAGGAAAAAGTAATGTGGTCTAGACGGGAGGCTCTCACCAACGTCTGATGGGAGTTAAATACTCACGACATCAAACGGAAAAGCCTCTCCGAATGTAAGACAGAAAGGTAAAGTTGAATGGCCAGTATTTGGCCAGACAGTGAAGGAGGGTTTTTTTTTTTTTTTTGGAATGGAAAAGGCAAAGCCTTTTCCGGGAGCATTCTTGCAGTGCCTGACAGGGGGTTTAATACTAAGAACAATTTGGTTGTCTAAAGGGTAGATGCTATGAGGATTACTTGCATAATTGTTTAACAAATCCAATGAGCTGCTTCCGATAACAAGTCAGAAAATCTTGGTGCAGTCATTGTATTCGAAAATTAAGCATACCAATTCCTGTGCCAGTGTAGCCCAAAATAAGTGCCATGAATCAGCGATATGGTCATTGTCGAATCGTCATCTTGTCAGCGCGTGAGATCGACGATGTAATCGTGCTTGGTTGGAGTAAGAGAGAGACTCTGTTCTTGTCATGGCATGACTATTTGCTGTTTTAAACCATGCAGGTGAAAGAAAGAGAGCCTATGGAATCACCGATAGTCTAAAGCAGTGGTTCCCAACCACGTTCCTGGAGGCCCCCCAACACTGCATGTTTTCCATGTCTCCTTAATCAAACACACCTGATTCAGTTCGTCAGCTCATTAGTACAGACTCCAAGACCGGAAATGGGTGTGTTAGACAAAGGAGAGATGCAAAATGTGCAGTGTTGGGGGGCCTCCAGGAATGTGGTTGGGAACCACTGGTCTAAAGAATATATACTTTCAGATGCACTGATAAAACTGATGTTAAATATAAAATTACTATATTTAAAACAGCTAGTTCATGTAGTCGGGTACTTCTGTCATCTAGCTTGTCCTGTGAAAAATTTGCCACATCTGGGCATGGAAGTTATCTGTCTAAATGATCTGCAAATCGGTCAATGGTGAAAACAATAGTGGATTTAATTTCAAGTCCAACAATTTAACCCTAATATGGATGTAAACGAACGCGTTAAATATAAAGTATTCAAAACAGGTAAGTTCATATATTTGGAGTAAAGTTTAGTTGAAACTGATGCATTGGTCGTACACGCTCCGGACCACGCGCCTCATGATGAGACCGACACACCGCCACAGAAACAAGAATGAGATGCATTCTAACGTAACTGTGGCATTAAACTCAGTTAGTGTGGCTTGTTTAAAAATATTGCACATATCAGATTACCTGTTAAAGTGCAATGAAATACCTTGTATCTGCGGACGATATACGTCTGTTTGTGGATTGAGACTTCTTCACCGCCTACAGGCTCAAATCATCCTTGCAAGCACGGGCAAGTGTGAAATGCAGTGCTGAAATGGAATAACGAAGCAGTTTGGTAGCCGAATTATAGTAGGCCACCTAATAATGATAGTAAAATACATTAATAGGAGAATGAGCCTTGAATATCGTCTTGACTATCATCGATACGTAATACTATCACCACCACCTAGGATGAATAGGCATAACTTTGGAGCGGAGGTGATGTCGACTTTTGCCAGAAGAGAACCACGACCCATGGAATGATGAAAAAGGATTTAAAAAAAATAAAAAATGTCTTTCTCTCTCCTCTCTTTCTTCTCTCTCTCTCTGAGCTGATTATGTTTGCAAACGGCGAGTTATGCAGAGCTGAAAGATCGATTAGGAGTTCTGGCCCCAGAATTATCCAAGTAGCCGCTCCAATTGCTAATGCAACTGACAATGTGGGGCATCGAAGCTGATCATGAAACCTTGCTCGAATTTACGTCGCCTATTGGGGAAAACTGAACAGCTTATTTCAGTGAAATGGCTTAACGTAATGAAAACCACATCCAAGGATTTTTTTTTATTTTTTATAATTATTATTTTTTTAATATATGCTCCTGCGGGAGCAGGTGCTGCTGTGGCAGTGGGGAGATACAGAAAAGGCTCCTGCAGGAGCAGACACTGCTGTGGCAGTGGGGAGATACGGAAAAGGCTCCTGCGGGAGCAGACATTGCTGAGGCAGATACAGAAAAGGCTCCTGCGGGAGCAGACACTGCTGCGGCAGTGGGGCGATACAGAAAAGGCTCCTGCGGGAGCAGACACTGCTGCGGCAGTGAGGAGATACGGAAATCAGAGAAGTAAAGGGGAGCATGAGAAGAAGAGGAGAGATAGCTGCTTGGGCAGCCTGCGGAGCTTGCTTCAGCTGCTGTAGTTGTTGGCTGCGGGAAGAGTAGAAGGGTTAGTAACATTTGATGGGGCAAGCTAAAAATGAATGCGTAGCCTACTGTGTTGCCAGCTTAGCAATTGGTTGCCTGATTTGTCAATTCCTTAAGCCTTGTCTGCATTAGTATGTTCCAGTTGGAAAAGCTTCTTTCCTCTCGTTTTGGCCGTCTGGCCTTTTTAAACGGCCTCCAGAATGGATAAATTTGGAACACTGGTTTCACGTTGTAGTATAGACTGTGGAAACAGAGGCTTTTGAAAACTTTGAATATCGTTTAGTCTTGTAAAATATACCAATAGACATGATTATAGCAGTAACGTTAATTGCAGTTATGTGCTATTCACTTCCAAGCAGTTTCTAAAGATATTTACTTGCATGCTTTTCGTATTACAGTCCTAGAAAGACAACAGAATTTTACTCACACTCGCTGTCCTGTGGCAAAACGAGGGTAGTGGTGTATTAGATAAATTCTAAGTGATCACGCCAGTAAATGGTGAAATATGTCCCTAAATAAATTGGTCCTGCCAGAATAATTGCATTAAACTTATGTCTGTAGAATCTCAGTGAGGTTTAAACATGCACGGTGAGGCAGATGTAATATCTTTGGACATTTCAGTGTGGATGACGACTCTGGAAAAAATGCCTTGGCTTCATGGTGAAAAATGGCATTGTCATCCGACAGAACTACGTCATAACCTCATTTAACAAACTTTAAGCCACCTTTCCACGGCACACGACATTCGGACAAGTACTCCTCGCTGCAGACTGTAGCGCGGCGATGTCACGTATGTACGTCACGTATGTACATGACGTGTGTTTACCGCGCATGCGCAGTAACGTATATGTATTTACCGTAAATACGATTGTGCGCCGTACGCGCCGTACTGACTGTCATTAATGCGCATATCCAGGTTCATTCACTTCCGGATGTTCATAAGGTATGGTGGATATGAGATATTACTTTTGTTTTCTTAGAAATTTGCGTTTAAATTGCTTTTAATTGTAAGAATGCTTTGGTCATAATCATAGAGAGTGTCATTGCAAATGTGTGCGATTTCAAACACTTATGACATGTTTTATGATATAGTATTCGAATGCTGGTCTTTCAAAGTCTTATTTCGCCTAAAATGAACCATTAAAGATGTCTTAAAATAGAGCAGAAAGACTTTATTAATGTTAGTAAAGCCATTCCCTTATGAAACAAAAATATATTGCAGTATATTGGAAAATATCATGTAATATATTAGGCATATATTCTTATATATGGGATTTAATATTTATTTTTCCAATATATTGCAATATATTGAAAGCGGCAATCATTTGTATATTTTGCAATATATTATATGATATATGTATCATCAATATATTATTCAATGTATTCAAATATATAATATATTAGAAAATAAAAAGGGAAAATAATATATTACAATATATCACAATATATTTTAAGAAATATATTGGTAAATATATTTTCCTTTCGTAAGGGTTGATAGTTGCATGCATTGCAAAAAGAAAATCATATTTGTAATCTTTTTCATTAACATTATCAAAGATTAATAGATACTGTAACACATGTATTGTTCATTGTTAGTTCATGTTAATTAATACATTAACTAGTGTTTACCAATGACACCTTATTGTAAAGTGTTACCTCTTAAACTGACCTTCATATGTCTTAATATGACTTTTTGGGGACATTGTCAGTGAGAAGAAATTCAGAGAAGAGACCCCACTTCATGTGGCTAGAGTACTGTAATTATCTGTTTTTCTTTCTCTGACAGACTGTATAGCCCTCAACTGTAAAATTTTCAAATTGAAAAAAACTTCAAACTTTCAGGCCATGCTTTCTCAAGCCAAGCCAACCTAAATTTTGACTTGAGAAAATGTATTAATTTAGTTGATGTTAATGCTGGTTATAATTTAATCTCTTAGGTAGTTTACAGACAAAGCAAATAACACTTTTTCTAACACCATGCTATAATATATTTAAAAATACATTTAAAATATTTTCCTTGTATGGCTCTTCTGCCTTTCTTCAAAATGATTTAAATTTTGCTTTAGTATTGTTTGTTCTTTTATGCAAATTAGGTGTCGTGAACCGGGAACTGAGTTCCCGGGCGTCATGTTCTCTGACCCAGTACCTCCGGTGCAGTGAGATATTTAAAGACTGTCCACCTGTGTGTGAGGAATCACAGGAGGAGAGTCCTGTGTGGGTTTTATCCATTCAAAGAATTTGAGGGCTACTGAGGGCTACTGCTTGACTTATTGTTTTATCAGTGATGGAGGTGAATTTCAGATTTTTTTTTCTTGTGTCATGTCTATAGTCTTAATCTATATTTGTATATACAATTATATTTTCTGTTTTGTTCTTTGAAATAAAAAAAAAAAAGATCACTGTCATCAGTTTGGTTTTTTTGGAGGCACCTTGCATAAAATGGGATGCAGACACTGAAAATATACTGTATGTAGTCAACTGAACTTAAAACTACTTTACTGGCTTAAATGTTTCACATGCAGAAATGCCAAAGCAAAAGAAAAATGTCCAAATGTATAGTTAAAAAATAGATAAACAAGAACCATAGCAAAAGAAAGATTAAAATAAGAAAGGCAGTGGTTTACACTTAGAGCAAATGGCTATAGATTCTATTTATACTATGTTAAAATAGCAGGATTTTCTGCTATTTATATTACTTATTGCAAATAGTGGCAATTATTTGCACCTCAGTATTGTAGTACATTATAAAACAGTATGCAATAATGAGTGTAAATTATAATTTTAATTCAAATTATTAAATGGATGCCAGCATATTAGGACAATGAAGCCCTCCCTCAAAACTGTTTGATTATTTCCTTCGTTTTTATTTAAAATAAATGTTTTTCTGATGTGATTTGAAATTTGAAAAGGTAGGGAAAAAAGGCAGATTCGGACCGGATCGATTGCATCAAATTGTGAACAACACACGTTTTACCATCTGCTCTATTAGAGCCGACGACTGTACTTTATCTGTTTTAATTTTGACTAGCTCAATAAGAAATATAAGGTGCCATTAAAGTGTAATATTACAATATACACAGTGAAGTAAAGTGCAACAGAATGTTAATATATTGTAAGATACTACACAGATATTACAGAATAAACTTTCATTCCGTATAATTTTACCTCAGATGAAACATGGTTAAACATGGTTGTTTTCCCCATCTTTTTTACACCTTAATGTTCTTTAATACTTTAACATTTTATTAGAGTTTTCTTTTAAGTATGCGCATCGTTTTAATGCACGCACGACCCGAGAACAACTAACGTCATCACGCAATGCAAATTACAAGCGCATGCGCGGTAAACACATACGTGACGTACGTACGTGACGTACGTACGTGACGTCACCGCGCTACAGTCTGCAGCGAAGGGTGTCTCCATTTGGACAGGATTGTCGCATTTCGCCCTCTAGCGGCAGTCGCGCAGAACTTTCAAACTGGTCATGCAGCAACTGTCACCTTGGCATGTTCACCATGGTAAAATTAATAATTTTAATGAATATAATGTATAAAATGTATGAATGCATCGTCACGAATCAGATGACCCCCAAAATAAAAACAGTAGGTTTTATGGGGCTAATCAACGTAAATAATGGTTCTGACCTCGCACCGATAGTTTTGATTAGAATACATCACATCCGGTCGGGCGTTCGCATACAGTCTAGTCGCAGAAGTTCAAATATTTGGACGCATCCGAGGCTCAAATCGGATCTGAAATTTCCGCGTACGTATGTGATCGGAACTCCGCGCAGCTCATGCACTACTTTCTAGCCACGAAAACCTGTATTTAGCATCTTCATCTGAAAATGTATTGATTTACGACGCGCGGTCTGCGCCGCTAGAGGAGGCAGCATCAAACTGCGCCTCGGCCGGAAAAGCGAGCTCGGGCTTTGCACGGTCTATTGGCCACGACGTGTGGCTTGGCGAGAAGAGCAGCTGTCGCGATGACATTGATTGTGCTCAACTTCGTTTTTGGCGAGGTAGAAATGATCATGGGTATCGGCAAAAGTAGCAGATCTGAAAAAATCCCCGGTATGGATCTCCTCGCTGGAAGGAAAATTGGGTCTTGTGATAAGATGACAGACAGAGCGAACCGGGATGCTGATAAACCGTCAATGGAGACAGGTAGGCTAATTCAGCTGTATTTATACCCTAAGGTTGATTATCTTAAGTGGCTCCACCTGTGCTAATTTGGCTAAGTATCTGACGTGCTCCTACCGAACCTTGTTATGAAACTACATTCCAAATTATATGTCTGGCAGAAATCCAGTACAGCTCACCATCTAATTAACAGCATTCCTCCAGTAAAGCATGGAGGTGGTGTTGTCCTGTTCTGGGGATGTTTCTCCCCAGCAGGGACTGGAGCAATTGTCAGGATAGAAGGAAAATGGATGAGGCAAATTTCTTGAGGACAATCTGCTGCCCTCTGCCAGAAAGTTGTCAACGGGAAGAAGGTTTACCTTCCAACATGACAAGGACCCAGAGCACACATCAATACTGAGCACAGAGTGGTTGAAGGAGAAAAAGGTGGATGTCCTTGCAAGGCCTAGTCAGAGCTCAGACTTAAACCGTGGAATCCGTGGAATAACTTGAAGACTGCAGTCCACAAACACTCACCATCAAATTTAACTGAAAAAAAAAACAAGAGAGGGCAAATATTGCAAAGTATTGATGTGCAATGTGAGTAGAGACAAATCGCAGTTTTAAAGCAAAATGTGGTTAAAACAAATACTGTCACAAGGAAGTGATCCTTTGTCCAACTCACTGATTCTGTTTATTTATTTACATGTTGGTGTTATATATTTCACTTGGATGTTATAATTTGCACTGAGTAAATACAGCTGGATAAAACAAAAACTGTGTCCATCTTCATTTTAGGCTGCAAAGCAACAAAATGTGATTTATTTGAAAAGGAAGTGATTCTTTTCTATACTGCAATTCTTTTTCAGTTTCGCTGTTTACTCCTTATGACCATCAAATGGGTTCCAGCAGAGGTCCTCTCGCCTGCCTGTGAAGAACTCCACAGCTGTGTCTCTCTCTCTTTTCACCCTTTCTTTCTCTCCATCTCTCACCTGGTGTGCCCTGGGGTAAGGGGTGAGAGCGAGTGTCAGTGATCTCTACCCCCAACCTTCAGTCACCATCCTGGACTCTGACCGGTAGGAACATTATTTATTTATTTTCAGAATCGGGTTCAAGGGAAGTACAACTGTGATTTAATTACGATTTCTAGGTGTTTACAGCTTTTGATTAATATACAATTATTTAAAATTATATGGATAGAATTAGACTAGATTTAAAAATAACAGATTATTTTGACTGGACGTTTGATTTTTGACAAACAAAAAAGGGATTTAAATGCAAATCAAAAAAGGATTTATTTAGTGTGTTATTACATGAAATGAAATTGACATTGAAAATGACAGGTGTGCTTTATTTTTGAAAAGCTGACACCTTGCAAATAATTTTAGAAAGAATAAAGTGGTTTAAAATTATACAGTGAAAAATAGAGATGCTAAAATCTGTCTGAGTTTTTAATTAAATTTTCCTGATGCAGCCATAGATCAGTGCATAGCTGGCTTTACTAATGAACTTTTAGAAGAGATGTGGTTCATAAAACTGAAATTCATGGCTTGAACACTTCCATTCAGGGTTTGGAGTCTGTTAATTGATAGAGTATGTAATATTGATTGATGAAGAAATCTATCACATTGATCGTGAACATTTTCCACAATGAAAATGATTAAAATACAGCAGTTTGGCCTTTAATGGATCTGCAGCTCGTAAAAGGTAAGACATTAAGTCTGCTTCAGACCTGCTCAAGTAAAAATGAGCCGGTCAGCCTTCTGCCTCTCAGGACATGAGTTATAGACGTCAGTGCAGCTTTTAGTGTAAAGAAGATAAAGTACAGGAAACCAGACAGGTGAAGTCAACAAGTTATTTTGAGCTCAAACACAAACGTTACATTGGGCTTAGTTATTATCTACAGTACCTCAATGTTATACAGTGCGAGATTATATAACAGATTAAAATTGAGAAGAGGAAGCTGAATGAGACCGACGCTGACCACCTGGGGTGTGACTAATCCATACACACACACACACACACACACACAAACAGTTTGCTGGTGTGGCTGCTTCAAAGGTTGTTTTTGTGAACATCATAATCACATAACACATTGCAGCTGTTGGCTGTTAAGGATTATAGCAAAGGTGACGTTAGCTGATTAGCTGATTTTCATTTCACCAGCAATTTATGTCATATTAAGTGAAACAGTTTTGTAGGGTAAATAAATCATTGTTGTTTTTTAACAGTGATTTAGGGTTTCTTTATTTACACTTGTGACCAAGATGCTGGTTAAGGCACTTGAAGTGTCTTATATTCTCCAATGCTGCATTTTTTTTTATCAAGAATACAGTACATTTTTTTATAAATAAATAATAATAATAACAAAATAATAAAAACGTTGCTAATAATATTTCATAATCAAATTTTCAGCAGCCATTTCGTCCATGCTGATTTGGTGCTCAATATTTTTGTGGAAACAAGGATACTTTCTCAGAATTTTTGGATGAATGGAAAGTTCAAAAGAATGGCATTTATTTGAAAAAAAAAATTAAAAAAAAAAATTCCACTGCTCTTTTATTAGCTTTGACAATTACATGCATCCTTGCTGAATAAATATTTCTTTTAAATGTCTTACTAACCCCTTTATTGTATATATACATTAAAGAAATAGATTATTAATAGTTCATTAAGTTCATTATATTTAATAAAATATAAAGCATATAAAAGTGGAAAGAGAAGTTATCTGGAGGCCAATGTGCAGATAGTGGACGCTATTAAAATATTTTGAATTGTTGTGTATGATAGTGCACCTAATGTAAGTGTCCACACCGAATAATAAAATCATTCGGATTGTCCATTTGTTTGTTCATCATAAAGCTTTGACATTGCCTGAAGGTGATAAACATGTTGTCACTAAACCATTTGCTTTCATTTTTTTCAACAATGCCATTGCCCAGAACATTTCTGCTATTTTGAGGATTAACCAAAGTAAAGGTAGCAGGCTGATACTGGTGGATCTTTGCATTTTTCCGCTGCTCACTGACCCAATTCATTAGATAAGATAGCTTGTGTTCACTCCACCTTGTGCCTCTACCATTCACTGAGGATCAGGCATTTATAATCCCTGGATTTTATATCCACCAAAACAGCTTGGTCCCATCAGCAAATTGCAATGGCATATGGTATAGGTTTATGATTCATCTGGCACTTGCATAGCAATGAGGCCCCATTATCCGTCAAAAAACACAGGGAAAACCTTGTAATGTTAAATGATGCCAGCGGCTGGGAGTGGTGCTGCTGGACGCGTGGGTGGCATGTGTTTGTGCTTATAGAACTTGGAGCATCTGAAGTAGTAAAGCACATCCTCTGATTGCATCTCTGCAGTGGGCAGGCTGGATTATGGGTGGTGTTGGCTGAGCTGGTCTCAACTGGAATAGTCTGTGTTCCTCCAACAGTCCTAGTAAATGAGAACTGGAACGTGTCGATGGCTGCTTCATAGCTGATTTGAGAGCAAATCACCTTTTGATCACTCGCACTCTGCTAATATTCAGTAATTTTCCTACTGTAGTGTTTTTCTGTTGCAACCTGAAATATTAGTGCAAATTGCTCAAACATCTGCTGTAAAATTCTAAAAAGCTGTTCTGGGCATCAGATGACACAAAGGCTCTGAAACCAGCAGAAAAATTATCGCCGGTCATCGTTTCTTTCCATGTCCATTAAATGAACTTTTCTGACCAGTGGCAAGGTGACTTTTGTTAGCTGTTGCAAGCCCTGCTCTCATTTGTGGAAGCCTTATTGGATTGGTTGAGAGATGTGTCAGTAATTTCTTATAGCACGGTGTGTGGAGAGTGATATTTTCGCTCTCATGCTGGAGTCAAAAGTGAACAGACACTTGTATGTTGGTTTTAAGAAATAACAGAGTGATTCTCCCAGCTTCTTACCCTTCCAGCACTGTGTCGGCACAATTCTTAGAGAACTGTGGAAACTGGGATAACCTGTAAACCCAAACCATTTTACATAGCGAACAACTGCTTTAATCTGGCTTTTCTATGAAAACTTTGAGGAAGTGAAGTTTGTGTTTTATGGACATCCTTAGGTGAGGAAAAAAGCACCTGCTGATCTTTTAGAACAATATCAATTTTATATTTCTCTATTTGACTACACAAACCAAGTTTTCAGAAAAATTAAAAAATATAATTCAATTATAATAATTAAACAAATTATTATTGGCAAAAGCTATTTGTTCTGCCCTGGCAATGGTGTTCTGAACCAAAGATTGACAGACAGCTAACAGAAATAAAGCTCCATCACACGTTCTTCGTTGTGTTTATGTAATGCACACTTTACTTTACTGTAAAACTAAAAGAAACACACAAAAAAAAACAAATTACAAAATGATTTACAAAATAGTATGAACATTTTCACATTCACAAGCTCCCGTTTACAGAATTAAACAACAAAATAGACAACCGAATTATGTCTCTGAAGAAAAAATGTGACTCTGCAACCTTATTAGCATATTAGCCGTCAGGTCACGCTATATTTCAGAATCAAACATCTACTTACAAACATCTTAATAATGACCAGCTTTAAATTAAACTAACACAACATTATTGCAGTTATTTTCAATATGAAATTTATAACTTACGGTCGTATCTACTCCAAGGATTAGACAGCATCCAAAATGCAGATCACAGAAAAACGACTCTTCTTCTATTGTTTTAAATGCTTTCTGTTTCGTTTTATTGAGTATTGTAATAACGGTTTTCACCACAAGGAGTCACACCTGAACTACTTATACAAATCAAAATGGAACTAAAGAAAAAACTAATACTGAACAGAACACTCCCCGCCTGGTATAACTTGAGTTATACCACTATGCATTCCGATTATTTGACAAAAGTAAGACAACATCACATATAGGTCTTAAGTACTCTCTGAATACCCCCTGCTTAGCAGTCTTCACCATAACCTTACGAATTTTTCCATCAGATGAGGCTATGGTCTTTGCTATGAGACCAATTGGCCACTCACTGCGCTTAGCTTCTCCATCCTTCAACAGAACAAGGTCTCCTTCCTGAATACTCTTTCTCTCCTCTGTCCATTTTCTCCTGGGTTGCAAGGTGGACAAGTACTCCTGCTTCCATCGCTTCCAGAATGAATTAGCCAACATCTGGACTTGACGCCACTGATTTTTGTGCAGGTGACCTATCTCAAAATTTCCTGGAGGGGCTGGAGCAACACTCGCCTTCTGAGTTAAGAGCATTGCTGGTGAAAGCACTTGGGGCATGCCCGCATCTGTTGAGATTGGGGTTAAGGGTCTGGAGTTCTTAATGGCCATGACTTCAGCCATTAAAGTTGTTAAGACCTCATGCGTGAGTCTTGTGGGAGTTTTCATCAAGAGAGCCTCCAGAATACGTCTGGCAATCCCGATCATTCTTTCCCACACTCCTCCCATTTGGGAGGAATGTGGAGCATTAAAGGTCCACGTGCAACCTTGATTCTGCAAGAAGCCTTTCAACTCTGAGCCGCTACTGTCTATTTGAAGTTCCTTGACTGCTCCAATGAAATTTGTCCCCCTGTCAGAACGAAAGTGCTTCACTGGTCCTCTGACAGCCAAAAAGCGACGCAAAGCACAAATAAAGCTTGACGCTGATAGGGACTCCACTACCTCTAAGTGAACTGCTCTGGTATTTAAGCAACTGAATACGACAGCCCATCGCTTGTTCTCAGCGTTATGCCCTCTTGTCTTACGTGTCACCACAGTGAATGGTCCAAAAACATCAAGACCTGTGTGGGTGAAAGGTGGATCTACAGAAACTCTATCTGAAGGCAAAGCCGACATCTTCTGACTCTCTACTTTACCTCTCAGTCTCTTGCATAGCACACATTTGTGGATGATATTTGAAACAGATCTTTTGCCACTGACTATCCACAATCCAGCACTACGTATAGCACCCTCAGTAAAATGCCGGCCTTGATGAGCCACTTGATCATGATAATGCTGAATTAAAAGACCAGTCACATGATGGTTGGGAGGGATTATCAAGGGATGCTTCTCTAGGTCAGAGATGTCAGCACAGTGAATGCGACCCCCAACTCTTAACAGACCCTCCTTGTCCACAAAGGGGTCAAGCCTCAGGAGTGTGCTACGCTGTGAGACTTTACCAAACTTAGTCAAACTCTCAAATTCCTCCTGGTACACTTCTCGTTGTGCGGTTTTGACTATAGTCAACTTGGCTTGTGATATCTCCACACCTGAAGTTTTAGTACACAGATGCCATTTCCGACAGTGTGTGTCAGGAAAAGATTGTGAGAATGATTTTGCGATGTGCGTCAGAGTAGCGACAGCTCTCACCAAAGATCTCCACCTTGAGAAACGTTCAAATCTGCTTGAGCCTAGTAAGTGCTCTTTGACGTTAGTTGCCAGTGTTTTCACTTGGGGGCAAATTTCAACATCCTCTTCTGCTTTGACAAGTCCATATGACTCTCCTAAACTACCTTCTATAGGGCCACATTCCCTAAGAAACTCTGGACCTGAAAACCAGTTGGTAAGGGGTAAGTGACCTGCTGCCACAAACCTGGTGGCATGATCTGCTGGGTTCTGTTCAGAACAGACGTAATGCCATTGACTAGGTTCTGTGGTTTTTCTTATGCGTGCAACTCTGTTAGCCACGTACATGTAGAATCTGCGTGTTACATTGTGAATGTAGCCGAGCACTATGCGACTGTCAGTATAGAACTGGATATTGTGAAACTATGTCAATTTCTTCCTTTATGAGTTCCATCAGCTCAACAGCAAGCACCGCTGCACATAACTCCAGGCGTGGAAAAGTATGTGCTGGAAAAGGGGCCAACTTGCTTTTTCCCATTACAAACCCCACATGAAGCTGTCCTTTGGAATCTATTACTCGTAGGTACGCTACTGCAGCGATAGCTAAAGTAGAAGCATCCGAGAAGATACACAACTCTCGAACCTGAGCTCCGCACAGTGAGGTTGGGACATAAGATCGTGGTATTTGTAATCGATCAAGCTCTGCTAAAGATGAAGTCCATACCTTCCACGGATCTCTTTTGTCTGCCGGAAGAACGTTGTCCCAATCCTGTTGTATAGTTGAAAGTTCTCTCACTAGAGCTTTGCCTTGCATAGTGACTGGACAGACAAACCCGAGAGGATCATATAAACTATTGACGGTGGAAAGGATCCCTCTTCGAGTGAAGGGTTTGAGATCTTGAGAAGCTTTAAATGTAAAGCGGTCTTCCTTGATGTTCCAACTTATACCAAGGCTGCGTTGGAGAGGTATTGGGTCTTTATCAAAATCCAGGTCTTTGAGATCTTTGGCTCTCTCACTGGATGGAAAAGCTTCCATCACCGTAGCACTGTTAGAAGCCACTTTATGCAGATTCAAGCTTGACCTTGACAGCATTGCTTGCGTTCGCTTTAGGAGATCAATGGCTTCTCTTTCAGTAGGGACAGATGTGATGCCATCGTCAACGTAGAAGTTGCGTAACACGAAGTCCTTAGCATCCATTCCGTACTCTTCTTCGCCTAGTTCTGCTGCTCGTCTTAAGGCATATATAGCAACCGCTGGCGAAGGACTATTGCCAAAGACGTGCACGGTCATTCTGTAATCAATGATCTCCTTTTCTGCACAGTTGTCTTTGTGCCAAAGAAAGCGAAGATAATTGCGATGCTGCTCTTTTACTTTGAAACAATAGAACATTTGTTCTATGTCCGCCATCACAGCTACTTTCTCCCTACGGAAGCGCAAAAGCACACCCAAAAGGGTATTGTTAAGATCAGGTCCGCTCATCAAAACATCATTAAGGGACACCCCTCCATACTGGGCGCTCGAATCAGAGACCACCCTAATTTTGTCAGGTTTGTGTGGGTGGTAAACTCCAAAAATTGGTAAATACCAATATTCTTCCCCTGATTGTAAGGGTGGAGCAGGTTCTGCTTGCTCATTTTCAATCACCTTCTGCATAAAACCAAAGAAATGCGTTTTCATATTCGGTTTCTTTGAAAGAGTGCGCTGCAATGAGTTCAGCCTTTGTATAGCTTGCTCTCTATTGTTCGGGAGTTGCTTTCTTGGAGAGCGGAATGGAAGTGGCGCCACCCAGTGGTTATCATCATCAAGGTACACCTCTTTGTCCATTATGTCGAGAAAGACTCGATCCTCTACAGATAAAGCTGATTTATCATCCTCTGAAGATCTGAAGAACACATTCTCTTTTAAGCCCTTTGTATAGTTCTCACTGGTTTTTGAACCCTTGAGAGAACATGGTGGGTCGGGTAGATATGACAAAAAAGATGACTCACCCCGTTCTATGACACTGAAACTCTTTGTGCATGGAGAGAAGAATGAAGTTCGCCCATTTTGAAGTATGTTGGTCTTATAAGCGTTCACGTTGGACTGACAATGAGTCCCATTCAGACAAACTTCTCCCACTACCACCCAGCCCAGGTCTAAGCGCTGCGCGTATGGTGTGTTGAGGGGTCCGTTTCGTTGTTCACGCACTTTGTGCACACTAAGAATATCTCGACCCAAAAGGAGAAGGATAGGAGCACAAGGATCTAAAGGCGGAATTTTCTCTGACACAGCAGTGAGGTGGGGGAAACACATAGCTAACTCTGGCGTAGGAATCTCCGATCTGTCATCTGGTAAAGTGTTACACTCTATCAAAGGCGGAAGAGCAACTACTGTTTTTCCATCAAGCGATTCAGCAGAGAATCCATTTACTTTCCTCCCCGCCGTAGTCACTACACCTGAACATGTCTTCAGTGTATAGGGGGAAGAACTGCTAACAATGTTGAACAGATCAAAGAACTGTGACTTCACTAATGATCTATTACTCTGTTCGTCCAGTACAGCATAAATGCGTTTGGCTCTTTCACGTTGATTAGAGGGATAAACATTTATGAGACAAATCTTTGAACATGACTTGGGCCTACTAGCATCTCCACAAATCTCAGTGCACTTGTTGTTTACCTCAGCGGTCTCTTCGTCTGTTTTTTCCATGTTTTGATCTGCTGTTGATACAGACACTTCAGTGGACCATGGAACAGGACCCGGATGCATGGCTGCAATGTGTCGGTCACTGTTGCATTCTCTGCACTTAACAGATGCTCTGCAGTCTCTCGCAAAATGCTTAGTGGAAGCACAACATCTAAAACAGACAAACTTTTCCTTCAAATGCGCTTTTCGTTCATCCAGGTGTTTGCTCCTGAATGTGCGACACTTGTAAAGTGGATGAGGTTTATTGTGTATGGTGCAAAACTTGTCTGGATCTACATTCTTGTCTAAGTGTCTGTCTTGGTTTGGTTGTGCAGCCATTATTTCAGTTTTCTTGACGAAGACAGAAGTTCTGTTACTCAACTTGGCAGCTCCGTCGGATTTTGGGTTGTTTGAGTAGCCAGTTGAAGCAAGAGCAAAGCTAGGGTCATTTCTAGTTCTAGCTTGTCTACAAACAAATTCAACAAAGAAGCTGAAAGGAGGAAAGTATACCTTATGGTCTTCTTTGTACCTGGAACCTTGCGTGATCCACTTGTCTTGAAGACTGAATGGGAGTTTTTCTATGATGGGGTTGACTCCCCGTGCTGTGTCAAGGTAAGCAAGTCCAGGTAAACGACCACTTTCTTTTGCTGACTGCAGTTCAAGCAGCAAGTCCCCAAGATCTCTCAGACGATGGCTGTCTTTGATTGTGATGCGAGGAAATGCGTCAAGTCTCTTTAACATCGCCTGCTCGATGACCTCTGGACACCCATAGCAGTCCTCCAGGCGACGCCATATCATACGAACTCCTAAGGCTGGATCACTGACATGAACTGATTTGATTCTTTTGGCATGACTGGACGAATCAGGACCAAGCCATTTGACAAGAAGATCGATCTCCTCTCTACTTGTTATATTGAGTTCACTGGTTACAGCTCGAAAAGACGTTTTCCACGCCCAGTAATTTTCCGGACAGTCATCAAATTGGAACAAGCCAGAACTCACCATTTCTTTCTTCAGCAAAAATGTAGTAAAGTCACTTGCATTTGGTGATGATGGTGCTGGAGTAAAGCACTCAGCAGGAACTTGAGAGGACAGGCTGGCGTCACGTTGCATCCGTACTGAATATTTTTGATGCTTTACTTCATCATCTCCATCATATGGCTCCACTTTTACCTTTGAACTAGAACACTGGAAGTTGTGCAGAGTTGTCTTTTCCTGCTTCATAGGAATTGTCTCTGCATTCGATTCCTCCTTCATTGTTGAAGGGAGAGAACTTAGTGAGCCTGCAACATAACTCCGT
This sequence comes from Carassius carassius, assembly GCF_963082965.1. NCBI lineage: Eukaryota > Metazoa > Chordata > Actinopteri > Cypriniformes > Cyprinidae > Carassius > Carassius carassius. The sequence goes on along the minus strand of NC_081758.1, from coordinate 22,908,480 downwards.
GTCACATAACTTGATCTCTCACTTACATGTTGTGAATTAGGAGTCAAATCAGGAGCATTTCTTTGCTGAGAATGTTTCTGCACATACTCTTCTGTGCGTTCAGTTCTACTTAAGATGCATGATTCTTTTTCTAGGCCGACACTTGCTCCGTCTTCTTCATAAACTGCAGCTTCATAAACTTCTGCCTCTGTAGATGCTGCTACAGCTTCTTTCTGCAGTTGTAACACGTATAAATCAGCTTCAACTTCTGCTTTTCTGCGAGCTGTCTCAGCTAGTGCTTTCTGTTGATGCTCTTCAATTTGAGCTCGTTCTCTCATCATGATAGCTTCCTTTTCGGCATAAGAGGCCTTTACTTTGCATGCGGCTGCTTTAGCTCTTGCTGTGGTCGCAGCTGCACTAGCCGAAGATCTACTTGAACGATGTGATCTGCTTGACCGGGATTTTGTTTCTAGCGGTTGGTCAACTTCCTCTTCTTTCCTGAAAGGCTGTGACTCATCCATCTTGATAATGTAGTATTACATGTAAGCTGGACGAAATCCTGATTGTTTGTCTTCACCCGCCGTGCAGTCGACCTTTTACTGTTCTGCCCTGGCAATGGTGTTCTCAACCAAAGATTGACAGACAGCTAACAGAAATAAAGCTCCATCACACGTTCTTCGTTGTGTTTATGTAATGCACACTTTACTTTACTGTAAAACTAAAAGAAACACACAAAAAAAAACAAATTACAAAATGATTTACAAAATAGTATGAACATTTTCACATTCACAAGCTCCCGTTTACAGAATTAAACAACAAAATAGACAACCGAATTATGTCTCTGAAGAAAAAATGTGACTCTGCAACCTTATTAGCATATTAGCCGTCAGGTCGCGCTATATTTCAGAATCAAACATCTACTTACAAACATCTTAATAATGACCAGCTTTAAATTAAACTAACACAACATTATTGCAGTTATTTTCAATATGAAATTTATAACTTACGGTCGTATCTACTCCAAGGATTAGACAGCATCCAAAATGCAGATCACAGAAAAACGACTCTTCTTCTATTGTTTTAAATGCTTTCTGTTTCGTTTTATTGAGTATTGTAATAATGGTTTTCACCACAAGGAGTCACACCTGAACTACTTATACAAATCAAAATGGAACTAAAGAAAAAACTAATACTGAACAGAACACTATTTAATGACATTGACATAGGGTTGGGGGTAGATTACATAATAATAAAACAAATAATAAAATAATAAAAAAATAATATCAACTCATCTAATTCCAACAAGTTTTTGATAGAAGTTTGATTTGAAGTTCCACTTCATTAAACTTGGAAGATGAATTAAAATGTTATAATTCAGCATTAACACCCCATTATACTTCTATCAAACTAGCGAACCTGTGATAATGAGCCATGCCACTCAACTCAACTTTTTATAGCTTAAGTGGAAAATCTCCTTTTGAGATCTAATTTTATGTTAAAGGCACAAGTTTGACTTTAAAAGAAGTGGTTTTATGGTCATAACCAGGTGTCTGAAACATCTCTGTTACGTACGTAACCCTCGTTCCCTGATGGAGGGAATGGAGACGTTATATCGAACGACATATGGGGTCTCACTTGGGAGGCCAATCATCTCTGAGTTTAAGAGAAAATGCCAATGAAAATTGGCTTGTGGATTTAACATACCTGAGCCACTCCCCATGCCCACAGGTATAAATAGGCGACAGAGGCATCAACTCATTCAGGTTTTACGCTGAGGAGCCAAGAACGTGTCCTGGCAACAGCGAATGGTTCAAGGTTGTGGCATGGGGATATAACGTCTCTGTTCCCTCCATCAGGGAAAGAGAGTTACGTACGTAACCAAGACGTTCCCTATCTGTCAGTCATTACGAGTTATGTCGAATGACATATGGTGTCCTATGGAAAATGCCACAACCTGAATAAAGTCACAACCCTGTGGCACTGGAATTGTCGACAAGCTGCAGTGTGTCACAAAAGCTACACTTAAGGTCATAACCTTCCCAAAGGAGGATGCTCAACCAGGGTACGCCAACAGGGAAACTCTACTGGGAGAAGAAAGGTGCTCACATCCCCGTGTTAGGGGGAATGGTGCAGTAAGCGTGACCCCAAGCAAGCCCGTCCCGCCAATTACCTGTTACCCTACACACAGGAAGAAACTGGCTCTTACACAAAAGTTGTAAAACCTTGCGAAGGTATTAGGTGTCGCCCAGCCCACAGTTCGACAGATGTCTGCCAGAGAGGCGCCATGCACCAGCGCATAGGAGGAGGCCACACTCCGTGTGGAGTGAGCCCTCACCCCCGGGGGGCATGGCTTGCCTTGGGAATGGTACGCCAAGGCGATGGCATCCACTATCCAGTGGGCCAACCTTTGCTTGGAGACAGCCTTCCCCTTCTGCTGACCTCCAAAACAGACCAGGAGTTGCTCAGAGCTTCTGAAGCTCTGGGTGTGGTCCATGTATATCTGAAGCACTCTTCTGCCTCATCCAGGGGCAGTGCTTGCAGGTTCACCACCTGGTCTCAGAAAGGAATGGTAGGAACCTTGGCCACGTGTCTCAGGACAACATGAGAGTAGGCCGGCCCAAACACAAAGCACTCTTCACTTACCGAAAATGCATGGAGGTCCTCGTCCCTCTTGATGGAAGTGAGTGCGATCAGGAGCGCTGTCTTGAGAGACAGGAACTTAAGCGCGACTGAATCCAGCGGCTCAAAGGGACCCCTCTGAAGTCCAGCCAGAACAATAGAGAGGTCCCAGGAGGGTATCAGGGGTGTCCTAGGAGGATTTAACATTCTGGCACCCCTCAGGAACCTAACAATCAAGTCATGCCTCCCCAGGGACCGGCCGTCCACTGCATCGTGATGGGCTGCAATGGCAGCCACATACACTTTCAAGGTGGAGGGTGACCGCCTACATGCCAACCTTTCTTGCAGGAAAGAAAGCACGACTCTGACCGAGCATCTCCAGGGGTGTTGAAAAGAACACCAATTCGTGAACAGACTCCACTTCAGAGCATAGGCCTGCCTCCTGGATGGGGCTCTAGCCTGAGTGATAGTGTCTACCACCCTCGGTGGCAGATAACTTAGGTCTGCCGCATCCTGTCCAGAAGCCACATATGGAGGTTCCAAAGATCTGGATATGGGTGCCATATGGTGCCCAGCCCCTGAGAGAGGAGGTCCCTCCTCAGGGGGATGCACCAGGGAAGGGCTGTCACGAGGAGCATGAGTTCCGAAAACAAGGTCCGGGTGGACCAGTAAGGCACAACCAACCAGACCTGCTCCTCATCCTCCCTGAACTTGCACAGTGTTTGTGTGAGCATGCTTACTGGGGGAAACGCATACTTGTGTAGAGCCCGAGGCCAGCTGTGTGCCAGTGCATCCGTGCCCAAGGGGGCCTGGGACAGGGAATAGTACAGCTGGCAGTGGGAGGACTTGTGGGAAGCAAACAGTTCAGACATGCGACGTGATCATAGACTGCCCTATCGGTCAGCCCTCCTGACAGCATCACAGCACAGGCCAGCCTAGGAGATGGGAGCATCGAGAACAAAGCATTGTCAACATCTCTCATCCCAACCAGGCTGGAAGGGGTGAGAGGTCCGTGGGGCGTGGTCCGGCGGAGAAGCTCTCACTGTTACCTTCAAATCTCATAGAGCACTAGTGGTCGTTTCTCTGCATGTTGCAGAGAAACCGGAATGGGTAGTGACAGAGGGGTCTGCTCCTTTCCCTTTAAGAAAGGAGAGACAGATCACAGCGTTGCCATGGTCACACACGCAGTGTGAGCATGAACCATCCACAAATGCGTCTTCAGCATGCTGAATGCCCAGGCATGGAAGACAACGCTCATGGCCGTTGTCAGAGGACAGGGAATGACCGCATCTAGAAGGACACGGACGAACCGGCGTCTTTAAAAAGATGCGAATCGTCCGTGATTTGCTCTTTTAGGAAATCTGCTCTTTTAGTTGAAGCGCCCAGGGGAATTGCTGAAAGGGACACCGCTGTTCGCGCCGTACCGCCAACCAGAACAGCTTCCCGACACACAGCAGATGAATGGCTTTGTGGAGTATAACAGCTTTCATACAACCACTCGGCTCCGAAGCAAAAATCTGAATGAGTGGATGCACCTGTCACCCTATTTATACCCGTGGGCACGGGGAGTGGCTCAAGTATGTTAAATCCACTAGCCAATTTTCATTGGCATTTTCTCTTGATGACTGGCCTCCCAAGTGAGACCCCATATGTCGTTCGACATAACTCTTAGTGACCAACAGATAAGGAATGTCTTTTATGCCTCATTTCAAGGGGAAATTATAAGCAGCACTGAAGTCTATGAAGCTTTTGAGCACAAATTGCTGGGGTACAAGGCACAGCTGGAGAGCAGGGTTAGGTGGAAATTCTGTAGGTTTAATGGTGGTTGAATGTTTGTTTAACAAGGCCCGTTTTCAACTGGATGAGTGAAGCAGCCTAAAATTGGAAGATAAACCTAAATGAGAAAGAACCCAAAATTATTAACATTATCATTTGTTACATTATAAAGTGACTAATGGTGACGTATGCATCTCCAAATGATCTACATGAATTGATCAGGTTAGCATGAGTCCCACAAACAGAAAAGAGATGTGTATTTAAAACTTCAAAACTTTAATTCCAGTTCTGCTAAAACTCAGATAAGCAGATGTTTTGGTTTTAAGCAGTTTATCATATGAAATTATTGCTATTAATAACTCACTATTACTGAGTGCAAGCTGAGCAGAATCATGTACAGTGAGTGATCTGCTTTAGTGTGATGCCTGATGAATCATTCAAGTTCAGTGATACTGACAGGTGTTTAGAAAGGCCACAGCTTCATTTAAAAAATGTGCCGTTTATTTTATACAAATAGATGTGAAATGCAAATACAAAAGATACAAAAATGTCTGAAACTTCAATAATGGCTGAATAAAGGAAAATGTCAAGATGAGACTGAATGAGATTCTTCTGAAATCTGCCATGTGAGATCACACTGTGATGTACTCAATGCTTTGATGTGTATGATCAGTATGTGTAAGACAACAACTGCAGGAAAAAAATAACACAGTATGACTAACACAGTGAACATAGTCTAATTGTTTAAGGAGGTGTGAGTGTGTCTAGCTTTTCTTAACAGATCAAACTATTTCTTAGTAGAATCGTGTGGGTAAGAAACAAATCAACAAGTCAAATGTCAATTTTGTAAAATCAGTGTAAAATGCAGCAGTCACTGGCCAGTGCCAGTGTGTAGTGAAGAGAACACTGCCTACTGTGAGAATAAAGTGACTGGTCATTCCTTTTCATTATTTATGTATGTATGTATGTATTTATTTATGTGCTTTTTTTTAAATTGCTTCTGTGCACTATTACTGTTTTAATAGTAGTTTTTAACCAGTGCACTGGTGAAATTTATATATGAAGACCCACTGTTTTCAGAGAAAAAAATATATATATATCACACTGTAAAAAAAAAAAAAAAAAAAAGTAAATACAATAATATAATAATAACTGTATATTGTATGTTTGGGGAAAAAAAGGTACTACTGAAATTACATTCAATTGGAAATTACATTCATTGGCAGCGGGACATGAGGCACTATAATCATAAGGGTTGCAAGTATACTAATATATATATATATAAAAAAAAAAACCTTAATGGGATTTAATTAAATTAACAAATTATCATTACAAATACATAATTTATTTGCCTTTTTATGTACAACAAATAGTGCATCAGTTGCTTAAAAATTAAATAAATTCTTGTTTTTCTATCCAATTTCTACATCAAAACTTTGTGATCTTTTCTATTTTAAAGTTAAAACAGGTGCTTTAAAAAAAAGTTTTTTTTACAAAAATTACTAATATTATTTTTTTATAGCAGGTGCGCTTAATTCAGTATTACACAGAATAAACCCAATTTGATAAACAAATATGAAAAGTTTATGATCAGTTTCTTTCCACACACATTAATGAACCATATAAAATATATAAAACACACACAAGTACCACAAATGAAGTTAAAATATAAATATAACAATGTAAAATGCAGCATAAAAGGTAGATAAAACAAGCAAAAACAATAATAAAGAGAAAGCAATACATATGTGCTCTGGTGATGTTGAAGTGGATAAATATATTTATAGATACATTATAGTAAAGATATATTATAATAGATTTTTAGTAAAGATATTAAGCCATGTTGCAACTAACGTAAAAACCTAATAAATTTTTTACTAATACTTAACTCACATCCTGTGATCTGTGACATTAAAAAATCTACATAAAAACAGGGCTGAAAATACACTCACCTAGATATCCAAGAAGTGCATTCGCTTAACTTTTAAGTGCCACTCTGGGAACGATGTCAAATGTTTCAACAATGCCATGTATGTATTCTGTTCTTTTTTTTTCTTTTTCTTTGGGAGGGGGTGGAGGCGAGTAATAATTGAAGTCCCCACATTTACGATAGAAACAAAGAAATAATTAAACAAGGGCTTTTCCCCAAAACAGTCCTGCCATCTTGCAACTTGCATGCCCACTGAATGTGAGCCACTGCACCCCATTCTGTTCCCCCCTCAAACTTGATGGTTGTTGAACTTATTTTTAGTGTCATTTGATAAGCTTCCCTGCTTGCACTGAGACATCCCACTGACCCAGCCACTGGTCATTGTCTATACCACTTCCCGTCAAAGCCGGCACACTTTGTCAGATTTCGACTCAAATATTCATTTTGCGTCTGAAGTAGCGTATCGAAAGTGACTTTATCGTTCGAGCCTTTCTCTTCAGCTGCCGCCCCCTTCCTCCCCCACAGTGTTCCCACTGACACTGACATCATTCGCGATTGTCATCATGACGAGGCATTAAAGAAATCTAAAATAAATATATATTGCTCGCTTTTCTGTGTACAATTGGAGGGGGGAGTGCATTGTGGATAATTTCTGGAAATTAACAATACTCATCCATCCATCGCCCCTTTCGTTTGATCTATCTTCCTAATATATCTGATGAGGGCGTCACATTAGCAGAGCTGAGGAACTTGGTGCTAAAAAACATTATGTAACAGAAAATGTCTAGACTGGTTAAACTTCATACCAAAGATAAATCTCTAAAGTTGAATTAAGATCAATCAAAGTTTGATATTCCTAAGCCAAGAAAACTTGTGCGCAAAAGTTTTGGACATCCAGTGGTTGGACAGCTGTACTGACTGTATTCAAACCTTTAACTGAGGGGCATGTTCGTAATTGTGAAGGTCTATGCATTAGTAAGCACAGTAAGAACAGACTGCCAAATAAATGGGGAGAAAGCACCAGTCACCAGAGATAAATCTGCCCCTCAAAACCTTGCCGGAGAGCTCTGGACACCGGGTGTCTCATGGTGAAATAACGCTCTATTAATTTCTCTGTGCTGTCCTCGCATTGATAGAAAGGTGTCTTCCCAAAACTAAAGGGCAAAGTCTTCCTGCATTTAATACCTTAGGGCGTTCTGACTACAATTTGTCATGCGTGTGCACTTCTCAGTGGTAAATTGACAAGATCTCCAGTCAAAGAAGCCCCGCTAGGCATCCGATGATGGTGGGCTTAGAGAGATTTTTGTGAAGATACATTGCCAAGAGGCAAAGTACTTCTGCACTCCATGAGCCTACTGGGATTAGTTCTATTTCTCAGCCAACGGCAAAGAGCCGCATCTCATTCTGATATCTTTTTTTTTTTTAAATAGCCTCCATCTGTGTCTATAAGATTAGTTTGTTTTTCCTCCCCTAGAAGGCACAATATGGTCAGAACATGAAAAACCTTTTGCTATGCATTAAAGTTACCAGATCAGCTGTAAAATGAGATTTAAATTTTTTTTTTTTATCTATTTAGTCATCCGCTTGTCATTCAGTTGCTTGAGCGATATCAGAAGGATAAGTTTTGGAAAGCCAATACTTGTAAGAGCTGAAACAAGATACTCTAAAGTGGCCAATGATAAATTATGTCATCTCAAGGAAATTACACTTTTTTTTCTGTTGTTCCATCTGATTCACTTGGAAGTCAAAGTATTTCAGAGACGGGTTGCTGTCATCTGTTGATGCTGCACCCGATTGAAATTTATACAGCGTCCCTAGAAGAAAAAGAAAAGGACAGGGGAAGATTTGATTAATTAACTGATTGGTTCGTTCATCCATTTTTAGTAATTCCTGTTTAAGTATTATCATTCTTATTACATTCATTAAATTATTGGAAACAACAACAATAAAAATTATGGTTACACTTTATTTTAAGGTGTCCTTGTTACAATGTTATTATACATTTAAGTACTGAGTAATATTAATTAACTACATGTACTTACTTTATGGTTAGGAATAGGATTATGATTTGGCTTTGGGTTTCTTGTATGTAATTATGCATAATTAATTGTTATTATAATAGTAAGTACATGTAACGTGCTGATTAAGGACACCTTGAAAGAAAAGTGTTACTACAGTTATTATTATTATTGTCACTTTTTTTTTATTAAAACATGCATTTTGTGCCTTTTTAAATGCATAGGGTGTCAAAGATGCCCCTTAAAAATAAATCTCTAACAATAAAAATACATATTTAAAGGTGTAGCCTTTATTATCCTGCAAATTATTTTTAATAAAAGTCCTGTATGACATCAATAGTCCAGACATCAGTCATAATGGCTTTTTCTCAAAATGGCTCTTACTTTACTTGTCCACAAATATTTAATTCCCTTTAAAATATTATAATACATAATAACAATAAAACTAAAATGGATGTGTCTATAATATGAATTTATATAAATAACAACACATCACAACATGGTGGTAAATGTCATTGGAAATGAAAATATAGTTTTAATAATATTAATGATCAAATTTCACCCACACAAATAACAAGTATATTCTTCTTCTTCTTACTTTCCAAAAGTATATGATTTGAGTATTTCTGGACAGTGATTCAAAATAATTTTAAAATAATCCCCAAAAAATGTATAGTTGCTCATGCTTTCATTATGGCACATAGTGTCCATGTATCTGTCACTGCTCTTTAGTGTGTGTCTCGTCAGCTGGAGAAACTGGGTACACTGGCACCAAGAGGTAGCTCTCGCATAGCGTATAACCACCATACACTCTCCCACACACACACACACACACCTACACAATTATGTGCAAGATTAATTAATATTCTACTGAACCCAAGCATTTTTAACACTAAGAGCTAATATATTTGTATGATTGATAACTAGTGTGTAATAACCAACAATGAAAAACTCACATCATATTTGCCTGCCCTAGTTTCAAGTCACAATTGGCATATTGGAAGAAACCCAGCATCTTCATAGACTATCCACGAATACGGGGCTTTACGTTGTCCCTGCATTGTAAGCCATGCGAGGCGCACCCTCTGCGATAGATCTCACTCCGTCAACAAATAAGGCACATCAGATGCTGTTTTGGCCACCGTCGAGTGTGTGGATAAGTTTACTGGATTTTGCAGGCTTTGAAGCAGGAACTATGAAAAGCTGTCCTTCTTCGCCACAGAGGCTGCGATGGGTTTTGCTGTAGGAGTCGACCAGTTGCGGAGCAATATGGTCAAACCCAAACTCACTTTCAGACCCATTATCGCTCCTGGGCCAGAGCACTTGGCATTGGACACTATATCTATGCAATGTCACACTGAGAAAGACAGAGACCACCTGTGCCACAAAAATAGAAGCACCATGGGCTAGATGTCAAGGGGATGACATTGGAGGAGGTGTTGTGGGTAGTAAAGAAAGAATATGCTTTAGAGACATTTTTACTTGTTCTTCCAACTTGAGACTTGCAAAATGCAGTTGTCAAGAGTACATGGAATCAAAATGTAAAATTAATATATGGTATAAATAAAATTGGGTTCATTTTTATAAAAGGAGCCTGACTGCAAGTTTTATTCTTTATTCTAGTTTATGCAGGGTGTATTCTTTGCACTAAATTGGCCAATATGCAGCACGAAAAACAGCTCAATTATGAACCCATGAAGGCACAAATATCAAACAACATCAGTTGAATGTTGCTGAATACATAAAGGCAGGAATAATAACACCACACAGAGTTTATTAAAGACTGGAAAGACACTTGATTGGACTGATCAGAGATTTCTCATGGTTTCATGCCATCTTTAAGAGACCACACAAGGCTCAGTTCATCAAGGGCTTCACTTCGGTAACCCCAGACATATGCTACACCTATACAGATCAGTCAAACAGAGACAGCCTGTTGGGGGGCTAACTTTACCCCTCCATCTCTGCTCTTTGGAGCATTCTCCGAGCCGCACCATTCTGATGGCCACCAGACTTCAAGGAAAGATGTCTGCTGCTCTGATTAGCCGTGTGCATGGGCACCTGTCCAAAGGAGGACTTTGCATGTGTCTTCTGCTAGCCACTCTCTGGAACAGCTTGATTCCCCCAACCCTAGAACTCCCAGAGGAGCCGTCTTTCACTTATACTTGTTCTGTGTGAGATCCAGGAATTGGGAACGGTAAAACTTGAAATGTAGACCATGTCTTTCTCAGGACCATCTCATCCTATGCAAGGAAGAGCATATTATTTCCCCCAATAGATGTACTGTATAATACTATTTACAGTATGATGTTATTTACATTATTTGCCCATATAGCTGATTTCCTTACAATGTAAAAGGACAATATTATAATACATAAACATCAGAATCCTGAAAAAAAGTATCAGTTTCCAAAAAATATTAAGCAGCACAACAGTTTCCAGCACTGATAATAAATCAGCCAATTAGAATGATTTCTGAAGGATTATGTGACACTGATGACTGGAGTAATGATACAGAAAATTCAGCTTTGCATCACAGGATTTTAATGTACAGTACAGACCAAAAGTTTGGACACACCTTCTCATTCAAAGAGTTTTCTTTATTTTCATGACTATGAAAATTGTAGATTCACACTGAAGGCATCAAAACTATGAATTAACACATGTGGAATTATATATGGAATTATATACATAACAAAAAAGTGTGAAACAACTGAAAATATGTCATATTCTAGGTTCTTCAAAGTAGCCACCTTTTGCTTTGATTACTGCTTTGCACACTCTTGGCATTCTCTTGATGAGCTTCAAGAGTTAGTCACCTGAAATGGTCTTCCAACAGTCTTGAAGGAGTTCCCCGAGAGATGCTTAGCACTTGTTGGCCCTTTTGCCTTCTGTCTGCGGTCCAGCTCACCCCTAAACCATCTCGATTGGGTTCAGGTCCGGTGACTGTGGAGGCCAGGTCATCTGGCGCAGCACCCCATCACTCTCCTTCTTGGTCAAATAGCCCTTGATGCCTTCAGTGTGACTCTACAATTTTCATAGTCATGAAAATAAAGAAAACTCTTTGAATGAGAAGGTGTGTCCAAACTTTTGGTCTGTACTGTATATTAAAATAGATAAATATTATTTAACATCATAATAATATTTCACAATATTATATTTTCCTGTATTTTTGATCAAATAAATGCAGCCTTGTTGAGCTTAAGGGACTCCTGTAAAAAAATAAATCTTTCTGATCCCAAACTTTTGACAGGTAGTATATACACACACTCAATATGCATACAAGCCAAGTATTATTTATAAATTAATTATATTCATGATTAATTGTATTAATTATAAATTATATTATTTATAAAGCCCTTTATAAAATATAGATTGTTTCACAGCAGTTTCACAATAGTTTTAAATTCAAATTCTGCTGTAAAGCAGCTCTAACAAGTCAGTGTCATTATACAGCTCAAGTCAGTTCAGTATTGATTCAGTTCAGTTGCATAACTGTAAAATGTATCTGTTGTACATACATACTGTATATACTGTATGTGCACATGCATATATGTGTTATGAGTGTTATGAACAAAATCTCTGTCCACTGCACACTGAACAAGCAAAAGACACGTGTTTTACATGAGTTGTGTTTTACATTTTTTACATCTGTATGTAGTTTGGTGTGTATGTACTAGCTAATTATTTTTAATTACAGTTACTACGCAAAAATAAAAATTTTAGAAGAATAGTTTTAAATAATGTTTTTAGTTTCAAAATAATTTTAAATGATGTGTTTGCTTTTGCAAGATAGGTGTGACGTTTTACATGTTGTGTGTGTGTTTTTGGTTTTGTGTGAAGAGTTTTGAGAAATGGAGTCTACATGGAGTGTAAAACAGCTAAATGTAATAATAATTTTATAATTATCATAATAATATTTCAATTGTAATATTGCACAATTTTACTGTTCAACTATGTTTTGAACAAATAAATGCAGCCTTGGTGAGCATAAGAGACATCTATCAGAAATATATATAAAAAAGTTTTTTGAAAGTTGACTGGTTGTATATATATGTGTGTGTTTTTTTTATGTGTTTGTGTGTTCGAATTGTATATAAATACATTTTGAATTTAAGCGTTATTTATATCAGAATTTTGGACTTATAATTGTATTAGAAAAACTGTATACATTATAAGAGCATTTATTATTTTGCAGAACTGCAAAATATGTTTAAGCTATACTGTATATCTATATATAGCTTAAACTATATATATATATATCCCCTGACCGAAGAGGGGAGCACGTGCGGCTGCTGGACTCCACTCCTTACCTGGACCCTTCCTTCCTGAACACTGCCCTACTTACACGAACCCCGCAGCACAACGAGGACACCAGATTCCCGGTTTATTTTGGACACTTTTCCCCTTTGGACATTTTTATTTGTTTTGTTATTTTCTGTTAATAAAAGCCTCTCCGAGGTCTGACGCCACCCCCACTGTGTCTGTTGTTTGCTCCTCCCACCACAATATATTTATATAAGTGTTTTTCTTTAATTGCAACCTTTCTTTTATCTATGCCTTATTTATAAAAACTACTGTGACATTACACAAAATAAGGTCTGTCATCAAAACCCTTTCACATATTGAACATTTTAGAAGATCAAAGTGGGACAGGAAGTGCAGCTGCAAACAGGCCTAGGGAAAATGCCAGAATGTGAGCAATCCTGCACTCTAGAGCTGGCCCCCACTATCTCCACACCCATGGTCCACATACGGCCCACATAGCACCGCCATCTGGTCTGGTGGAGATTCAGAACCAAGCCAAGAGAACCTAAAATCTAACACCTGCTGACAACTTGGATGAATTTTCCAGTCATTAAAAAGTGATATAGGCACTGGAACACTGAATACATTAAAAGCCTCAAGAAAAGGACAGTTTGAGCCACCAGAAACAGTGAAGAAGCTCTCGATTTTACAGTAGAGAAACTGTAGCTGTCACGGATTAATCAAAATGGATATTCTGACAAGCATTACATTTTGAAAAAAGCATGTCAGCATGAGTCTCACAGGCTCTGGAGGACTTAATAATGCTCTACCCGTAGCTTGCTTTGAAAGTGAGAGCTGACAAAGTGGTGGTGATCCCTGTCATTTGAATCCATAGCCACAATGATCCACAATGTCTTTTGGAGGTGCATAGGCACTGTAAATTAAAAACTGTAAAAGTCTTCTGGGTAAATAAAGTGGCATATGATCAGCAACCAAGAGCTGATGACTATCAGATTTACCCACAAGACAGGAGAATTATAGTTTTTAATCTTGAGACACTGGTAAAAAAAATACTACACTGACATTAGGTGTCATGATGTTTACAAATTGGTCAGACTCTGCAAGCCATTAACCTCTACTTGCTTATATCTGCCTCGGATCAGTCATTACAAGTTAATTTCAGCATATGCAGTAACTTCCATATATATATATTACACATCCCGGGGGGTCTGGGTGTGGTGAGAGAGAACAAAGCCAGTAGTTGTGGAACTCCAGTAAGTAAGGCGTTTAAGGCTATTTTATTCACTTAAACATCGGATGCCAATGTATTTTTTGACGAGTCCGCTATGTTAGCAATAATAACGTTACCTTATTAACCCTGAGGGAAAAGGTTACCGGGTTTTCATAACAAAACACAGCCAATTGCTACTCAAAACTAGCCCAAAACCGCGGACTGTGATGGATAGTAATGTCTATCATGGATGGGAACACTGTTGCGGCGCAAGCACAGCAGCTTTAAGTTGTCTAATTTGGCACGGTCTCCCTGCTGCACTAATAGTAGCAAGACAATCCTCTGTGTATACATATCCTTACAAGTACAATTTTAGCTGTATTATTTGTGTCCCCTTCAAAAACTGCTTTTGAGAAATGTTATGTTTATTGCCCCCCTCCTCCCCCACCCCAAGTTAGATGCAATTTACACCTCACACATGACTGAATCTAGTTATGTATGTACAGTACACACATATATACAATCATTCACAGTATGTAAAAGTTACAGCAGGTTTCTAGATCCTAGTATGCTTTACTTCTGACATGAGTGAATCTTAAAATAAAATATTATTTAATGTGTTTTGCTCAGTATTGAGCTCTGTTATTGTTTAATGTTCTATTATTTTGGAATTTCTGGTATGTCTGAGTTTTTGGGGTTACTGTTGTGCTGAAGAGTTGATCATGTGGTTATGTTGACAAATGGCCTAACACTATTAAGATTATTTATTACTTTATTTAAAAAGTAATGGGCTGCACTCATGCTGATTGTGCTGATAGTGTCTTTGCAAAATACTTTAGTACTTGCAGGTGTGCTTAAGCGGATGTTAACTGGCTATATATGAAAATATGAAACGCAAATAATTATAAAATCTAACAGATAAACCGGTATATGTCTATATACATGTGTATATACTGCATGAGTAAATGTATGTGCAATAAATTTATACACATGCAGTACCATATCTTATCACATGTACATCTATATGTTATGAAGTGTATGACTGAATATTAAATTATATATAATATATAATTCAATACATTGTCACATATTTTTCAATATATGAAAGCGGCAATTCCTAATGTATTATTCAATATATTGTAATATATTAACACAATATATAATTCTGCAAATTTCCAAGATAATGTTTAATCATTTAATACATTGATCATATATATATATATATATATATATATATATATATATATATATATATATTAGTGTTGTCACGGTACCAAAATTTCAGTATTCGGTACCGATACCAGTGAAAATCCACGGTTCTCGGTACCAATTTCGGTACCAAAGCAAAACAC
This sequence comes from Carassius carassius, assembly GCF_963082965.1. Lineage (NCBI taxonomy): Eukaryota > Metazoa > Chordata > Actinopteri > Cypriniformes > Cyprinidae > Carassius > Carassius carassius. Next base: position 22,893,327 of record NC_081758.1, on the reverse strand, counting down.
AAAAATATGCTAATTTAAAAAAAAAAACTTTTTATCACTAAAAATAAAACCAATGCCATTCTTTATACTTATTTACAATTGTGTTTAAAGTTCCTTTACAAGTAATATTATTATGAAAAACAGTAAACAAGTTTCACCCAAATTTGATTTGTCTTTTAATTTATGAAATTTAAACACATTTTATTTTTTGGTAGATAAAGGGGATTTGCTATTAAAATTAAAACATGGAAGAAATATTTTTTGATTAATTTTTAATTAACAGTAGTAGCAGTATCACATACATTTTACAAAATAATAGTAATATTTCTAGCACAATGACTTTATGTAAAAATGAATGTGTAATGAATGCATATTTGTCATTTATCTGAACTTAAGACTGGTGGTGATGCTTAAGACATTTTTGTTCATTGAGGGTTTCTGTAAAAAAAAAAAATAGTAATAGATCATAATAATTATTATTAAAAGATAACAATACTACTAATTCTACTACTAATTCTACTACCATACTAACAATATACAATGCACTATGGATTGATGAGCTGCTGGGTTCATGAATATTAATCACGTTGTCTGCGTTCGGTCGAACTGATTTGCTGAAATCAAAATAGGGACGGTAAAAGATGAGCGCCAGCCAATGAAATTGCCATTTGCGTATTAGCTCCGCCCACTACCGGAGAAACCGGCACATCTTCTGCCTGTTCGAAAATATGAATAATTCTAAATGAACTACATTATTTTGACAGGAGAAGACAACAAAGAATATAGTTTACATGTAGCATGTCGATTCAGCGTGGTAAGACTCTCTCTCTCTCTCTCTTTGCATGTGTGAGAAACAGAGCTATCAGCAAAGCGACGGCGAGTCGTGCTCCTTCACACAGAGTTTACAGTTCGGCAAATACCATAGACAGTAAAAGAGGCAACAGGTGTACTGTGCGTCCATTGAGATGAATTGAAAAGTACAGATCGCTTGATGGAGAGAGAACTCTGAAGCGCTCAGTGTTCAGCGAGTGAAAATATATCTGCCCCTTATAATAGCCTCGAACACACACACACTGGCGAGTAAAATCTAAGAATTTATTAGCCAATGGCTAACAATAGACATAATTTACTCGCCCTTAGTAAAATTTATTCACATATGCGAGTGATTTACTCGCAATGTAGAGGCTGTTTTGACGGTTTTCCGTGAATACCTTTAAATTGACGCTGGTTTTACTCAAATGAAACGGTAAAATGCTTGTGAAGTGACTCAGAACAGTTCTGGTGATGTTGTATGTCCTCATTATTGCAAGCGTCATGGCGCTTTCATTCTATGTAGTAAACAATCCATTCATTCATCACACAGAGACGCGCAAAACATGCAGGATGCAGATTTCAACCAACTTTTGCGGCTTAACATTTACAGATACTGGTCCATATGGAGATTTGATTTGATTCATTTATGCTAACCATGACAAATTCCGTGACTGTACATATTAAAATGTAACTTTCATTTTCATGACTGGATTTTGAGATTCCGTCCGCGTGTTTTGCTTTGCGGAAATCATAGCGCTGTATGCATCCAGAACCGGGTTTGAACGGGTCCTCGGTACTACCGGTACTTAAAGAAACCTGGTACCGTGACATTTTAATTTTTTTAGTACCGACTTGGTACCGAAGTACCGGGTCTTTTGACAACACTAATATATATATATATATATATATATATATATATATATATATATATATATATATATATATATATATATATATATATATATACATATAAAATATTATTCATATATATTTTCTTTTTGTAAGGGAAGGTTGAGCGAATGAACAAACCCTTTAACTATCCCTTACAAGACACACATAGAATGTAAACATTCACAGTAATACCCTCAATCACAGACGCAGAAAAAAATTAAGATACAGTACAATACAAGCAGGTGAATTGTATCTTGAATCTAGAGATGGGAAATTTTATGATTCAGATTTCACTTGATTACTGTTCATTAAATTCTGGTATCATTTATATTTTTCATATTCTGTGAAGAAAAAAAAAGACATTTTGAAAGACGCTTTTGAAATTACATGAGGCTAAGCAAAAGTAAAAACTACAAAAATACTACATAGAACAATCGTATTTAACACATTCTAATTGTTTATTTTTAAGTATAATTTCTGTTACTACAAAACTATTTTTCAAATGTGTGTCTTTGACTAACCAGTTCTCAAATTCTCAAACCTACTTGATGATCCTGTAGCTCAATTGTTAGAGCACTGCACTGTCAATTGCAAGGTTGGGGCAAGGTTAATCCGATTCCCCGGGAACACATAATAGGTAATTGTTACCAAAGAAGACTTATTGCAAAGGTTCTTGATCATCTGATTTCCGCAGATGACTTGCTCTGGTGAACCAGCGTGTTGGAAGATATCAAGTTTACAAAGCTCGTCTTAGCAGCATGGTCACCAAAAATGTCTTTTCCTGAAAAAGCACCTTAAGCAAAGCTTTACTACATGTGCAGATGTTTTCTGCTCCCCATCCTGTCTGTCTTTCCTGGGTTTGTCAGAAAAAAGTGCAGATCATTGCCAGCTAACAGCTCTGAGCACCATCCCCTGGTTGTTTGAGAGAAAATGCCATTCATTTTGGCGGAGCGCAGGCACTCACAGACGGCACAGGCGGGCACAGATGGCACTAATGGACAAGCAGAATCCAACAGAGGGAGCAGGAACGAGCCACAGAGGAGAGCTATTCCAGATAGCAGCAGTGAAAGCCAGGCCCGGCTCAGCTTAAGCAAAGTTACTACTGCAGCGTTTCATCATAAAGAATTTAAAGAGATAAAATAATCATAAGGGGGGAGAAATCTGTTTGGCCAGATGCCAGCGGATCAGATGGAAGGTTCCTAGTTAAATTCATGTTCCAGTGTAGCAAAACTTCAGACAGCAGGTATCCGCTCTAGCTTGCCAGTTGAAGAGCAGGGATTGTTGTTTGTGAATGTTGTAAATCAATAAATGTTTCATGCTCCCTAGGATGCATCCTTAAAATGATACTCATTTTAATGACTAATAATATACTGTTCATAATAATTTTCATGAACTCATGACTTAAAAAAATGCCACTGAAAAGTTTTCAAAATATGATATTGTTTATATAATGTAAAGAGCCCATTCATGCTTTGTTTCTCAGTAATACAGCTACTGGAATAAAAATGCTTACTGCTTGTCATTAGAATTGCTTTGCTTGGGTATTTCTTTGAAATTAAATAAGATTAAAAAAAGTGTGATATTGTGATAAAACCAGATACAATTTTTATTTTTTTATCAGGTTTTGTGATATTGTGTTTATATGTTAAAAAAATAAAATGCCTTCCTCCCTGTGAAAGTTTGTGTTTGAAGTATATGTAGGAAAGCATACAAACATGTTTGTTTTTTCTTTCTTTTTTTCTGGATTTTACATGAGAGAAAGGTGCAAATTATGAGAGCTGTAATGTGATTGTAGTTCCTGTGTTTAATCACCAAAACCCCTAGAGCCACAGAAATCTCCACTTCCTCACTTCTCTGCTTGTATGTGACTATTTCCCTGCTTCCCCTCCTCAGAGAAATCTCACGACACTGCAAATGAGCATCCAAACAAAGCTGTTGGTCTCATCTATACTTTTTCATTTCTGGCCTGTCTCTGCAGTTTCAACTGGCCTGCAGTCAGGCCCCTAAACAATCAGCTGCACAAAAACCATAAGCTTGCATACAGGCTCGCAGTCCAAAAAAAAAGCACACTAACTACAATCTAAAAACTATAGGGCTGTCAAAATGAGCATGTTAACACTTGTGATTAAATATGTTTGATATTATTTTTTACAAATCTGTTAAAGCAAATATTCAAACTGACACTATAATTGTTGCATTTTGTTAACCACAAACAATCTCTTAGAAACAGTCCCTGATTTATAAATAGAAAATATCTTTATACTATCAGGCTTTATATATGTTTCCAAATTAAAATAATACTTGTCGACAGCCTTTCATCAGATACACATATTTTTTTGTCAATAAGTAGAGCATAGTCTATAAAGCTATAAAGCTCAAGCTAAAACTATAAAGCTACTTCTGTCAATACAATTAAATAATTAACATCAATTAATCTGAATTCAGTCTTTAGAAAGCCAAATCAGACTGTAATACCAAATAAAATTTGGCAAATATAAATGTAAAAATAATTGAATTATTTATAAAAAAATATCTCTTTATAAATATTTAATTAATATCTTTAGATCACGTTTTAGCAGCCATTAAAATTGTGAAATCTAATGAGCACGTTAATGCATTGACTAATAAATATATAACAGTCCTACCAAAAACTACACAGAGAAGCTGCTGAGAAGAGGAATACATCGCAGGTATGTTTGTTTGAAACTCCCTATCCCCTTGGACTCCTGTGTCTCCCTTTTGCTTCCACCAGCGTGGCAGCGGGCAGGGTCACATGTGATCTGGGCCAGAGAGAGATGGGAGATATGCGACAGGAGTGGCGGTAATTGGAGGGAGCTGTCAGGAAGGAGCAGTGTTGCGTCCGTATGAGATTCCTGCCATTTGAAGCCTACAACACACACGTGCCAGGGTGCCTACAATCCTGTGGGGTCGCACGCATTAGTTAGCTAGTGATGAAGTTAATGTGTGTGGAATCGCTTCTGGCACCCAGACCACAAAGAGGTCAATGGGTGACCTGTTAGAGAAACTGTAATGTAAAGGAAAGTAAACAGCTATTTAAAATACTACTCAAGGTGTCATGGTCTGTGACAACAGGCTAAATGCAGCTCACTTTATTTTTATCATGCAAATGATTAAAAAGACCAAGCATTAGTTATACGTTAATAATCACATATCTTTAAATATTATTCCACTGAGAAAACCTAACTAAACTGGTATACAAGTAAATGATTAAAACAAGTGCATCAAATTAAACTCATATGATCTTCTGGACATTTCTGCATCCAGGGTGTTGAGATATGAAATTAAGCAAATAATAATATATATAAAAATTCCCATAACAAAAAAGAATGTTTGTATACACCTAATCATTTACTCAAAAAAGTTACCGAACAGTTTAGTCTGCACATATTCTCTTTTATTTTATTTGAACTCATGATGCTTTTACGAGCAAGATCACCTCATTATTTAATGCAAAAAAAAATCAGCTTTTTATTACAGTAGAGAAAAGTTTTATTTATGTGGTGCTATATAAAGCACAGGAGTGTAAGTACACACTGGCTGTACACCCTGCTACATTCAGTAGTAACCCTGGTGATAAACCATTTTGTTATGTCTACTGGGGAAAATATGCTTATCGAGCCACATGGTAATGTAAGCAGTAAATAACTTGATCATTGCACGACAACAGTGGAAATCTAACAGCATGAGGCAACTTCAGGCCATACTACATTACTAAGTTGAGCTATATGTGTGTGTGTGTGTGTGTGTGTTTTTTTCTTTTCCTAGACCACAACTGTGAGAACTGGGTTAATGTGACCTGAGTTGGTCAGACAACAGATTGGTCAGGAGGAGAACACACACAAACACACACACACACACACGCACACACACACACACACACACACACACACACACACACACAAACACACACGTTAAAGCATAAAACTAGCACTTTAATAGTACATCATTCTTCAGATACATACCTACAACATTCACATTATATTCAAAAGATTCCACAGTGCAAGCACTTATTTAAAGAAAAGACAATTGTGTACAGTTGTAACAATGCCTCATGCCAATAATCACAACAAATACCTAGAAATAATCCCACCAAGTCAGTCAGAGCCTCTTGATCACCGTTGTTCAGGACTCCTTAAGAGACAACCTGTGACCTTTCCTCTAGTGTCTGCCGCAACCTCCCATGGAGACCAGACACCAGTCACCATGTCACACCTTACACGTCTACTTCTCTGCAGACCTTTTGTTCATCTCCTCATCAGCTTCCATTAACTCACAGCTGCATTTCTGTTGCAGGAAATCTGAACAGATTCTTCAATTTCACTACAGTTTTTTGCTGTTTATTGGTGTTACCAATAAACATATATATATATATACAAAGAAAGGCCCAGTGGATGAGTGTGGGTATATTTGGAGGGGGTGGGCCTGGCTATTAAATGGAGGATGACAGGGAGTAATTGTGCAATGTGGCTGGGTTAAGGTGTCAGCTGCGAGTCATTAGACCTGACATGCGCTGGATAGCGACGAGACAGCTGTCTCCCTCCCAGGTGGGTTGACCCACACCACTGCCACCACGCTAACCGGCCACCGTCAGGGTGCCTGTAGAACCGGTTAGCCCAGCCCTGTAGTAGCTACACTGTACCCTGGCTAATGAACACAGCCTCTTCAGTTTAACTGCCCAAACACTCATTAATATTCTGTATCTTCAGAGGAGAAAAACATAGTAGAAAAAATATAAATTTACTAGCAGGTCAAAAATACAAATAAATTTAAAAAAAATTAAGACAAAATTATAATTATGTAAGACAAAAATAATGGAAGAAATTAATTCATTTTTGTTGTTTTGTTGCCAAACAGACCTGAAATAAGTAATTCCACAAGCCAGAGCAGAAGAAGCTGAACAAATTAGTTTGACTTTACATTGAAAATCCCCAAATTGTAAGTCAAAGAAAATTAAGAAGGGAATTCACTAAGAACAAATACACCACCACCACCACCCCCTCAACAACCCTCCCCCCCACCACCCCCAAAAAAAGCAATTTGCAGAGCACAATTCCCCGGTTTGTGGACCAGCGTTAGGTTAAGGAGCTTGACTTATTGGAAATAACTGTGGTTATAACACTGGTCTCTGCATTGGATGAATCACCGTGGTCATGATCGCTAGAATATTTAAGGTACACTCTATAATAAGCCTAACTGATATAGATTATGGTTATTATGTCTTAATATAATTTATATAATTTAGCACCAGTTAAAAACAACATAAAATTGTATAACAAAACAATATAATATAATATAATATAATATAATATAATATAATATAATATAATATAATATAATATAATATAATATAAAATAATATAATATAATAAACAAAAAATTTAAAACATGAATATGATTTATTTCCTTATATATCCTTATCTTACAGAGGATTTTATTAACCCATACTCGATGGCCTTACTAATTAAAAATCATAAGTCAATATGTATTGTACCTAAGAGCATAGTTCACAGAAAAGACCTACGAAGACACAACAGTGTTAACATAACCTAAATGAAATTGCGGCATCCCACAGACAGATGAAAAAGGTTCACCAAAGATTTTTAATGCTTCAGCCCTTCCTCTTATTCTTTAAATTTCATGTTATTGGTGTAAAATCAAATTTTTTGAAAGAAGAATATATTACGTAGCATATTTATTGCATTATTTTTAACAGTTTAAAATCATTTTGTCAGGAAAATCCACAATTCTGGAATTTTCCTTTTGGGTTTCAGTTTTCAGATTCTATAATGCAGATTTCTCAATTGAAGGGCGTGACCCAAAAATAGGTCATAGACCTGCTCTGACAGAATAGTAGACAGCATGGAAACCAATGCTAAACGCAAATAATGAAATGCATATAATCATAACCATATCACTGCGCAGAGTCAAAACATAAAAATTTCATTTAAAAAAATTTCCAATAAAACTCTACAGATCCCAACAGGATAGATGACATGAAATGAAAATGCTTGGTTGAAAAAAAAAAAAAATTGTTTACTTTTGTAACTTAAAACAGTTTTGGTTTTGTGTTGAGTCACCACTTTATGTCCAAATTTGAATTCTGGAGAGAGAGAGAGAGAGAGAGAGAAAACCCAATAAAATGAAACAATACAATAAAAAAAGTCAGATTTCCTGTTTATGAGTCAGGAGTGTTACACAATGTATGAATAATCATGGAAAATTCCCTCAGACCTTAAATGCCCTTAAGTGTCAGTATGATGTGATGAAGTTATATATCACATACAGGCTATAATGAACATCCATGATACCAAACATGTGCACCATGATTCCACTGGGCCCAAAACCAGAAACACACAAGACATTCTGCTTCTAATCAAGACAACCAGTAGAGGCCAAACACACACACACACACACACACACACACAAACACACACACACACAGTCACACACATGCACAGTCCCTCCTGAGTCCTTGCCTTTAGTTAGAACTTCACTTCATCAAGTCATCAGTGCCTTGATACTTTCTCACTTCCATCACTATCGTGATGACCACAGTTTATGGTTTCAATTAGTGCTACTGTCTCTACAAAAAAAGACAGCTGAAAAAGACAGATTCTGTAGTATATTTTGAAATGTATTCAGATAAAATGCATGCAAAATACATGTAATGCAGTAAGCAGCATATTGAGATCTTCTGTGTAAAAGATTTGCGATGGACAGCTAGACAGAATGGATGAGTAAAACACAAAAAAAAAAAAAAAAAATCGCATTTTTGCGGCTTACACTTCTGAAGGTTTTGGGGCCATCTGATGGGTTAAAACTATTACAGTAAGACCACAAGCACTGTTCTGCATTTGTGCACACAAAAATTCAGCACTACTTAAATGCATTTGTTTTGAGACCCTCAGATACATATCCAGATGATTGTGATCAAAACAAAAGAAAGTAAACAACGCCATTTCCCACAGATCTGATCTCTTTATGTTGAAATATCTCTGCTGATGACAAACCAAGAGTCCTTTGTTTTTTCCTTTTTTGATAATATATGATATGATGCATATATGACAGAGTGACATATAACTCATTAAGGCTGACATCATCAGTAAAGTTACTGTGTTCTATTATAAACTGTTATGATGATCTATTATGAATGATGATGAATATCATATGGATTGTGATTCACATCTCTATAATTTTGATAAAGTGTGCAGATCGGCGACCAGAAGTTTTGGTGTGTCATTAGGAAAAAGAAGCAGGACTGTTTGATTTAGTTTTTTGAGGGCGCTAGCGTTCCTCCTCTGAGAAAATGTTTGACTGACAGGATGGAACAAATACATAAATTAATAAAGCAATTTTTTTAACAGCTGCACGATAATTGTCACATCTGTGTCCTATCTTCCTATCAATTATGAACCACAAGTTGTAATTTATTTATGGCCAATTCAGGCTCTAGTGATGAAATGTTAAAGACACTGCAAATGCAAAGTAATATAGGAATGCCAAACTTGCCATCTTAAAAAATACATCTGCTCAAAATTACATGCGGCATTGCATCAGACTTGAAAGAAAGTGACTTTCTGCCCAAATCGAGAGACCACGAGTCTTAACTATAATATAATGTGATAGGAGATCTAGTGAGATCCTGGGTGCCGTTTCACAGCATCTAGCCAAGCACTGAATTTCAGTAGTGACAAAAATCAAGCCTCACTGTTTTTTAACACTGTTAAAGTCATGCATTTTATGAGCACAATTAATTCGTGTCTAATAAAGATTAGAACTGCATTTAATATTGCTTGGGCCATCGGTTTAAAATAAAGAGGCCTCCCAAATTTGCATATTAATACTAATTAGCATAACCACATCGCTGAAATCCCTATAGCAAAAAAAAAGCTATAGCAGTTTCCCCATTCAGCTTACTTTTCTAACAGCGCAAAAATTAGGATTACTACAGTATATACCTTCAAAATCAAAAGATTATTATGTTAATGTAATGTATATATTTTATTTAATGAAATGTAATTTAATTTAAATGCAAGTATTTTACAAGTGTCCCCCATTCATTTTAATTGCTAGATTTATTTCATTATAAAATGTATTAAATTTAAATGATACAATTCTCGATTCCTTTTTTTTTTTTTTTTTACTGTATTTTAATGACCATTGTTGCAAAATGTGCATATTTAAATATCTTAAAAACAAACCACTAAAACAAATCTACGCAAATTGCCTTTTAAACAGTCGTGCACTGTGTTCATCACTTTAAATATTCAAATTGATCAGACAAGGGAAGTAGTGAATTACAATACATTACTGATTTCCTGTATGATCTCCATAGGTCTGTCACACTTAAGGAGAAAAATCAATGCGACAAAGCAGCCTATGTCTGACACTAACAGTAATGCTGTTTAATTAAAGCCAAGATTCCAGTTCTCATTGCAATGGGCTTTGATTTTAATAGACGATGAAGAAATGGCCTGCACGTTGACGTGAGCACAATTGTAGCCAGTCTGGCCAAAGGAAAGAGAACACACACACGCGCACACACACAAACCAACAGGACATCAACTCGGATTGAATCAGAGGGTTAAGGGGAATTACGCAGAAGCTTGTGTCTGTGTTAAATAGTCTGCTAAAGGGGGCAGGTATACCAGCCTACCCAGCAAATCAGCAATTTGCTCCGATCCAGGAGGAAATGCATTTCTGAGCACATGCCTCTGTCACATAGATCACTAAGATAAAAAGCTCTGTAGGCTAAAACACTTGACCTAAATATGGAAAAAAAAATATGCAATGCAAACAAAGAGGAGAAAAAACATGATTGTTAATGGATTGCATTTGGTTATACAAGCCTACAATCAAGACAGAAAGTTTTAAGGCAAACAAAGCTATGCTGAAAGCTTATACAAGGAATTGAAAGAGAAATCATAAGAATGACAAAATAATTTAAATGTTTTTTTAAACATAAAAAAGGGTTATCATCGCAAAAATAAATAAATAAATAAAACATTACATTTAATGTTTTAATATATTTAATCCCAATATATATTTTTTTACAAACAAAAACTTTTAAACTTTAAAAAAATAAATGTACATTTATTTGTATTGCTGAGGATTATACAGTACAATGACACTAATGGCAGTTTAATAGTTCTTATTGTACTGGAGACAATGGCTAAAGCCTCATCAAATAAGAAAAATGCTATCTATACATTTGAGGACATGTTAGTTCCTCTCCAAACACATTTAATGTGTACCCCCCCCGACTAGTGCCACCCTCCAAACCAGATTACTGGGGTCCCAAACCTAATCCTGTTACCAGGAGGTCTGGCTGTTTGAGGAGGCTCATAGATTAACATGGCAGACATTGTCGAACTTACAACCAGCCACATGGACATCTGTCCTACTTTCTGCATTTCACATATACCCCCCCAAAAAAGACGGAGACCTGGTTCAAAGAGAAAGGGGCCGTTTCATGAAATCGGTAAGTCAGTCATTGTTAAATCTGTCGTTTCTCCTCTGGGGCCGATGCGCTTTAACTGAACTGGCAGCTTTCTACTTAATGCTTGTTAAGGGTAACAGGCGCAGTCTGCTGATAGCACTAATGAGGACCAGAAAAAAAGACACAAGCATGTTTAAAGGATGCACACCGATTGTCATGACAAACACAACGGTGCCGTAATGGCTGCAAAAAAAATCAGCTACTCAAGGAAATTTATGAAGATGCGAAGATTTACAGCAGATGGTGAAAGACTCATTCTTCTATAAATATGTTAATGTTTGGTTACGCGGTCAGATCTCTTCTTCCATAAACAAGTGCTTTCCTCTGCTTTATTATTTGTGACGCTCTGATTTAATTCCAATTACCCCATTAATTAGAAATCTTGTGCCCTTTGATCTACGTATGTTTCAACTTAATAACATTTGCCAGGTTTTATTTGTACACAGAGACCAATTCTTGCTTGTATTGGTTTACAGAACAGAAATTGTTTTTTATTTTCAAAGAGGCAAAAAATCTGTATTTGCACTGCATTTTGTCACAAAACATCCTGTGATAACACAATCAGAGAGAGAGATCAAATCATTAAATACTATTAAGCACTCTGATATCCTTTAATTTTTCTTGAGATGTGAGTCTACAACTTGTGTGTGCGTTTGTTTAATCAGCACATTGATTATATGAAATCTGCATATCAATAGGATACATCACAAAATAATTTTGGGGGTGAAAAATTAAGCCATTTAAATGTTAATAAAAAACATTTTTGCCTTAAAGCTGAAGCATTTCATTGCTGCATCACTAAATTGAACTGCACAAGTAATAACTGTTTAAATCAGATTATCCAGATTGTCCTGCCCCACACTCACACCACTGCAATAATAAACAAATTAAAATAAAAATCAACAAAATTTACTTTTATTTTATTAATTTGCAGCAATTTGTATTTTCAGTATTTTCTTGTTTTCCAGTAAAAAATAGACATATATATATATGTATATGTGACATCAATTAAAAAAGACACTTTTAGATGATTATTATTTGTTAATTTAAAAATTAATTTTTCACCAAAGAGTTAACGTATTTACACATTATATGGAAATCAGCCAACAATTGGCTTCATACTTGTCTGTGGAATAAGAAAAAGTATTTAAACGTTGTAAAAAGATTACACATAAGAGCTCGAAAGGCAACATAGATATTGCATATCTAAACGAAGCTGCTTCTACCTAGTGCCAAGCAAACCACATTTCTGAAGGCTGTTGTATTGCTGATCTGTTCAGTGCAATTCAGTTCTGCTCATTAGGCAGTTGTCCCTCACTACAGCAGCCAGACCTACTTCATACTGGCCTTGCTAGTTCATTAGGACACTGTTCGCTCTCTTGGCTCCTGGGGAAAAAACACAAACAGTTCGCGGTCTGCCGCTCTGCGCCCTAATCCAGTCATGAGACTAGGCTCTTAAACACTATTGTGGCAAACCTGGCCATGTGTGGCTGCGACCTAAGGGACCCGGTCCGCCAGCCTAGAGCCTTAATCTTTCCCTTGCTCTCTCCTCTGTTCTCACTCTCTCCTTCGACATTTACCCCACTGCTATTTCTCCATGCCAGCATTGCCTCCCTCTCTTCCTCTCTCCTGCCTCCTCTAATGGCATTCTTCAAGTGCTGGCCCCGCCGTGCCACCCGCTCACAGTCTCTTAATTAAAATGCTCCCACTGCTCTGTTTATGTGATTGTTGACTGTTAAATTAAAGATGCTGTCACACTAGGCCGAAACAGAACATTTTTATATATTTATTTTTGCCAGGGTGAGTTCCGCAATGAGTGCTAGGCCTCAGGACTGCAAACTGACATGTTTTCTTTGTCTATGGTCAGAATTTACACAATTAAAAAATACACTCCACCTCATTACAGCACTGCCCTAAGGAGGCAAGCGGTCGCCATGGGCTAATAAGGTATGTGTTATACAGAGACGGATTTTAATAGGATTCAATGTATGCAGAGGCTTCACTAAAGTGACATTATACGTGTTGAACAATGATTTTTGGGAGTGTGGGGGGCCATTGTTGCTAAATCAGCAAATATTGCTTTTGCACCATGCTTGTATTACGCGTTGAGCCTTCCTTGGCTTCAAAACATCTGACAGTATTAACTCAGTAAGTGAATGTGGGAGTTGAAACCAGAGAAAAAATTAGGATTGATGTACTCAAAAAAAAATCCTACTGAACAACATCTTGAAAATTTTGTAAATCCACCCTAATATTGTAAAACCACCCTATCTATAATCACTGTCTGTTAACGTAATTACACCCATACCACCCCAAGAAGTCTCCAATGAGGAAACAAAAGCAATAAAAATAAATTTTGTGATCATTTACTGATCCTCATGCCATTCCAAATCTGTGACTTTCTTTCTTTTGTGAAACACAACAGATGATATTTTCCTGTGTCAAGTGGGTTGTGCACTTCAGGTTGCTCTACCCCCTGTAGTGCTGCAAGTGGCCATTCTTCTGTGCGCCTCAGCACATAAAAGAGCATTTCCCTAAAAGAGCCATTTCTCTAAAAGAGCAATAAACAGGTGCATTTTTGTAAAGACGACGGATCGTCCTTATAAGGATGCTGTTTCATCCTTGCGTTTCTGGGTGTGGCTGTTACCTGGCAGCGGGTGATGGTCACGATCGCTGCCTCACGTGTCTGGGCATCAAGCACGCTGAGGTGGCCTTCATGGATGAGTCATGTTCCCACTGCAGGAAGATGACTATCTCAGAGCTGCGAACCAGGCTCCGCTACCTTCAGGGGTGCAAAGTCCCGTTGCCGCGATCTGGGGTTCGTTCTGGTTGCCAACAGACGAGAACTACTTCCAGCAGTAGTGTGAGTGGTTTGAGGGTTACAGTGGTGGGGTACCAACCCTCTGGGGACCATAACTCCTCCAGCACCTCTGATACAGTGGAGCGACCCATGGAACGTGCTGGGCCCTCTTTAATGAGCGTGCCAGTGGTATCCAGTGGACCTCCCCCCGACCAGATGTTGATCTCAGCATCGGAGGGAGAGCTCTCTGAGGAAGATTCTGACACCTCAGCCTGTTGGGCCTTCAGGTCACCTGGGAAAAGAGCTGGGCTCAGTCGAACACAGTGCACCTCACAGAGGAACGTGCGCGGTTGCTGCTAGCCTGCTTGAATACATTCAAGGGCAGGACAGCTGTCCCACTGAAACATTTTCAGAGGCTCCTGGGCCATATGGTGGCTGCAGTGGCACTTACACCACTGGGCCTGTTACATATGAGACCACTCCAGCACTGGCTTCATGGTCAAGTCCTAAGGTGGGCGTGGAAGCGCGCCACTCACCAGGTCCAAGTTAGCCTGTCGCCAAACCCTCACCCCGTGGTCAGATCTTACGTTTCTCTGGGCAGGGGTGCAACTAAGAACAGATTTTCATGCAGGCTGTGGTTTTCATGAGAATGGCTGTGGCTGTGGAACGGACAACACAGCGACTGTTGCGTCCATCAACCGACAAGGTGGTCTGCGCTCCCATTGCATGTCGCAACTCGCCCGCCACCTCCTCCTTTGGCGTCAGAAGGTTTTGAGGTCACTTCGTGCTGTTCACATTCTGGGCCTGCTCAACCGTACAGCCGACGAGCTGTCTCAAGCAATGCTCCCGGGAGAACCGACTCCATCCCCAGACGGTCCAGGTGATTTGGAGACATTTCGGTGACGCTCAGGTAGACCTGTTTGCCTCTCCAAGACCTCTCACTGCCAGTTGTTCTACTCCCTGACTGAGGGAAGACTCGGCATGGATAACCTGGCACTCAGCTGGCCATGGGCGATACACAAAATGTGTTTTCCCTAGTAAGCCTTCTTGCACAGACACGCCATATTGGCCCACTTGGACCTGGTTCCCCAAACTAGTGCTCCTCGCGATAGCCCCTCCTTGGCCGATTCCACTGAGGAAGGATCTACTGACTCAGAGATGGGGCACAGTTTGGCACCCATGTCCAGACCTTTGGAAACTCCATGTCTGTTCCCTGGACAGGATGTGGAGGTTCTAGGTCATCTACCCCAAGAGATAGTGAACACCACCACTTGAAGTGGAACCTGTTTGTTGAGTGTTGTTCTTCTCACCGAGAAGGTCCCTGGCGATGCCCGATTGTGGTCATGCTTTCCTTCCTGCAGCAAGGGCTGGAGCGAAGGCTGTCTCCCTTAACCCTCAAAGTCCAAGTTGCTGCTATTGCTGTGTACCATGACCCCATGAATGGGAAGTCTTTGGGTAAGCATGACCTCGTCATCGGGTTTCTTAGACGGGCCAGGAGGTTAAATCATTCCTGGCCCCCCTCTATACCTTCTTGGGACGTGGCTCTAGTGCTAAAATCAATACGAGGCCCATTCTAGCCCTTGCATTCAGTTGAGCTAAAGTGACTTTCATTGAAAACTCTGCTCTTGTTTGCACTAGCCCCCATCAAGAGGGTAGGGGACCTGCCCGACTACGTGCACAAGGTTCCCACTAATCCCTTCAAAGACCAAGTGGTGAACCTGCAGACACTGCCCCTGGAGGAGGCAGTCCCAGCCCTGTCTTTGCTCTGTCCCTTCCTAGCATTAAGATGCTACATAGACCGGACACAAAGCTTCAGGACTTCAGATCAGCTCTTTGTCTGTCACGGAGGCCGGCGGTAGAGCAATGCCGTCGCTAAGCAGAGGATGGCCCACTGGATCATGGATGCCATCACCCTGGCTAATTAGGCATAGGTTGTGCCCTGCCCATTCAGGTTGCGAGCTCACTCAACTCAATTGTTTGGGAGGCAGACACACTCTTGCAGTTTAAATCTAGATTAAAGACCCATCTCTTTAACCTGGCATACACATAACACACTAATGTGCTTCTAATATCCAAATCCGTTAAAGGATTTTTAGGATGCATTCATTAGGTAAACCGGAACCGGGAACACTTCCCATAACACCTGATGTACTTGCTACATCATTAGAAGAATGGCATCTATGCTAATATTAATCTGTTTCTCTCTTATTCCGAGGTCACTGTAGCCACAAGATCCAGTCTGTATCCAGATCAGAGAGTCACTGCAGTAACCCGGATCCAGTATGTATCCAGACCAGATGGTGGATCAGCACTTAGAAAGGACCTCTACAGCCCTGAAAGACTGCGGAGACCAGGACAACTAGAGCCCCAGATACAGATCCCCTGTAAAGACCTTGTCTAAGATGACCACCAGGACAAGACCACAGGAAACAGATGATTCTTCTGCACAATCTGACTTTGCTGCAGCCTGGAATTGAACTGCTGGTTTCGTCTGGTCAGAGGAGAACCTGCCCCCCAACTGAGCCTGGTTTCTCCCAAGGTTTTTTTCTCCATTCTGTCACCGATGGAGTTTTGGTTCCTTGCCGCTGTCGCCTCTGGCTTGCTTAGTTGGGGTCACTTCATTTACAGCGATATTGTTGACTTGATTGCAAACGATTGCACAGACACTATTTAAACTGAACTGAGATGACATAACTGAATTCATTGATGAACTGCCTTTAACTGTTTTCCTAATTAATGTTGTTCAGTTGTTTTGACACAATGTATTTTAAGCTCTATATAAATAAAGGTGACTTGACTTGACTCAACTAGGAGTGTTGCATCCTCCTGGGCACTGGCTTATGGCGCCTCGCTGACAAATATTTGTAGAGCTGCAGGCTGGGCGACCCCAAACACGTTCGTGTAGAGCCGATATCCTCCTGTGTTCTCACCTCAAACAGGTAGTGTCGGCTTGCTAAAACGGCTCCAGAGTGTCCGTACTGTTGACCCTGTTGAGATCCACCATCACCTTCTGCAGCTGGACGCAGCGGAACATCCGGCGCCATGCCTTCATGAATCGGTGAGAACCATGGAAGGCTGGGTTCCATATTGAGACCTAAGGTATACGGTATAGCCTTAGAGCCAGTGTTTCCCCAGCAGACTTCTGCCTTCCCAAGAGGGTTACAATCACCTCCAATTTCTCCAATATAGACCTAAATGGATGCTATATGTGTGTTTGCTTCCGAAAACTCCTTTGGGAAGGATGGGGCTTCAGCAGCGTCTCTGTTTCCAGTGGAATGGGTACGTTTTCCCAGTGTTATCCAATCTCACTCAGTGTGGTAGTGCTTTGACAATGGTGAGTGGAACTACTTGTTTGGAGCCCCGGCCTACACCAAATAAGGTTGCAGGCAGCTCGCACAGGGCACTGGAAGGGGCAGCACCCATGTTGCATTGGTAGGGATCCCTATTCGTCGGTCACTGACGTGATATCGAGAGTGACCAACTGAAAGGGAATGTCTTGGTTATATATTGTAACCCTCGTTCCCTGAAGGAGGGAACAGAGACGTCACGTCTCATCGCCACGGTGGCTCTACCACAGCTGATCCTCCGGGTCACTGACTCGGCTCATCAGCTAATACCTGGTATGCATTGCACCTGCTGCCTTATTATACTCACGCTGTGATCAGCGGAAGCTGGATGCAATAATTGCATGCCAATGTGCATTGGCTTGTTCAGTTTACACTCAAAGTAGATAAGTCTATTGAAGCAATATCTCAATTCGTCAGTCCCCGTCGTGACATCTCAGTTCCCTCCTTCAGGGAACGAGGGTTACCATATGTAACTGAGAAGTTTTTTGCCTTTTACCCCGATTGTGCGTGGCATGTAAACGCAATAACCCACTTTCTATCGGGTTATTGAAGTGTGCATGTGATACATGAAAGGAACGCATTCGTTAGTGCAGATTTAAGCGCATCTAGACAGAGATCAAATTTTTTGCAGTACGAAAGAAAGAAATATATGACAAAAACAGACTCTTTCATGACTCAGAAAATGATAAATAGTGTTCTCATCTCGAGCAGCAGAAGTAGAAGTGGTTATATAACTGCATGAGAGGATAATGTAAGCTGTAAATTTTGCCCTGACATGTTGCAAGCTTTATTTAACATCAAAACTGACAAACATAATATGGAATAATCGTAGTCAGATACGCAAATGATTTTAATTTGATGTCACTAAAGGGAAATAACCTGATTTATTAATAAAGTCATATAAAAGTCATATAATAGCTTAACTGTGTTGTCAGGTTACTGATGTGCATGTAAACAGGGAAACCTGGTTGTTTTAATAAGCTGACATTTGTGAGTTATCAGCTTATTGGTGTGCATGTAAACATGCTCAATGATGACAGAATTGTCTTTTTTGTGTGAACTATCCCTTTAAGACCCACAGCAGCAGAAGAAACAAAATCCTTTCCTGCGGGTCCTGTCTCAAGTTTGCCTTTGTGTGGCATGTCTCTAGGGTTAATGTATGTTCATTTATCATTTATAAAGGTGCTTATTAGTGTGTTTTGCAGACTGCTGCTTTGTAAAACAATACCGAACCTTGTTGAGACTGTTAAATAAAGGCGTGAGCATGAGCGAGAGAAACAAATAGGCGGGTGGGTGAGCGGGCTTGCATTCAAAAGAGCCCCCACCAGTAATAGGCCAGCCCTAGACACACTGCCATCTTCTCTACCTGCTGTCCCCCAATGCTCTTTCCGAAAACTTGACGGCAGATGTTGCAGCGCTAAGCTTGCTCTGAAGTGCCTCTCTGGCTTCCCGGTCTCCCTAACAACACAGTCAAACCACATTAGATCTCTTTATTTGCGCCCCAGGCAAGTTCGGCAGTGCAGCTGTGTCCACCCTCCGCTCTACCTTTGGTGTTGGAGCCCCTCAGGCAGTAAATGGGAGAGCAGAAAGTGTTCAGGCTGTCTTGAAAAAACTACATCTGCTGACAATCCAGCAGTCTGTCTGTGGGAAGAGTGGAGATAGGGACCAGGAGGGGTCTCCGAGCTGAACAGATGTCTGTGACAACCTGCTTCCTTACACCTGTAAGAGTCCTCGTAACCCCACAGATCCAGCGTTGAAAAATTCAAGACCCCAGAGGGTTCCTGTAGGGCATCAAAGCCCCCCCTCTCTCTAGCCGAGCGTACGCAGCCCACCTTGGCTCAGACGAGGGACTCCTCTGGCTTTGATAGCTCATGCCTGCACCCAGTGCACTTGATCAAGGGCTTGAAAGTCTGCACGATCGAGCTGTGGTCTGACTGAAGTGTGCCAGGGTCCCGCTTGGTGACTCCAGACCCTTCTCTCAGATGTATTGAGAGTTACAAAGGTTTTAACAGTTTGTTTGAAATAAAGTAAAACAAAACAAGTAGTCCAAGTGTGACTAGGATATTTATGGAAGCACTAGCGCCGCACATGTGGTGAGAGCTTCTTCAAGATGAAACAAACCCAAGCAAACGCTTCAAACTGTGCCCTATTTTAGATTAAAAAAATAAAAAAAGTTAAATTGTAGTGTGCACATATTCAGCACGACTTGTGAAGACTTGTTTACTTCAGGGCTATTTTTGTCTCACAAGAAGATGATCCACTTGATAAAAGTTCAATTCATATTTAACACACAACTGTTCAGAATTTTAATTCAGAGTTAATTCATATGTTTATTCAGACACATTACATTTATCAAAGGTAACAGGAAAAGCATTTATAATGCTGTAAAAGTTTTCTATTTCAAATAAATGCTGTTCTTTTGAACTTTACATTTATATAATAATCTTGAAAAAAAATTCCACAAAAATATTAAGCACCAAAACTGCTCTTTTTAACATTGACAATATTAAGAAATGTTTTTAAAATAGAATTTTTTTTATTGTAATGTTTCACATTATTTTACTGCATGTTTGATCGAATAAATTAAGTTCTGATGAGCTTTTGAGACTTGAAAAACATTAATAAAAAAAAACAAAAAAAAAACTTACAGACCCAAAACTTTTGGAAGTATATTCTATAAAATGATAAAATGTGTTTTTGCACATTCATATGACATATGAACCATGTTTGCAGTTTGCATTGGGGTAAACCATCTGTTGCTTACCTTATCTGCGGTAGTTGGGCGCATGAGTGAAACTCGGTTATATTGTCGCTGCAGAAGAGCCCACAGTGCCTGAAGTCGACCCTATGATGGAACAAATATATAAAGATGTGGTTTTAGCTTGGTTTGCTTTCCACTAATCTCAAGCAAAGGCAACAAACATCACCGAAGGGGCATTTTCAGGTGGACTGAAACTCAGAATGAGGAAAGGGAAGAAAAGGAAAGATGGTGATGGTGATGGCCTCAACAGAAATAGGAAGTGACTCACCCTGATTGGAGTATACCACTTGGATTCAGATTGATGGTATGTGGGTGGGGATGTGGGTGGATTTTTGATCATAGGTTCTTCTGTCTCCTCTTGTATTGACACCACTGCATTCTTGGCCTTCTCTAGCCGTGCACCCTCCTCTGTGGACCCTTTCTCTCCCCAACGGACCTACACAGAAATTTTTACATTTTTTTTTTATATTATTTTATATATGATATGATATGATATAAAACATAAATTAAAACTATAAATAAAAAGATATATAAAGACATAAAAGAATATAGAAATTAATGCCTATAAAAAAAGCCTTAATTAAACCTGCACTCCACTAGCTGTAGGTTAAAAATCACATCAATTTAGAACAGTCTTTCTACAGCATACCAGGACGTTCCTAATCTGCAATAACTCTTAATTATTAAAACATTCTTTGCATCCCATGTTTCCCTCTTTACATGTCAGGATGTGTTTTTTAATTAAAGAGGAAGTAGGCAGGTTGATCTTAGGTAAACCTCCTCCCTGGGTCCTGAGACATCTTCAGAAATGGAGATAGGTTGTCTGGATGAATGAAAGCTTTTGAAACATTAGAGAAAGGTGTGCTTCGCTAAGCCCTGAGCTTTACACACTCATGGGAACAGTTATAGGAAATGGTTTCCCAAGATTTCAGAAGGAACTTTATTGATGTCTCCTTTACTTGGGAGCTTGGAGGAGGGATGGTTGAGCAAGTTACAAGTATCCCTTTTAAAACCAGCTTTGAGATGGATACAGTGCTAAGTAGAAAATTTCAGCTGAACAAACTCGAATGACAGAATGGAAGTCAGCAAGATGAATTCATCGTCACAGCGGTTCTCAATCCTTCAGCGTCCACATGACCTAAGACAGCGGGACATCATGGAAGCTGAACTGGCAGGGCCCTGTCACGTCACAACCATCAGAAAGGGGCTGTGCTACAATTGAGGGGATTTCTATCAGAAACTTTGATAGGTGTGTTGAGCTTGACATAAAAGACACAAATGCACTTAGATGGGCAAGAAGAGCTATTGTGTTTTCTTTTCCAAGCTCACTTCATTAATCCTCCACCTGATTATTTAGGTCTGGACCAAAATGATCAAGAATATCTGACACTTAAGTATACTAACATTTACATGTCATCTAAAGCAACTTATAATAAGAGTCATAGCAGGAGAGATTAATCGAAAAGAGAAAATCAACACAAGTAATACTAACATGAACAATATAACCTAAAATAATGCCATTAAGGCAATATCACACAAGCTGGGTTGCTGTTTTACTGCATATAAGTTATGTTGACGTTCTTTTAACATTATTTTCAAGTAATTTGCATTCAGGCAAAATTTGACCTGTTAGTTCGTTTTTTTTTTTTTTTACATCAAAGTCAAAGATTTGCAAGTTGACAAGTAACGCAGAGACTGAAGCAGAGAGTGTAAATAGGGATGCATTGATATTTAAACAATTTTTTCAAAGTAAATTAAAAATAAAACACTATAAACTGAAGTCACTTTAAATGCCACAAGTCAAAGCATCAAAATACTATATGTTACAGTATGAAAATAAATATTCTTTATAATATTCCTGTTTATGTGTTTATCTACTGAATTTACCTGTGTTATTCAATTATTATTATTATTATTATTATTATTATTATTAAAGAATAACGTTAGGGTTAGATGAAGGAAAATGTCAAATGTCAGCTGATAACCAATATGGTATCAATATGTTGCAAATGATATGTGACCCCAATTAAAGCACTCCACTCGATGTCCACTCCAGATTTTCCATTTTCTGCACTTTCTCTCACTCCACTGTCACAGGTGAGTAAGCCAAAGAAAACGAGGATAGTCAAACTTTCCAAAAACATACTTACTCCAGCCTCCAGTCAAAATTACACAACGCCACTTTGTCTGTGTGCTGTGGTGCTTGTTTGTTTGCATATGGTTTAATGCTGGCTGTGAAACTAATTGCCCTTTGGTGATAATATAAAAAACTATTTTAAAAGGTTAGTCCTAGAATTAGCAAAACTGTCAGAAAAAGAAGCATGTTGATATATCAATATGTGACTTAGTAAACATACAAAGCATTAATAATGTCTGGCAGGTCATCAACACTCCTGAGAGAAAGAATGGAGGTGGCACACAACTGCAAAATGTTCAAAAGCAGCTGTGATTTCATCAAAACCATTCTTGTCATCAAGGGGCTGCAAATCATTATAAGCATCATTAAAGTGTAATGTCTTGATGTTCACCTCCATGCGCCTGATACCACCGGCTCCTCTTCCCCCATAATAAGATGCATCAACAGTTGGCCACTTTTTCTTGGGTACTGGGTCTGGCTCTGGCTTCTGAAAAAAAATAAAAATAAAAAACAAATTGAAACTTCTAGACTCAAAGAAAGCATTGCAAATACAACAGCAAATGGATTACTATTATGTTTATGCACACTACCATAACGAGTTTGAAGTTATTAAGATTTTAGCTAATAATAGTTAATATTTTTTTGGAAAATGTAATTCATTTCTGTGCCAACAAAGCTAGATTTTTTTTTATCCCAGTCTTTATAGTCACATGATCCTTCAAATAGCATTTATTTGAAACAGAAATCTTTTGTGATATTTATGTCTTTAATGTCACTTTTGATCTATTTAATGTTTCCTTGCCGAACAAAATGAGCAATTTCTCTAAAAAAAAAATCAACCTTACATTATATTTTAGCATTTGATAAATAGTACTTTCAAATGAACAGTTAATAAACCTTATGTATGTTAAAAAATTATATGTATTTTAAAATATATATATATATATATATTCATAAACATTAATTATATTTATATTTTATAAATAAATAAAAAAACTTACAGGTGGAGGTGGAGGAGGTCTTTGAGGGGGTGGGTCTTTAATAACCTGAGAAGAGAGATGGAATAAATAAATGAAATTAATCAAAGTTAGTTACTGCTGTCTAAGGACCTGACTCACAGTTGAACAACTGGAGCCTGGCACCACCACAATTGATTACAGGGATCTGCTTATAAACTAGCACTGTAGGCCCCTAGTGCAAACTAAAGAAAGCACAAAAATCTACTTGTTGACAGGGGAGTCTTTGAGGTGAGCACAGTGGTCCGTTTATCTCTTAATTAATTGGATGAGGTTCAACACTCCCCTGCAATCCCCCAATCATAAAGTCCTGAAGAATTAATTAGCTGCAATTAAATGCAGCAGGGAAACTTAGGCTGCACTCCAGGCCGATCCCCAGTGCAAAGAAGAGGAGAGTTAACAGGATGAGATGATATCCTGCAGCACTTTCTGTGACTGCTTCTCTGTCACGAGAAACAATGCGTTGGATTCGGCAGGTGACTTTTCTCACAGACAATTGCTTCCTCAATGGAAATGTATTTGTCATCCCTTGTGATTGCTGCATATCAACTGACCTGACACATCTTCCCACTCTTCAACATGATGGATAAATGTGTTGTTAGACAAAAGGGAGTTTGAGTCAGAGCAGCGGCCCAGCAGTTGATCTTATGTGGGTGACACAAGTTTGAATCCAATGTCATTTACCAGTCCCATTCCCTGTCAATGAGGTTAAAGGGCAAACTACTGCAATATAATGGATACATATGTAATTTGTAAAACTGGGCATACTTGAGCCTTTGTTACTCACAGAATAGACTCCAACAATCTAGATAAAATGCCTCAGAGGTGACACCTGTCAACCATGTGACCCCTTCCATTGCAGATGCTTTCCAAAATGGTAACCTTATCTAATAAAAGATGAAAGATGGATTCACTGCCATTGCCGGTTAAGCATTTACTAAATGTTTTCAGGGGAAGAAATGCCTTTTAATCATCACATATAATGGGTAGAACAGCTGTTTCATTTACATTAAAGCGCACTGATACAATTTTGCCATTGTTACCATTATAATGATGGGAAATTATCAATTAGAGTTAATTAATTGCTCTTTGACTGACTGTTGGAAAATCCAATCCTATCCATCCATGGGGCCCCAGCGTGTCATGATTAACATACCTTTGGATAGAACCTTGTACTAAAGGATTAGATTTTTTTATTGAGTAATTAAAGAGCAGATTTATATTTGCCAGACATATTATGGGATAAATAAGGCATTACACAAATGACATGCTGGGCGGTTAGGTTCTCAAACTACCTGACAAACAGATGACAACCCTTTAAATTTGGTTCGGACGATGAAGAGCTGATAATTAAATCCTGTGTAAAAAATGTCTGTGTACTTAGCCATCTGACACTCATGCGAGGGGCTAAAATCTAGTGGCACAGCTGTGGAATCGACCAATCACATTCCAGAAGTGCAACGTCCCCATATGGCTTTCGGGATAATTGTCCAATTGGAGTTTATAATCTGTCAATTTCACCCCTCTGAACACACTGTTGTGTCAAGCTGTTACCCAGGCTTAACCTGATCATGGACAAGTAGCAGGTAGCATATTTGCAAATTAAAATGGTGCATTTCCATTAATTTTGAATTAACCTGTTTGCAGTAAACCAACAAATTAATGACTTAAGAGTGTAGTATCAGAACATAACATTATTTATATTCCAACATTTATATGTTTAGTTTTTCCACTGTAGTCAATTTAGCCTTTGGACTGACCGGTTTGATGGCACAAAAACACATACTTACATAGTTGACCTTCCAATTTCTTATGACCTTTCTTACTATTTGGTAAAAACCGTGTTGCCATGGCTGTGGATACTAATTTGTGTGTTTCGAGGGGGATGAGGTGCTTCTGTATTTCTCTGATTGCTGAAAACTGGCAAGGCTGAGTTTAAATATTAACAAAGCACACATGGCCCTTCTCTTGTGCCGAGGTCCCCGATGGAGAAAAAACAGCAGCTCTTCCACCAAGACAAACAGGGCCGAGGTCCAGACATGCTGCAGGGGGTTTACATTTGAATGCCTTTGTTGGTTTTCCAAAATATGCTTCCATCTCATCCTGGAATGGCTCCCGCCAGGTTCTCAAAGAGAAGTGGTGCATTTCATTTGGTGGTGCATTGACGCTGACTGATAGCAATACTTGCCAGCTTTTGTAAGTGCATCATGTATACATATACATATATGTGCTGTATATACAGGCACATCATAGTCTGAGAAGTGTAGCTGCCTTTTTATTTAAATTATTATTTTAATTATAGGAGAGTGTACTCTATTTGGTGTCATTTTACAGCCGATAAAATATTGCCACATGTGAAATACTTCTGTATTTTCGGCAGCTGTTGTGGCTGCACACATCAGATGAATAGTCAGGATGTGTTCAGGTCTACTGCTGTATATTGTGCTTCTCTTGAAATTCACAAATCTTACTAAATTAACACCATGAGAAAATTAAACCACTACTGATTTCTTATCTTACTGTAAACAAATGATGTAACCTCAAGAGAATTTACAGTTAAAGTAACAAATAGGAAGATTTAACTAATGAAAAAATATGTTAATTCTAATCTCAATTCCAGTTCAATCTAATTACAGATTCTGTAGGTGAAGAGGGACAAAATTCACATTGGAATGCTGGAAGACGTGACACTTACGATAGTGCAGCAGAGAGGCCAGAACCACCACATCAGAGCCAAAGCCAACAGGACAATGAGCACCAAGAACACAATGGCCACCAATGTGCCGTCCGACTAATGAGATAGGGAACATTTACGGTTGTCTTAAAAGCAGGATATTATCAAAATTATATGAAAACAGAAAGAAACAAAGGAAATACTGAATGTAACATGAATCCAGTTTTTGCAGTAATAAATTCTGTAAGTATATAAGCTAAATAGACATTTTTCCATCATGGTCTCATGTTTGACTTACACATGTGGAAGCAGTGATGATGAAAGCACTGGAGATAAATGATGTGCCATTGTTCAAACTGATCAGAACCTCCAATTGCCTGTAGGAAGAGAACACATAAGCACATTGGAATGGTACTTTTTAATATATGGTAATTACACACTGCCTTGAATAAAGTGGCAAAATATAGTTACTCTTCAAACACATTGTATATTCTGCTTAATTTTTCAGAGATTTTTCTGTGATATTTTTTATGGCAGAGTTATGACAGCAAAAACGATGAAGCAAACATAGGGAAGGAGTCCAATTGGGAGTTATTTAGAATATTATGTAATTTCTTATAAAAAATAAGTGTATTGTAATAGGAAGTGTGGGGAAGAGGACGAAAGAGGAAGAAATGTAAAACTCAATAAAAAAGTAACAAAACAAAAAAAAACTGAAATGAAATGAAATAAAAAATTAATACAAAATTAAAACTAACAGAAGCTAAACTGAATTTAAATATATATATATATATATATATATATATATATATATAAATCCAAAAATGATACTAATGATCACTGTTGTCATGTAAATTATTTGTGGTTTAATTCCTACAGAATTTGAGTTGAAATTCTCTGTTATTTACTGAGAAGGGAGTTGAAGGTGGCTCGCAATTAAGGCACTAATGATGAATGGCATTGTAATTTCCATATGTCTATTATGCAGGAGACAATTACCATGGGGCTAATGAGAATCCTCAAGCAGAAAAATCGACTGACTGAATGCCTAAGATCCTTCCCAAAATGAGAGAATATGTAAAAAAGACAGGCTACTGTCTGCAGACCCAATGATGACACAGTAGAGACATAGCAGAATAAAAGTTATCAACAGCAAACAATGAAGATTTCACTAATGTTTGGGTCTTGCACAAAGTATTACCAATGTAATCCGCAAGGCTCCTTCAGATACAACACCAACTTAAAAACTGACTTTTCCCATAACACCCTAACCCACACTTTAAAATCTTTCGCAAGTACACTGTGATGTATTTTTGGTTCTCTTGAGGGCTTTTACATGATATTAGATTAAATTGTTATAGCCTTTTTAAAATCTAGTCCTGAGGTTGCAGGAAGCTTATAAAGGATTTTTTGCATGTTTACAGGGGAAGTCGTGGCCTAATGGTTAGAGAGTTGGACTCCCAATCGAAAGGTTGTGAGTTTGAGTCCCGGGCCGGCAGGAATTGTGGGTGGGGGGAGTGCATGTACATACTCCACCTTCAATACCATGACTTAGGTGCTCTTGAGCAAGGCACCGAACCCCCAACTGCTCCCTGGGCGCCGCAGCATAAATGGCTGCCCACTGCTCCGGGTGTGTGCTCACAGTGTGTGTGTGTGTGTTCACTGCTCTGTGTGTGTGCATTTTGGATGGGTTAAATGCAGAGCACAAATTCTGAGTAGGGGTCACCATACTTGGCTGAATGTCACGTCACTAAATCACTAACTAACTAGGTCCGTGTGCTGAATGGATGAGAGGAGAGGCTAATTCAGCTGACATACTCAATACATGCAAATGACAGGCAGATTGCTAATCAAGTTGGATATGTATGTTTGGTGAAGAGAAAAGAAGTGATCCAACAAATGATTTTATTTCCTTGCACTTTATGCTCTAAAACTCCTCAGATTACCTTTTTTTACTATTATCTTTTTTTATCTTTGTTGGACACAAAGTAGTTCTGGAAAAACATAAATGTGGTAATTTGTGAGAACCGATTACATTCAATCAGTATTCTTGGACACTGCAATTGGCAACTACAATCAATGAAGGCTGATTTATCTTCAGAGGTACTCTGAAACTACAATATGTGGCGGAAAGTTCTATATCAAAGGAGGAATCTTTGTTGTAAATTCTAAAAAGCATTCCCAAAAGGTTCCCAGTTACATCAATATTGAGATCAGGTGAATCCCATGCTAAACATACAAAACTTTTCCTGTTACTGACTGCCTCATCTAATGGTTTTCTTTTGTCAAGAAATGCAGAGTATAAGAATATGTGACAGAAGTTCAGCAGAATGAGTCAAGCACATGGCCACAAAAGTGCTCTTGCCATCACAGAAGGCCCCTCATAGCACCACAGGAGACTGAGTGGTGTGTTAGTTTTATTTCTTGTCACAAAGCACATGGTGACAGAAACAGAAAGTGACGTCGCTGAATGGGATGACTATGTGTAACTAAGGACATTATTGCATTATAATAAAACCTAACATATGCATCAGCCCTCACACACTCAAAAAAATGGATTTGTGGCACTGTTCGTTTTACACAGATATGTTTTGTTAAAACAACACAAATATATTTAGTTTTCCGCCAAAACACAATTGTATTGTGCTTAATCAACTTAAACTGTTTCATTTTAAATTTTACATAATTATCAATTGTTAAACTAACGTAAAGGGTTTAATTTCGTCATAAAAAAAAAAACGGAAGTGACGATTTCCAACGCATTTGATGACGGCGCGGGGGAGAACAAGAGGTACCAGTCAGGTAAGAAAATCTAAAGTTTTACTTGTGTTAAGTCAAAGTCTTTTTGGGATGCTTTTGTTTTGCAGTCTAGTATTGTGTAATCGGTTTATTGCACCGTTAATAGATGATTTTGAGCGGTTGGGAGATGTGAAAGTGCACGACTCTCTGTAACGTAGTGACTTTAGTATATATATACACTAGGGCTGAAACAATTAGTCGACATTATCGACAACGTCGACGGTAAAAAAAATTGTCGGCAAATGTTTTTGAGTAACGTTAGTGGTTTGAAATCGTATCTGCCTAATGTGAAGGCCTGCAATAACGCAGTTTGACCTGTGTGGCGCTGTATCGCAAGATTGTAATACACTCTCCTGATTCAATTCAGACTGCACAAAATGCAAAGTTTCAGCAAAGTTAAATCTGTCAGACTCACTGCCAAGTAATGACATCACATTGTTTTGAAAAAACAAGGATGTTTGAAATGCTACTGTAGTACTATTTCTACTTTCATTTTCATTTCATTTTTTAACAGTTTTTGTGCTAATTACAATAAATAATTGATACTATCTTATATCAGTTAGAATAATTAAAAAAGCTACCTGGTCTTACAGCATAAATGTACCTGGGAGTACGTTTTAGCAAGATGCGAAATACGTAGCCCTACAAATAAGTAGGCTACATCACTGCAGTTTCCAAAATAAATGAACACTAGAGGCAGTAAAACTACGACACTTTTTATTCCTTTTTATACAAATTACAACTACAAATTGAGTTTTGATTAATAAAGTGTAATTTTTGCACAATTACATGAAGAAAATCATGTTATGACTTAAAGAAAAATATTAATATGCTAGGAGATTTGAAAACTGATGCTTTTGAACATTAGCATCACACATATCCAGATTCATATCGATGGATTTTTTTTAGAGACGGTAGGTTTGTTTGGTAGCTCACGGAGTAAGGAGACAATTAGTACTTGAGAGATGAGGAGTTCAAATCCTGTGTAACCACGCTTCAACAAAGCAGTTAAAATCTGCATGAGGAAGTTAAAATGGCACGCTTGCATCAGCAAATGCCTTTTTATATCAGTTTTGCATTTGTTAACAATATCGACAGTTCCTGGATATTTGAATTCTGAACCATGGTAATACGTACCAGAAGAAACATAATAAAAACACAGCATAACGTATCTATTTCAATGTCATAAAAACATTCCAGGTTCACAAATTGATCCAGTGTTTTAGCACCGTGCAAACACTGTGCAAACACTTTTAGAAACGTGCAGTAAGGTACGTAAAAACTGTGTTGCACAAAAAGTGCACAGAGGTACATAATTTTATGAGACCAGGTTGAAAAAAAAATATTTCCACCTTAACTTCAATTTTTTAGCTACTTCTTGTTGGTAGCATGTAGCATACACTTATGGATGTATAGGGATGCATTAAACTGATCAAAATTACTTTTTTTCTGGAACTATTCATTGAAGGATCATAAAAAAAGATAATGGGTTTCACAACAACAAAAAAATATATATACATATTGATATTTGATAATAATAGGAAATGTTTCTTGAGAACCAAATCAGCATATTATAATGATTTCATGTGACACATTTATCTTAAAACATACTAAATATTACAGTAAAACAGTTATTTTAAATTGTAATAATATTTAGCATTTCACTGTATTTTTTATCAA
This sequence comes from Carassius carassius, assembly GCF_963082965.1. Taxonomy (NCBI): domain Eukaryota; kingdom Metazoa; phylum Chordata; class Actinopteri; order Cypriniformes; family Cyprinidae; genus Carassius; species Carassius carassius. The sequence continues at coordinate 22,862,910 of NC_081758.1, read as the reverse complement.
ATAAACGCATCCTCAGTGAGCATAACATGCTTCTTCCAAAAACATTTATTAAGTCTTACTAAACCCATCAGTTTGAATAGTAGTATAACTAACTACTTTTCCACAAGAATACACTTATCGTAGTGTTCTCAAGTTCAAATTATGATTAGCTTGTAGCTTGGCAAGCAGCTTTCCAACATTGGTGAAATCATCCAATATGAACTAGATATGAAAAACACCAAACTTTCATGGAAAAATAAATAAACCATTCAGCCTGTCATCGCATTTCATTTTAGAAAGACTGACCATCTTTTTATCATCTAGCAGAGTGTGAGGAGGAGCTCTGGTGCAGGCAGCGCTGCCATGTTATCTGGGCGCATCTCCCACCCCATGTGCAGATGGAGCTAAAATGGCGGCCTGACAGATCAGATTGATTATTGATGAGGCACGTTCCACCACTTGTGCTGCAGGCAGGAGTCAGGTCTGTCCCTCAGTTATTTTTCTCACTCTGCTGTTGTTGTGAAAACGCAGGTGAGGACATGCTGCTGCCAGACTAAAGTTCCTCACCCCCTCCAGCCAAAGACTCTAAGGGATGGAGCCGGCCAGTGCTAATGGGCAGGCTGACAGATGCCCTAGATCCTGCTCTGACGAACCAACAGCTGTCATTGCAGATGAGACCCTGATTTTTGGCGCTACATCACTAAACCACGAAAACCCTTTAAATGTCAAAAAAAAACACTATTTGATATTCACTACTGGTCTGTTCAGCAACGATTGTTCAGGACAACTCATATACAGTATGTCTGCACACATGCTATAAATGACATGACTTGTTTTCTGGGTGGCATGTCCTGGATATGCTTCCAATCAAAATTAGGCAGTTTTCTGAATGCAAACTGGTCAGATGCATAGAAACATTTAAAGAGTGGTTGGAAAAGAGAGAAAGATGTTGCAGGTGTTATGTGGTAGGCTATTGTCAGTGTGCTGTGAATTATTAAAATGAAAGTGTGGAAAAGGGAATTGGTGCATCTGTCGCACATCCTTTTAAAGTACTCTACCAGATGTGTTTACTAGTCGTTCATAGCAGCAAACTACGAGATTAACTTAGAGTAAATTAAGCAAGCCTTTTGAATGTTGACCACGTACAGTATAGGAGATCAATGTTCCGGTTAAGTCACAAAAGCTGCTCACAGAAAATCCCAGATCTACACAGGGTGTCATTAACATAATGCTGTAATTTGACATTTTAGACTGGTATATCACACAGTAATTTAATGGGTCACAATGTTGTAACTTAAACTTAAAGTATGAGCAATAGGCTGCAACTGTCAAGATACTTCAAAGTACATATGGTTTCTGTATGTCTGGAGATCTCAGTGACACTTGCTGCTGAAACATGTACTCACTGTCCCACTGAATACAGCACTGGAGCAGGACACAGGACATAGTCATTCTTCACCTTGCTTGGATTCACCTCTGCAAAATGAACAGAAAGTTGACCGTGTTATGATCCACTGCCAAACTAGCTAGAGAACAAACTCCACCCAAAATGAGGACAGCCAGGACATTTGTTATGCTGTAGAGGCTAACTAGAACTGCTTACGTGTGCAGTCGAGTTAAGGGAAGGGTGCCATTTTTTTTTCATCTCACTCGAAAATCAGAATCAGAATCAGAATGAGCTTTACTGCCAGGTATGTTTACACATACAAGGAATTTGTTTTAGTGACAGAAGCTCCACAGTGAAACAGAATGACAGGGACAATGACACAGATAATAAAAAAAATAATAATAAAAAAACATACAAAATAGACAATGTACAAAAAAGCAAAAACACAATATATAATAAGACTATATATAAAAAGAAAATATATAAAGAGACACAATATATAAAATGATTCCTTCGTCGCATCACTGCTGAACTAGAATTCAACGTTTATTATGCATTTCCTGTCTGGTTACAAAAGCAGTGAGCAAACATGTGGATGCCAGATGTGGATCTGCCATTTAATGTTACTGCACTCACAAAGGAAAAGCCATTCAGAGTCTGGTAGAGATAGAACTAAAGAGCTAAGTGCAGTAGCTTTATAGCATGTGGCTTCTTATGGAAAACCATATACATCTTTTTATACACATAATTTACACTTATTTAGCCACATTTGATACTAAACCTATATGTTTTTTATTTATTCCGTGAAACAAAAATGAAGATGTACTGAAAAATGTCCTAATAATGAAAGTGTCCATTTGATGAAAGTAAGTGGTGTCAAGTGTAGTCTAGGACCCCTTGACATAATTATTTTTTAGAGACATTTTTCAAGTCAGTCATACAGGTTTGGAACAACATGAGTAAATAAAATGTAATTTTCATTCTGGGTTAAATTTCCCTTAAAAAAACTGAGCACAAAAATACAGTTGCTGTAGATTAGTGGTTATGATAAGAGTGTCGATGTAGCTAATTTAATTAACCACTATTAATTTTGCTATTCCAGAAGTTAAATAGAAAAATAATAAAAACAAGATTTTTTTTTTTGCACTATTAATTTTGCTATTCCAGAAGTTAAATAGAAAAATAATAAAAACAATTTTGCATATTAATTGAGGTTTAATTATTTCAAAATAATAATAATTCTATTAACCCCTTTGCTGTCACCCCCCATCTTTGGCATGGAGACACAAATGACATACCCAAAATAATAAGGATGCTGCTCATGAGTCTTTCTGACTATAACATAATAAACAAACTGTTCACAAAGCTGACACTTCAAAGTTTACTGTTCAAAAATCTGATTTACTCAGACTGTTATGATAATAGAGATAAATAAGTTCAAACATAAAAATAAAAATATTAAGAATATACAGTACAGACCAAAAGTTTGGACACACCTTCTCATTCAAAGAGTTTTCTTTATTTTCATGACTATGAAAATTGTAGAGTCACACTGAAGGGCTATCAAGGGCTATTTGACCAAGAAGGAGAGTGATGCACAGACACTATCAAATGCACAGGCACTATTTAACTGAACAGAGATGACATCACTGAATTCAATGACGAACTGCCTTTAACTATCATTTTTGCATTATTGACACTGTTTTCCTAATGAATGTTGTTCAGTTGCTTTGACGCAATGTATTTTGTTTAAAGTGCTATATAAATGAAGGTGGACTTTGACTTTGACTTTGAGTGATGGGGTGCTGCGCCAGAGGACCTGGCCTCCACAGTCACCGGACCTGAACCCAATCGAGATGGTTTAGGGGTGAGCTGGACCGCAGACAGAAGGCAAAAGGACCAACAAGTGCTAAGCATCTCTCGGGGAACTCCTTCAAGACTGTTGGAAGATCATTTCAGGTGACTACCTCTTGAAGCTCATCAAGAGAATGCCAAGAGTGTGCAAAGCAGTAATCAAAGCAAAAGGTGGCTACTTTGAAGAACCTAGAATATGACATATTTTCAGTTGTTTCACACTTTTTTGTTATGTATATAATTCCATATATAATTCCACATGTGTTAATTCATAGTTTTGATGCCTTCAGTGTGAATCTACAAATTTTCATAGTCATGAAAATAAAGAAAACTCTTTGAATGAGAAGGTGTGTCCAAACTTTTGGTCTGTACTGTATATATATTTAAATGCACAAAAAAATATGTTTCTAAAAGCATTTACCACAGCAACATATTTAATCTTAAACCACAAGTCCACTCATGCTTCATTTCAAATCTGAGGACACTATCTCTAAAACTTTGCATGTTATGAAACATTTTGTAAGGCTATGATGTGTGTTTTTAGAGAAGGCTAATATGAGGCTAATAAAAAAATGTATGGCCCTCTGTAAGCTCTCCTACATGCTGTTGCCTCATGTCTGGCACGGCAACTGCCCCATTCATGATGCTATTGTTCTCACTCGACAAACCTTTCACAATTATATTAAAGAATTTTAATCATCCTGTAGCCCTCTTGGAAAATCCCATGTTAGCCTGCTGTCTGGTTAAGAATCGCTGCTTTAAATCTTTATTGGTTTAGGTGAGCATCTTATTCTGTCTTTAGTAACCTAATGTGACACTTAATCCACAAAACATCTTGTATCCTAGGTGTGGCCTGCTTGTCACTTCCTGTATGATACAACCAACTACCAGACAAAAATCTCTCTTAAATCATTTGGTTTTGTCGATGCAGTCGAGGTCAATATATGCAGTATAACCATACTTACTGTAATTAGCTCCATCAACTACGAAACTGCAGACCACTCCTTCTGTTTGTCTACCCAGTGTGAAGCCATTCCCTCTCAAAACAATGTCAAAGGACTCTGTGGTATGTAAACCAGATGAGGACATAATGAGAAGCACTCCTGGGCATTCACCCAAATCAAAGACCACGTACGCGCATGCACTCACACACACACAGGAAATTTCATGGACACTGACGGCTGTAAAAGCCCTTAAAATGCTTACGGTTCACACAGACGCTGGAGGGCTCCACTGTTAGGATCTCTGTGCAGGATTGCTTGAGGATCTGTATGATAAAAATGTATTCAAATCAGTACTTGTCACTGCTGAATCACTGTATCAGCTATCACAGTGTCTGGGTGTTTAGCATTCACGCCGGGGATGTTTGCTATGCCAAATCAAGCTCAATGAGATGAGCATCACATACAGTGTGGTGTTGGATAGACCCGTGTCAGCCGTTATGGGGAAATTATACAGTGCCATTTTCCCTCTTCAGCTCTATTAGAGACTGTAGGCTTACATTATCATATAAACAAGCCTGTGAGAAGCCACCATCACTTCTCCCATCATCCACATAAATCAACAGAGGACAAACTATGCAAATCTCTGTACAGAACAGGAAAAAAAACAACATTAACAGAAAGATATTGTTCCCTGAATCGCATGCATTGGAGATGGGGCTTCAGACTGAAGTGGAGGACATGTATAAAACAGGCTGATTGAATATGAGACCTGAAAAACTCTGCTATCATTAAAGTGGAGAAGGAACACTGACTGAACGTCAGGGCTGAAAGATACTCAGGATGGTCTTTACGACTCTTTAATGAGATATGAGGTGGTACGACATGAGTGAGGTTCATCCCAACACATTTCAGCTTATTTTCTTTGACATGTATCTATACGCACACATGAATAGGCTTTAAGTATTAGAGCATCCATATATCTATAATTATTACAAAGATCTATAGAATATTTGAGTCTGATTGTTTAATCATGACAGTCTTGCAGTGCAACAAATTCTCAAATTGCAAGAGCCACAAATTCTCTGTTGAATTGAGATCATAGATTTGACCTTTCTAAGCTTTTATTTCCCCCATTGCTTTGTGTTTGGATCACCATCATGCTGAAAGAAAGAGTTTTCATTCAGTTTTCAGCTTCAGTCAGATTTAAATAATATTTGTTGTATGTATATGAGGTGTCAGCATTGTGAGAATTAGCACTACAAATACTGCTTTCAAACTTGGCTGAAAATGTTGTTAACCTCATTTGACCACAAAATCTTTCCCTTTCACATCACAACTACAGGTGCATCTCAATAAATTAGAATGTTGTGAAAAAGTTCATTTATTTCAGTAATTCAACTCAAATTGTGAAACGTCTCGGTTATGTATGTAACCCTCGTTTCCTGAAGGAGGGAACGGAGACGTTACGTCAGTGACTGACGAAATCGGGGATCTCGCTAGAGAGACGAATCACCTTCGAGTGTTAACAAAACGAGCCAATGAATATTGGCGTGCGAGATTTGCATCGCGCACTCCGCCCCGCAGCGCGGGTATAAAAGGAGCATGTGCGGTTGCACAAGAGTTTTTAGCTGAGGAGCCGAGATGGTGTGCCCCGCTGTACAGCCATGGTACAGCAACTTTGGCGACGAAACATAACGTCTCCGTTCCCTCCTCCAGGGAACGAGGGTTACATACGTAACCAAGACGTTCCCTTTCAGTCAGTCACATCAACGTTACGTCAGTGACTGATGAAATCGCGGATCTGTATTCCACAAGGGCTGACCTTGGGTATACACGAGTGCTGGACCTGGCGTCTGGCGCTCCGCCATGCCTGACTGGCGAGGGTGAGGGAGGAACTTCAACAGGGTTCGCCAAGAGGGAAACTGAACTGAGAAGCATTTAGGCGCACATATCCAGTCAATAGAGGGGAATGGCGCAGCAAGCGTGATTGACACTGAGCCGGTCCAGCATTACAGGCCATCTGAAGCGAGTACGCGAGAGGACACTATCGAGGCGCCCCGTGCCAAAGCCCAGGAGGAAGCCACAGCTCTTCTAGAGTGTGCTCTCACTCCAAGGGGGCATGGTAAGCGACAGGCCTGATATGCTAAGACTATAGCCTCCACTATCCAGTGGGCAAGTCTTTGTTTGGAGACAGCCTTTCCCTTCTGCTGTTTTCTGAAGCAGACAAAGAGCTGGTCTGAGGTCCTGAAACTCTGCATGCGGTCCATGTAAATGTGCAGGGCACGAACGGGACAGAGCAAAGTGACCGAAGCCAATGCAGTGAGGAGTGCTGTCTTTAGAGACAGAAGCTTAAACTCTACTGAGTGCAGAGGCTCGAAGGGCTCCTGCTTCAAGGCCATCAGGACCAAGGGGAGATCCCAAGAGGGATCCAGATGAGGGCGCGGAGGGTTCAGCCTCCTTGCCCCCCTAAGGAACCTGATGACCAGGTCAAGCTTCCCAATGGACTTGCCATCTACTGCATCGTGATGTGCGGCAATAGCGGCAACATACACTTTGAGAGTGAAGGGAGGTCTCTGGGGGCCTGGCTATTGCTCCCCAGACCATCTCGATGGCTCACGAGAACCATCAGACTCGGCTATGCGATTCAGTTTGCCCACATCCTCCCAAGTTCAAGTTCAAGTTCAAACAAAAGATTCTTTCCCCGGCCCTCCTCCGGGGAAAGAAGTGGTGCCTTCACCATCTCCTGAAGAGCAGGATCCTGAGACTCCAGGTCGCCCGTCTCAGGGGCGCCGCTTGCCCTGGCGCTTTACGGGCCGGGTCGGGGCAGAGACGGGCTGCACCACGCTCCTGATGCCAGCTCCACGACATGGACGTGTAGGCTGCTCCTGAGGCCGGGCTGGAGCGGAGGTGGAGGTGGAGGCAGCAGGAGGGCGCCCTCGGCGACGAGCAGGCGGAGGACACCACCAAGGCGGACATCGTCTGACCCGGGGACCACGCCGTGACTTTCGTCCGCAAGGTCCGTCGCAGTGCCTAGTTCCTGCATCACACCAGGGTCAGAACTACCCTCATGCAGCTGCTTTAATGCCTTAGCCTGGTAGACCTGCAGGAGGGCCATGGAGTGCATGGCAGAGGCGGCCTGTCCAGCAGCTCCATAAGCCTTGGCTGTCAGTGCGGATGAGAACTTACAGGCCCTGGACGGGAGGCGTGGATTACCCCACCAGGTGGCAACGCTTTGCATGCAAAGCTGCATAGTAATAGCGCACTCAACTGGGGGGATCTCCACATACCCCTTAGCCACCCCGCCGTCGAGGGTAGTGAGGACGGAGGAGGCACCAGATCAGTTTCGGCCAGAAAAAGGTGCCCTACAGGACCTAGTGATCTCCTCATGCACTTCCGGGAAGAATGGAACCAGAGGTGGCTGCCGACGATCGGCGTGCAGCACCCCGAAGAACCAATCATCCAGCCTTGAACGTTTGGGAGATGGAGTCGCCTTCCATGGCAACCCGACGCTCTCTGCGGACTGGGGAAGCATAGCAGTCAGCTCTGGATCTGACTCGGGCAACACCAGCCCAGAAGGAGGCAACGCAGCCGAATCCTCACCTCCAGAGCCTAGCTCGTCCCCCGATGCAGTGATCGACATCTGGTCATCTGCTGGTGGGCCGGATGAAGGGCTGGGTATTGCCCTGTCTGAGGCACCAGCATCCGCATCGCGGAACACCAGGGGGCACAATGTACTGGAGGAGTGAGCGGCCCGTGAAGACTCGCTCGGCGGGGAAGCCCTCAATGTGATCCTCAGATCACCCTGGCCATGAGCCGAAGTAGCCCTCCTCTTAAAGGAGGAACTAGAATGGGGCATGGGGAGGGGGACTCCTCCTCGTTTGATGAAGAGTAGCCTTGATCGCAACATCGCGAGGGTCATGTTCCCACAAGGAGAACATGACTCATCCACAAACACTGCCTCAGCGTGCTCGAGATGCAGCGATCATGACCATCAGATGGAGCCAGGAAGCGACCACATCCAGAAATGCACGAGTGGAAAGACATCTTTAAAAAATGCCCAGTCACTCGTGGAGCTCTTTTAGTAATTGCTCTTTTAGTACTTTAAACAAGTGTTGAAGAGCCCAGGAGGAGTTGCAGCATGACCGCAGAATGAGAGCTGCAGCACGCTGAAAAAAAGGCAGCAGCACTAGCAATCCCCACTGATGTGCCGTAACACCAACACTCGTCGATCGGCTTGTCTTCACAACACTTTGCTCAGGAAGCTGAAGGCTCGGCTCCGAAGCGAAAAGCTGTTTGTGCGACCACACACACTCCTTTTATACCCGCGCTGCAAATCTCGCATGCCAATATTCATTGGCTCGTTTTGTTAACACTCTTAGGCGATTCTAACTTGTGTATTATATAAATGAAATGCTCACAGACTGAAGTAGTTTAAGTCTTTGGTTCTTTTAATTGTGATGATTTTTGCTCACATTTAACAAAAACCCACCAATTCTCAACAAATTAGAATACTTTGTAAGACCAATAATAAAAAAAACATTTAGTGAATTTTTGGCCTTCTGGAAAGTATGTTAATTTACTGTACATGTACTCAATGTATGGGGTTCAGATCTGATGAGTTTGCTGGCCAGTCAAGCACACCAACACCATGGTCATTTAACCAACTTTTGGTGCTTTTGGCAGTGTGGACAGGTGCCAAATCCTGCTGGAAAATTAAATCAGCATCAAAGCAGGTCAGCAGTAGGAAGCACGAAGTGCTCCAAATTTCTTAGTAAACAGGTGCAGTGACACTGGTTTTCAAAAAACACAATGGACCAACACCAGCAGATGACATTGCACCCCAAATCATCACAGACTGTGGAAACTTAACACTGGACTTCAAGCAACTTGGGCTATGAGCTTCTCCACCCTTCCTCCAGACTCTAGGACCTTGGTTTCCAAATAAAATACAAAACTTGCTCTCATCTGAAAATAGGACTTTGGACCACTGGGCAACAGTCCAGTTCTTCTTCTCCTTAGCCCAGGTAAGATGCCTCTGACGTTGTCTGTGGTTCAGGATTCTTTGGCAATGAATGTTTGTGGCTTACCCTCCTTGTGAAGGGTGTCAATGATTGTCTTCTGGACAACTGTCAGATCTGCAGTCTTCCCCATGATAGTGTAGCCTAGTGAACAAAACTGAAAGAAAATTTTGAAGGCTCAGGAAACCTTTGCAGGTGTTTTGAGTTGATTAACTGATTAGCATGTCACCATATTCTAAATTGTTGAGATGAAATAAATGAACTTTTCCATGACTTTCTAATTTATTGAGATGCACATCTAGGTCAATATTATGTTTTCACTCAGAAACCTGTGTTTACACTTGGGTCTTTTTGTGGAGTTATATACATATTTGAGTTAATATTTTTGAAGTCTCTTGTGCTTACCAAGGCTGCATTTATTTGATCAAAAATACACTAAATACAGTAATATTATGCAATATTATTACAATTTAAAATAACATTTTTTATTTCTATTTTAATATATTTTAAAATTTATTTTATTTTTTTTATTTTTTTTTATTTAACCTTTATTTAACCAGGGGATCTCATTGAGATTTAAAACCTCTTTTCCAAGAGAGACCTGGCCAAGATGACAGTGTATTGACAGCGCATAGTAACAAATATGAACAACGAACACACATACATAAAAATAAACAGTGCAAGACATATAAGTGCAAAGATAAGAAGGGAGCATATCCAACATAGACTTATAAATAAACATAAGCCAATGAATGTGCCTCCTCAGTGATAATGAAGGCCATTATCAATTACATTTGTAAATGTAATTTTAAGTAATTTAATTTATATGCAATAATTTAATAAACAGAATATTAAAAAACAGCAATTGTTAGCAGATATTTATCTTTGTATTACAGTAAATTAATTTGTGATCATTTTCAGTTTTCAATTCAATGCATCCTTGCTGAATATTTGTATTCATTTCTTAATTTCAAAAGAAAATAATAATAATCTTACTGACCCGAAACATTTGACGGTACATTTGCACCAGTCAACCATATAATTACAAATATTTTAATGAAGCCACAAAAAAAAAAAAAAAAACTTTTCTGCAATCAATCAAAACATTCTTGGAATATTAAAATAGGTCTGCTCAAAGATTAAATCAATTCTTTAGGCTTTTGCTTTTTGCTAAATCTCTGTTAAGTCTACTTTAGGCACGGACTGCAAAGCTGCACAGATGATCTCAAATCCTGGATATCTGAACAGAGAGCAACATGAGGCCAATGAGTCCATCCTCCAAGATTACTAATCACCGGAGAATGCCTGTGTTTTGCTGGGCCTGAAACTCCATTTGGCCAAACAAGCTTGCTCAGTAACAAGACAATTTGTCTTTTTTTCATATCTCTTTTCTGCACAAAACAATACATTACAAGGAGGTCCTCTCTTTTGTCTCGCATGACTAAACTTGAAAAATATCCCAGAAACTGATTCCTGTGGTCACAAAACAACACACCCGTATATGAAAACACTGACCTCAGCTGTTGATGGTTTACTGATGGCAAAAGATGTTCTGTCTTCAAACCATGTTTACAATGCTAAACTGCATCTTCAGTAAATGTAACAAACATAAAGGGGCAAATATGCACAGAAAAATTACTAAGGAATATTTCAAAGCATCATGAAGCAAATGGAAGGCATCAATAATTTCTGAAATATTTCCAGAAAATGGGATGTAGAATCTAGTTTAGTTGAGGTGATGTGTTTGTTGTCTTTTCCTCTTAGCATTTCTTCATTGAGTAAGCAATTTAACCCATCTTTGCTCCAGGGGCTGTTCACAAAAGAGGTCTACTGTAAGTCACTTGTCAGCTAAATGACTACCTAACAGTTCAATGGATCCATCTTAGTTGACTAGAGGCCTCTATCACACCTTTTGGGATGGGTGTCCCTGGCATGGAGAGCTTACCGAGTTAACAATGCCTTTGAGAGCTTGAAAGCCTCCTTTGACTGGGAACACTTGCTCCTTGGTATCAGCCACATCGGCGAGCTGTTGGCAGGCAAATAAAGAGATAATAATAACAGGGCTTATGACCAAGCAGGGGAAAAAAAGTGCTGACATTTCCTCTCCTCAGTTTACAGCAACAGGAAGCCCTGTAATTACAGACAACTCTGCAAAACCCCTGGAATTGGGGAAGCTTTAGCGAGCTTTTTAAGTGTTAATCGCATGTTTTCTATATAGTATTCACACTATTTTAGAATCTGTCAGTATTACCTGTTCTTCATCAAAGTCCTTTACGCCGACACAGTACACACGAGCACCAAATTTCCTTGCTTCATCAGCCTTCATACACAACAAACAGTCATAACAATGCAATTGTTTGATGCCATGAATTAAGAAAAATATGTATGATGTTAGATACCAGCTCACCTCATCCTTAGTGAGTTTATGGATATATGGTTCAAGCTTTCCATCAGTCAAAGCCACAATGATACTAGAGGACTTTTTAAGCTGTTTTTTCATTTGTTCAGTTGCCTGGAAAGGGAAAGGGTGACATGGTTGTGCAAGTAGAAACATATCTATTTCCTCAAAAATTGCAGGGATGTATAAAAACTTATATATATAAAAATTTCAATTATCTATTATTGTATCAAAGGCACTAAACTCATCTTGAGGCCAGATTCAGGACACTGAATGTGGTGTGTTTATTTAGAAAGATGTAATTACACCTTATCTTGGTCATGAGGGGAACTAGGAAGTTCAACGAGTTTTATTTCGTTTATTTCAGTACAGTAATACATTCTAGGAAATACAGTCAGTCAAGTATATTTACATTCCTGTGTCTGCATAACATTAGATTTAATATCTTAAAACACACAAATTCCATTCCCCTGTAAACCATAAAAAGCATGCTATTTACCTGTTTTATTCCCTCATGCATGTAGGTTTCTCCTGCTGGTTTGACAGCATTTAAATACTTCAGACCTTCATTTATTTTTGCCCTGATAATGAAAATAAGGAATATTCCAATCAGTGTAAGCGGAAGAAATATTCTACCAAATGTCATGCTCAAAATAAGATGTAATGGTAATTTTAGAGTCATGTAAAACTATCAACACATGAAGGAAACCTTTACACCATAAATATTTACTCCTCTTTAACGTACTCAAACACATGGTGTATTACTAGTTTTCATACACTAGGGACAACAAACACTTTGTGCAAGTCTGATTCAGTACCTGTCTCCAGTGAGATGTAACACAATCTCTGCTTTCGATGAAAAAACTATGAAGGACACACGCATATTTGGACTAGAGTGAAAAAATGAGAAAAATGGGAAAACATTGTAAATGCATGGCAAATGGAAAGTCAAGTACAGCTGCAAATTGTAGTTGGACACATCTCTTTTTCAACCACAGCAAAAAAAAATAAAAAAATCTCTTCAAAAGAGACTTGATTTTATAGCTAAAAACAAGCATTTCTGCAAATAATGCAGAGAAATCTTGTGATGTACTGTAGAAAGCCTGGCTGTCTTAGTGTTCTTTTCGCAACCATCAGAGCTGGTTAATGAGTACGATAATAAAAACCAGCTAATAAAAGCTTGTGACTGGGGAAAAAATCCTTCTGCTTGGATCAAGGAAGTGATTAATTGATATGCAGACAGTAAACAGGTTGTCATGTGTGATTCATGCAGACATCCTGTTGGCGATTATATTTATACCTGTCACATCCTATATTTATTCCTCCTACCATTCGCAATAAGAGTATCGCAAACAAGCAGCCAAAAAACTTTTGTGTATTTGGACCCATGTTAAGTAAAAAAAATAGAACAATTACATTAATACTGGTATGTTTCATTGATAAAGATATGGTGTTATTTTACTATTATTTATTTAAAATTATAGTATTTATTACAATTATTAACAACCTTTTATTTTTATATTTGTCAGTTTCTATTTAAACTTCAGTTGGAATTTTTGAACATTATATATTTTATTTATTTTTGTATTTTATTTATTTTTATTTTTTTTACTTTTTTTACTATGTATTTTTATTTCAGTTTTAGCTTTAGTAAATTTTGTACTTCAACTATACAGTTTATTTCAGTTTGTTGCCCTGGCAACAATTTTTTTTTAACTAATATTTACTTACATTATAACATTTGTTAATAGTTTATTTAACTATAACAACACTATTGCGATCATGCAACCTGCTGGTTTGCAAAACCGGGGATTTTATGTCCTAAAGATATTGGAACAGCATTTTTTTCTCAGAAAGAACTGACACATAATCTGACAACAAATATATAGCTGATTATGACAAGTACATTTTCACAACCTTCTGTCACGAAAGCTGATACAGCATAGGAACATGTTGGGTTCCTCTACACATTTGAAGTCAGGTCTCAGGACTGAGCATAAGGAGAGGTGCTGCTTTTTCTCACTCAGAATGACATCCAATCCACAACCATCCCCCACATGAGATACTCAGGGAGAATATCCAAATGTATCCAATCAGCCAAACTTTGGTAACAAAAATCAGATGAAAAAAAAGGCAAGAGAACTGAGCATTTCGCAAGCTGATTAAGTAATAAATACAATAATGGCCAAATGGTATTATACTCAGCAATGAAAAATTGTCCTAAAAACTAATGTTTTGAGTATAAAAGAGCACAGGTGTACTGCTGCTTGGTCCCTTTTTACACCATAAAACAAGAAAGAAACCCCACACAGCTCTTCAAGGTAATTCCTAAATGATACAGTATATTCATACAGCAGGTCTATTTAATGCTTTAAAAAGCACCCTAAAAAGAGCCAGTGCAGACCACATGGCACAACAGAAGACCATCAAAGTCTATGGCAGACTGCACTGGTCTTCCTGCACTCATAAAGTATATTGGCTGTGTCTTCTACTTTCATGTGTGAGGGATAAGTGTGCTGTTGGATGGTTGCAGTGCAAATGGCCATTCTCACAGCCCAGAAGACTGAGCCTCCTTGCCACCCACTCCCACCTGCTCCCTTTGCTATTTTCTCAAGCAGACTGCTTTCTTCTGGCTAGGTCGCTACCGTCTGTACTGGCACATACATTGAGTCAACGTTACATAAGTTCAAATTCATCTGGCGATTTTTTTATACGCTTTAGGTTTTTTTTTTTTCAATGTAGTGCCATATCAGAACTGGATGTGTAGCTGCCATTTAGCCAAGTTAACATTTAGCTTTGATTGAAGTTGTGATTGCTATTTCCTTTGGATGTGGTAGATTGGGAGGTGCGTTCAGAATTTGTACAAGAGACTTGTCTGGTAGCACAGACCTAGAATATTTACCTCACAAATCTCTCTGTTAGATTTTTGACAAAGTCATAGATCTGATCCCAGTCGGTCGAAACACTCCCAGATCTGTAAGGAAGCATGTGAAAAACAAAGTCAGCACTAAAGAAAAAACAGCTTGAGGCATTTATATTTAAACCCTTAAGTGGTATGTCCCCATCTGGTTATTGTAAAAGCTGTGCTGTTGATTACTTTGTGGCACAGAAGCTGCTAAGTCAGTTACACTTCATTTTTAACAGTCTCAGAATAATGATTTCTGTCTATAAAGGACTTTGTGCTGTTATAACAACATATGAGTCAAGACACTTCATAATAACTGCTGACCACTTCAGATCTCATTAACACTCAATGCTAAAATCACTGCATCACTCCAACACCAAACATCAAACTATGGGTCAGTGGTGGATGTCTGGCGTATACGTAATAGCAAATGAGACAAAAACAAACCAACTGTGCAAATAACATTTGACTATTTAAATTACTGTTCAAAAGTTTCTTATGCTCACCTAGGCTACAATTATTTGATTAAGAAGTAAAAATGTACGGTAAAAGTGAAAAATATTGTGAAATAATTTAATTTTTAAATTTTGAATTTACTATATTTTAAATTGCAATAAATTCCTGTGATGGAAAAACTGCATTTTCAGCAGCCATTACTGCTGACTAATATACTGATTTTGGTGCTTTAAAACATATAATTATACATGTTTAAAAAAAAATGTTGTGCTGTTAAAATGCTCCCAAACTTCTGAATGACAGTGTAATTCCAAAACAGAAAATGTTTGTTGTCCATTAACAAGACTGTTGGTAGATATGAAACTAGCACACATTAACTGGCCAAGCGAACATGGTTATTAAGCAATGCTGATATTCTCAAAATAGTCAAATATTGGCCTATTAGTTGGCCTGTCTAAATGCAACAAACAACTTTTACATTTTAAGATATTTAGCAGATAAACAAGATGAAAATATCCAACAAAGCATAACATGTGTGGTCCTTTACTTGAACAGAAACTATAATCATTTGTAAATATTATGTGGATTTATATTTGCTATTGTGTAAATTTTCTTGTTCTCACTCTTATAACAATGAGGCTTATACTGCTGTTTGGTGAAGTGTACAATTAATGTTACATTGACAAGTAATAATGGGAAAGTAACAGAAAACACACAAATATTACCAAGCAAGGACTCCAAAAGGCAAAAAGGAGTCTATAGCAAATTCAAAAACACCACACAAATCAACATCAAAAGAAGATTTGCCAATGCAACTGTATACATCCATACTGAGATGAGTTCATAATAATTTTGATCACTTTTCCATTACTGCAAAATCTGTACATATCACAACATAAAATCCATGAATCATGTCAAGTTGAAGTACACTTCTGCTACATTAACCTCAATGCAAGCAGTGTCTTTAATGAGAAACGTGTATAAAATATGCCCTTGATGTAAAAACTACAAGGTAATTTAACTAATAATTGTTAATAACTAATACTAGTCCACTGCATGTGCTGGCAACATAAAACACAAGCAACTAGAAAATCATTTTTATGCATTGTCTTCTTCCTTGTCTCAAGCCAAGGTCAGTGAATATAGATGAGCATTAGTGGGAGCATCAGAAAACATCAAACCATATCAGATAAGAGAAATGGTCTGGATCTGTGAAGGGAAGTTTGATTTCCTGCCACAGACATTTGAGGCCGGATCTGCTGGTCTTAACCAGTCATAATGCCTTGCTGGTTCTGTGCTGCTCTAAGTTCTTCAAAAAGAGGAAAGAGCATATCTGTGCCATCATCCTGTAATATTTCCAGACAGGATGGAGGACTGAACTGAGGCCAACAATGATTCTCAAAGGAATCTAAGTTCAAATAAAACATTACACATGCAGATGAAAGTTAGACAGACAGTTAGAAGGACGGTTAGACAGAAGTAGACAGAAAGCAGGACAGATAGTTTTCTTGAACTTGTGTACATCAATTAGATATACAGAGATGGATGGATGGATGACAGGCACGTCCTGATTTTGCTGAGTTAGATGTGTTCCTAGGTCAACATATTTTGTTGACCCTGGAACAACATTTTACTCCAAAAATATATTCTTGACCATATTCCTACACCTAAACCTAACCCTAACCATGAGTAATCCCTAAAATCAGAGGAAATGATAGATGAATGACACTGATGTACGAGCAACAAACTGTGATTTTAAGCGTAAACTTTACAAAATCTATAAACTGGTTCTTCAAATATGATTGGTTAATCACAATGTTGTTCCAGGGACAACAAAGATGTTGTCCCAGGAACATGTCTCACTTGGTAAAATCAGGTTCTGCGGGTGATAGACAGATCGAAAGATAGACAGACAGACAGACAGACAGACAAATAGATAGATAGATAGATAGATAGATAGATAGATAGATAGATAGATAGATAGATAGAGAGACAGATAATGGTCAAGACTTCAGAAACAGAAAATGTTTCTCCCCTGCTTTCACGATAACGAGTCTCCCTGCACCAACCGAAACTGCATTGTGTATCAAGTCTCAAAAAGACAATATTTCAGCAAAGTGTCTTGCTGTGTGGCCCTGGTCGCCAGGAGTGTGTGGCACACATGTAAAATCAGGTCAAACTCCGGAACAGCTGGCAGGGATATGTACTGACTCTATTCAAACCTTAACCTACAAACACGAGCTTGGTGTGATGTAAACATTATTCAACGATATACAGTAATTCTGTGCATTTAATTTTTTTCGTCTTGAGAAGTTTGAATTCGGAACAGCATCAAAGTTTGCGAGTACTTACCGGTCCAAAACAAAGTAAAGGTCGTAGGCTCCGTGACAAGAAGGGGTTTCTGCTTTAAGAGTTGAAAAGCATAAACCGAAGAAAAACGTCGCCGTGATTGCCACGGTCCAGAGAGTTTCCTTTGTCATGACGACGTGTTTTGCATCCGCGGTACAAAATCATAAAAGGGAGCCAAAAACTGACTTGAATGACGTTTTCTTATATGAAATGACATTAAAGCAATGTCAAGGTCAAAACAACTGCGCTGTGTCCCCCCGTCTGACGCAGCATTGCCTAATTTATAACTTTGCAGAAAAGTTAATCTTCCTGTGAACATGCAACGTCACTACATCTGATTTTTTCAATTGTCTGTTTTATACCACCCCTAAAACAAACCGCTCGGTGTAAGATTTTGCGAGAGATGACTTGGAGA
This sequence comes from Carassius carassius, assembly GCF_963082965.1. Classification (NCBI taxonomy): domain Eukaryota; kingdom Metazoa; phylum Chordata; class Actinopteri; order Cypriniformes; family Cyprinidae; genus Carassius; species Carassius carassius. Next base: position 22,845,205 of record NC_081758.1, on the reverse strand, counting down.
GCGAAGATCAACTGTTAGAAAAGTTCTTTGTGAATTCGGGTAGTTCGTCTCGTTTGATGCGCATGCGCGTCCGCCCAGATGTGCAACAGGGTTCCCTTTCATAGGTCACTTCGATGCTGCGGTGACGTCACCACGTATGGGAACACCTTCGGTGTGACGAATGTCTGAAGCCCTATACCATCCCGCCAATCTTATTGGCCAAATAGCGCGTGGCACCGCCCAGCATGCGTAAGCATATATATACCTGGTGCCCGCGCGCCATTTACCTCAGATTTTCATTCCTTCAGTACGAAGCGAATCTTCTGTGCCCTATTATCTCGCGTTCTCAGTGATCATCTACGAGCAGTATACTCCTCTCCGCGGACGCGATGAGTTATCACGAGGAGGCACTTATGAGAGGTTCGTTTCAGCCTCTCTACAGGTTCTCTCCTTGATAGCCTATGGCTACAGTAAAATATGCATACACTTCCCCTGTGCACTAACGCCATTAGGAAGTATCCGCGCTCTGGAGTGTATTTCTTAAGTCGCCTCGCGTCTAACCCCCACCGTTTCGCTTCTGCGGTCGCCGAGGCCCCGCACGAGGTGTTGGTTAGGGGCGATATGTGCGGCTTGAATATGAATACAGTGATGCACTGGAGTTCCATGTGCTCGCTCTCCCCCACTCGAGCGCGTTAATCAACAGTTTTGCTCTTCAAATGGTGGATTACGGCTCACACAGCCGCCGCGTTTTCGCTAGCGGCTTGGCCCGATGTTATCTTGTTGGATTGAATCCTGCCGTGGATACGCTTCAGGATTATATACAACGAAACGCAGCTAGTTTGTCGCACACGCTTTTCTTCATGTTAATATGCCAGGGACTATGCCCTTCACTGAGAGCGCTGTTAGACTGCTAATGCACATCTACCCTCTCACTGCAGTCCCCATACTCTAACTTTGACTGTCTCGCAGCAAGGGCACCTCGAGCGTCATTGAACTGAGCTATCATTCGCGCGCCCCCTCAGACACTCTGCACAATCCAGTCTTCAGAGTTTGAGGGACGGCGCGGAGGCTGGCAAAGATGGCCAGCGTATGACGGTTCACACAGCCGCCGCGTTCTCGCTAGCGCGTGGCCCGATGTTTATCTTGTTGGATTAAATCCTGCCGTGGATACGCTTCAGGATTATACACAACGAAACGCAGCGAATGTGACGCATGCGTTTTTCCTTCATGTTTGCTTAGGACTGTGCCCGCCTCCAGAGAGCGCTGTTGGACTGCTAATGCACATCTAAGCCTCTCACTGCAGTTTCCACACTCTAACATTTGACTGTCTCGCAGCAAAGGCTCCTCGAGCGTCATTTAACTGAGCTATCATTCGCGCGCCCCCTCAGACACTCTGCACAATCCAGTCTTCAGAGTTTGAGGGACGGCGCGGAGGCTGGCAAAGATGGCCAGCGTATGATGGTTCACACAGCCGCCGCGTTCTCGCTAGCGGCGTGGCCCGATGTTTATCTTGTTGGATTAAATCCTGCCGTGGATACGCTTCAGGATTATACACAACGAAACGCAGCGAATGTGACGCATGCGTTTTTCCTTCATGTTTGCTTAGGACTGTGCCCGCCTCCAGAGAGCGCTGTTGGACTGCTAATGCACATCTAAGCCTCTCACTGCAGTTTCCACACTCTAACATTTGACTGTCTCGCAGCAAAGGCTCCTCGAGCGTCATTTAACTGAGCTATCATTCGCGCGCCCCCTCAGACACTCTGCACAATCCAGTCTTCAGAGTTTGAGGGACGGCGCGGAGGCTGGCAAAGATGGCCAGTGTATGACGGTTCACACAGCCGCCGCGTTCTCGCTAGCGGCGTGGCCCGATGTTCATCTTGTTGGATTAAATCCTGCCGTGGATACGCTTCAGGATTATACACAACGAAACGCAGCGAGTTTGATGCATGCGTTTCCTTCATTTTCTCTAACATTGACTGTCTCGCAGCAAAGGCACCTCGAGCGTCATTTAACGGAGCTATCATTCGCGCGCCCCCTCAAACACTCTGCACAATCCAGCCTTCAGAGTTTGAGGGACGGCGCGGAGGCTGGCAAAGATGGCCAGTGTATGACGGCTCGCACAGCTGCCGCGTTCTCGCTAGCAGCGTGGCCCAATGTTTATCTTGTTGGATTAAATCCTGCCGTGGATACGCTTCAGGATTATACACAACGAAACGCAGCGAGTTTGATGCATGCGTTTTCCTTCATGTTCTCTAACATTGACTGTCTCGCAGCAAAGGCACCTCGAGCGTCATTGAACTGAGCTCTCATTCGCGCGCCCCCTCAGACACTCTGCACAATCCAGCCTTCAGAGTTTGAGGGACGGCGCGGAGGCTGGCAAAGATGGCCAGTGTATGACGGCTCACACAGCTGCCGCGTTCTCGCTAGCAGCGTGGCCCAATGTTTATCTTGTTGGATTAAATCCTGCCGTGGATACGCTTCAGGATTATACACAACGAAACGCAGCGAGTTTGACGCATGCGTTTTCCTTAATGCTTGCCAGGGACTGTGCCCTCCAACAGAGAGTGCTGTTGGATTGCTATGCACATCTAACCCTCTCACTGCAGTCCCCACATTCTACATTGTTTGCCTTGCAGCAAACGGTGCTTCGAGCAGCATTGGATTGAGCTGTAATGCCAAACGTTCCCTCAGACACTCTGCGCAATCCAGCTTTCAGAATTCGAGGGGCGATTCAAGGGTCCTGCACAGACGACCCATTTATGACGGCTCGCACAGCCGCCGTTTTTCGCTAGCGGCAAAGCCCGATGTTCAATCTGTTGGCCTAATTCCTGCCGTGGACACTTTTCAGGATTATACACAACGAGACGCAACGGCTCTTATACATACACTTCCCCTGTGCACGAACGCCACGAGCTTTTCGTGCCCGGATATTTTAACATGTATGACAGCGTTGCAGGAAGCGGAAATTTTGAGACCGCTAGTATGACCTCGGCCGTGTGTGAACGCTTGCCCGACATTTCTCTATGGGTGTTACGCACGATTTGTCATGGATACACCATTCAGTTTCAATAAGGCCCGCCTCCTTTCCGCAGAATTCTTTCCACGGTGGCGAAGCCGATGGAAATAGCGGTGCTGCGACAGGAGATGTCAACTCTGCTGAGCAAAGGGGCTATAGAGGAAGTACACCCCTCTCAGATGGAGGCGGGGTTTTTTACAGCCGTCATTTTGTGGTAAAAAAAAAAAAAAAAAAACACTGACGGATTACGACCCATTCTGGGTTTACACCATCTGAATCTTGCACTCAGGAAGTTCCTCAGATTCGCTTTAGAGAGCAAAGCGTATCAGTATTTCTCAAAATGCATGGATGGATCTCTGGCCCCGTTGCGGCACCAGGGCGTTCGTGTTTGAACTATTTTAGGCGATTAGCTGGTGTTTAGCGCAATCGCAGACTCAAGCACACTCTCATGGGGATCTTGTGCTGAATCATTTAACAGCCTGGGCTTACGTATGGAATGTTTCACCCCGTTGTCTCCGCATCGGACGATTCCGGTGACACGGCGATGTGTGATGTCGCTTAAAAATATGTATGTCAACCGAATTCTCCTGACTGAATTCTCCTGACCGGAGTCCGGCTGGGGATTTTCGGGGAAGCGAAGTGGAATTGTTTGCGTCAAACACGACTGCGCATTACCCGCTTTGGTTCTCCCTATGCCCTCCAGCACCCCTGGGCTTGGATGCATTAGCCCACAACTGGCCCAGGACCAGTTTGTATGCGTTTTCCCCCAATCTGTCTGATTTCGGCGATATTACGCAGAATACGGGTGGACAGGGTGGAACAGCTGCTGCTGGTGGCTCCGCGGTGGCACACACACAGCCGTGGTTTGTGGATCTGATCAATCTGTTAGCGGGCTCTCCATGGGAGATTCCCCTCAGACAGGATTTATTATCACAAGCACAGGGACTGATTTGGCACCCGAGGCCAGATCTATGGAATCTGCGGGCGTGGCCTCTGAGCAGAGTGAGTTCATATGTCCCGGTCTTTCTGCTGAAGCTACCGAGACTATACTGAATTCTAGAGCAGCTTCTACGAGACGCTTATATGCTTTCAAGTGGAGACTGTTTACGGCCTGGTGTGAAACTCATAATATGGATCCAGTTTACTGCCCAGTGGCGTCAGTACTGGAGTTCCTTCAGGAACGTTTTTTGGATGGAGTGACACCAGCTACCCTAAGGTTTACGTGGCAGCCATTCAGCTTACCACGAATATAAAAATGGTGCCTCAGTGGGCCGTCATCCACTGTTTCTCCTTCATACAGGGTGCGCGACGGCTGAGGCCTTTCCGCCCCGTGCGGGTCCCTTCATGGGTTTTTCCATTGTGTTGCATGGTTTATCAGGGCATCTGTTTGAGCCCTTGGAATTGTTCCGGATAAATCCTGACTTTTATAGCACAGACTCTGTGGAAGTGTTGTTGCGACCAAGGCCTAATTATGTCCCTAGGTCGCATCTATCCCTTTCACTTTCAACAGGTGGTCCTGGAGGCTTTTTCTCCTGCTGCAGCGGAGTCTGGGGATCTAAGTCTTTGCCCTGTGAGAGCGTTAAAGACTTATGTGGATCGTACTGCCCCATGGCGTGAGTCTGACCAGCTGTTTGTCTGTTTTGGACATAAGAATAAGGCCATGCAGTTACGAAACAGCGCATGTCCCATTGGCTGGTGCAGGCTATTTCCTTGGCCTATGAGGCGCGCGGGCTCGCTTCGCCCTTAGGAGTAAAAGGTCATTCCACGAGAGCAGTGGCTTCTTCTCAAGCCTTTCTCAGTGGATCTTCTATGGATGATATCTGTGCTGCGGCAGGCTGGTCCTCACCGAGCACTTTTATCAGGTCTTACAGTCTGGATGTGAGGATGGCTTCTGGCTCCCGGGTTCTCTCCGCTTGACCAGATGCTTCCTTGGATCCAAGCTATCAGGTACGTCAGGCGTGATGGTATAGCGTTCCCATACGTGGTGACGTCACCGCAGCATCGAAGTGACCTATGAAAGGGAACATCTCGGTTACGTATGTAACCTTGGTTCCCTGAATAGGGAACGAGATGCTGCGGTTCTGGCCGTGCCGTACCTTGATAGCTTTCTTCTTCATCATGAAATCTGAGGTGCCACGCGCTATTTGGCCAATAAGATTGGCGGGATGGTATAGGGCTTCAGACATTCGTCACACCGAAGGTGTTCCCATACGTGGTGACGTCACCGCAGCATCTCGTTCCCTATTCAGGGAACCAAGGTTACATACGTAACCGAGATGTTTTGAGGTCAAGTTGCCGTTTGGCTCGCTCACACAGACCAAGCAGCTGTGATCTTAAACAGGATGTGGGTTTCAATGGGACAATAAAAGAAACATGGGATACTGATTGTATTTAGTAGAGATACTGTATTTAACAGTGATTGCGCATTTGATCGCAGTCTGTAAATAGACAATTCCTATCTTGTGGCAAGACATGGCCTTGAGTCATGTTTTGTGTGATCTACGCGGGGAATTTCTTACGTGCGTTAAATTAATCCTGAAGGTAATATTTTAATACCAAACCTTGTTGGGCAATACCACAAAGCAAGCGATTTTAATGATTATTTGTCCACAGAGAATTCAGTAAATTATCAAGAGATAGGGAAAAAAAACAAACAGAGATAAACTTGTTAAATTCAATTTCTACTGAAACAGAAACCCTGGATTAAAACCATTTCTTGTTTTGTCATATTTTAAAACGTGAAAGTTGTTTTATTCACAACGTTATATGTGCCTTTGCTTTACATAGAGATAGAGCGTTGTGTAAAACAACATTAAATTATTAATCAAGTTTTTCTAAGTGTAATTTTGTTATTAAAACTTTACTAGTGTTTAATTTAGAAGATCCAAAGAATAGTCTCTATGTCAGAAAAGTGTAAATGTTATAAAAATAATAACAAGTTACTGAGAAATTTTAATTGGGGGTTTGTTTGAGCATTGTTTCATTAGTCTGCTTTTCCACCATGACAGGACACATTTAATTAAGTTTAATTCACAACTTTAATTTCTATAATTACCATCACCAGTGGAAATATATATATATGATTACAACTTCTGAAACATAATGTAATTTAATGATGGAGTTACACTAAATACAATTTATATATATATATATATATATATATATATATAGGCCTATGTGTGTGTTTCCTTTGATTACAACTTCTGAAACCTAATGTAATTTAATGACGGAGTTACACTAAATACAATATATATATATATATATATATATATATATATATAAGGAGATAGGCTAATAATAAGGAGACGCTCATTAGGTTTTACCTGCACAGCACTACTCGCATGGGAGGCGGACGCACTAACAAGGAGGCTAAATGGCTACAGCCAATAGCGTCTGTCGCTAGTGCGTCTCTTGAGATCGGGGAGTGAAGTTTTACCTGCACAGCACTACTCGCTGGCCTCCGTTACATACATACATACACACACACACATATATATATATATATATATATATAAAAAAAATATCATGCCTTGAGAAGCAGAAACCATCATAAGCCATCATAGGCCACCATTAATTTTTAATAAGGCTGTGAATCAAACACAGTAAAATATTCACAAATATTCACAATTATCTTGGATTACATCGATAATTGTTATATATACAGATGATGGAACTGAAGTGGTATGGTAGTGTAAACACTGTTTGTGTTTTAAATGCTTGATTAGGTGATGTACTGAAAATTTCATTGGAATTTTGGAAGTTCTATTTGGTTGGTTGTCATGGACATTTTAGTGTTAAGAATAATTAGAAATGACAGGGAAAACAATTCAACTAATTTTGAAATGCATTGAGGTGTTGAAACTCATTATCAGAGGAGTCCATAACAAAAAAAAAAAACAAAGGTATAAACCATAATTTCAGGCAACATTTTCCTCCCTCTTGAAACAGTAAACAGCAACCAACAACAATAGGTATAAATAAGTTGTGTCACTGTACTGTTTGAGAAAAATCTGTTATTTTGAAAATAAAAATCACACTAATGACATCACTTGACTTCCTCCTTCCTATTTTCTAAAGATCTACTTGTATGAAAAAAGGCCCATGTTAAGTCCACTCAGGGGCGGACTGGCCATCGGGAGCACCGGGACATATCCGGTCATTCTGGCCTGCCGGGGCAGCAGCGGCTATGCAGTCGATCAGGCTGACGTGCAATAGGCTGTTATGCAACTGCGAATTAATTGACGGTCTTATGAATCTACGAATCAGGCGATCGCGGAGTGAAAATGACACCACCACATGCCAAAAAATCAGCGAAGCCCTGCCTACTTGGCTATATCCAGAAACAGGCTTTATCTTAGAAAATCGTGATAAAAATGGAGCGTAAACGCAAAGGAGGAGCAGAGACGGAAAGGAGAAAAGCCCAGGCCACAGACGCAGCAAGTTGCTGAAAAATCCCAGCCATGTTCGCCAGTAAGGGAGCAGGTCGGTCAGAATTACATTTATATTTACTAGGGATGGGACGGTTCACTGAAAAAACCGAACTGTTCAGTTCACCACACACGGTTCAGCACGCGCTGAGACCGCTGTTTAACTTAAATCTGACAAAGCATCTGTAATATTGTTTACAATAAATAACACGTAAAACAAACAGGGTTAAAATAATATGTTTCTATTGTGATTCCCAGACATTACAACAACAGCAATTTAAAAAAAAAAAACCTCTACAAATCATTCACTCTTGTTCAATACTAATAGAAACACTGTATCAGTGCATTCTCTTAAAGTGACAGTCTTTATATTAATAGAACAGCAAAAACAAAGAAATTACTCACTGCTCTTGGTTAAAAAGCTTTTTACCGAACTGTGAAAAAGTTGAACTGTTCCACCCTAATATTTACATAATCATTTGGCGGACGGACGCTTTCATTCAAAGGGACTTACAACAGATAAAATCTATTAAAAATAAAAAAATAAATATATATAATAATAATAATAATATTATATATATATATATATATATTACAAATGTAAATAATGATAGATGTTTTAAAAGAGCATCTTAATGACAAACTAGCACACTGTTTTACATATGGGGATACAGTATTTTTTTTAATGCCAAAATTGACTAGAAGTTGATTTTCCATTTCTAGCCTACAATATGTAGCCTAGTGTACAATGTTTATTTATTTATTTTGAAGGTGACGAAGGAAGCAACAGTAGCACTAGTGCTGCTAGTGCTCCTGCTTTGAACAAGAAGGGTGGACAGTTCAGCTTTTGAGTCAGAGCAGGAACCTTCAGGTAAAGTTTAAGCTATTAGCAAAACTAAACATGCTAGCTGTACTCTTAGAAACAAATGTGCTTTTATGATTTATAAGGTCATCAGTAGTAGGACTGTGATCATTGGGACATACAATTGATGGCTGCATAATTATTATAGATTATTGAAAGTGCTTATTTCATATTGCAGAGAAACTCAATGTGCAGAGTGAGAGAGAGGGGGATTCAGGGAAAGATGATAGAGACAGTGAATGCCTTGATACTTCTTGATACTTCATTTGATTATTTTGCCTGTCCACTGTCTAAGGATTTTGATTAATTTTTTAAGTATCACCCAATTCAAACAACTGAAATAGCCAAAGAGTTTAGAAGTCTGGTGGACACATGAATTGTGTGGTGGTGACTGCAGCAACAGAGGTGGCCTGGGGTGGAGTCAAATTCCCGGCCTGATTTACTGTCCCAGTCCGCCACTGAGTCCAATGTTTCTTTCAGTTATCAGAAATGTTCTCATTTAACTCACGATTTCATATGAAGATTTTATTTGACATCAATCTATGACCCATTTATTGTTAGGGAATTGTAAAAAAATAAAAATAAATAACTAACTAAATAAATAAATATATATATATGTTTGATTAGGGTTGGAGCCAAACTTTGCAGGACAGTCGATCGCCAGGAGCAGGGATGGGTACCCCTGCCTTACAGCGATGCTTTTTTCATAAAAATTGTCACTCGTGTTACTGGCACTGCTCCTTATGGTGACACTAGTGAAGATCAGTATATCAGGTCTTATGTCACTGGTGATTCATTGTGTCACTGGTGTTATGGTGCTGTGTTACTGTACTGTTTTGCGTTTTCTTTCACATTAAAACATAATCTCCTTATATCTTACATTTTCTTTATTTTTCTGTGTGCCGGAAAAAAATTTAGAAAAAATATTTCTTAATATCTTTTAATATTGATAAAGAAGGGAACACAAGTAAAAAAAAAATGGTACACGTGGTCTTGAAATAATTGCACAAAAAAAAAGCTAAAAAGAAAAACAATTAAGCTGTCATTTATATGTATTCATAAATTCAAAAGGTAATCTAATAATGTGGTCTAAGTTTAAATGCTAGAAAAAGAAATACATTTTAAGACATTCCGCCATACCAAAAGTGGAAGTTTCTGTAGAATAATAAAGGCACCTTAAAGTGAGGAACTAACTGATCTCTGCTTCTTTACAGTTTGCACATATTTTTTCATCACGAACGTTGATCTTCCTTCAAAAAACCCGGTAGAAGAGTCGCGCGATAACATGCGTCATCACTACGACACGGTATTAGATCTGGCTTTTGTTCGCACAGCGCTCGTTCCGGGACTGAATGTTACTAGGTCCCGACCCCTGGTTTTGCTGGCCTTCCTTAAGTCCTTTTTCTTGTAAAAGTCCCCTGGCTCCACTCCACATTTCAATGCTTATACCAGAAAAGCGATCAAAGGAAGAGGTTGCCCCCCATTTCCCCCACAAGAATCTTTTCAAAATCTTTTCAAAATCAAAGCTATAGAAATTTAATCACAGAATGCAATTAAATAATTTCTCATATATTAAATTTTAAAGGGGTAATATGATGCAGTTTCTAGTTTTCCTATCTCTTTGAAGTGTTACAAGCTGTTTGTGAATAGATAAGATCCCGAAAGTTGTGATAACTAAAGTCTCAAACCCAAAGAGAAATTCTTTATAAAAGTTAAGACTCGTCCACTCCCTCCTACAATGCCTCATTCAAACACACCTTCACATGTTTACATCACGATGTGGGAAGATTTGCATAACACCGCCCAAATTTTAATGCAAAGAAAGAAGATGCAACTTTTATTGCAGCTGTTGTCGCCACCGCCATGTTGTGAAGACACTAATGTTTTTGTCTGGTCATGCTTGGAGACGGCATCACAGTATGGTGGGGGGAGTAGCATTTCCATCATAAGCTTGAAGTATTTGGCCAATCACAGCACACCTCGCTTTTCAGACAGATGAGCTTTGTAAAAATCAACGCGTTTAAGAAAGGCGGGGCATAGAGGAGAAACAATAATGTACAATATGTGGAAAATTATGTTTTTTTTTTACCTTATACAACATTTCATTACTTCAAATGCACAAAATAATGTTTTTTTTAGCAATATGATATGACCTCTTTAATAGCGTCTGGTAATATGCTGAAGACACAACATTCAGCATGTGAATCACAACAATGGTGACAATTTAATTTAATTTATTTTCATTAATTGTAGCAATAACCATTTTATTTGCTCTTTTTGTTGTGCTACTACTGATACACAAAATAAAATTGGCAAATAAAATCAAAAACCGCAATGCACTCTGGGAGTCAGTGAGTAGCTATATGAGTTAACCTAAATGAAAGGATCAAGTACCCCTACAGTTCTTTTTTAGTTACTAGAACTGTAGTATGTGTAAACTATACTAACTAAGCATTTGTCAGTACAACATACTATTCCTATTTCACTTTACTTCGTTTTTTCAAGGCAATCGGTTTGCATGCTTTTTTAAAAGTAACCCCAACTAATTAGATTTTACAGTTTAGGCACTAGATAAACAACAGCATTAAACATGAATATTGTAACAAAGATGCAAGCCATTTATTTACTTTACTTCATTATTTTCACTCACAGGGCACTTGAAAATATATAGCATGCACAATTAAATATGTTATATTCTTAAGTGGATGCGAATGCCCAATCAATAAACAACAAATCAAATCAGATTAATAACACAGCTCCAGTCACACTATAAGTCATTTGAAGGACGTTATGAAACATGTCTATAAAAAGTATATTATTCACAAGTAAATGATTGCAATATATAGAAAAATCCCTAATACACTTACAAATACACTTGCAAAGAAACAAGTTCATGACTGACAAGCTGACATAATACAAAACAAACAGCCATTTAACTGTTCACTTACATGCTCCAATTACGTTTGCCACAAGTGTGAGATACTCCTGTCATTAATTCAACTCAGTTAATTTGTCAGTTCTTTAAGGGATCTAAACAATAATATATATTACACACACAAATGCTTGATATAAAAATACTGAAACATGATCCAGTATTACAAACTGGAAAATAAATTCCTCCTTTAAATGCAATTACTAAGGTGGTCACACATGAGTTCACATTTTGGCGAAGTATCTCCTTAATAAATATGACAAGCTTGCCACCACGTATTTCCTCTGAACTCCTTGAGGTTTCTTATGCAATGTGACAAAGGCTTCAGACAGCAAGGGCCTGCGCGGATTTCCTCTCTCTGTCAGCTTGTCTTGACAGCTGCCATTTTCATTGGCCCACCGTTGCTCCCACCGCCTGCACAATCACGCTCTGCATTTGTTATTTTTTTCCACCTCATCCTTCTCAGGAGCGCATAACAGAGATTATAACAGCCAGTGTCACTTCTGATTAGTGGAGACTTTCTGAAAGCCGCATCTAACTTTATGACATGTTTGAGAAGGTACATTTTTGTAGTGTCTGTTGGACCCTACAGTCAAATTACAGCGAAGGGTGTCAAGATTAGCAGAAAGGGAACCAAATTAAGACTAGATAAAGTCACAAAAAAACAGCAAACTCAAGAGGAAAAAAATATATAAATATAAAGGAAGGAAGAAGACAAGGGCCAGGTGAGCACAATTACAGAAACAAGAATGTGACCAAGGGAAACAAGGATTTGGGACCAAAGGAACACATGGCAGACACAAAAAAAGACAAAGCAATGTGTTCAGGCACAAGACAAACAAAGAAACATTAAACAGAGACAACACAGTCAAAGCTGGCATGGCAGAACCTTGACAAAAGGTCTCTCTGAAGATTTGCATTGTTTTGGTTTATGCTATAAAAGTCTAAAAGCTGCTGTGTGTCAAGGTGTACAGCAAACAGCTAAAGCCCCAGTACTACATTTTTATAAGCTGTCGACCCCAAGAAACGTAATTGGCGACATGAAACCTTACTTAAAAAAATTCATTAAGCTATATATAACACTGTTGTATAAAATGAATATTCAGAAAAATACATTGCTTAATGTCTTGAATATAAAAACATAAGAACTCATCCATGTTTTTTTTTTTTTTTTCATTGCTTGAATTATAAGAACATTCTAACTGTATGTATTCATTCTAACAGGCTTCATCGCGCATTGAATGCTTTTGGACTCTCAAGACGTGTTTTTGTTTGTTTTTTGCAAAGTCGGTGACTCCATAATGTCACAAATAACCTACAATAACATTATGTTGGGGAATGTCTTTAAATTATACTCAAGGAAAAATCATACATTTTCTGTTGTCTTCTTTTTAAAGGACTTCAAAAGTTGAGCTTGAACCATTCTGCATGAAAAATTTGAGCCCTGATTTTAAACATAATTGAACTAAACCTCATCAGTCCCTCTGGTAAGTCATTTTTAAATATAAAAATCGTGTCTTGATCATTATGGTAGCTTACAAGAATTTGTTACTGTTGTCAAATTTGACCCGGGAATACACTCACACACACACAAAATGAGTGGATTCAAAGAGATCAAAAAAATAAATATATAAAACTAAAAATTAACTAAAGTGTCCCTTGGGGATCATTTTGATCCACATAGGAATGAATGGAATATATATATATATACATACAAACACACACACACACAATCTTTAGATTATAATTCAAGTTTATTTTTAATTATTTTTTACAAAATCTAGATTTTAAAATGTCTCAATACATATAGCCTAGTGACTGCAGAAAAAAAGTTAACCATGCATGCATTCATAAATTTGCAATAGGCAATTATTTCTAATTTTATTTAAATATTTTAATTAAAGTAAAAAATACAAATACACTGTACACATTTCTGAATATTTAAATATATCTAAATAGTCTTTTGGATAAAATATAGAGGCCACTTTAATTCTAATATTCTGTCCCTGTACATGAAGAGAGAGTCAGTGGTCCGCTTTTTGAGGAAAGTGAGTCTCCGGCTGAGGAGAGTTAGTGGTCCATTGCGTGAGGAAAGTGAGTCACCAGCTGAGGAGAGTATGTACAGTATAGCAGGGATCCTCAAGTCTGGACCACCCCAGCCTGCACATGACCGACCTTCAACGTTGAAATATGGTTGAAATAAGGTCAGTTGTGGTTTCAACGTTGAAACAACGTTGATTCAACGTTTAAAGCCGAATGGTTGAAAAACTTCCAGCACATGACCAACTTTCATCGTTGAAATATGGTTGAAATAAGGTCAGTTGTGGTTTCAGCGTTGAAACAACATTGATTCAACGTTTAAAAATGAACGGTTGAAAATCTTCCAGCACATGACCAACTTTCAACATTGAAATATGGTTGAAATAAGGTCAGTTGTTTTAATGAAACAACGTTAAAAATGTTTAATGCTAAATGGTTGAAAAAGGTTAACAAGCTTTTAAATTATTTATATTAAATTATTAAAGATTATTATTATTTTAATAGCATTTGTAAATTCATGATACCTATTCTAAAATCTAAAGGTATATGTTAAATATTATCATCATTAAAAACAATAAAACTATATACATTTCGCTGCTTTATCACACTGAAACAACTCCCATTGGTAGTTTTATTTTATTACTTCGAACATGATTGGTTAATCTGGCTGTCATTCAGGAAACTGGACAATGAATCGGTTCGCGCCTTTCTACATTTAAAAATATGACCGTTATTGTCGTCTTTCTGTGAGTGAGGTGCTGACTGTGAGCTGCTGCTCGTTATAACCATAGACTGTATAAAAACAGGTTATAACTGACTGCTCGTTCGGTCCCAAATTATTTAATATTTGTCTGTAAATCTTTTTTATTTTGAGCGAATTTGAGTCGTGACATGTCAATGGAGAATGTGTTCTGCGAGGTCCTGCAAACATACTGGCAAAATGAGGTAAGAAAATCGCTATCTTTATCATCTTTTGAAAATAGTAAAGTATAACCAGAGTTTAAAAATGGGTAGCTTAAAGGACGTGTAACCTGCAGATAAATAAATACCCGTGTGTGTATTTTTGCGTTGCTTTATCACAGATGATCAAGTTAGATGCTCATCTGATGTTGTTGTGTTGCTGGTAAGTTATATGTGTTAATATCTGTCTTTTAGAGATTTTTCCACATTTTCCTGATATGAATCCCATGCATTAGGTGTGTTATATATGTTTTTTATTCTTATAATAGTTTCAAAGTGTTTTCTGAAACATATAAGTGCAAATGTCGGTACAATTTTACTGAATTAATGAAAATGAATAGGATTTTAAAGCCATGGTTCTCAAAGTGTCAGGCCCCCTCTAGTTGTTACGCAGGTGAATCAATAAATTAAACTAATTAATGTTAATACATTTTAATTTAATCTTTGAGTAAGGTTTTTTTTTTGCACATTTAAGTATGTTACAGTTAATGTACAGTACAGTTTTGTAACTTTTGTTACATAATTACATTTAAAATTACATTTTAATTTAAACTTTTTATTTTCATTTACCTGTACGTAAGCACAATGTAGTGTTAATGTTCAAACTGTATTTCCCATGGTAAAGTGTCTGACAACAATTAATATTCTTGTTAGAATAAAATTTCCTAATTTTTTAACTGTAAAACTGTAGCTGAATAGTTAGGCCTACTACGCTGCTGAAATTTAATGTTGGTCATTATGGTGGAACTTAATATTTAATAACAAATATTTTCTGAAGTGATACTTGGTTTTAAAAAGTTTGAGAACCAAAGGTTTAAAGAAATGTTATAATATGAAATCCTGCTTTTTAAGAACTTTTCAGTAAACCATTTCTTCTTTCCCCTTGTAGAGTCATCAAGGATCCAGCTTGTTCTTGAAACATTGGTAAGAAATTGTTCATCTGCTACATTGCACTGTCTCTTCTGGTAGAGATTCATTGATCTTATGTGATAGGTTTTGATTGTACTTAGTTTAATAAAAATGTACTGAATTTGATTTTACTTATTTTACTACACTGTATTGCTAGTGTTCTGATTAAAACAGTGTAACTGGGGGCTCTGAAAACACTGCTTGTGAATAATTTGTTAATATTGTACATTTTCATCTGAATACATTAAATAAGTGTTTAATGAATAGTGTTGTCCACTTTGTTTCCAACCTCACTGTTGCTGAACTGTAAAGTGAAAATATATTGTGTGATTTATTTTGTATTCAGTTTTCAGTTAAATATATTTCACAATATCAAAGTTATTGTGAAACATTGTGAACATACCTAAACTCACTGGTTAAATCTTATGTGCCCTCCAGAAGTTTGTGCTCTGCAAGTGAACGACGCCTTGTGGTGCCATCCCAAAGAAGTTCAAAATCACTCTCACTGACCTTTTCCTGTCTTTACTCATTTTCAAGAAACATCTAAAGACCCATCTTTTTCGCCAGCACTTAACCAGCTAATACTAACACTTTTTCTTGTTTTCTTGTCTTTCATATAAAAAATAAAAAAAAACCTGGCTATGCGTTCTGTACTAGACTAACTGAGACTTGTCATGGCGCTTGTATACTGTTTTTGTTCTCTTGTTGACCTGACTGCTTCTATTGTTCTCATTTGTAAGTCACTTTGGATAAAATCGACTGTTAAGTGATTAAATGTAAATGTTTATACAGGACGGTACAGAAAGTGCACAAGTGGGAGAGAGTGGAGGGGACGGCGTCAGAAAGGACCTAGCGCTGGGACACTTTCAAGGATCACCCGAAGCACAACCACACTGTATGCACGAGGCTGCTGGTTCTAACATTTTAGAGTCCCCTTCGGTAGAAATCTCATTCTGCATGCCCCACAGTAAAGAAGACACAGTCCGGGGGGTTCCCGTTAGAAATCAACTTTTTGAAGGTTCCCTTCTCGAACTGTGCAACACATTTTCACTGCACAAATGTACAGAAATGTACAGATTACACAAATGTTTTTGACAGAAACTAGTTTTCCACCAAAATAAAAGATCCACTGGTTTCAGTCCTAAAGGTACAAGGGTTTGTCTTGCAAGTGCTGCAAAAAATATGCATTTATATGCAAAAACATTTTACAAAAACTTTAAATATTATTGTATTTGGATTGTTCTACTACATGTTTTTAACAATACATCCATGCATACTCTGCATAATAAAGTTTGGGATTATTTTCATCTGTTTTATACAGTATGTTTCCAAAATAAAACTGCTGTTTTACAATTTTGAGCATGTGGTAGTTGATCGTAAAGCCATTGCTGCCAGTCATTAGATTTTTAGCCTTGCATGTACCGTGTTGATCTATCTAAATGCCAACTAGGATCTAATTGAACATACAATTGTGTCTTTATACACGGTGCAAGGTACGACGGTGGAACAACGTCGTGTTATCAACGTTGATTAACTTTTCAAAATCAACACCTCATTCAGCTTTCATCCGAGGTCTGCAGAACGACCCTAATTCACCCGTAGTGAAGGCAAGACAGTGAAACAGCGTCTCGATTTCAACGGTGAATCAAAGTCGTGATTTCAACGTTGATCCAATTTGCAAAATCGAAAGGTAATTCAACTTTGATTCAACGTCAGGATTTCAATGGTGAATTCACGTTGCGATTTCAACGGTGAATCCATACTGGCAATTGTATGGTGAATTCCTTTTGGACCTTCTGGCCCTCCATATGTCAGTGCACATCGCTGATGATTATATCAGTCATTTCAGCCAAGCAGAACACAAATGGCCAAAACAAGTGAGAGGCAGTCGCAGCTGTAATTGATTTTGATTGATTTTAATTTTAATGACAACACAGCCAAGCTGGTGGAATTTGTTTTCAGTATAGCTCTTTGGTACAGGTTCCAGCATTACATTAAACAAACAATAAACATATAAAATAAAATAACATACATATACATACAGACAAACACATTGATACATACAACCCGAATTCCGGAAAAGTTGGGACGTTTTTTACATTTTAATAAAATGAAAACTAAAAGACCTTCAAATCACATGAGCCAATATTTTATTCACAATAGAACATAGATAACATAGCAAATGTTTAAACTGAGAAAGTTTACAATTTTATGCACAAAATGAGCTCATTTCAATTTTGATTTCTGCTACAGGTCTCAAAATAGTTGGGACGGGGCATGTTTACCATGGTGTAGCATCTCCTTTTCTTTTCAAAACAGTTTGAAGACGTCTGGGCATTGAGGCTATGAGTTGCTGGAGTTTTGCTGTTGGAATTTGGTCCCATTCTTGCCTTATATAGATTTCCAGCTGCTGAAGAGTTCGTGGTCGTCTTTGACGTATTTTTCGTTTAATGATGCGCCAAATGTTCTCTATAGGTGAAAGATCTGGACTGCAGGCAGGCCAGGTTAGCACCCGGACTCTTCTACGACGAAGCCATGCTGTTGTTATAGCTGCAGTATGTGGTTTTGCATTGTCCTGCTGAAATAAACAAGGCCTTCCCTGAAATAGACGTTGTTTGGAGGGAAGCATATGTTGCTCTAAAACCTTTATATACCTTTCAGCATTCACAGAGCCTTCCAAAACATGCAAGCTGCCCATACCGTATGCACTTATGCACCCCCATACCATCAGAGATGCTGGCTTTTGAACTGAACGCTGATAACATGCTGGAAGGTCTCCCTCCTCTTTAGCCCGGAGTACACGGTGTCCGTGATTTCCAACAAGAATGTCAAATTTGGACTCGTCTGACTCGTCCACTTTGAAATAGTCCATTTTAAATGAGCCTTGGCCCACAGGACACGACGGCGCTTCTGGACCATGTTCACATATGGCTTCCTTTTTGCATGATAGAGCTTTAGTTGGCATCTGCTGATGGCACGGCGGATTGTGTTTACTGACAGTGGTTTCTGAAAGTATTCCTGGGCCCATTTAGTAATGTCATTGACACAATCATTCCGAAGAGTGATGCAGTGTCGTCTGAGAGCCCGAAGACCACGGGCATCCAATAAAGGTCTCCGGCCTTGTCCCTTACGCACAGAGATTTCTCCAGTTTCTCTGAATCTTTTGATGATGTTATGCACTGTAGATGATGAGATTTGCAAAGCCTTTGCAATTTGACGTTGAGGAACATTGTTTTTAAAGTTTTCCACAATTTTTTTACGCAGTCTTTCACAGATTGGAGAGCATCTGCCCATCTTTACTTCTGAGAGACTCTGCTTCTCTAAGACAAAGCTTTTATAGCTAATCATGTTACAGACCTGATATCAATTAACTTAATTAATCACTAGATGTTCTCCCAGCTGAATCTTTTCAAAACTGCTTGCTTTTTTAGCCATTTGTTGCCCCTGTGCCAACTTTTTTGAGACCTGTAGCAGGCATTAAATTTTAAATGAGCTAATTAAGTGGATAAAAGTGTAAAATTTCTCAGTTTAAACATTTGCTACGTTATCTATGTTCTATTGTGAATAAAATATTGGCTCATGTGATTTGAAATTCCTTTAGTTTTCATTTTATTAAAATTTAAAAAACGTCCCAACTTTTCCGGAATTCGGGTTGTAATAATACATAAGGGGGTCATGCTTAATCCACAGTCCTCAGCGTTTAGAGTTCAGAATGTTTATTGCTATTGGGATGAAACTGTTTTTGAAGCGAGTTGTTCTGGAGGCGATTGTCCTGTAACGCCTCCCAGAGGGCAGTAGCTGGAAGGCGTAGTGTGCAGGGTGGGTGATATCAGAAATTATTTTGTGGGCTCTGCGTAGTGTCCGTTTGTGGTAGAGTGATTCAAGGGATGGTAGGGGTGAACCAATGACTTTGGATGCTCTGTTGATGATGCGCTGTAATTTCTTCCGGGAAAGTGTGTCAAGACTGCCAAACCATACTGTGATGGATGTGGTGAGGATGCTTTCAACGATGGCCGTGTAGAAGCGGAGCAGGAGATGAAACCTTACTCTGAACTTCTTGAGCTGTCAGAGATGAAAAAGTCTTTGCTGGGCTTTTTTGTAGATATGATCTGTGTTGATTTTCCATTTGAGGTTGTTGCTGATATGGGTCCCGAGGAATTTGAATGTATCAATGATGGAGATGGGTTCACCTTCAATGAGCGCTGGAGTTTTGGGCGATGGCTGACGTCTTAGGTCGACGATGAGTTCTTTTGTTTTTGATGTATTGAGTAGGAGATCATGGTCTGTACACCAGGTCACTGCTTGGTTGATCTGTGCACGGTATTCGGTTTCTTGGTTGTTGGTGATGAATCCTATGATGGTTGTATCGTCCGCATATTTGTATAGGCCGACAGAACTATGGTGTGATGTGAGCTGGTTTGTGTAGAGAGAGAATAGCCAGGGTGAGAGAACACAACCTTGAGGTGTGCCTGTACTGTGGAACAGAGGGGAGGATGTATAATTGTTAATCTTTACCTTCTGTTGCCTATTCCAGAGAAAACTGTGAATCCAGTGACAGATGCATGGGTCGATATTCATGCCCAGTAATATATTTAAAAGTTTGGCCGGGTTTATTGTATTGAATGCAGAACTGAAATCCATAAACAGGATGCGGGCATATGTATTTGCGGACTCAAGTTGGTTCAGTATGTGATGAATTGCTAAGTTGATGGTGTCCTCAACTGACCTGTTGGCTCTGTATGCAAATTGGAATGGGTCCATGAGAGGGGTGGTGACGGTTTTTAGGTGATTGAGTATGATGCACTCGAATGATTTCATGACTGCTGATGTCAAGGCAATAGGTCTGTAATCATTGAGGCAGGAGATGGTCTTGGTCTTAGGAACCGGGATGATAATGGATTCTTTGAAGCACTTGGGTACTAAGTTTTGACAGAGGGAGGTATTGAAAATGTCGGCGAAGACCCCAGCCAGTTCTGCAGCGCAGTGGTGGAGAACGGTGGGGCTGATGTTGTCTGGGCCGGGGGCTTTATTCATCTTAAGTCCCCTGAAGGTGCTCCTCACCTCCTCCTTGTAAATGGTAAAAAGGGGGGGGGAGGGGGTCGGGAGGAGATGGTGTTGTAGCCGGTACCTGCTCAAACCTCCCATAAAAGAAGTTGAGTGTATCAGAGAGCTGATTATCGCCGTCAAGTATGGGGGTGGGTTTCTTTTTGTAATTTGTAATGTTTTGAAGTTTTTCCCAGATAAAACGTGTATCATTAGTGGTGATTTGTTCTTCTAGTTTAGTAGCATAGTTGGATTTGGCTCTTCTTATTGCAGATCTCAGTTTGTATTTGGAAGCCATATATTGTTCTTTGTTTCCTGATAGATGAGCTCCTTTCTTAACTGTTTAATATCTTTGTTAAACCACGGTTTGTTGTTATTGTAGTATTTGATTTTTTTGATTGGTATGCACAGGTCCACACAGTAATTGACGTATGACGTTATTACGTCGGTGACATCATGGAGATCGCCTGCAGCATGGAAAACTTCCCAGTCTGTGCACGCGAAACAACCACAACGTTTTTCGATGGCCTCTGGGGACCAGCACCAGACGAATTTTGATGGTGACTTGGAGGATTTAACTTTTTGTCTGTATTGTGGAATTAGCAGCAGCCTTGGGAAAGCCGATAGCCTCTTTGATGGTAATATAGCAGTGGTCCAGCCTTATGGTAGCCGGGGAGCTCAGACGACAGATTAGTCTGATTAAAGTCCCCGAGGACAATGACTGCTGCGTCCGAGTGTATATTTACCACTGAGGAGACGTAGTTGGCTAACTCGGCTATGGTGGTGATAGCGTTAGGCTCAGGTGGAATGTACACACAGATCATGATTACTGATGTGAACTCCCATGGGAGAAATGATGGTCTGCATTTGACAGTGAGGTATTCCAGGTGAGATGAGCATACATGGGTGAGTTCTGTAGAATTTGTACACCAGCGTTCATTGATCATTATGCAAATACCACCGCCTTTAGACTCACTGTAGTCTTTGTTGATTTGTAACATAAGTTTGAGTTTATCCATTTTGTGCCGGAGGGATCTAACGTTTGACAGCAGAAGGGCTGGGAGCGGTGGCCGGTGAGGGTGTCTCCTGAACCTAGCAAAGGTTCCTGAGCGACTGCCTTTTTTGGTCGGCAGCCATGGTGTTGAGTGGCTTGATATGTTTAATTCCCGTAATTTCTCCAGCAAGGATGTAGATGGACCCAGATCACTGTGAGAAGTGTATCTGAGGTTTAGGAGCTCCGATCGAGTGTACTAAATTAAGCATGACACTTCACAAACAAGTAATGCAGATATTAAAATGACAGACAGGAACACTGCTTGTACTGTGGCAAGCCTCACGGCCGCCATTTTGACATATGAAGAATTTCAGTCAGGTTTAATGGTCACTGTTCTAGCACATCCTGCTATAAGGAGTCAGGACTGACATCCAGTGCAGCACATTTTAAGACAGATGGACATGGACCTTTTTTGAGATAACAATGAGATACTGGAAATATTTGTATTTACAAACAACCTAGGCATCAGGGAGTTTGCTGGCCGATTAAGTACAGGGATGGTCCTTAAACCAGGTACTGGTAGCTTTGGCACTGTGTGCAGGTGCCAAGTCCTGTTGGAAAATGAAATCTGCATCTCCATAAAGTTGGTCAGCAGCAGGAAGCATGAAGTGCTCTAAAATTTCCTGGTATATGGCTGCGTTGACTTTGGACATCAGAAAACACAGTGGACCAACACCAGCAGATGACATGGCACCCCAAACCATCACTGACTGTGGAAACTTTACACTGGACCTCAAGCAACATGGATTGTGTGCCTCTCCTCTCTTCTTCCAGACTCTGGGACCCTGATATCCAAAGGAAATGCAAAATTTACTTTCATCAGAGAACATGACTTTGGACCACTCAACAACAGTCTAGTCCTTTTTGTCTTAAGACGCTTCTGACACTGTCTGTTGTTCAAAAGTGGCTTGACACTAGGAATGCGACAGCTGAAACCCATGTCTTGCATACGTCTGTGCGTAGTGGTTCTTGAAGCACTGACACCAGCTGCAGTCCACTCTTTGTGAATATCCCCCACATTTTTGAATGGGTTTTGTTACAAAATCCTCTCCAGGGTGCGGTTATCCCTATTTCTTGTACACTTTTTCTACCACATCTTTTCCTTCCTTTCGCCTCTCTATTAATGTGCTCGGAGACACGAGCTCTGTGAACAGCCATCCTCTTTTGCAACGACCTTTTGTGTCTTGCCCTCCTTGTGAAAGATGTCAGTGGTCATCTTTTGGACAACTGTCAAGTCAAGTCAAGTCAAGACAAACTGTGCATTTTTACTTTCTTAAAAAAACTCATTCTGTATGATTTATAAGCGTTTTGAAAAATGGGGACATAGGTTATGTCCTCATAAGTCACCCTCTCCTTATAATACCTGTGTCATACCCGTCTCATTATACAGAGTTGTGTCCTGATATTTCACAAAAACAAGAGCGCACACACAAACACACACACACACACACATATATATACACACACACACATACACATTCCTTGACATTAACTCTTGACGCTTGTCCGCTTGTCTAGGACAAGTGAAGATTTGAACAGGCAAGTGAATGAGAAATTTACTTGCCCAATCGGACTTGAAAATGTCAATACCAAAAACAATAATAACTGCCTTTATCTGTGATGTGGCCTTTGTTATAGGGTATAATATATATCATTTGCAATAATATCTTAATTATTGTTTTAACAATGTGCAATTTGACATTAGCGAGTATATTGAAAAAATCAAACAAATTGTTAGTATGGGAGTAAAAAACAGGTTTCAATTTGGAGACATGGAATGCAGGGTGAACTCTCCTGTACGCGGGAGGTAGTTTGAGGCGGACCGTCATCGGACTAATGATCTTGGTGAAAGTGAACGGACCAATAAATTTGGGAGCCAGTTTATTACTCACGGAACGCAGAAGAATGTTCTTGGATGAAAGCCACACCTTTTGACCCACGAAGTATACGGGAGGCTTAGACTGGTGGCAATCGGCTTGGGCCTTGGTGCATCTTTCCACCTGGAGCAGAGTCTCGCAGGCTCTGCTCCATGTGTGACGACACCTCTGGACAAAGGAGTGAGCGGAGGGGACCACGACCTCAGATGCCAGACAGGGAAAAATTGGTGGCTGGTAACCTAGACTACACTTAAATTGAGAGAGGCCCGTAGCCGACACTGGCAACGAGTTATGTGCGTACTCAACCCAGGAAATTTGCTGACTCCAGGAGGAAGGGTTCTTAGAGACCAAACATCGCAACACTCTCTCAAGATCCTGATTGTCCCGCTCTGTTTGGCCATTGCTCTGGGGATGGAAACCAAAGGACAGACTAACTGTAATTTACAAAATTCCCACCAAAATTTGGATACAAATTGGGGCCCCCGTCGGAGACCACATCCATTGGAAGGCCATGTAAATGAAAGACGTGATCTACGACAGCCACCGCTGTCTACTTGGCTGAAGGTAATTTGGGCAAGGGAATAAAATGAACCATTTTCGAGAACTTGTCCACCACGGTCAAAATGACTGTCTTGCCCTGGGAGGGCGGGAGGGCGGTAATAAAGTCTAGAGCGATGTGTGACCAGGGTCTCGAAGGACGCTGGGAGAGAACTGTACCTACCCCCACCTCTGACGGGACGTCTGTAAAAATTGACGAATCCCAGAAACCTCTGCAGGGCCTTTGCGGGAATCTTGACTTGGGCAATCCACCACAGCCTTAACCTTGTCGGGGTCCATGCGCACTCCCTTGGATGACACAATGTACCCCAAAAATGGAACTTACTGTGCGTGAAAAGCGCATTTCTCCACCCTTTACAAAAAGCCCATTCGCTCACAACCTCTGGAGCACTAGTCTGACGTGCTGAACATGTTCCTGGAGAGAAGAAGAAAATATCAGTATGTCATCCAGGTAGACATAAATGAACTGATCTACCATGTCTCTCAGCACGTCATAGACTAGTGCTTGGAAGACAGCAGGGGAGTTGGACAGCCCGAAAGGCATGACCAAATATTCAAAATACCCCCTGGGGGTATCAAATGCTGTCTTCTATTCATCCCCCTTCCTTATGCGGACAAAATGATAAGCATTACGTAAGTCCAGTTTTGTGAATATTGATGCTCCCTGCAGCCTCTCGAAGGCTGAAGACATCAACGGCAAAGGATAGGTATTCTTCAACGTGATGTTGTTCAGCCCTCAGTAATCAATGCAAGGTTGCAGAGATCCATCCTTCTTACCCACAAAAAAGAACCCTGCCCCCGCTGGAGAAGAGGAATGAATTTGGAAGCCAGCGAATCAGAAATATATTTTTCCATGGCCTCCCTTTCAGGAGTAGAAAGTGAATATAACTTGCCCTTAGGTGGAGACGTACCTGGCATTAGGTCTATAGCACAGTCATAGGGACGATGGGGAGGAAGAAAAGCAGCACGGGACTCACTGAACACTTCCTTCAGGTCGAGGTATTCCTTGGGCACATTAGACAAATCCACCGTCTCCTCCTGAAACACAGAACTAGACACAGACGAATGAGCAGACACAAGACAAGAGGCATGGCACTGATTACTCCAGGTGGAAACGGAGCCTTGACCCCAGTCAACCCTGGGGTTGTGTTTGATCAACCAGGTGTGCCCGAGACCGATGGGGCTGAGGGGAGTGTCAGTGATGAAGAATTCCAGTGTCTCAGTGTGGTTACTTGCTACCGTCAACGTGATGTGATCCGTGGTGTGGTGTGCAATGGTGGGTAATGTCTGAAAAAAAACTGCTTCTACGGGGCCACAGCGTAAGATACAAGGTCATGGGGCCTTTTATACATTTTCGTGTTTCTTTAGAAATAAAGCAATGGACAAATGGAGTCTTTAAACGCCTCAGACGTAAAGTTATTCGCTGTCAAAGTGACGCCAAAATGAATGGGAGTCAATGGAATGCTAACAGCAGGTGGGGGTCGGCTAGCCAATGGCGGCGCCCAGGGATGCTTCAATAAAATATGAAACCCTGCCCCCTGGTTAATACTTACTTCCTCTAGCTGTTGTTTTTATTGGTGGTTGGCAAACAGCTTTCGGGTGCATTACCGCCACCCACTGCTCTGGAGAGTGGACTAATGCTCTAAATAACTACACACAACACTAAAATAAAAAATTTAACTTTTAATCTCACAAAAATGCATAAAAACCTAAACAAATAAAAGCGATAAACATATTTCTCAAATTCTATTTATTAGTCTTGTTGATCCTAAATACTCTAGAAGTAGACCCCAACCCTTATCATCTGCAGATTTTTAAAGAATATTATTGATATTTTGCTCTCCATTCTTTAAAATTTCTCTCTCTGAATCATATTTCTGCCAATGCAATAAAACATGGTCTACTGTTTCTTCCTCTCTACAATATTTACACTTTCCATTATTATGCTTTCCAATCATGTATAGAGAACTGTTTAGACCACTGTGACCCTTCTTTATTCTTGTTATATCTTTCCCCTCTTTTCTGTTTCGTCTTGCAGTTCCTATCTTTCCAACTAATGGATTATTTTTAAACAGATAACGCCCTTTACTTTCTTTATTCCATTGATTTTGCCACATTTTTTTGGATCTGTCCCTTTATCACCATTTTGTCTTCTAACTTGCTAATATTTCTATGTATGTGCTTATTTCCACTCTTCAAAGCACATTTTGCTGCTTTATCTGCCTTTTCATTCCCATCAATTCCAACATGTGCGGGGACCCACACAAACCTAACAGACAAATGTATTTGGCAATTCTGAATAATTATTGTAGAATTTCATACAATAAGTCCTCTCTACTCCCAGTTGCAAAATTTTTAACTCATTAATGCTGCACATGAATCTGATGCAGTTACCACTCTCTATGGTCTGACCTCCTCTTCCCATTGTAAAGCAATAATCATGCTCATCATTTCACATGAATGTACAGATATATCATCAGTAAGTCTCTTTCCACAGTCAACATTAAACTCTGGTTTAGAACCATTTGAATAAATGTGTAAATAACCGTAATAATTTCCTCTGATGTATGAATTAAAAATCGTATAATTTCCCCCGTATTCATCTTTCATCAATTCAAGGAGGCTAAAATCTATCTTTGCTGTGGTAAAAAAAAAACAAGGAGGTATAGTTGGCAGAAAATGATTTGGTTAAATTGCAATGACCCGCTTATACAGTTTTTCTCGATTGATAATACACAATTCATGAAACAATTGACCATTTTCTCACAAAACTTTGGCTTCAGATGACACACAAAACTGCCAAATACACACACTACTTCAATGCCGAGAGAACACTAGTGAGATCAGTTCAAAACAGTTACAAAAACCTCCTTTTGGGAAATAGGAATCCTTTGGCTAGTCAATGACAATTATGAAGTAACAATATACAATGTAAATAGAGGGGTACAGATACAGTAAAATACAGCAATAAACTACAAAATGTTTACTGTCATTACACTACTGATTACAAATTAATCAGGTACTATACTGTAACTGTTAGCAATTGAGAAAAAAACTGTAAAAGTGACGTGATTCCACCGACTGGCGGTTTTAATTTCACGTTCACGTTTCAGCTTCTGTGTTTCCTTTGCATTGCAAAGATGAATTTTGTTGATACTGATTTCACTTTATTATTTTATTTATTATTTTATTTAAAAAGAAAAATCTAACTGAATAAACTAAATGTGACATGCTCACAAAATCTACATATACTCTATAAACACTATACATTTACATTACATTTAATCATTTAGCAGACACTTTTATCCAAAGCGACTTACAAATGAGAACAATAGAAGCAGTCAGGTCAACAAGAGAACAACAACAGTATACAAGTGCCATGAAAAGTCTCAGTTAGTCTAGTATAGAACGCATAGCCAGGTTTTTATTTTTTATAAATGAAAAGACAAGAAAAGGAAAAATGCTAGTATTAGTTGGTTAAGTGCTGTTGAAAAAGATGAGTCTTTAGATAATTCTTGAAAATGAGCAAAGACTCAGCTGTATGAATTGAGATTGGGAGGTCATTCCACCAGCTGGGCACAGTCCAGGAAAAGGGTCGTGAGAGTGATTTTGAACTTCTTTGGGATGGCCCCACAAGGCGTCGTTCACTTGCAGAGTGCAAACTTCTGGAGGGCACATAAGATTTTTTTTTTTTTTCTCATCTCTTTATTCAATTTCTTGAAACAACACATAAATGTCACCGGGTAGCTACTATACAAGAATAATGCAACAACAAACACTCTTAGCTGTATACTATAAATAACTTTGAAGCCAAGAAATTCAAAGCTTATATTAAAACACCCCTCCCCCCACCCACAAAAAAAAACAAAAAAAACAAAAAAAAAACAAGAAAGGTTACTTGAAGTGCTTTACAATCAAGAATGTTATACATGAGCAATCGAGTGTTAATATATAAACTTTTGTCTTGATGGACGACAACAGCTATCAGACTGCATGTAAGAACAGTTTTACTGGTTTCCAGGTCTTGATAAAACTGTATAATTTATCTTTTAATATAAATCTCAATTCTTCCAGATGTAACATATTTCCTAGTTCCCTTGCCCACATCTCAAACGTAGGAACAGAATCTGCTTTCCACATCTGTAAGATCAGCTTTTTAGCAAGCAACATGCAAAGCGAAATGGCCTTTGTTTGATATTTACTACAAAAGGCATTCTCTGCACCTAGAAGTCCAATACAGGGCTCAGGTTCCAAGTCGACAGAATATACTTCAGAAAGAAATTTAAATATACATTTCCAAAATGGCTGAATCTTAATACATGACCATAAAGAATGAAACAAGGTACCTTCTAATGTTTTACATTTATTACAGAGTGGAGAGATCGTGGGATAAATTTTATGAAGCTTTGATTTAGAATAATGAAGCCTATGAATTATCTTGAATTGAATCAGATTATGTCTAGCATTTACAGAACAAGTATGTATATTTCTTAAACACTCATCCCACATATCAACATGACTATTAAAACCCATTTCCTTTTCCCAATCATGTTTTATTTTGTGAGTGTTATTGTCCACCTTTTCTACCAATAATTTATAAAAGTTTGACACTGTACCACTCGCACCAGGGTGTATACTAGCAATACTCTCTAAAGTTGGATTTAAATTCAGAGTTTCAAAGTCTGAAATATGCTTCCTAACGAAGTCTCTGACTTGCAAGTAACGAAAAAAATGAGCGGGAACAAGATCGTAAAATTGTTTTAGTTTTTCAAAAGAACTAAATGTACCTTCCCTGTAAAGATCTTGTATTGCTACTATACCCATATGTTTCCATTGAAAAAAGGTCTTGTCATATAATCCCGGAGGAAAAGCATGATTATTACAGATTGGGGTATCCAGATACAAGTCTGGAATTTTCAAATATACCTTGATTTGTTTCCATATTTTAATTAGATTTGAAATAATCATGTTACCATTGATATTTTTGAGTTCAATTTTGTTAGGACTGTTGAGCAGAGCTGTTAATGAAGTCTTATTACAAGAAGCTTCTTCAATTGCTAACCATTCTGGCTTGTCACCTAACTCCACTGAACCAATCTTTCTCCACCATGCTAAAGTATTTAAGTTAGCTGCCCAATAATAAAATTTAAAATTTGGAAGCCCAAACCCTCCTTGATCTTTGGATTTGTTTAGATGTTTCTTGTTAATCCTTGCTGTCTTGTTATCCCAAATGAAGCTGCTTATAATAGATTCTAGCTGTTTAAAATACTTAAGGGGAATAAAGAAAGGAATAGATTGAAATACATATAAAAATCTTGGAAGTACCACCATTTTTATAGCGTTAATTCTACCTACCATGGACATAGGGAGTGTCTTCCAAAACATTATATTATCTTTAAGCTGATCAATTTTCTTTTTATAATTCAATTTTAATAACATTTCAGGTTTTTTGGTGATTATTACACCCAAATATTTAAAGGAATGATTTGCAATTTTAAATTTGGTGCTAGCTAAATATTTTTGATCTAAATCATCAGAGACTGGCATTAATTCGCTTTTTTCCCAATTAATCGTGAATCCAGAAAGACTACTAAATTTTTCAATAACCTCAAGTAGTAGTGGAATGGACATTTCAGGGTTGGAAACATACAGAATAATATCATCTGCATACAGTGAAAGATATTGGGGTCTGCCCTCTATCACTGTTGGTGTAATGCTAGGATGGTGTCTGATACAGGCAGCTAATGGTTCCATAGAGATATCAAACAAGAAAGGAGACAAGGGGCATCCTTGACGTGTACCTCGAGATAACTGAAATGGACTTGAAATGTCTTGGTTGGTAATAACAGATGCTACTGGATGTGCATAAATTATTTCAATCCATTTAATAAATTCTGAACCAAATCCAAATTTCTTTAAAACTGAAATCATGTATTTCCACTCTAATTGGTCGAAGGCCCGTTGAGCATCTAATGAAATAACACATGTCTTTATGTTTTTCTTGTTATAAATTATATTAAACAGTCGTCTCAAATTAAAGTATATATGTCTCTTTGGCATGAAACCGGTCTGGTCTGGATGAATTATAGAGCAGATATAATCTTTCAGTCTGTTTGCAAGAATTTTGGTAATAATCTTAGATTCAGTGGAAATTAGAGAAATTGGACGATAGGAAGACATTTGCAGCTTGTCCCGCCCTGGTTTTGGAATTAATACTATATTCGCTTCATACATTGTTGGTGGGAATTTATTTTGTGTTGTTGCACTTTTAACCAATCTTTGAATTAAAGGTACAAGATTACTCCTAAATTTTTTATAGAATTCGGCACTAAAGCCATCTGGACCTGCAGATTTGTTATTAGGTAACTGAGATATTACTTCATTTATTTCTTCTTCTGTAATTTCTTTGTCTAAGGATTGTTTTGCTTCAGTGCTAAGAATAGGAAGATCCAATTGAGAAAAAAAGTCTTCTATTGCCTCTTGGCTTGTTTTACACTTTGATTCATAGACTTCTTTATAAAATTCAGCAAAACAACGATTTATTTCCTTGGGGTCAACAGTTACTTTTCCATTATTCAATTTTATTTTATGTATTGCACGAGATGCCTGAGATTGACGTGCAAGTAATTTTTGAGGTTTATCACCTATTTCAAACTGTCTTTGCCTGATATACCTAAGTTGTTTTGACACTTTCGTAGAAAGAATTGAGTTGTATTCACTTCTCAGTGCGACAATTTTCTTAAGAGTAGTCTCACATCTTGTTGATCTATATTCACTCTCTAATTTGGTAACTTGTATGTCAATTTCATTTAATTTGGCTTTGTTCTCTCTATTCTTAACTGTTTGATATGCTATAACATCGCCTCTGATAACTGCCTTCATTGACTCCCAAAGAACTGAATCCGATACATCTCCTTTATCATTATTTTCTAAGAACAGTGCAAACTTATTAGAAAGATACTCATAAAATTTGTCATCGTTCAGTAGCATATTATCGAATTTCCAAGAATAATTCCCTCTACTAAATTTTATATTTAAATTAAGAGTAACAGGGGCATGATCTGATAATAATCTATTATGATATTCAGTTGAGTCTATATATTGCAACAATCTGGAATCTATTAGGAAAAAGTCAATTCTAGAGTAAGTTTTATGAACCGAGGAATAAAATGAAAAATCATGATCCGAGGGATGCAAAACTCTCCAGCCATCTATCAAATTTAACTTTCGCATATAATTATTTAGTACACCAGCCGATTTACTTATTGCGGTTCGCCGGGGAAGTGTGTCTAATCTTGCATTTAACACGCAATTGTAATCACCAGCCATGATGACTTGTGAATGCATAAAGTCTGGTATAATCTTGAAGACGTTTTCAAAAAATAAAGGATTGTCAAAATTAGGACCATACACATTCACTAAAGTAATGGGAAATGAATTTATCTTCCCACACACAATTAAATACCTGCCATTCCTATCTTTAATAGTTTGCTTGTGTATAAAGGGGACAGACTTTTTAATAACAATTGCTACTCCTCTAGCTTTGTTGGTGAAATTTGACTGGTAGACTTGAGACATCCAAGGGGCTTTAATACTAAATTTTGTTGTTGTTTTAATATGCGTTTCTTGGAGAAAAACTATTTCCGCACCTAATTTTTTAAGATGCGCATAGACCTTTCCTCTTTTGACTGGACTGTTAAGTCCACGTACATTCCAGCTTAATAAGTTTAGTGTGCCGCCACCACGAACCTTCACTCCGTTAGTCATTATGTAAAATAAAATATATTTTGCCTGATTCTTTTAAATAAAATCTGCACATTAAACCTGCCAGCTCAAACTCAAAATAAGTAACCTTCCCATAAACCTGAACATTACAAACCTTGTAAAAAGGAACAAACACCCCCACTGTACCCCCCTCCCCCCAAAAATTGCATCCCATGCGAACATTATGGATGCTCACCCCAGAAAAAATATTTGCATCGTTCAACTCACCCTCGATGCCACCTAACATTCTTCCGTTAGTACAGCCCCCACTTATCTTACAAAACAAACAAAAATGACACCTTGCAGTCTTTCCATATCAAAGAGTTTTGTTACATAAACACAAGTCTTTCCTGACGCCGTTATCAAGCGCAGCAATTTCAACATTTCACCAGCTCTCCACCGCACCTCGTAGATACGCTTCAGCAACCTCAGGTGAATCAAAGGTCTTCGTTTCTTTGTCCCTCACGGTCACGATGAACTTGGAAGGAAAACGAAATCCGCATCTCACTTCATGCTCCCAGCATTTTTTACGTATGTTGTCGAACTTCTGCCTCTGTTTCAAGACGTCAGCGGCAAGATCTGGAAAAATACGTATCACCTTTCCATCGTATTGCAGGGGTTTCGATCTTGCCAGGCATAAAATTCGTTCCTTCACTTGATAGTGATGGATTCGGGCAATAAATGCCCGAGAGCGGCCATCTCGTAGAGGTTGCGGTGAACGGTGCGCCCTGTCAATCTGAATTGGACAGTCAAAGTTCTCTTTGCCCAGCACATTCCCCAGAAGACTTGTCACGAACTCAGTAGGTTTACCGCTTTCAGCGCCTTCTTATATTCCGACAATTCGAATATTTTGTCGCCGAGATCTTGACTCTAAGTCGCAGGTTTTTTCCTTAAGTTTTCCACATTCGGTCTCCAGGTGCGCACACCGTTTCTCCAGTGACTCAATGCGAGTTTCATGAGCTTGCGCGGCCTCTTCAGTCGCTGTCACTCGGGAAGAAATGTTTGCTATAGATGCATTCAGCTCTGCTAACGTTGATGAAATGACATCAAACTTTCTGTCAAAAGATCCGCTTAATTTTGCAATTGCTTCCATTATGTCTGTGTTCGTCGGCACCGTAACATCAGCGTTAGTTTGATTAGCATTAGCCGGTGGCTCTTCATGAACATTACCGGTATCTCTCACTTCTTCATTATTCGATTTTCTTATGCTTTGTCGGCATTGTTCAGACTAAATTAACAACTTGTGATTTTTAAATGACTACAAGGTAGACTGAGAGAAATTGTCACAGGCGTGTGGAGAGCTATAAAAAACACGTTCACTCCATTCAGTGCCGGAAGCCAACTCCGGGCACATAAGATTTAACCAGTGAGTTTAGGTATGTTGTTGCCATGCCAGTGGTCGTCTTGTAGGCAAGCATCAGTACCTTGAATATGATGCGAGCGGCTACTGGTAGCCAGTGTAACCTGATGAGGAGAGGAGTAACGTGAGCTTTTTTTGGCTGATTGAAGTCAACCCTCGCTGCTGCATTCTGGATCAATTGCAGAGGCTTGACAGTACATGCAGGAAGGCCCCGCCAGGAGAGCATTACAATAGTCCAGTCTGGAGAGAACAAGAGCTTGGGCAAGAAGTTGGGTGGCTTGCTCTGACAGGAAGGGTCTAATCTTCCTAATGTTGTATAAGGCAAACCTGCAGGACCGGGACGTTGTAGCAATGTGGTCTGTGAAGCTTAACTGATGATCCATCACAACTCCTAGGTTTCTGGCTGTCCTCGAAGGAGTAATGGTTGACGAACCCAGCTGTATAGAGAAGTTGTGATGAAGCAATGGGTTAGCTGGAATCACCAGGAGTTCTGCCTTCGTAAGGTTAAACTGAAGGTGATGGTCATTCATCCAGCTAGAAATGTCACTCAGACAGGCTGAAATGCGAGCAGCTACCGTCGGGTCATCTGGTTGGAATGAGAAGTAGAGTTGGGTGTCATCAGCGTAGCAGTGGTAAGAAAAGCCATGCTTCTGAATGACAGATCCTAATGACGTCATGTAGATGGAGAAGAAAAGAGGTCGAAGTACTGAGCCTTGAGGAACCCCAGTAGCAAGGTGTTGTGACTTAGAAACATCACCCCTCCAAGACACACTGAAGGATCTGTTAGAGAGGTAGGACTTAATCCACAGGAGTGCGGTTCCAGAGATGCCCATCTTTCTGAGGGTGGACAGGAGAATCTGGTGATTAACGGTGTCAAAAGCAGCAGACAGGTCCAGTAAGATGAGTACTGAGGATTTTGAAGCTGCTCTTGCTAGTCGCAGGGCTTCAGTAACTGAGAGCAGAGCAGTCTCAGTTGAGTGACCACTTTTGAAGCCAGATTGGTTGCTGTCCAGGAGGTTGTTCTGTACAAGGAACATAGAAAGCTGGTTGAACACAGCTCGTTCAAGTGTCTTTGCAATGAATGGAAGAAGGGATACCGGTCTGTAGTTTTCAAGAAGCGCTGGATTTAGAGATGGTTTCTTGAGCAGTGGGCTTAGCCGAGCCTGCTTGAATGCTGAGGGAAAAGTTCCAGAGTGAAGAGAGGAGTTGATAATGTGAGTAAGCAAAGGTATGACTGAAGAAGAGATTGCTTGAAGGAGGTTAGTGGGGATCGGATCAAGTGGACAAGTAGTAGGATGATTGGACAGAAGTTTGGAAACGTCCATCTCTGAGAGTGGGGAGAAGGAGGAGAAAGAGTGTGCATCGGTCATTGTGAAGTTGTCCTCAGTCTGCGGTGTGGAGAATTGGTCACTGATGGTTCTTGTCTTATTTGTGAAGAAAACTGCAAAGTTGTCCGCTGTAAGAGTCGATGGAGGAGGTGGTGGCGGCAGATTAAGAAGAGAAGTAAAAAGTCTTGAAGAGTGTCCGAGCGTCACAACAGCTGTTCATTTTGTTGTGGTAGTAGGATGTTTTAGCCGTGAAGACATTTGCAGAGAAGGAAGAGAGGAGAGACTGATACACACTGAGGTCAGTAGAGTTTCTTGATTTCTGCCATTTCCTCTCTGCAGCCCTGAGTTTAGAGCGATGTTCACAGAGAACCTCAGACTGCCAGGGGGCAGATGGGGTGGTGCGTGCTGGTCTAGACAACAGTGGGCAAAAGTTGTCCAAGCAAGATGTTAAAGTGGAGCAAAGAGTGTCCGTAGCGCTGTTCGTGTCCAGAGCTGAAAACTGAGAGAGTGCAGGAAGCGAGGATGAAACCACAGAAGATAGGCGAGATGGAGAGAGTGAGCGTAGGTTCCGTAGGAGCGTAGGAGTAGGAGCATAGGTGCATTGGAGTGTGAGCCGCTTCAGGAGTAAGTGCTAGGTTAGCAGTAATGAGGAAGTGGTCTGAGGTGTGCAGGGGAGCAACTGAAGAGTTAGTGAGCAGAGTTTTGAAGTCAGCAGCCTGGGGTTTATCTAGGTGGATGTTGAAGTCACCAAGCAGTACCAGAGGAGTACCATCTTCATACTACACTATGTTTTGTATAACTACAAATTACAAATTGACTTGTCCAACACATGAGAATGCTTATTGTCAAGCCCTATATATATATATATATATATAATGTTTATGTATACATAGTGGTTTTACAAAAAAAAAAAAACTACAACAGTTAAACAGCCACATTCCATAGCAAGCACAGATAAACTACACAGATATTGAGCAACATCTTTCTGATTATCTCCCATCTTTTTATCTGCCCACTTAGAGCAAGTGTCTCCCTTCTATGAGGTCACTAACCCTCCATTAAATTACTCTAAATGACACCAATAGACAGCATGGATATGGGTTTCAGAGCACCTAAACAAGATTGAATGTGAACACTTATAATACCAGTAAGCTCAGTCCAATCTCTGCAATATTAAGTTCGACATTGAGCTGCACAGCCTCAGTGCAAATTAACCTAATATAAAGCGCCACACTCTCTTCCGCTCTCTCATGGACAGTGGTTTGGAAGCCACGCTTCAGTAGAAATTTGATAAAGCTCAGGACCAATCATTGGCAAACACTGCAGTCAGTTACAGCTCGAGGAGTGTGGCAGGACTGTGTTTCATTCTTAAATCAAGCTTTTCCATTCAGGCTAAAATCATGGGAAAAATTATTAGAGGGTGGGAAGATAGGGCTGCCATTGATTCTAGCTGGTACATATTCTCTGGCTTTAAATCTGAACTATTTATAAAAATATTTTATGAAATAGATTTTTATTTTATTAAATTATTTTTGCACTTATGAATACATTTGAGGTTTTTACCAACGTGCAAAATGTCTTATGTGATATACATATATATATATATATATATATATATATATATATATATATAGAGAGAGAGAGAGAGAGAGAGAGAGAGACAGAGAGAGAGAGACAGAGAGAGAGAGAGAGAGAGAGAGAGACTCCTAACATATCCTCTGCTCATTGTTATTTTGCCAGTTTAAACTTTGATGAACTTTTTTCCTGAATGCCAATATCCACTCCCAGAGCTGAGAATCAGAAATACAGAACACTGCCTCTGTGCCATAAAACTCAAAAACACTGGTGATCTGGGGCCCAGTCCTCAGAGGCCCACTGTTCCGTGGGTTTGCTGGCTGTTTTTGATTCACTCTTCCACGGTCAGCTCAGGCCACCAGGGTTTCAGAGGTAACCGGCTGTGCTGACAGCTTCTCCTAAAGGCATTTGCCATTGACTAACCATCTCACCCCTCTTCTGCATCATAAAACACACCTTCCTAAAACACACGTACACACACAACTAAAACAACAACATCAAATGTCAATACCCCTGAGTGTCCTGCTGCTATCATGGCAGAGTTTAATTTATGGAGAACAAAAGTTGCACTCGGCCTTTAGTAAACTCATAGGAAAATAAGCAAATAGTTCAAATCACATGATAATTAAGCAATACGACATAAGCTAGAGTGCTGTTTTCCATATGTAATATTGATGTTATACTACTTACTTAATTCTGTTCGTTCCATGTGAGACATAAGGCCACACAATTGTTGTTATACAAAGGTTCAACAGTAGTGGCCTGTATCCTACAGGAGCGTAAAGCTGATAAAGTTAACTTTTGGGCATAACCTAGATGCATTTATGCAATACATACTGGTCAAAAAAGTTTGGAATGATTCAAATGTTTTAAATGAAGTCTCTTATATTCATCAAGGCTGCAATTATTTGGAAGTCATTATATGCAAATACATAAACAGAAATATTGTGAAATATTATTACTATTTAAATGAAATGTTTTATGTTTCAATATATTCAAAAAACTATTTTATTCCTGCGGTGGCAAAGTTGATATTTCAAAAGCAATGATCCTTCAGAAATCACTCTAATGTGGATTCGGAGCTCACATATTATCAATGAATATTGCTGCTCAATTATTAATAATGGCTTTTATTATTATCAGTGTTGAGAAGAGTTTGTATTAATCAAGAATTTTTGATTTTTTGATTTTTTCAGGGTTGCATAGAAAGGATGAACAAAAAATTCCACAAAAATAATAATGGTCCTGTAGAATAATGTGACACTGTAATGGCTGCTGACAATTCAGCTTTGACATCAGAGAAATAAATTACTTTCAAAATGCATATTCAAATAAACATCTTCACAATGAGGCTGAAAAAGGCACAAGGGAAGGTACCCAAATTAAATTTAAAATTAGACTAAAACAACAGAACCATACATAAATTTGCTATGATGAATGGGTGGATGATAGGATGGACCTTCACAAGACTGCATCAGCACTCTTGGAACACATACCTTAGCCAGTCAAGACCAGAACTAACTGTTGTACAATATGCTTATCAAATTTCAAGAGCATACTATATGTGAAATAACAAATTACAGTCAAGACTTATAGTACATCATGTCAAGCTCAACTCCTGGAAGGCTGGAGCCCTGGAGTGTTTTGTTCCAACCCTGCTCGAACACACATTCCAAAGTTTTGGATCAGTTTTGTTTAATTAGGGTTGAATCTAAACTCTGCAGGGCACTGGCCCTGAGTTTGACACCACTAATATAACATATAACTGTCCGTAGTTGGAATGGCATGTGAAAGGCCATTGTAAGAGACTGCAGGACTGCTGGGGCCAGGCCCAGTCCTTCACTGCCAGACGTGAGCTTTCCTCTTAGTGAAGGGAGGGTGAGCATATGCCCTGGAGCCGACCAAAACCTGGAACATTAAAACTTGCTATGGTGGCTCAGCTCAGCCGTGAACCCTGAGCTAGTCTTGCAGCTTGGCTGCGAGGGAGGATCTGAAGCCTGGACGACTGGGCCTGCAGTCAGAGCCAGAGCTGGACTCACCGTCTTGCACTATGAACAGGTATCATCAATTACAAACAGAATGTCCAAATCTTGAGAATTCTGGAGTGGAGAGATAGAGGCTTGAACAAGGGCCACAGTGCAGATGATTTCAGCGTGGGCACCAATACATTTAGAGGGACTATAGGAAATGAACTTGATCTTTAACTTTTTTCTCAAAAACAAACACACACAAAAAGGAAAGCCTATTTGCTAAAAAAAATAATAATAATTATATTACCAATATTTATATGAAAATTATTCCAATTATCAGTCAATACCCAATATCTTGTGGCCAAAAATGAATGTTTGATTGTGCATGCTCATTTCCCATATGTACATTTCTTTATATTTATTTTCCTTTATCATCAGTTTAAGTCACTCAAGTCACTTAATATTTAAAAACGTAAATAATTTTAATAACAGTTAAATGTAATCTTCAGAAGATCTCAAAATAAATATCCATTTCTTATACTGTGCAATATAAATGTTGTTATGCATAAATTCACTTCTAGCATTTAAGTTTTGTGTTTTATTTTCTATTTTGACAAAATAGTAAAAAAAATATATATAATGTCTGACATTTATCAGTAATCGGCCATAAAAATAAACATTGCCTTGTCAATATCAGATAATATTTAAATATCATTGCATCCCTACTTTTAATAACTACAATTGCAGAAATGTTTGTACCTGCAGACAAAACTTCATTGTTTCTCTATAAAAGAAGCTGTTATGAAATGGTGAACTGGTCTGAAAACCTAGATGTCATATCTTTTCGTATAAGTCCATCATACAATATCATACAGTTTTGCCATCTCATTCAGATTGGTTTTGATGAGAGTGAGGGGTTATACAATAATAAATGTCATGCTTTGAATAACAAAGTAAAGTTTTCCAGCAAAGCTGAATGAATACAAAGGCTGAAAGGTCTAAACATTGTCCAGGGAAAGTGAGGGTGAGTGAAAGATGAATCCCTAGCACCAAAATACTCCTCTTGCCCAAATCTTCTCTCCTCCAGCACTCGCTTACCCGCTCTTGACTGTGCTGTGGGAGTTGCAGAAGGACATCAGTGCACTTGTCTGAGGCAATGAAGCCCCCCCCCCCCTCTTCCTCTCGCTCTCTCTGCACAGCCCTCGCTGTGTTTTTGGCAGTCACAACTGACCATCATGTGCCGTGGTGCCAATTTTAGTGAAAACTGGCACATATGGCAGCTGAAGTGCCATATGCCATAACAGAATATTTTTGGCGGTTTCCTCCATTTGTATAATCACTGGATCCGATATAAAAGTGGCTCATTATTAATTATTCCTTTTACCATTTTGTACCCTTTTAAAAGAACCATTTTATGCAAGTGCAGCTCTGAGAGTTCATATGAATATTTGGTCTTTGCATTTGGTCATTTACAAAGACATTAAATCGGATGGGTTTGGGATTCTACCTGTGATTCTTTTGTCAGCACTGCAAAAGCACCTGCGTGTGCATGATTATGAGAAAGACTCCCTCTTTCTGCCTTTTTCCCCCTGCTCTACACACTTGCATAACAAAACCGCTGTGTTGTCTTCCTCTTTACAGGGTTAAGACTCCTTCCTTTTCCTCTTCTGCCCTCCATTGGAAAGACCATGTTAAGTCTTCAGAATGCTCAGTGCACTGCCCTTTCTTTCTTTTTCTTTCTTTCTTTCTTTCTTTCTTTCTTTCTATTACATTTAATTTACACAGCCATTTAGCTTGAATAATTTTTGCATAACTTTTGATAACCTAAATGCATAAAATGCACGTTGACTGTCACTGCTGTAGAAATAAACAGTCAGGACTGAGCTTATATTGTAAAATAGTTTAAATCTGTGTTCTCTTGCCAATATGACAATGCCACAGCAGATGTAAACATTAATCAACACATTGATAAATATGAGCCTTGTTCCTCCATCAGATGATCCCTATTGTTATCATGACATGCCATATATGTTGTCATCCTTAATCTTCTGCAAGAAAAGCAGCCCAACAGCTGAATTGCTAAATAAAAAACAGACCCTTGTTCATTTTAATTATACTCTGACTTGCATCTGTTTGGAATACCTTCATGTTTCTCTTTCTATCTGAAATAAAATCATATCATTCTAGGTTAGCACACAGCGTGTCTGAATGTCCAGAATAGAGTTGTTCTTAATCCCTTAGAAGCTTACAGTTCAAGATCACAATTTCTCCTTTCTCCTTCTTAAACACAGGATTATTTTCTTACCACCAGACAGACTTTTAATACAAAAGAATATCTTAATCCCTTTTAATAATTAATAAAGTCTTTGTGTCAGAAAAATAAAAAAATCTTATTTAACATCAAGGTCATGTTGAGCTAACATCAAAGTACTACTACAATTAGCCTCGGTATGAGGATGCCACAGAGAAATCTGCACTGGGTTGTACTTTACACTGAGAAGTCAGTTTGCCCCATAAAGTGCTGCTAGGGCAATAAATGGGGGTTGGGGGGTTAATTCTGTCCGCTGAACAGCCTCTGACAGCCATAAACCTGCAGTCCATGAGCTAAGCAGATGGCTACTGATAGAGCAAGCTTTCAGAACACGGTATAGGAAAAAGAGTCCTCATCATGCTCAGCATTCAGATTACTGTATGGGAAAGGTACAATTATGGTCATTTGAAATGCATAATGTAAATTGCATTTAATATTTTATCATTAATGCAAAACATATAAAAAGACATCTTAAAAAATACTTTGTGCACAGCATAAAGAATATCTGAATTAGTTACACCTAATGAACTACTGATATTTGAGTTACTATTTTGTAATTCCCGTGAAGATGTAAATTGGGAAAGAATGGTGTTACCAGAATATTTTCAATTTAGTCCTCTCTTAAAAAAAAAAAAATTAAATGTATAAAATCACTGTGAATTACATATTA
Source organism: Carassius carassius (assembly GCF_963082965.1). Classification (NCBI taxonomy): domain Eukaryota; kingdom Metazoa; phylum Chordata; class Actinopteri; order Cypriniformes; family Cyprinidae; genus Carassius; species Carassius carassius. Next base: position 22,804,570 of record NC_081758.1, on the reverse strand, counting down.
TTGCATATTACTATAATTGAAGATAATACTTGTGATAGAAGATAACAGTCGTTGATATTTTGCAAAATATCTGTCTAGTTGATGGTCCTGAAAACCAGAGGGACCTATTTAGTTAGAAAAACTGTGTTCAGTGCTAATACTGATTCATTAAATGCATTGAAATGATTTAAAGTACATTATACAGACTGTCTTTAATGCCTTGCCATGTACAACAGAAGAGGATTGTTGATGTTGTCCTCAACAAGAAGACTAAATGCAGCATTTCTGAAGAAGAAACGTTTTTGCATTTATTTCAGTTTCTTTATTTTGGTTCTATTTTATTTATTTATTTATTTTTTTTAATTTTTTTTTTTTTTTTTTTTTCATTTTTAAAAACTTGATGTCATTTTACCTTTGCACTAAAGTAACCACAATCATCCACTTGTGCTCAAGAACCATAGCCCAAATCTTACAGTAGACTATAATAATTGTATATTTTATCTTGATTCTTTCATGAACCTGACCAGCTTACCTTCCCCTAACCCATTTAAAAAACTAAAAGATTTTATTTATTAATGACATTATTAATAATTGCACTTCATTACCTTTACAATTTTTATTTATTTCGCAAAAACCTCCAAAACGGTCTTTATATGGCAGGAACACATCATTTATCTTCTGATAAGTGGTTACGAGCCACAAGAAAGATGAATACGTCAGCAGAAAGTAGTCTTAATATCTATTTATCGATTCTCTCGACCAAGGTAATGAGTTGGCTGACATTCAGAATAACTACGTCCGTGCCCCTGTGATCCTACCCAACAGACCCCACAGAGAAATCCATTGATTTGTGTAGTTTATCAAATCTTCAGACTGATTAATATTTAAACCATTTCGCCATATCGGTTAAAAACATCAGGTCTGTAGCGTACCGGCGCAATATGTTGAAGGAAGCTCTGTGTGTGCACTTGGCTGGCTGAATACTCACGGCTGTCTCCCACAGACGTTAATGCAGACATCACAATCCAGTCGTGCTGAGTGAGGTCAGGTTAAGCACGCAGGCTTTCGTGCCTCTCTCCTCCAGAGATGGAGCGCCACAGCAGGTGTGCACGCGCGACAAGCCTCCGGGCTCACGAGCTGCATCTCAGGCTGCAGCAAAGCGAAAGAGCGCCCAAGATGCCGAGAAGTAGGCTATCAACAGAGCAGTTTGTAATTGTCAGTTGGCGAACCTGCTCTGAGAGAAAAACTAGCTAATGATAATTATAATGCAACGACATCATGTTATACACGTTGACTGTACAATCAAAAGTCCAGACAGGAATTGTCCGTGATTTGAATGAAGCTGTGGGACATAGCCTAGATAACCTACTTAATGAACAGTAGCCTAATTAAGTGTCACGTGGAGAGATTTTTGTTGTTCATTTATTTATTGACACGTTAATAAAATATACAGGTTTCAAAAGCAGTCAAGAACACACACAATTATTTTCATAACTTAAAAAGTTATTTTAAAAGAAAAAGAGTGAATTTTTTTTAACTGGTTATTTACCTTATGTTTTAAAACACAATAATGAATTTTATTGTATTTTAAAAGACAGTACATGTAATTTTACTGTAAAATACATTTGTATATTAACACACATAACATTTTGAGCTTTATTATTAATTGGAAGGGCTTTCCCAAAATTCTCTGTGCAAACCATCACATTTGTTTGGATTTTATTTGAAAAGTTACTTTAAGCGTTTTTTGTTGCATTGTATGTTTAGTTGATGTTTACTTCTCAGGTGTCACGTGTGTTCCCCTTAGGGTGTTTGTGTGAGTAATACTGGCTCTGTCTTTGTTATTATTGGTCACAGTAGAAGTCACCATGTGATCTTCCATTGTGCCTTATCACCTATGTTATTATAAGTACATAAAGGCTAACAGTAACAAAAAGATAGCCCACATAGGCTGATATAATGACATATTTAGTTATGAACTGAAAATAGTCATCCCGTAATGCATGCAACATCGCCCCAGGTTTTTTTGTTTGTTTGTTTTTGTTTTTTACAGTTAAGGTCTGCAACCACACACCATGCAGTTTTTGAACCTAAATGTAACAACACTGTGCAGAATACAATCAAAAATAGCATAAGCATCATCTTTTGAATATTATTACAACACTACAATTAATTGAAATGAAAAAACCCCAAATAAGTGAAAATTGTTTTTTTTTAATATAACCGAAAAATGAAATATGTTGCCAATTTGTATCTGTTTTAGTGATTGCAGTGCACTTTACAGTGTTTCAGCATAGACACCTTGCATCTACTAGCTAGCTGTCGGCGACCGAGGAGTTAAAGGGAGGAGACGAAGCGTGTCACGCCTCATTGGGCAGATTATGTGCTGCAAACAAAAAGTGTGTATGTGGGTGCCACTCAGCCAGTGTGTCGGCCCCATCTGCACGCCTCTCTGCGCTCGCGAATCATAAGACGGTCGGTACACTGTCACTTTCGACAGACGGGGAAATGTACTGAATGCACGGACTTCATCGGAGCCGCTGAACACATACTTGAAGATATACTGACTGCAATTGTGACATTTTGTGGATTATTTTATCCTAGTACCATGGTGAGTAATGACAGTTTTGCAATAAAATCAGCCGGAGGCTAGTAATAGACAACATGGGGCTATGGAGTGCCCAAACAGCATCCTCGCAACCATGCAAAGCTCGCAGATGGTAGACGAGTCACTGAATCAGGGAAACTGGCTACACGTCATAAAGTCTTAAAATTGGAATTACAACAAGACCTCAGATTTAAAAAAGCGCAATAAAGTTTAGTCTGAAGCAGGGGGTCAATGGGTTCGTCTCCTCTATTTTAGAAATGCGCATTTATTCATGGGTCTAATATAGTATTTAGTTGAAATGCATATTCATTGGGTCCTTTGTGTGATTCTCAGGAGTGAGACTGTGACCTCACAGCTACAAAAGGAGAAGATCGTGAAAGGATTAAGGGCAAAATTCACACCAAGGCTTTTTATGGATGAACTTGAAGCATTTGTGTCTTGATAATAGCCTACAATCGAGAGCCGGACATGTCCATCTGAAATAGCCTAGAATCCTCATTATTTAATCGCTTTGCAGAAAAAAAAAAAAATCTTTTTTTTATTTTCACAATTTCATTCTTTTTTTGTATTATTCGCGTCAGTGTCTTAAAGCCTACTTTATTTGAGCAATAAATAAGAAGTAAAAAACAAACCGCTCTGCTTTATACCGCAGCCTGTTGAAAAACTGTAAACTAATTTGTAAATTTAATAGCCTATGTTTTTAATAAACGTCTTTTGCGAAATTGAACACAATTCGAGCTGCGTTTTACCTATCTATAAAACTATCTGCAGTAGCAACATTTCCCTCCACTCTTGTCGTTAGAAATAATTTTCACAGTATTTTTATTTTTGACCTCATCAAAAAGCTGGGTGATCGAGTGAAATCCCAGCAAATATGTCCCAACTATACCACTGTTATTGTCTGTTGAAACTATAATAAAACTATAAAAAAACAGATATGAGCAATATGGAATAGATATTAAATATTTCCCCACTGTTTTTAAATGCTACTAAAAACGTACTTGTGTTTAACAAGTTACACGAGTAAACTCCAATTCAGGAGCAACAAAATAGCTACGAGAGATTAAGCTCATGTGTAAATTTGCATTAGGGGTTTGGAGAAGAAAACATATTTAACTCCGTGTGCTGCCTTAATTAAAGAAAATGGTGGATTATGGTAATAAGGAGACATAGCCTACGAAGAGTTCAGATGCAAAAGCCTCTAAGTGCCATCTGAAATTTTCATCTAAAATTAGGATTTTTAATCAAGCTCCTATGCTTAGGTTGAGTCATTTTACTTTAATGGCAATGTGCAGGTCCTTTTCCAGGCTATTAAAGTGAAATAACTGAACATAAATATAGGAGCCTGATAAAAATCCTAATTTTAGATTAAAATTTCAGATGGCATTTAGAGGCTTTTGCATCTGAACTCTTCTTCTTGTAGAATGGAGCTAAAGGTTAGCTGACGTGAAATCAGCGACTTTGACAGTGCTATTGAATCCATTCGATCTCATAAGGCCAGATTTTTATCGCTGTGAAAAGCATGTAAAATATTTCCGACAAGTGGAAGATAAATCAGAAAATACACATTGAGAGTTATTAATGTAATACCGTCACAGACACGCTTTGAAATCGAGTTAATGCGTTGTAAGAAACGACCTTCTCTTCTTCGATTACTCTTCTCCTTGTTTACAGAATTAATAAAAACATTTAATTCTATATGTTTACATTTTATAACATAGATTATACCTATGGCATACAGTATCAAAAATAATAATATGCTACTATAACATGTCAACAAAAGGCCTAATTTATCAATCGAATAGAAATAGCTTAAAAAAGACTCCGTACATGGAGATTGTATTAAATGGTTTGTGCAGTAGATTCACTTAGAACTCCAAATCAGAACTGAGAAAAATATGAAAAATAATTACATACTTTTTATAATGGATAAATGGTGATTTTGTGATATTATTATTCTTTATTATTTTACAGCAAATGATGGAGGAATCGTGTTCGCAGAGACTGGGCTGGGATGGTGACGCAAAAACGATGCAGCAATGTTTAACGGATATATTTACCAGCGTGTACACCACCTGTGACATCCCGGAAAATGCCATTTTTGGCCCATGTGTTCTGAGTCACACTTCACTGTATGACAGCATCGCCTTTATCGCTCTCAAGTCCACAGACAAACGGACGGCGCCTTACATCTTCAGGGTATGGTCAAGCTTTATTTTTTTTATTTTTCATGTTTGAAATGTGTATTTATTTCAAACATATAGGCCTAGGTTGGCTAACTGCAGTATTCTTTTATTATTATTATTATTATTATTATTATTATTATTTCCCCCATTAATACACAAATGTTTAAATGTGGTAGAGGAATTTTTATTCTTTGAAATTAATTACTGATACTTAGTTGCTGACGACTCTAAGTATTCAGTTAAATGTTTGAAGTAGATATTCTGACTGCTTTACTGGTGCTGGATAGGTGGACACGTCAGCTGCCAACAGTTCCTCAGAAGGCCTGATGTGGCTGAGGCTGGTTCAGTCGGCGAGAGACAGAGATGAACAGAACCTCGAGGCCTATGTGAAGAACAGCCAGCTTTTCTTCAGGTCACTGAGGAGAATAGAGAAAGATGAAGAGCTGCTGGTGTGGTATGGCAAGGATCTCATTGAGCTGCTGCTCCTGAGCTCAGGCAGAAATCAAGCCAAAAGCAAAGGTACACTTTGAAGATCAACACATGATCAAAAATAGAAGTTGTTTGTGCTTAAATACTCTGTAAATATAGTTTGAGGTGTTTGCATAATATTGATTTATCAAAGATTTTTAAACAATTTATACACATGAAAAAAGTTGTACAGTGCGTTATTTATATATGTAAAGTAATATTTGACAGAATTTTTTAATTATGTTTTAATAAAATTATGCATTATCCTATCATTATGTAACTGTTGAAGGACATTTTTTTCTAAAATGCCCCCCCCCCCCCATCAATTATGTGTTGCAGGAACATCACTCTTTTTGTGCACAGACTGTAGCCAGCGTTTCCAGTTTGAATTTCCCTTTTTGGCTCATCTAAGATTCCGCTGTATTAAGAGACTACAAAGCATGGCCAGCCCAGAGGAGGAGGCCACTGATGCCAGTGACCAGGCTAGTCTACCTCCTGCCAGGTCCAGTCTCAAACTGGGCCGATCTGATGGCTTCTCCAATCCACAGGAAGGAAAGCCATCCACAGACTTCCATAATCTAGCCAGGGATTTGGAGAATAACAGAACCAGTCCACCGAGCGACAAAGAGGCCGAGATCCTGAGCGAGAACTCAGGAAAGCGCAAGTTCTCTGACATGGAGGACAGCAGAAACAGTGGATTATCTCAGCCTCCCAAGTCCAAAGAGGAGTTGGCCAACTCGGCACAGCAGTACCGTGGAGCGTACGGTCTGGATGAGAGCAGGCGGGTTTTCTCACCCTCTGTTTCAGAGTCGACGGAAACCAAAAGGAGCGCCTTCACAGAGGTCAAAAAGTCACCTCAGAGCTTGAAGCACAGCGGTAAAAACTCCAGCTCCAACTCGGAGAACAAGGAGGCTGGCCGGCCCAGCAGCAACCCGGCTGAAAAGCACCTCAACATCAGACAGGTTCTCAGTGAGACTCAGCTCCCACAGTCCCGAATGGAGACCTCGTCAATTGGAAGCGCTTTCACTTCGGTGCCCCAGCAGGGGGGTGGAGGCTCGGAGAGAAAGAGTGCCTTTAGCCAGCCGTCTCGCACTTTCTCACAGCTATCACCTCTTGTCATGGCACCCAAACTTCTGCCAGCAGTAGACTGCCATCCGGCAGTGGGCGACACTGTCTCTTCCAATAGACTCTACCAGGCAGACCACCTCGCCGCAAAGCTCCAAGGCTCAGAACTAGGCAGCAACTGTCCTGTGCCGGGTGGCATTGCAAAACAGAACCCTTTTCTATACACCACAGCCTTCTGGCCCAAGACTTCAGGCCCCATCCAGCTGCAAATGCCCTCTGCTCTCACGCTTCTGCCCCCTTCATTTACTTCACTTTGTCTGCCTGCCCAGAACTGGTGTGCCAAATGCAATGCTTCCTTCCGCATGACCTCTGACCTGGTCTACCACATGCGCTCGCACCACAAAAAGGAATATGCCATGGAACCTCTTGTTAAAAGAAGGAGAGAAGAAAAGTTAAAATGTCCAATCTGTAATGAGACTTTCAGGGAGCGGCACCACCTTTCCCGGCACATGACCTCTCACAACTGAATTTTTGAGGATTTATTTGTTTTTCTTTCTTTCTCATCTCTTTCTTTTTTCTTGCTTTTTTTATCAAAAGGAAATAAGGTTTATCTGGAGGATTAATCCCAACCCGTTTTGCTCTCATTTTCAAAAGACATTACCGTTTAAATAGTATGTTTTCTTCAAATGTCATGTTTTGTGTATGAAGATGCATTTTGACTTAAAAACCCTAAAATATATTTATTATATGAAGTACTTATTTGAAAAAAGCGGACAATAATAATGTAAGTGTACCTTGGATTTTGTAAATATTAATGTATAATATATATAAATCAATTTAAATGCAGATCATTTCACTGAGAGTTATTCAATGACATGTTATGTATATATGCATAAGGATACTAAACATTAGGGACATGATGTTGAAGTGTATTAAAGAGTGCATGTGAATTATAGTTATTGGTATAAGATGCAGTCTATTCCAAACAATGTAAATACTTGTTTTGTTTGAATACAAAGTGTAATATTTTGTGTCTGTGAGAAATGGATTCAGTGTTTTTCCTTTAAAAATTGCTGAAATTTACTATTTGATAGTTTATCTAATCATGTTGAATGCTTTGACAATAAAATAGCTTTATTTTCAATTGATTGTGTGATTAATTATGCCTTCCTTAATAAAAAATGACAAGGAATTAAACGTTAAACAGCATACATGTAATTTAACCCTTTTAATAGAGGATTGCAGAGCAATGCTTGGTACTGTATTTACAGTTGTTGGTAGTTTCCTTTTAAAAAAGAGCCATAATTCATACAAAAACTCTTATACCATGGTGTACCTATATGCTCATGTCCTGGTTTGAGCTGCTACAGTTTCAGCACTCATTTGTCTTGGGTAAATCAGCGGCAATCCAATAAGTCTATATTACTAAAAAATGTACCATTCATCGACTGTAATATATTCGACACATATTATTTTTGTGGAGAAATGCGCACGCACACACACACACACACACACACACACACACACACACACACACACACACACACACACACACACACACACACACACACACACACACACACACACAACAGTAAAAAGACATTTGTCTAAAAAATAAATAGTATCCTACGAAAAAAGTATAAATTAACCGCATTTACTATAGTTTATTATAATATTAACAGCATTTTTATTATTATTTTTAAACAAGTAAGATTTCCACTTCAAAGGAAAGCAAGTATACTGAATTCAAATCTGAAATAGCGAATCGTTTCAAATCACGATCTCAACTCTGGTAAAGGTTATTTTAATTCTTAGACAATAAAAATAGCAAACAAGTTAAATAAAGAAATAAACGAAAGACGGCTGCTTTATGTCTTGCTGTAGTGTCACTACACTAAACATTACACTACACTAAGCATAACATACATTAAAAGTGTTAATCGTTTTGTTTAATTCATTCTTTGTGTTATTATAATCCTGTAGAATGCTTGCTTCAGAAAATTAGGATAAAAGCAAATTCTACTCGACCCCATTGCTATGAAAAGGTAAAACAGACTTAAACTATAGGCTACTGAAAATTAACTCGGTTTAACAAATGCAATGAAACAACAGCCTTTAATGTTGCAGAAAGGTTAAGTGTAAATTTACATTGGCATAATGTATAAAAAAAAAAAACACAAACGCCCTCTAATTAAAACTGATCTCAATTTAGACATTTATTACATATTTATTATTGGGCCACAATTATAACAATAAAATATAAGTATTACCACCTTAGCATTGTCAATATATACCTGTCATAATAAACTGTGATTTATAATTATTGTTTTATTAGACACTAAAACACAATATGATTTTTTTCTTAGCTTTATATTACATTTATATGTCTTTTTCAAATAGAAATTACAGTTAATAGAATTAAATCAGAACTTGCATTGTGGCTCTTGAAACCAAGGACCCGAGAGGAAGCTACAAGCTGTAGAAATAGCTCAACAGTGACACCATGCTTTTATTATGAAAAATTCAACCAATTCAAGATTTGTTTTTAATGAATTGTGATTGCTTGTTATTGCAGAGCCTTAGACTGCCGCCTAATGGTCCACAGAAGAGACAACAAATCCAAAGTTCAACCAGCTCCAAATCATTTAGTTATTTTAATTATAAAATAACTAAATGTAAAATAACAACAACAACAAAAACATTGTTAAAATAATGTAGTTATATTAATTAGTTACTTTATTAAGGGCTCTTCGGAGTAAGGGGAAACAACAATACTATATGAAGCACTTAAATTTGGTTCAATGTGACATTAATTAAATAAGTTGACCTAAAAACAAACCCTATACCCAATCATAAAAATGTATCAAATAATTCAATCGAGATTATGAGGTAATGGGCTGGGAGATGATGATAGTCACTAATACTTTCTGAAGATATTTATTGCCTGACCCATGTTTTGTGACTGGAGTCATCCATCCCTTCATAAGCTCTAGTTACATTTGTCACAGTATCACTCAGCACCTCTCGGTCAGGCTCAGTTTATACCCTTCTCACATGTGACCAATGTGGTCACCCTTGGCTAACCTAGCTGGCCAGCTTCTCATACTTTACGCGTGATTTTGTCCTATGGTGAACTGCTCTTCCCTGCATCTGTCTCTTCCCTTCATCTTCCTGTTGTTCTGTAACATCTTGGCAATGGGGCCCTTGCATCAAAATAGATCTGTGTGAAACACACCGAACTCAAACAGTATGTATATGATTGAGGTATTTATAGATTATTCACACTAACCACGCAGTGACATCCGAGATCATGACAAGTATGAGAAAGCCAGATGCATGATTTATAACTGACGATTTACAATTTACAACAAGACAAAACAATGCACCAATATTACAGTAATATTAATGTCAACTGTCATTTTATTTTTATAATAATTATTATTATTAATTGAAATATTGCAATGTTTATAATAAATTATTTATCCATGCACATCATTATTTTTTTAAATCATGTTCCCTTCTAATTGTTAATAAAAAACATTAACTCTCCCTCTTCCTTCACATCTAGCAGCAATCTGTCACCTATACATCTGAGATTTAGCAAAAAACAACTATCCAACAATCCAAATGATTCCCAGTGGACACATTGGGACTACATTTTTTTCTCTTTTGAGATGCTGTTTTACTAAGATACTATTTACAATAGGGATGAACAGACAACAAAAAATTTTGAGAAATGAAAGTTCATAAGTGGTCCGATACTGAGTATAGCAACGGACACTATGAATATTCTGGAACATTAGACGACTGATTGCCCCAGTGGACCAATCAGAGTCAAATATTCCAGAATGCAGTGTAATCAACATCAGTAATATATGTGTTTATTTGAACCTCTAAATTGTCTTGAACAGTTTGTTATTCAGCTTGTTTATTCAGTGGATTAGCTATGATTGTGTCATTGCCAACCATTGTTTGCTTCTATTTATATGAAAAACAGGCTGCTTAAGTTATTTTAAAGCACCACACATTCAATCTTCCTCCGCGCTGACACAGACAAATTTACACTTAGCGTACACTTCAAAGATGAACAGATCTGGTTTATAGACATGCTTTTGCACTTAGCATGTTCTCTGTCCTCTTCAACTGTTTGTACAGTACCTGTCTTCTGTGCCTCTGCCTTGCAAATTCTAAGCATGGCTGAGAGTAATAGACAGATTGAGAGCAGGCGAGTATTTTAGCTGCACCTGTCTCTCCTCTTCAAACTTCTGTCCTTCATGGGTCATACACAAACTCTTATAGTATAGAGAAACAGATTGTTAATTGGTTTTAGGCTTCTTCTGCTGACTCTCCTTTCTTGCTTATAAAGTATATCTTAAATGTATTTTTTCTAGGGTATTTTAACCAACAATCTTATTTCAAACATATTTTTTGTTTTTAAGGGATAGTCTAAAAAATGGAAATTCATAAAAAGAAATTACACTTGTGTTGTTTCAAACCTATATGACTTTATGTGGAAAACACAAGATATTTAAAAAATGTGTTTGTTTGTTTTTTCTCCCTGCTTTATGTATTGTAGGACCACATTTTTACTTTCTGGACAAAAACTGTTGAAACATTCTTTAAAATATCTTCTTTTGTCTTCCACAGTAGAAAGAAAGTTAACGACATATGTAAATGACAGCATTTTCATTTTTGGGTGAACTATCCATTTTAGTGGTTTTTTCCTAAGAGAAAGAAAGAAAGAAAGAAAGAAAGAAAGAAAGAAAGAAATGAAAAATAACTGACATTTTTTCATTTTAATGACTGACACACTGATTTTTAGTGAATGGATTTCTCATTTAACTGTATCTTTGATGCTTATGGATCCACTTTTTTTTTAGAAGTAGATTTATCTTTTGCATGCATATGAAATCAAAGCAAAGCGCTTGTTCACATTCCATAGATATAGTTATACTGAACATGCAGGTGTCAGTAGCTCAGCCGCTAACAATGTCAGACACAGCTGTTGTTCGCTCTGCTTATGCTATGGGGTGAACCACAATTGAACATAAATTATGCAACCACATAAAAGATGTACCAGTCATTCATGCACAGTTAATACAGACACCAGCACCATTGCTGTTTCTGGGTCATGCAAGGCTATGATTTATATGTCATAAACAGGAACAAGCTGTATGCTTTACTAAGGCAGTGTACAGGTCACACATTTTATCTTGACTACCAGCAGGTATGTTGTTGTTTCTTGCTCTGGGTCATTTGTCACAGTGCACAGGGTGCTGCTCTCAGAGAGAGGCTGCTGTAAGTGCAGTGGTAAAATATAGGCCTTTGGAAATCCACTGTAAAACTATATGGAACTAATATTTTTTAGCGCTGTGCAGGCATTTCGAGTGTCCAGCTCTGATTACTGCGCCCTGAGCCAGAGCCGTCAGGTAGGCATGAAGGTGGATTTATGCAACAGGAAGTGCACAGGAAACTCCCTGTTGATTGGTGAGAGTGAGGAAATGTGACTGTTTGTTGGTTTTGCTAGATAGGAATAAGGACTAGAGAGGGAAAATAGGGGGAGGAAGGGAAGACTTCCACAAGAGGCATAGGAGTCAGCTATGCCATGAAGGAATGGAGGTTGGAGCAAAAGCCTGGCACTTAAAGCAAGATGCATAGAGCACAGAAAGAGGTAACTGTGGAAAATATATTTAAAAAAAGGCTGTCGCTAAACAAACTCAATGAATTTTTTCATTTATTTATTTTTTTGTAAAATTTCTTACTAGAATGTGATCATTTCAAAATGTTCTGCATTTTAGACCTTTTTAGAAAAATATATAGAATATTTACCTGTGTTGTGATGTAACTGCAATGTCTATTTGTCAAGGATGCCCTGTTTCTATGTGTATTTAGCTTTGATTTAAAATAAAACAGCGCATTCTTGTGGCGCGGATGACACAGAAATGCATACGCAGCACGGTGATATGGAGTGACACAGAGGAGACTATTGACTTTTTTGTCTTTTTTTTTTGTTTTCTTCGCTTACAAAAAGTGTTCCTGTCGCTTCATATAACCCAGATTGCACATCTCATGGCAGATGGAGTATTCTGAATATGACTTTTCATACCTTTTCTGGACCTTGACACTGTTATTTACTTGGCAGTCTATGGGACAGCCTCAAGCCTCCAGGTTTTCATCCAAAATACCTTAGATTGTGTTCCGAAGATGAACTGAGCTTTTACGGGTTTGGAACGACATCGGCGATGAAGTGATTAATGACAAAATTTGCATTTTAGGGTGGAGTATCCCTTTAATAATGTCAGATAACACTTAAGCAAAACATGGTCAGGTCAAAGTGAAATTTTTGGCCCCAAATTTGTATCAATATATATATATATATATATATATATATATATATATATATATATATATATATATATAATGAACACACACATATATATATACATTAAATACATTTAAGTGTATATACATTTTATACATTATTGTGTAAAATAAATATTAATTACAATTGCACCAACTCATTGAACAGCCTCTATATGTATTAGAAAGGAGAATGGTTTAATTATTAAATGCTACAGTTTCAGATCACACATAAAGGAAAATTTCACAGATGACACTCACTGACACTTTTTAAAAGTACATTGTAACCTTTTATTTACCTCTGTCTATAGAGGGAAAGGCTCGTTTTTATCTTGCCTAATCTGTCAGTAGGTACTGATGGCTACACTGACAGCAATCGTCAGCGATTGCACTGCTCACTGACAGGCAGCTCCGTCTGTAACAAGTGAACAGGTGCTTCTTTGTTCCTCACCAAATGCCCTCGATCACTTTGCAAAAACACAGCCCTGGTTTTCTCACAAATAAATGGGAGACTACTTTGTTCAAACAAGTGTTTAGATCTATTATAGATTAAATGCTTGGCTGATCCGTGGGCTGTTTTGAAAAGACATGTTTGCTATGCGTGGACATTTTCATGTCGCCTCATGCTCCAACTCTTAGGAATGGGAGGAGGGAATTGGGTGAGAATCTTTGACCCCTAGAGTACAGCTCAAAAAATGGGTATCTGGTTTGGGGAAACCTCTAGATTGAGAGCAAAAACCTTCTCTCCTGTTCCGCCTTGCCGCGGCGGAATGTTTCAGATGACTGTAGGCACGTTTGCAAAGGACTAAGGTTGAGAAAGTGGTTCAGGGGTCAAAACACATACACATACATAACTTGATTGTTATTTCAATAGTGCAATCTACACAAATCATCAGAGAAACACCCTCAAGCACATGGAAATTCCCTTAAAAAACAAATATCTATGATTCCCAAACCAGTGGCTTTGAAAGGGCTTAAAAAAAAACACTAGTCACAGGTAAAGAAAAATGAGAAAACTGCTCTCTATTTTAGAACTGTGTTTATGAAAGTTTTATGAAGGTACATTTTAATCCTTTATTTAATTTAAATTTAATTTAAAGACCTTTATAAGACTATAAGTAAAGGCAATTTAAGGAACTAATTGAAGGTTACACAAATCTTCCTCAGTAACTGTGGTTTGCTTTCCTGTGAAAATGTCAAAAAGCTTCTTAAATCAAGGTACATTTACCTGAGAAGCAAAATGACCTAAGAAGTCTTCTTGTTTTCTGAAAAGTTTTCACGCCCTATTAACATTTTTTGTTTGGTTTTGTTTTAAGCATAAACTCACAGAATTTTGTTCAGTTTCTCAGAAAACAAGACTTCATATCTTTTTGCATCTCAGGTGTTTAGATATTTGTACTGGAAAAGCAGATGAAATACTAAGAAAGTTATTTATTTATTTATTTTGCTGTGCATGCAACATTTCGTGCCATGCATTTATGAATTTAAGACTTCCCACTAGAGCTGTAATCGGGCCTTAAAAGTTAGGCCCGACAGGACCCGAGCCCGACAGGTTTCGGCCCGAGCCCGACATTTTGACTGACAGCTTTTTAAAAGCCCGAACCCGTTTACAGCCCGACTCATGTATGCATGCACACAACTCTTTTGCCTTTTGTCAAGAATGAGTCATTTATTTATGTTTTATCATAATTTATTAATAACTAACGTAGACTACACCACTTGGAAGTTGGAATAAAGAAATAAAATAAGTCCTCTGTGACATCTTTTGCCTCGCCACTAGCAGCAGTCATTTAATAAAAGAATAATGCCAACATTAGCGTATATACTCTGTCTACATTATGCATTTAAGACTCGATGAATATTTATTTTTCATTTAAAAAAACTTTATTACTCACAGCGATTAGGCTAAGCCTACATGTTTTTGGAAAATGATTGAATACACTCTAGATGGTTTCAGCGCGCTCCTGCGCTCATTGATGATGCGTCATTATTCACTCATTATTCTAATTATAAACATGGTCAAAACCTTTCCACACCTCAGACTTTGCTTTAGTTGCTGGTGCAACCAAAACGTAATCGCCAGAGGCAAGCCTCCGTTGCACCTACTCAGCATCCATTTTCGCATCTTTCACGCGCTAATCGAAACACATCACATGACCGCTCGTTTTTCTCGCAAACCGGAGCGCAAGCCCGAGCCCGAGCCCGACCCGAGCCCGCGTAAGATTAAATAAATTAAGCCCGAAGAAGTCGGGTCCCATCGAGTCCCGTAGGGTTCGGGCAAAGATCTTAAGCTCTACTTTCCACATCTATTAAGATATTTTTAAGGCCTTAATATGTGGAAATGCGAATTTCCAAGACCTTTAAAAACCTTTTTAAGACCTGCAGAAACCCATAATGAAATTTTTATCCTTTATATGTAAATATTTGCCCAAATGCATTATAAAGTCATTTTCCCTATTTGTACAAATTAATTTCCACATTATATGATAAAACATAGCAAGTCATGCATGTCATGTAATATTTGCGTGTAAAAATCTTTTGCAGTTACATTTACTCTTTGTTTAGTATAGCTTCTAAAAGCATCATTCATCAAGAAGGAGGAGACTCCATAACAACAGTAGCTACAACATTATTGCCAAAGCATGTGATCTAACAACCATCAACCAACAGACACAATTATTGAGTAGTAATCTTTAAATGGGTCAGTCTCAACACTGTCCAGACGTCATCACTCATGTCAGTACCTGAAACTCATCTCCTCCCTGTTACTCAACAGCTTAATTCACAGGTAATGATCTCTTGTGCCAAAACAATAACTCTTCCCCAAGAAAATCCTGCACGATACTACAAAGATGTTCATAGCCAGGATCATTGATGAATCTATCAGGATCATCAGTGTTTATACTCATCTGGTGTATTACCTCACTGGAGTTTCTGGAGGGTCCAACACAAACAAATGGACTTTACAATTTGGGAGGTAAACAGTTCTGCACTGTTAACATTAAAGTGATCAATCCATGTTGTGCAGCAAGGGAAACAAAGACAGAAATCACAGACCTCCATGTCTCAGTCATTTATCTAGTGATTAAGACTGTAATGTTTTTAGGACACATTCCTATCAAATTACTGAAGGCTGCCATCATATCTTAAAGGTAACTTAAGATGGGTTAAGCAAAATCTACAAATGCTCAATCCAGCAAATTCATGCATATAAGGAGTATATAGCATGCATATTTATATGATCCTTGCCGTCTACAAAACAAATCGCTTGACTACATCACAATATCTTCAAATGCTATAATATTAATGAATACATTACATTTGACAATATAACACTATTTATGTGAGTATTTACAGTATACTCTTATATACATTATCTCTTAAAACCTCAGTGATCTTGTGATCTGTGTGTACATATATATAAAACTGAAAAGACTTCTTGTCTGTCACAAGCCGGCAAAGAAAAAACAGGGTCTGGGTCCAAATGCAGGGAATAATCTTTTAATTAGAATAAAACATAAACAAAAAAGCAAACAAGGCAAAAACAAAACAAAACAGATAACAAGGACAAGAGCAGAATCAGAAGCAGTCAGAATGCAAAACACAATTAACATTAACATAATACAGCCAGACAGAGTGGTGTGTGAGACGAGAAGTCCATGACAATGAGCAACAGCTGTGTGTGTGATTGAGAGGTGTGCAGAGTGAAGGTGAATGAGTCCGGGAGCAAGGGAGAAACACGGGTGTAGCAACTAAACAGTAATGAGGTGACAAGGTGGGTGGGTCAGAAAAGGACAGGAGAGAGCACATGGCACCAAACAAACACAACACTCACAGAAGACAGTGACAGAAAGACAGGAGACTGTGACAGAGTCTAGGTTTTGTACAGGCATATTGCAGTTAATTTCACATGATGATTGAAATTCATATGTTTCGGATATTTTAAAAGGGACATTGAATTCCCATTGTGCTGTCTTTTAAGGAGAAAATGTGCTGCTTTTTGTTCAGCAGGTAGCTGCACTGAAACAACTGGCCTGGACACCACTGTTGTTTGATTAATAGAGTGATAATATGGGGAAAAAATTTAGAAGCTTTGAAAGGTCTTAATGAAACTGTACCACTGTTCATTTAAATATTACATTTTTGTTTCATTCTGTGTTGACATTAACATGTGCTGCATTAAATGAATCCAAGTAACACATAGTTTGGCACTGTGCCCATTAGCAAATAGTACAAACACCTCACTTTTCAGTGGACTGTTCCTGTAGCTCATTCCTGAAAGCCTTGTGCTGAATCTTATGGTCAGCCAAAACGTGCCAACTATTCTACCTTAGTTTTTAAAATAGCAACATTCCCACAAGGACATTAATCAAAAATGATCACTACAGTGATAATAAATTGTCACTGAAATTATTACATTGCATTATCACTCATCACCCATGTCCTCAAACTGTAACCCATTACTTTATAAAGATTAAAAAATATATTACATTTAAGAAAAACAAAAATAAAGCTCTTTAAAAGAAACATTAATACTATGTTCTGACTAAGATATTTTATTTTATTTATTTGTTATCAAATATAGGCTACCTTTAGCCTATATACTTTTACTTCTAAGATTTCACAGGGGTGTATCTACTTTTTGTCAACACTGGATATTTATAAATACATTTAATCTCAAAGTCAGTCTTCATCCTCAAGGTCCTCTTTCCAATATGAACTTTATAGTTGTATATTTTAATTATTGTTGCCTGCTTGTCCCAGAAAGAATCAGTGCTAAGAACCTCTAACATTAAAGCAAGTCTGTGTGAAACACGTTCACGCTCGTGCACGAGGATGAGAAAAACAGCGCTACCTGAGGAGCTCTAAACATTCTGGAAACCCAGCTTCGGCAATCGCTTCTTTTCCTGTCATAAATGATTTGCTTTCATGTTCTCTCGTGCGTAAAACACAGAGTCGTCTGTATTTTTATTTTTATTATTATTATTCATTTACGTAAAGTGACGCTCTTTACTCTGATTAATGTATTAAGAAATACATGGAGCTTATTAAAAAAAATCAAATTTGTATAAAAAGACTTGAGCACACCTTTCATAAACATGTTTGCAGTATAGTCTATTAAAAGTCATTTAGATGTGTTATGTGGGGATTAAAGTAAAATAACTCGAGGCGGTATGTGCAAAACTTTAGGCTATTATATTTTATCATAAAAATCGCAAAATCATTTATTAATCATAAAAAAGCAGTGAAGAGCTTTTGCTATAGGCCTATAACGTTTGTAGATTGTACATACAAACCTCCATTTGTAAATCTCGGTGGAACATAGCCTATGTGGAAGCTTGTTTGAAAAGAAGAAGAAGAAGAAGAAAATAAAATCACGCACACTTTGAAAATTAGCCTACTTTAAACTTTATCATGGTTAGACCACTTGACATTAAATACATTTTTCTGGAGTTATACTGATATAAACGTTTTCCAAAACGACAAATTAATTTTAAAAACATGACTACAAATCAAACATTTCCAAGAAGTTGCCACATGGTGTTTTTATCTAGATTCCTAAAATATGTATTTTTTTATTACCTCCAACATCACTGACCCATGTTTTAAAGTACGAATATGTAACTGCACGTTCCTATCTCTGCCAAAGACGCGCTGTTTGGAGCTTCATAGCCTACATCTCCAACGATATATAGATCTCAGGACGGTTTGAATGTTTCGTCCGATATAAATTGGGGATGAGAGAGAGCATCCTGCACATCTCAGGCACGCATCAAGCAGTGAGATCATTTGTGTTATAAATATCTCTTTGCCAGCAGATCTGCTCCAGCTCTTGCAGCTGAAGGTAATGCCCACCAGAGAAACAGCGAGTTACCTCAGAGCGCTGGAGCAGCAGCAAAATGCTGGAAGAATGAACGTTCCTCTCCTGCTTTTACTCCTGTTTCAGTTGCCTCGCTCTGCACTGCTTACGGGATTTGAACGCGCGTATTTGGAGCACCAACTTGTCGAGGAACGGCGCGTATCAGGGCGCAGGACTGGAAGACTGTATTGTAGAGTTGGAATAGGTTTCCACCTTCAGATTTACCCGGATGGAAGAGTCAACGGGAGTCACGAACCTAATACGTTAAGTAAGTTATCATTTGCAAATCTATTCAGACATTAGGTAATGTGGAGGACGAAGTTCAAATCAGTGACTGATTGATCCTTTTTCATACTTGGTAGCCTAGGCTATGGCTGCAGATTCTTCGATTATACTTTTCTGATGGAAATAAACTTAATACTCACTATGAATGAAATTGTGCCATTTACATCCTAAATGCCGATAAGCCATTCAAATGACCAAATACAATAATTGAAATGCTTTAATGGTATGTATGTATGAGCTGTGCAAAAAATGTATTGGCTCAAATAACTCTAATTCCAGACTGATTAATTAATAAATGATAAACTAGAACTTCCTCTGGTTGGAGTCTCTTATTTGGAGCGGATGTTTATTTACAGGTATGGGAACAGGTGCAGCAGCTGAGATCAAAATGCTAGTGAGCTGAAAGCTGGAGTGAGTTGCATCATTAACATGCCATGCACTAGATTTCTGTTAATGGTTGAATTGCTCGGTACACATACCATAGTACTAGGTCTATTTAAAGGGTCTAATGTCAAACAGATGATCAAAATTAGATTAAAGTAAAAAAGGACTTTGAGTTTGGCTGTGGGTGTTAAGTCCATATACCAGACAAAATGTTTAGAAAGCAAACATCATTGACCTGAAATATCTCTCTGAAAGAATACAGCCTAAACAATCTAATTTTCAATATAAACAAACAGTAATAACCAATACTATTAATGCCTTAAATATAAATATATATATATATATATTCAAATGCCAGCCAGTTTTTATATTAAGCAATCAACTATTATGTGGAAGTTTAGTTTACAGTTATGTGAAACCATCTAAAAATGTATATAAAAAAATAACAGTGGTAACCAATGTGCTATAATCAGTTATTTCTGCTTATAATCAGCTTATTTCTGCACCCATTGAAGTCTGTATCACTACACATAAGCTAAACGACGAGCACACAATAATGTTTTTTTTATGATGTAAGTGTGATTTACAGTATGTGTTGCAGTGCTTTCTCTATTATTTACTTACTGTTAATATGAAAGCATTCAATATCCTGTGTAATATAAAATAAAATAAGACAGTGTTCATGTTCACACGGTCAGTGTTTTGGAATAAATGTACTTATTACCTGATATGAGTTTGATTTAATTTTGCAGAAGGGCACTATAAATATAAACTATAAATATAAATATAAAATAAACATATTATTATGACTCTAATTGTATGTCATGTACATACAACTGCACATAGGAGTGGCTAGTATAGTGTTTGTTTATGAGCTGGTAACTGAACTCAGTTCCCTTTCAGTCGGTCACTACGAGCCACGTCGTGACTGACGAACTGGGATCTCGCTTCGAGAGACCAATCTACTTCAAGTGTAAACTAAACAAGCCAATGGACATTGGCATGCAATGATTGCATCCAGTTGCTGCTGATTATAACATGAGCATAAAAAGTCAGCTGGTGCAACACATACCAACTTTTCGATTTGGAGCCGAGTGATAACATGGTCCTGCTTCACAGAGGAACATGCACGGTCAGTGCTGAACTGCTTGAATTCAGAGTGCCTCTAGAGCAGGTCTCCAGACATGCTGTGTTTTATGCGGATGCCTCCACCACTGGTTCAGGGGCCACGTACAATGAGCATGCAGTGTTAGGGGTGTGACGATCCCCTAACTGCACTGGCATACCAATTGCCTAGAGTGGTTAGAGGCACATCTTGCATTAAATCCGTCTCAAAGGGTGCTTACGAGGCAAGAATGTACTGGTCGAAAAGGGACAACACAGCGACCGTTGCATACATCAATCGATAAGGTGGTCTGTGTTCCCATCGCATGTCGCAGCTTGTCGCCGTATTGGCCCACTCGTACTTGATTCCCCGAAGCTAATGCTCCTCATGACAGCCCCTCCCTGGCAGATTCCTCTAAGGAAGGATCTACTGACTCAGAGATGGGACACCCTGTGGCACCTGCATCCAGACCTCTGGAAACTTCATATCTGGTCCCTGGACAGGATGTGGAGTTTCTAGGTGACTTAACCCAAGAGATAGTTGACACCATCATAGTTGGCACTGTCTACATGACACACTTATGCTGTGAAGTGGAGCCTATTCGTCGAGTGGTGTTCTTCTCGTTGAGAAGACCCCTGGAGATGCCCAATTAGGGTCATGCTTTCTTTTTTGCAGCAAGGGTTGGAGTGTAGGCTGTATTCTTCCACCCTTAAAGTCTATGTTGCTGCGATTGCTGCTAACCATGACCCCATGGTTTAGTGTAAATCAGTAGGAAAGCATTACCTGGTCCTCAGGTTCTTTAGGGGGGCAAGAAGTTTAAATCTTCCCCTCCATATTCTCTTGTGACCTGTCTCTAGAGCTCAAAACCAACCTGTCCTCCAACCAATACGCTCGTATAGGTCGTTTGTCCAAATCCCTGAAATACAACCCATCAGAGCGTATCCTACAATTGCACCCCTATCGGCAAAACGTCGTTTTCATATTAATGTTTTGTATTCTTTTATTTGCACTCTGGTTTGTGTTTCGTGTAGCTCAGTTGGTAGATTATTGCGCTATACCTTGATATGTAATCATGCTATCATGGGTTCGATCCCAGGGAACGGACGTTTACGAAAATGTATATGCTCAATAAATCATAATTTAGCATGATTTCTGTGAGGGTTAGGTTTAGGGGTGGGGTTAGGTGTGGTCATTCGAACGAATAAGCAACCTAGTAAAATATGTAGGAAATACTGTGAGATCGGTGTAAAAAGCCTACACATTGCATTTAAATAAACGTGCGTTTTGATTGGTAATAACGTGATACGTCATTTCATGACGACAGACGCAACGCGATACTTTCATTATTTTTACACCCGCTAGATGGCGCTTAACTTTAAAGCGTAAATATGGGTCGTAATAAGGTGCTTGTACAAACGACCTATATAGTCGTTTTTTATTGGAGGACAGGCTCCTCAAAACACTACAGAACGGCCCATTTGAGTTTTTGCAGTCAGTTGAGCTGAAGTTTCTACCAATGAAAACCCTGCTCCTGCTTGTACTGGCCCGAATCAAGAGGGTAGGGGACCTGCACGCATTTTCAGTCGACAATTTGTGCCTAGAATTTGGGCAGACTGACTCCCAGGTAATCCTGAGGCCTCTTTGTCTATGTCTATCAGGATCCATTCTCACTCTACCATAAGTGTTGCATCCTCCAGGGCGCTGGCTTGTGGTGCCTCACTGACAGATATTTATAGAGCTGTGGGCTGGGTGACCCCCAACACGTTCACTAGATTCTATAGACTTCCTGTGGAACCGGTATCCTCCTGTGTTCTCACCTCAAATGGGTAGAAGTGCTGAGAGACCCCGGTATTGTGTCAGCTTGCTAAAATTGCTCCAGAGAGTCCATACTGTAGACCCTGTTGAGCTCCTCCACCCCTCTCGGCAGTTGATGAATCAGTGAGAGCCGGTAGAGGGCTGGGTTCCATATGTAGAGACCTTACTGGATCCCATATGTGTAGCCTCATAACTTGTGTTTCCCGGGCAGACTCTCTACCATTTCCAAGAGGGTAACAATCACCTGTTTTCTTCCATATGCACTTAAACGTTTGAGCATATGTGTAAATGCTTCCGAAACCTCCTTCAGGAAGGATGGGGCTTCAACAATGTTCCTATTCCAAGTGGAATGGGTATGTTATCCCAGTGTTACATTAGAATTCAAAGGTACAGCACGCACATCCAAAAACTTTAAAACTGGGTGCTGGGCAGACAAGTAGTTGCAAAGGTAAACAATGAGTCCGCACACCAGAAAATGCTCCTTAGCAATGAGCAACCATTAAAATTGCTAAGGAGCATTTTCTGGTGTGCGGACTCATTGTTTACCATCCCAGTATTACATCCCAGGACCTAGATACGTCGGAGTGTCTCTTTTGTGCATGTGCTCTGTTTGTTTTGTTCTGCTTTTCTCTCTCTCTCAATTGCTGATAAGGACTAACAGGTGGAGATCAATTAGTTGATAATTCTGCCGATAACTGTACTATCCTGACTGGCCACTAGAGGAAATGTTTAGAGTTAAAAGGCAGAGCTGAGATGTCTGGAGTATGGAGGCTTGGAGCAAGAGTCCCTTCTGTTGACTTCTCTTGTGTTTGTGGTTAATTTGTTGTTGACAAAAGTGTGTTGAAAGATCTTTAATCCTCTTGTGTGAGGACTAGTTTAACCCAAAGTAGGTTTATTTAATTTTTCAGTTTAGACCAAAATAGATTTTGTTGCTCTTTATTTTTTTATTTATTTTTTTTGTGGGAAGCTGTAGGTAGGTGGTTGCCATTTATTTTGACTACATTTTTTCTCCTGTATAAGTATAGTAAGTGAGTAAGTATAATATTTTTTCTTTTAATTGTTAGATTAGGTAGATTGCATTTAGGAGATAGTATGTTCTATTTATTATGTTGGCCTTGACTCCTCCTGAAGTTTGCTTCCTTGTGTTTAATAAATGTATTCTGTTTTGTATCGATTTTGTTGTTGTGTGTGTGTCAGTAGAAGCGGAAGCTCACTCCATTTCTCCACCACTTTCTTTATGGGGCAGCTGTGGCCTAATGGTTAGAGAGTTAGACTTGTAACCTGAAGGCCGCAGGTTTGAGTCTCAGTACTGGCAAGAGTTGTAGTGGGTGGGGGAGTGAACAAACAGCGCTCTTCCACCCTCAATACCCATGGCTGAAGTGCCCTTGAGCAAGGCACTGAACCCCCAGTTGCTCCCCAGGCACTGAATATAGCTGCCCAATGCTCCGTGGGGGTGTTCACTACTCACTGCTGTGTGTGTGCACTTGGATGGGTTAAATGCAGATCACAAATTTTGAGAATGGGTTACCATACTTGGCAAATGTCATGACTTTCACTTTATTATTTCTTCCCTTCCCTAGACTGGGAGGTATGTAATACCAGTGTTATCCAATCTCACTGAGTGGGCAGTGCTATGACAACGGTGACTGGTCTTCCTGTTGCGGTGGCTGACTGAAAGGGAATGTCTTGGTTACGTATGTTATTGGTCATGATGTGACATCTCCATTTTCTCCTTCAGGGAACGAGAGTTATACGTAACCGAGACATTCTCTTCTCCAACCTGCTATAGCATTGAATAATACTTAATGTAACTAAAATGTCATAGAACAATAGATAATATCAAGATTTAATGTTGTGTCTTTAAGAATGTAATGTTTTTCTAAATGACTTACTGTGTAATATCTCCTGGTGTTTGACCTGCCAAATATAGAGTTAAAAACTAGCTCCTATTTATTTATTTATTTATTTACTTACTTACTTACTTACTTACTTACTTACTTACTTTTTTCATTCTCCAACCAAAAACTTTACAACCATACAATACCCCTATTTTCTGCCATTTTTATAACATGAGAGAGGTTGACATATGTGATGATATACAATATCCACAAGTAGCAGTGCGATGTGGCCTTAGGTAATCACAGCATGTTGATATAAAGCCATATCACAGGCTATGAGTGTGTTATTGCATTTGTACAACAGTTTGATGGCACAAGTCTATAAATAAAAATGAGACCTCAACGAAGTATCTTTAAAATACCTCTTTTGTGCGAAACTATTTCCTCCACAGATTCAAACCTCAGTTTGACAGCGTAACTGTTAAGCCTCCATTACTAATTAGAAAACGTCACTTTAGAACTAGTAACGAAAGAACGTTGAGTTGTTTCATTAAAAGTTTATTGTATTACTTTATTTAAAGCTCACTCTATTATGCAGAGTAGAGTATTATGAGAGAGAGAGAGAGAGAGAGACGGACTGAGCGAGTGTGATTACCTGCATCTGATACAGCATTCCTTCTTCAGCTCAATCTCATATACACAATAAATCATTAGTTTGAATGTGCGCCGAGGAAAGCAATATCTTTCTCATACTATCCTTTCAACTATTAAGGGATATTTCTGATGACAGTGATGACATTTTTTGGCTGTGTCTTACAGGATGTTGTTGAAAGTAAAAATAAATTTCTTGTTTACAACCCTATTTCAGTCTCTTTCAATATACAAGTCTTTACTGCTGACTCAATCATAAAGACAGTCTCATTGCCATCTAATAGCAGAAAATTTTTACTAAAATCACCATCACAAACCCACACGCCATTTCTCAATACTAACTACTATCATTAAATAATACTATTATTTTTATAAAATATTATTTATTGAATAAATCGGGCGGACCGTTTGGCAAGTGATACCAAAACACAGCGGGAACAATCCAAAAGCATAAAGACCGTTTGCCTTCCAGTCGCTCCTGCTGTGCACTGGTGCCTCGCGCTGACCTGTCTGGCCGCCGCCATCCCTTACAAGCCTAAACTACATCAACAATGGTGGATGCTGCATTGCTATTGATGTTCATGGCTTTAAGAACCTACATCGGCATCCAAACACATCGAATCTAATGTGTTCTTGTTTAGCTGTTATTTCAAATATGGTGGTTAAAAGTATTTTGTTGGTCACGGTAACCCCGCCCCCAGCCCCTGACATATGCAGTTCTTACTTCTAGCCCAGCAATGTTTTGGTGCTACTTACAAACCACTTTTCCTGGTTCAGAGCTAGTGCTTTGGGTGTCGAAAGAACCGATTTGAAACTAGGCTCTAGCTCCGAACCAGCACCCAAACTGTGTTGGTGGAAAAGGGGTAAGATACATCAGAGCCAGTGGCAAATTGAAGAAGAACTGGCAGAGGTAAGGCTGCTCTCTGGGTGTTCTTGAGCCCTGAACAGTCGCTGACACCCTGGAGCTCATATTTCTGAAAACGTCAAAGCTTATTTTCAAATAGACTCAAATATCTTTATTAACAAACCGCAAATCTAGTCTAAACATCTAAAGTCTAAACCATTACAGTCTCACCTAAAATACTCTTAAATATATATTCTGTGACATAAAAACAGTATTATTTATAAAGTATATACAAATTAAAGTGATTTGGACGTCCGCCATGACACTCGCTATGAGAAATAATGCAATCGGAGTGATAACAACAGTGAAAGGGTCGGAGTTCTGTTATCACTAGAATATTATACAACTGGCTCTCAGCCAATCAGATTCGAGGACCAGAAATAACTGTTGTATAATAAATAATAATAATCAATGACATGTCAGACAACTTCCACATATTACCTTAGCCCACTTTCAAAATTCAGTTACTGAAAATTTAAGGAAGGCACTTTGGTTATAGAATGCAATCTCTTTAATCATCAACAGAACCGTATGTATTACTCCAAACAGGACTGACAACTATATTGTCCTGTTGTGTAGACACCACTGCAATCAATGTGTTTTTTTTTCTTTCTTTCTTTCTTTCTTTTTTTTCATCTGTAGGTGTGCTAGAGCTGTTTGCTGTGTCTCAGGGGGTCATAGGGATCCGAGGGGCTTTTAGCAACCGATTTCTAGCAATGAACCAGAGGGGAAGGCTTCATGCGACTGTAAGTCTGATCCAACACAATATAAGCGCATATATCCACTACAAAAAAAAAAAAAAAACAAGAAAAAACAAACAAACAAACAAACAAAAAAAAAAACACTCCGAGTGCAAACCAACCCAAATGTGCTAAAGAAAAACTCCCCATACACACTTTTAAAAACCTCTACAAGTTCTCTCTACAAAGACTTGTACGGCACATTGCATGGAGAGATACACTGCAGTTTCAGTCTGCAATGCAATCTGGCTTTGAGGGTTCTGGACTCTGGAGATAGAAGGCAGAGCTTATTAGCATGTGCTAATGGGAAGGGCAGATTAAAACGAGTCTGGGGTAGTTGATAATCTTTCAAGGAAGGGAATCAATATGTGTGTCAACAAAGTTGGGCAGCTTTAAGGGCACTTAGCACACAAACAGCAAGAACTGGGACTTATGCATACAAAGCAACAGTATATGGAACTCTGAAATATATTCATATAGCTTTAAAATTAAAATTTGTTTAATCCTCCCATAATAGAAATTTCCTTTTTTTCCCAATTTGTCCAAAGGATCGCTCTCAGAGACACTACACATTTCATTGTGAGAAAACTCGATCTATCCCATCTATTCAACCAATCTATCATTATCCTTATTCAGCTTTCTACTCCACATGATAATAAGTAATATTGTGAAATATTATTACAATTTAAAATAACTATTGACTATTTTAATTTATTTTAATATGTAATTTATTCCTGTGATTGCAAAGCTGAATTTTCAACAGCCATTACTCAATCTTCAGTGTCACATGATATTACCGAAATCATCCTAATTATATGCTTAATATTTTTGTGGAAAATGTGATTATTTTATTATTATTATTATTATTATTATCTTTGATGTTTATAAAGTTTAGAAGAACAGCATTTATGTAAAAATGTATGTAGGTCAAGATTTAAAAAAAAAGAGCTTTAAAATTATTATGAATAGACTAACATTTTGTTACATCAGGGGCATTTCAGAAGTGACAGAAATGTCAAATACAATAGTTTTATGTATGTATTCTTATAATTCTTCTTATTATTTTTATTTTTTACAAGTAATTATTTTCTTATTTATTACTTTGAATTTGCTATAAGAAATCAAATACACCATTTGACGATATTCAGTCATTTTTAATCTTTTCCTAATGGCAATTTTATGATTTATGATTTATGTTTTTACATTTTCTGCATAGAATTAGGTAGAAAATATACTTTATAGTTTCTGTACTGTCATAAATGATATGTCACTTAGCACTGCATCATTCATAAATGCAGTGTTGTGCCAGTTCATACTTAAAAAGAACTAGCTCAAAGTTCAGTTCACACAGATGATAATGAACTAGTTCATGTTCATAGTTCATTTAAAAAAAAAAAAATGAACTAAGTTCACATATCTAAAAACGAACTAGTTCGCGTTCATTTGTTAAATTCTTTTTAAGATAGGCCACTATCTTACTCAATAGAACCTCTTTACCATCCATTACCAGTTGCAAATCACTGCCACTCCAAAACTAATCAAAATTATTGTACCAATAAACAAGAGACAAGTATTTATACATTTCAAGCTTTGTGTATTTGATGTATTTGTCATGTCTGTGTGAGGCATACACTGAGTTTCGTTAAGTTAGGATGTGCTCTAGTTCACGTGCAATGCAAGTGAGCGCGCGGGCAACTCCGTTATATTTGTTTCGTCGGCCTATTCATTAAATACAGGGAATTGGTTGATGAAAAGTTGATTAAAATTAAGATACTATTTATACAAAACGAAATTCACTTTAAAGAAAGGCTTTCTATAACAACTTCAACTTCAACGGTCAAAATCATGTCTGACCCGCTCCATGTCTCATATTGCGCATGTTACTCGGTCGTGCTGTTCACTTTTCATAAATCAACATAAATGGAAAAAAAAAATAACATTATAATATTTTAACAAATATGAGACGCGCTTTTTTTAATGGCTACAACAGTATAGTATGCCTACATAGCCTACTCTCTATTTGTACAAATTTCTGCACATTAATTTAATTCTGAATTTTGCACACACAAGTTTAAAGGCATTTGTTCAAATCAAGTTCACGGATAATTGTGCATGCATT
Source organism: Carassius carassius (assembly GCF_963082965.1). Taxonomy (NCBI): domain Eukaryota; kingdom Metazoa; phylum Chordata; class Actinopteri; order Cypriniformes; family Cyprinidae; genus Carassius; species Carassius carassius. The sequence continues at coordinate 22,776,203 of NC_081758.1, read as the reverse complement.
TATTAGCCTAATCATTATGATACTAAAATCCTAATAAATAGGCTATGCTATGTACAAAAAATCAGATGAGCCCATAAAATGAACGGTTAAGTATTTTCCTCCCATAGAAAACCATTATAAGAACGCTTAATATGGCTTAATGCAGATTAGAATGTCCCCTTATTATGTCGAAATAACGAGATATCGATACTAGGCTACTGTGTCCACCGTGGTCTCCTTTTTGATCAGCGGAAACGATTTTTGCTTGTTTGGGATCTGACTGTCCAGCGTATTTGAAAAAGTTAAGCAAACTTTCCTGTCTTTTTGACATTTTTCCCCTGCGTGAAACGATCGAGGCTAAGAGCAATCTCAACAAGTACAACAAGCGCGCAAGTCATGTGTCACAAACATTGAACACTACACAAACAGTATTTTTTTTTTTTCATTTAGGCAATTAATTTTAGTGACACGGGAGGTGCCGGATCCAATGTCGGAGGTGACAGAACATGTTCCGGCTCAAATTAAGCCCTGGTAAAACCTGACTTTTCAAATGAGCGTGAATGTGAACTGCGCGTGCTGTTCATTCCTGCCAGAGTGAGCGCCGCTCTCGTTCACATTCATTGTATGAAAAGTGATTCGTTCAGTTCAGCGTTCGGCGAAAATATGAACGCGTTAAGTGAACGCCGTTCATTGAACGCGTTCATGCACAACACTGCATAAATGTTATTTATTAATTTTGTTTATTGTCAACGTTTCATCAGTTTATTCTGCTTTTTATTCAAATTAGCTGCAGACATAGCCTGACACTTCTATGAGTGCGAAAACTTCTTTATCTCATTCTCATAAAATAAAATGCTGTAGGAGGCTATTTAACTTTTCCTCTCCATCTGCAAATTATGATTTTGAGGAAAAACGGAGCATGTGAAGGAGAAATGCGAGGCACGAACACTGTTCAAGGTCTCCATTAATTCATGCTTGTAGTAATTTAATGTGTATATATTTTGAATGCATTGAAAGTTATAGGAATTGCGATTCATTCTATTCTTAGTGTTTTAAATCGATTACTGTCCCAAATTGGCGATTCACGATTCAAAAAACATGTTTCAAGATCGATGCATATGCATCGTCAGGGTTTGTAATCGATGCATCGATAAAACGAATGAATCGTTACACCCCTATACACACACACACTGAACAAATTATAAACGCAACACTTTGCACCCATTTTTCATTAGCTGAACTCAAAGATCTAAGACTTTTCCTACGTACACAAAATGCCTGTTTTTCTTAAATATTGTTCACAAATCTATCTAAATTTGTGTTAGTGAGCACTTCTCTTTTGCCGAGATAATCCATCCACTTCACAGGTGTGACATATCAAGATGCTGATTAGACAGCATGATTATTGCAGTTGTGCCTTAGGCGGGACACAATAAAAAGGCCACTCTAAAATGTTTTGAGGGGGCATGCAATTGACATGCTGACTGCAGGAATGTCCACCAGAGCTGTTGCCCAAGAATTCAATGTTCATTTCTCTACCATAAGCCGTCTCCAAAGGCATTTCAGAGAGTTTGGCAGTACATCCAACCGTCCTCACAACCGCAGACCACATGTAACCACACCAGCCCAGGACCTCCACATCCAGCATCTTCACCTCCAAGATTGTCTGAGACCAGCCATTTGGACAGTTGCTGCAACATTCGGTTTGTATAACCAAAGAATTTCTGCACAAATTGTCAGAAACCGTTTCAGGGAAGCTCATCTGGATGTTCGTCATCCTCATCAGGGTCTCAACCTGACAGAAGTTTGTCATCGTAAACCGACTTGAGTGGGCAAATCCTCACATTCGATGGCGTCTGGAACTTTGGAAGAGGTGTTCTCTTCAAGGATGAATGGTGGCGGTGGGGTTATGGTATGGGCAGGCGTATGATATGTACAGTGAGCACAGGTGCAATTTATTGATGGCATTTTGAATACACAGAGATACCATGACAAGATCCTGAGGCCCATTGTTGTGTTATTGTAGCATCACCTCATGTTGCAGCATGATAATGCACGGCCCATGTTACAAGGATCTGTACACAATTCCTGGAAACTGAAAACATTCCAGTTTTTGCATGGCCAGCATACTCACCGGACATGTCACCCATTGAGCATGGGATGCTCTGGATTGGCGTATACGACAGCATGTTCCAGTTCCTACCAATAACTTCGCATAGCCATTGAAGAGGAGTGGACCAACATTACACAGGCCATTAGGGTTGTGCCGATAGATGATAGTATCTTGTATCGACGATAGTCAGAGATATCGACATAAGCAGATTTCTCTGTCGATAATCAAGACAATATTAGGCTCATTGTCCTATTAATGTATTCGATTATAATAATAATAACTATTATTTTTATTTTTATTAGGCGGCTTATTATAATTCGGCTATCAAACTGCCCAGCTATTTTACTTCAGCACCGCATTTACACACACACACACACAGGGTGCGCGCGAGCGCAGTAGAATGTATTCTGTGAAGTTGTCCGCTTTGACTTGAATAACTCGTTAAATCCATGAAATGAAAGAGATAGAAAATGAGGAGTTGGTGTCCCACACATTTAATGGCTGAAACACGGCATAGCGCTCTTCTCATACATGAGAGATTAACACTTTCTTGGCGTTACAAATAAAGTAAAGACAAAATAATAACAAGGCGGCAGAGCGAACTTATCATCCATAGTGGTTCTCACATAGTCCTTCTCTTAAAGACTGATTACTTAACTTATAACACTCACTATGTGGTGATGAAGTAGAAGGGCTTCAGAAACACTATGGATGATAAGTTCGCGCTGCCGCCTTGTTATTATTTTCATGCACACCGCACTATAATGTGATGCATGCAAAATACATAGTTTTGGCCGTTACAAAGTCTCCATCCACAAATAGACGTACATCGTCTGCAGATATAAGGTATTTCATTGCACTTTAACAAGTAATCTGAACTATATATGTGCAGTATTTTAAACGAGCCCTCACTAACTGAATTTAATGCCACAGTTGTGTTAGAATGCATCTCATTCTTGTTTCTGTGGTGGTGCGTCGGTCTCGTCATGAGGCACGCGGTCCGGAGCGCTGTATGACTGATGCATAAGTTAAATTCAGCTTTACTCCAAATGTATGAACTTACCTGTTTTGAATACTTTATATTTAACATGTTCGTTTATGCCCAATATTAGTGTTAAACTGTTGGACTTTAAATGAAATCTACTATCGATTTTCACCGTTGACTGATTTTGCAGAACATTTAGACTGATAACTTCCGGGCGCAGATGCGGCAAATTTGTCACAGGATGCGCGATATGACAGTTGCGTCCGACTATATATGAACTAGTTGTTTTAAATACAGTGTTTTTTATATTTAACGTTAGTTTATCAGTATGTTTTAAAGTATATTTTTATGTTATGATATGACAAGAACAAACAGTCTCTCTCTTGCTCCACCCATGCATGATAATATCGTGTATCGTCGATCTCACATGCTGACGATATGACGATTTGAAAAATGACCATATCGCCCAACACTACAGGCCACAATCAATAACTGGTTTTCCTTTTGTTTACTTTGTCGCACACCCTCTGTTGCAAGTCTGGATGCAATAGATCAAGTGTGGCATGCAGTTTTAGTCCCAACAGCATTTCTGCTGGACTAATTCCTGTGGTGGATTGTGGTGTGATTCTGTGGCTTAACAGTACATGTGCCACTTTGGATGCCACACTCCCCTTTCCTGCCTTTTTCAATTATAGTTTTGAATGTCTGTACAGCTTGTTCAACCAAGCCATTTGTTGAGGCATGAAAAGGAGCAGAAGTGACATGTCTTATGCCATTTTTATTCATGAAGTCCTTGAACTCCGTGCTCACAAAATAGGCAGCATTGTCAGAAACTAACATCTCGGGTAGTCCATGATTGCTCTTCCTTATGCAATCAGTAGTAATTCCCGATGATGCAGTGGAAACAGGATTCACATCCATCCACTTTGAGTGAGCATCAGTGAGAATCAAATACATGTGACCAAGAAATGGACCTGCATAATCTTTGTTTATACTTTCCCAAGATTTCTCTGGTGCAGTTGCTGGAGCTTTCCTGTGTTCTTGACATGTTGAACAGATTTTTGCCAAAGCCTTAATGTCTTCATCCAGCTTCGGCCACCAGAAATAACTCCTCGCCAATGCATTCATGTTATATGAACAGACTGAGTGAAATGACTCAAGCCCCCCACAAGATACAGCCATCCTGCACACTCAATTCTGTTTTTCTGGCAGAATAGGGTTTGAATTCGGGTCATTTCCTTTGAAAAACACCTCCCATTGTCAGCACCACCTGTTGTACTTAGGCCAGAATGGGGTCATTACCAGTCCAGGTGTGAACATGCTCAGCTGATACTAAAGGAATGTCCTCCTTCATTAAGATTCGGTCCTCTGAACATGCTTCTAGGGCAGTGTTGGGAACAGGGCACCTACTCAAGGCATCAGCGTTGGCATGCTCCTTTCCAGGCTTATAAACAATAGTATATTCATAAGCCTGCATCATAACTTCCCAACTCTGAATTCGTGGTGACACCACATCGTGGTGGTCCTTTCATTGTAGAGATATAAACAGCGATTTGTGATCCATGCAGATTGTCAACTTTCTATGAAACAGATACTTGTGGAAACGCTGAATTCCAAAAATAACAGCAAGCCCCTATCTTTCGAGCTGCGAGTGGTTGCGTTCTGCAGGAGTGAGAGTTCTGGACATGAAACTGATGGGTCTCTCTTTGCCATCTCCCATTCGATATGACAAAACAGCTCCAACCCCTTAGGGAGAAGCATCACAGGCCAAGATGAGGTCTTTTTGAGTATCATCATGAACAAGCACCTTAGAAGACTGAAAGAGTTATTTCAATTTCTCAAACGCCTCACGTTCACTAACCCAGTGCCATTTTACACTTTTTCTCAAAAGATAATGTAAGGCGGCCAGACCGCCCTCCTTCAGCCACTTCAAAACCTCACTCAGTGTGTGCAGATGTTCATGATCTTCCTTGCCCGTTATGAGAGTGTCATCAAGGTATATCACGACACCAGGAATACCATGAAATAACCCCTCCATGATTCGTTGAAAAATGGCGGGACTGGAAGCTATGCCAAACGGCAGTCTATTTACTGTAAATAAGTCTTTGTGAGCGTTCAGTGTTACATATCTTTTAGACTCCTCATCCAAGATCACTGGCTGCTATGCATGACTGAGATCCAGTTAATTGTATTTTTCACCCCCTGCTAACATTTCCAACAGGTCCTCAAATTTGGGAATTGGATTCTGCTCTAGCTTGGATGCCTGATATTCGCCACAAATCCTCACTGAATTATCTGGTGTAAGGACCGTTACAATTGGTGCCTCCTAATCTGAAAATTTTACAGGCTTCAAAATGTTGTCTATGACATCTGCTCTAACTCCACTTCTGTGCAAAAATTCAAACAAGACAGCAAGCTTTATTTTATTTCCTGCACAAGACCGTTGGTGCATACAGGAATATTTTTTTTGTACGAAACGCAAAAATCTTCCTCTTAAATTTACATATGAGCATAGAAACTTTAACCACTAAGTAAACATTTAGTTGGTATACTCAAGTCTTGAATCAAAACAAAAATAATAATTCCTTTGGAACAGCACACTTTCCAAATTACATATATATATATATATATATATATATACTTTACATAAAGTACTGTGCAAAAGTCTTAGGCCAGTAGTATTTTCACCAACAAAAAAAGGTTGTAAGTCAGTTATTTCAATGTTTTGCTGTAGTGTGTCAGTAGGAAATATGTTTACATTTCCAAACATTATTTTTGCCATTAATTGTAATAATCCAGTGAGATTTTTGTTTACATAAGGAGTCTGACAGCAGCCAGTCCAATCTGATCTCACCATCATCCAGTCTGTCTAGAATAACATGAAAAAACAGAACAAACTGAGACAGACTAAATCCAGAAGAACTGTGGCAATGTCTTCAAATCGCTTCAAGAAACCTGCAAAGCTACAGTACTGTGCAAAGATTTGCACTTGTGCAAAAATGCTGTAAAGTGAGGATGCCATCAAAAAACATTCCATAAATAGATTTTATTAATTAACAACTAAATTAATTCAACATTTGGTGTTACCACGCTATGTGTTAAAACACTTTTGTCCTAGGTGCACTTGCACATTGTTTTTCAGGTAGCTTTGCAGGTAGTTTTTTTGAAGTGCCTTGGAGACATTGCCACAGTTCTTCTGGATTTGTTCTTCAGTTTGTTCTGTTTCTTCATGTTATTCCAGAAAGACTGATTATGGTGAGATCAGATCTCTGTGTGGAGCACTGGCTGTTGTCAGACTCCTTGAGCAAACAAAAATCTCACTGGATTATTACAATTAATGGTAAAAATCTGTATTTATAAAGATCATACTTCACATTAATTTTTTTTAAATTTTAGAATAATCTTGTAAATTGAAAGATAATAAAGTAGTCTGGTAAATCTGAGGATTAGCCTCCAAACTTACTGCAGACATCATCTGTAATTAAAGCAGCTGCAGCGGCTCCATCAGACTGAAATTGGGTTTCATTTCTTCAGACCATCTACAGTTGCAAAGGCTTATTTAATAGCTGTCAGCTTGGGTTTTAAACCCCTAGCACTTCACTCCGTAGACAAGTCGGCCTAACCAAAGGAGTATCAAATGACTTTTTTGTTGCACTGTCTGTCATATTTAATATTTAGATGTTTTCATAGTGGCAAATTATTGCTGCGATAATGGCAAGGAAGACATATGTACATTATACTGTGTGACCTACCCAGCAAGCCATTACCAACATAATCTTTGCAAAGCTTAAGAGGTCACTGCAATTATTGAGAAAACAACAGAGAGCGAGTGAGAAACCAAGAGGCAAATGGAGATGCAACAGTCTTCCATTCCATGAAACGTGGATTGCATATGAGCCAGCGATGTGTCTCAAATGTAATTTTGCTCACATGGTCTAAAAGGTAAAGGAAACAACCCTGAATAATACAACGACACATACAAATGGAAACAAATCTGTCGTGCCAAGATGTAATTACTCGTATCTGTGTCTGCAACATTATAATAACTCAATGCTGGTGGTGCAAGGCTGAACAGTGGAGGTACCACAGTATGGGAAATCCTGAGAGAGGGTTGTTTTTGAATAATATTCGCAAAGAAAGCTGTCAGAGAACAGATACAGGTCAAGCAGCTGTACAAGTTCATGACTTGACAATAAAAAGTCTACTGCTTGCTTTAACAAAATTATCTAACAAAAGACATATGGGATTTCTTGTATTTCCTAAAGTACAGATTGAAATAACCCCCCAAAAATGTCTTAAAAGCATGTATCTTCAACAGCTGGCTGCTGTTTAAAACAACAGTCATAAAGCACTTCCAGAAGACAGAAACCATGTACCCTAATCAAACAAACGTTCAGCTGTTTTGGGGGTGAATTACCACAATTAGGGGAGAGAGCCCCTGTGAAGTTACGGTGGGTCAAGTTCTGACTGGCATGTTTAGAAAATATCATAATAGCACCATTTCTGCTTTGCTGCACTTTTCAGCAAACCAGAACAGTTTTATTATTTCAGAGTTTGGGAATTATGCAAGGCCTCTTACTTGGGACTGACCCTAATTAAATTCATGATATAGTTTCCCACCACATTTATTTTTAGAGAGTGAAGCCAAATTTCTTAATAATGTTCGTTATGTACAGATGTTGTTATAAGCTTCTGTTTACAAACTACTAATACTGTCTCCAAAATTTGCACAAAAAAGTCAGATTTTAAAAAAGTATAACTTCATTACACTAGATGCAAAATATCAAACCAAGGTGGCATCTGAAATCAAGTGATGCTAGAGCTTCTCGTGTGAAACCTGTAGCCAGTGTTTTGGTGATTTTTAATCGATGTATAAAATCAGTCTCCCCTACATTCACACAAGTGTCTTAGAAGAATAACCAGCAGTGTGCAATGTAAATCAATAAAGCAAAAATAGGGCACAATATACTGTATTCATATGAAGGAACTAATTTATCACATTATGAATATATGATCAGCAAAGTTTGATAACCAGAATTTTGTGAAAAATGTAATACAATGCAAACACATTCATACACTTTTTTCCAAATATATTTTGAGGCCACATGATAACATAAAATAAATGTAGAAACGTAAATTACTATATATTTACTACAGAGTTCATTACTATAGAAGGGCACCTTTTTTATTCATGACAAGCAAACAATAAGAAATCAAATAGGTATCAGCAGTGCTGTAGTTGACTCGGGATCACCTCATTTAAGTCCAAGTCAAGACTGAGCCTTTCTGGTCTTGGTCTTTACTCAGACTTGAATGAGCAGGCCTCAGATATACCTCCAAACTCATATTCGACAGAGAGTCGAGAGAAGAATCAACAACAGACCGATCAAGAAATAGTCTTATGAGTGTGCTTCATGCCTGCTATTTAGTGTATGGAAATGGCTGCATTTCTGAAACCCTATAGTGGAGGGGTTTGCACAGTATAACCATAGACTGCCAATAAACCAGCATGTGTCCTGCTTTCCTGTGCCCTGGAAGGATAAAGTTATTTCATAGCCTAATGAGTTTTCAGCCCACACAAACGAATCTCTGCGTCAGTCACCAAAGTCTTTGATTGGAAAGTCGGTTTTGATGACTTTTAGCTGGGAGATAAAAGTAAGACTCGCAATTATTCTGTAACCCCCTCAATGCTTCTTTTTGGGGCTCGGTGTCTACAAAATCTGCTTGCTGTTTTCATTAACTCTCTTTATGAGGGGCTAACTCAATCAGGCCACAAGGTGCTCTCTCTCCAGCAGCTGCTAATGTGGCACCCTACAAAGTGTGTGCATAGTAATTACTTATTATGTGCCCAAAGTGTTAAAGCTTTATTGATGTGCTGTGGCTCTATCTATTCCTGTGGCAAAATTGAAGCACAATCCAAAAGCTGATCCCTTCCATATTCAGTTCTGCTCATAAGTGTACATACCCTTTGCGGAATTTGTCAAATTTTTGTCATTTTTTTTACATTTAGATTTTTTTATTTAGTATTGCTTTGATGAAGCTATAATGCAAACCGCCACTTTGAATAAAGAAGAATGATTTAATTCAATGATTAATTGTGCAACCATGGTCTATTTATTTTATTTGTTGGCTCACATTAGCAAACTTGCTTGCAGGAAAAAAAAAAAAAAACCTTAAGGCCATTACTATTTCTAGCGTAAGTGTAAAACATTATCTCATTTGAAAGTAAGATGTACAAATAGTATAGGAAACCATACACTAAATAAACACCATTGCAGCTGGACTCCAGCTGAACTACAAGCAAAGATCATCAGAGGGATCTAGTATCATTCACTGACTGTGTTGAAAGCCAAGATTCAAGACATATTAATATGACCATTAACATGCACAGGCATATCAGTAACAGACTGAACAACTTGTTGATTTTCTACCTTTGTATCATTTTATTCCCCCCTTTCCTGTCCTTTTCCCCAGGAGAGCTTTACAGATGACTGTAAGTTCAGGGAGCAGTTTCAGGAGAACAGCTACAACACATACGCCTCAGTGATCCACAAGAACCATCGCACCGGCAGAGAGTGGTTTGTGGCACTTAACAAAAGAGGAAAAGCAAAAATGGGGTCCAGTCCAAGAGTAAAGTCACAACACATGTCTACACATTTTCTGCCAAGGATGAACTTACATGAAAAGACTCAACAAGGATTTACAATAACAGACAAAGAGCAGGAAAAACTTCCACCTCCACATCCATCAACACCCTCTATACTGAAAATAGCAGTCAACTCTGGAAAGAAGAATCGACCAGTAGTCAAATACTGGCCGAAGTTTCGATTTGGATAAACCAGTGCTGTCTTAAACGTGGACACATCTTGCAGAAAAGTTGGTTTTCTGAAATAACTACTTTTCTCTTCAGGATAATCAATACTTGCTTAATTTACATGTCTTGAGCATTCCAGTCATCATGTACATTATGTCAAAGGGCTGAATGAGCCAATCACAAGACATTTTCTGGACAGAATGTACTTCTGAAGTCTGATGTGCATCTCATCTTCTGAAAATCATGCTTATTTGAACTAAAATTGCTTCAAATGGGGATCTGCATAATTATCCTCAGTGATCTTACAAAATATAACTACATTTTTATATCTCACTGTATTTATACAATATATTTATGTCTCCACAAGGGTTAAATTTTTTTCTGCACAGTTATCCAGATCCTACGATTATAACGTCTCTGATGGTAATTTGTAAATATCTTTTTTTTTTTAAGTGAACAGTAGGAAAAAGAAGGCATATTTTGAATGCGTCTGGGCTGAATTATGCACATGGATTGCTAATTTGTATAAAAGAAGTCCATATTTCTATTCAACAACTAGATGTTTGTCCATCCAAACTATGGCTGCTGACTGTCGCTGAAATTAAAATCCTGTCATGACCCCAGTGCATTCCCCAGAAGAGCGATGTCTCACAAGGATAAACATGTCTTGTGGGACTGCTCTGTTTTTATGAGCTCTGCTCAAAGGAATATCAAATGGCAGACAGTCGTGGTATGACCCTTTACAAAATATCTCTACAACTGTCAAGCAGGACACACTGAAACTGTGTTGAATTCATCTTCAGTGTTTACAGGTGATTGCAACCATTATTAAACCATTTCACAACAGTTCAAAGCTAATAAACTTTTCACTATACATTGAAATCTCTGGTTTACATTTCCTAAATTTATTCTAAGGCTATTGTCTATTTTACAAACTACCACAATAGGAATGCTGTGCTTTTGTGTTTGGAATTGAAAATTTAAGATACATCAGAAATTCTTAAAAGAAAGGTTTTTGAGTACTTTAATCACAACTATTATAGCACACATTGTTAATTCTGCATTCTTCAATTCATGCACCTGGAATCAACCTTGTGGCCAAAAGCCATATTGCGCATGCATGGTGGTGGTAGTGGATATCTGTGTCTGAAGACTTGCCCATTACAACTGACATAACAGCTGGCATGTGCTATTACACTGTTGGTCTGATCCAAGGGGTAAATCAGGGTTTGGCAGAGGTCAGAGATTCCACCAGAAATGGTTTGCAACAGTGTCTCGTTGAACAGGTTGAAAAACAGGGGTCAAGACATCAAACAAATCCACATCAAATGCTGTCTGCATAATATGGTTCAACAGGTTTCTTCATACTGCTAGGATATATGCCAAGACACTGACACTAGGCCAACACCATGGATCGTGACCGGGGGGGGGGGGGGGGGGGGGAGGATAATAACAAAATGTACAGAACTTCAATAACATCGAGAATCGTTTAATGAATGTTTGAAGAGCCCTGCCACCTAATGGTTACGGATGGATAAATAGGCTACAGGTCTGTCCAATCGATAAATAAACTCCCACCAAATCCAGTAATCTTTAATGCAGTAAATATCAACAAAACAAAAACAACCCTAATATTCATAGCAGTCAAAATCTACAAAAAGTGTATCAGCTTATTGCTAATTTTGTCTTAAAAAATAAATAAAAACTGTTGTAAAAATACCCAAAAAATATTATTGAAGGACAAAAGAAGATCTTCAGTCAAAAAATAAATTATAAAATAGCCTAGATTACATAAAGGAACTCTTAAAGTATTAATATTTAATGTCAACTTTCCAGCTCCTCTCACCCTAAAATCCTCCAAAATTAGTAGCCTTTGCTTTGAAAAATTAATATAGCTGAAATAATTATTTTAGAGCTCTTAAGGAACAGTATTAAGGCGGGCATACACGGTGCGATTTTTGCTGTCGTACGAGTTCGCATGCGATTTTTTTTCAATCGTGTGGAAATCGCGTATGCTCGTATGGTCGCGGCTCGTATCATTTGCGATGAATTACGAGCCGAGCAGAGTGGCTTACGAGCACTTCCCGACCTCCAGATCATTTTTAAACATGTCTAAAAAGTTCGTGAGCTATCGGTTTGAATTCGTGACATTTGTGCAGTTGAACGAGCCGATTTGTTGATTTATCTGAAGTTGACCAATCACGAACTAGGAAAACCACAGAAGAAGAAACACGAACAGGGCAGCGCCACGGCGAATGTGGACTATTGACCAGGAGGATAAACTCGCTGAAGTCTGACAGGAACAGCAAGCACTGTATGATGTTTCTAGCAACGTGTACCATGCTTTTTAGTTCTCTCTCTCTCTCACGCGCGCTCTCAATCTCTCTCACACACACGCATTATGTAGTTTACAGGGACTCTCCATAGACGTAACGGTATTCTATACTGTATATCCCCATACACTACCTCTATCCATTACGGAAAATGCATGTTTAAAATTTCTATTAAACACCGTATAGTATTTTTTTAAAGCCATTTGGTTTACGAGGGCACAAGAATTGTCCTCACAAAACATGTTTACATTGTAATACCTATTTCAGATATTAGGCTTGTTTGAGATGAGCAAAATCTGCGCAGAATCGATCACCGGTGATCAGCGCGAGATGCATGCCGGTTAGAAATGTGTCCGAGTGCGGTCCGCCTTGCTCTGATGTCATGCTGACGTATGTCAAAAATCTCTCGCGAGCGCAAGGCGCACCTGTCGGATTCTGCAGTCGCGCGCAGTTGCTCTCCACCGACTGCGCTGATCAAAAGCATGATGGGAAACGACTTGCTGACGACACAGCTTAATGGTCATTGGCAGCGAATGTCAGCTGATATTTTTTTTCCCTTAATTCCAAGAAGTCCATTAGCATAATACTATAAGTATTTAGGACATGTGCTTTATATACCCTTTTATTTTCTTGGTTTAAAGTTCTGTTTGTTGTCATTTTCTCTTTATTGTATTGCATGCTTGTGTTAATTTTGTACATTGAGATTTTTGAACAACAGTAATCCATTAAATAAATTAGTCAATCAAACATGCATATCTAATGTGACGGTTTTACAATAAGGCCTCATGTTTGTGTTTTTATCTAAGATCTTTATCTAGGTATGTCTTATTCCAGGAGTGCAGTAAACAAAACCCACAAATGCATGCTAATTTCTTAATTTAGAATGTGTTTTTGTTTTATATAATTTTTGAATATTAATTAGCTGTACACACTTTTATTGGTCATTAAACATGAAATCCAAACTTACATTAAGGTGACACACAATTGTGTAATATATTTATATGGAATATTTTTCATGTAAAAAAGGGATAGTTCACCCAAAGATTTTTTTTCTTTGGGTAAACTATCCCTTAAGTAGGATATACATCAAGTTAATCAGCTGTGCCATGTCCCACTCTTAAATGTTTAACCCATAATTAGGGATAACAATGTAAATTTAATGCAGCATCTGTTTGCTCATCATTTCTCATTATGGCTTTGATTATAAAAGGCATCCACAAAGTTTACAATTGTAGCAAGATGGAGAATATGTTACTAAAACTATCAGACTCCCAGGGAGCAATCACATTAACAGTAAGCAAAGAAATTGCTGAGAGAATAAAGAATGGTAAGTAAAAAAATAAATAAAAAATTGGTTGCTTGATGATGTAAAAATAATGAATTTTATTTTTATTGATTGAAATTCGTTTTTTATAGACAAAAAATATGCAGCATATATAATGCAACAAGTGAGATCTGCAGAACAGAAACAAGGTAAGGCATTTTTCTTTTAACCATAATAACATTATAACGTTTAGAATGATCATGGGGATTTTTTATTATTGTGTTCTCTTTAGCAGATACTACCCACTGTCCAGCATCTCTGTCTCAGTGTCCCCCTCCTGTTACTACTCTGTCTCAACTTCCCCCTCCACGTCCAGCATCTCTGTCTCAGTGTCCCCCTCTTGTTACTACTCTGTCTCAACTTCCACCTCCACGTCCAGCATCTCTGTCTCAGTGTCCCCCTCTTGTTACTACTCTGTCTCAACTTCCCCCTCCACGTCCAGCATCTCTGTCTCAGTGTCCCCCTCCTGTTACTACTCTGTCTCAACTTCCCCCTCCACGTCCAGCATCTCTGTCTCAGTGTCCCCCTCCAGTGATTGATCATCCAGTATCCCTTGTCGAGTGCCCTGTTGATACAAGGAAAATAAATCTCACACAAACACACAATCTTCAATCCCCTTCCATGCAGTCAGAATGTGAAGAAACCCAACAAGGTATGCACTGTTTCTAATATGTATAAAGTTAACTAATATCCAATATGTATAAAGTTGATCTTTCACAATTTTAAACGGCTGTTTTCATAGAATTCACACACAGGACCACGCTGCTGCTGCTTGACCTCACACAAATGTATCTGCATTTGTACTACAGAAATAAAATAGCATTTTACAAAAAGCTGGAGCAAGCCTTCAAAGAAAAAGGTTACAACATCAGCAATGAAAAATTGCGCAAAAAACTTGGCAACATGATCACTACTTACAAAAGGGCTAAAGACCGGTGTCGGTCAACAGGAGAGGGAAAAGTTACATGGGAGTATTACAAGGTTGGTGTGCTTTTTGTATTGAAATTACTGCAAATCACTGGGTTTACATAAAAAATAATTTCTAAAGCATCTCTATTTACATTGTTTTACATGTTTTCTCAAAGGAAATGGAAGACTTATTTGGGAAATCTGGAGTTGGGAGTGCACCATCAGGCACAATCTGCTCGACTCCTCTGTTCAACACTACCTCATCCCAGACCAAGTCCTCAATTGCACAGGCCACAGGCTCCCAAGAACAGCCTCTCCCAGAAGAACAACCAGGTCCCTCCACTGCTATGCCCTCCAAAGAAATGCACAGAAGGAGACAAACAGCATCAACATTCTGTGAAGTTTATGAAGCGCATTCAGAGAGGAGAACAGCTGCTCTAGAGTCACTAGTGCGGCCTGACTTGGAACGCAGAAGAAGGCTTAAAGAGAGGCGGAGAAGGATGTTTGAAAAAAAATCTCTTACCTGCCTTGGAGAAATCATTGAACAACTAAAAAAAATCAGTAAATCCCAGGAAATGATAATCGATCTATTAAAAAATAAAGTTTAACCATATAATCCATTCCCATGTGTATCATCATTTTATTGCTTATCACATCATTATTATAGAGAACACAAACATTCCTCCCTAGAGAGGGGACAGTGGTTGACTAGCAGAATATATGTCAATCATTTGATAGTAAGTGCTTAAAATAATCCTGTACAATCCCATCCACCACCTCACAAAACAGTTAAATCAAAAACCTTCTTAAGATAAGTTTAATGGAGGGAATTGTTGAAGGTAGAACAAGTAAATGTGATGTTCACAGGCGGCCACAGATTGCATCTCTATAATGTGAAGCATTATTGTGAATGTGGGCTTCTGGTGGGTATGGCTCATCCTCCATAACATCTGCCTGCTGATCCTCGTCAATTTGGTCATTGGATTTCAGGCAGATGTTATGAAGAATGCAACAGGCTGTGACTGCAGAAGAAATGTTCTTTACTTTTTTCATGTGAAGACATCTGAGTCTCCTGAATTTTGATTTTAAAATTCCAAATGCATGCTCAATAACTACACGAGCAGAATTCAGTTTCCTATTGAAGCATCTCTGCCTGAAAGTCAAGTGGCCATTGTCTCTGTATGGCTTCATAAGCTGAAGCGAGAGAGGGTATGCAGAATCTCCAATTATATGCATGCCCTCAGGAACCAGGGAATGTGGATCTTCCTCAAGAAGTCGGCCTACCTCTGACAACCGAAATGCCCTTGAATCATGCCAACTACCAGGGTGACCCACACTGACATGACAGAACCGCCGCTGACTGTCACAGAATCCTGTAAGAATTACAGAATAGAACTGTTTCCTATTGATATAGGCCACAGGATTCTCACAGTGCGGTTTTACTATTGGAATGTGGCATCCATCAACTGCACAGACAGTGTTAGGAAACCCAGCTGTTTCAAATTCTAACTGTGATATGTGCAGGGCTTGTCCTCTGGGCCAGGAGATGTAATGTGACAAATGTGTTATTACAAGAGAACAGAAATCATGCAGGTGTGTTGAAACTGTAGATTTGGTTATGTTAAATCTGTCTGCCACTCCTCTATAGGACTCTTGGTTGGAAAGAGTCCATAGAGAGGCAAGTATACTGTTTGTCAGCGGCACCTTAGTCTGCTGTTTATTCATGTAAAAAGGACCAAGTGTATTAATTAAATCCTGCATTAGGAAGAGAAAAAAAATAGTTATCATATAATAAAACCATGGACACATGAATTTGCATGGGGGGAGCATATGCCTAACATGATGTTTTGTTTGCCTACATACCTCCACATGACCTCTAGAAAGTCTGAAATGACTTTGAAACTCAGAAGGACTGTACAAATGGACCACATTCTCAACAAAGTGAGGAATTTTAGGGACATTCCTAGGAGAGAGAAAACATTTATTTTACGTTTTAATTAAATCCTTTAAACCTTTATTTTATTTAGTGCTGAATTATCTGCAGTCTGGACTGTTTATTTTCATTAGATCTATTCAACTTGCAACATACCAAGACCAGATAGATTTATATCCCTACTATTTACTGAAAAAGCCATTTTAAGTAATGAGCACTTCACCTTAAGTGATTCTCCTCATCATAACCATCTTCGTGCAAAAGCAGTGGTATTTCAATTGCATCCACTTCGTCTGCGATAAAGAACGCGAACGCGATCTCTTCCATTGCTGACGTTTGCAGTCCACAACACAGCGAGATTCAGGAAGTGTCCGGCTTGCCTGCACTTTTTTAACTCCTCCCCTTACTGCAGCCGCCTACTCTCGCTTACAATTCAGGCGAGGCAAGGCGCATCTCAAACAAGCCTAACATTTGATCATGATTGGTTTACAGCCGGAAAAACGCGAGAACTGCTACTCTACTACAGCTTTCTCTGTTACCATGGGGATAACTCAAGGTTAACAAGATGGAAGATGACGGCAGCATTTTTGCGGGAAAAACCGTGGAAGAAATCCGCACTTATGAGGACTTCTTAGATTCTGAGATAAAACCTTTGGATTTATTTTACCTTGAGGTGACATATATTCAACGTTGTAAGTTAAACCGTCTGTGTCATGTGACGATGTGAATCTCACAAACACTGTGAGATCGGATGCATCAAGAAAACTTATCTTTTCCTTCATTGCTAACTCAGCATTTTTATTAGTCAATGTGAAAGGTCTGGCAGTTAAGATTGTGCACAAGCAGTAACTTACACATTACGATCTGCAGACAGAGGGAGTAACTAAGGCCTGAGAAAGTATATAGGAGTTGAACGTTAGATGGCGACATCGTACTTCTTTCCTGCATGCTTCCTTAAAACTGCAACATTTCTATCGACATATTGTAGTTTTTTGCGGGGCGTAACAATCACAACCCATCTAAGCATATATATATTTGCTTGTTGTTTATATACCTGACTTTTTTGTACCGTCTACATCATGGATAACTTTATAACCTTAAAGGTCTTTGCTTGAATGTTAAGTGTTTTTGTGCACTGGAAATCCTATTAGCTAAACTGACTCAAATAATAATTTGTTGTCTCAAAAAAGTAATTTAGTTTACCTATATGGTCGTCCCAAAGAGTGTACATTTAAGTGAACTAAATCCACGATTCATCTAAATAATTTCAGTTGATTGACTCATATAACCTAAATTATATTCATTATCATCTTAGTATAATGTTGTCATTTATGTATGATGAGATTTGTCAACATTCAGTTACAACATTAGGCCATACAATGTCCCTTTTAGCCCAGTTTTAGAAATGTGGATATAATTCATCAAATGATAGAAATTTGTAACGTGACCGACTGAGGTAAAGTCATGGAATTCTGTACATATTTTACACTTAATGTAAGAACCTTGGAAACTGTAAGAGACGTTGGCCCTGCATGGACTGCATGGACAGTTTTCCATCTGATCTACTTGGGATTAGTGAAAGTGCTTGGAAGATGAGGTTTATGAATCATTCAAACTTGAGGTGCATAAAATTGTCTGTAGCAGTCTATAAATGCCAGTATGTGGTTTCCTTAGCAATGAGGACTCGAGGGATATATTCAGACACATAATATGGTTTAATTTCATATGTGGGGGCTCATTTCTGGTTACAGGAATGAGCTTGTCTTAAACTGTGAACTGAGTTGTTACTCATTCAGTAATTTAGACTAAGTGCTGGAGTTCTGATTCAAAATTCACTCATACTGTCTGGAGTTTTTCGGTTGCACTATAAAATAGGGTTTTTAGGTTGTAAGTGTAAATAATAAGCTGTACAAACAAAATATGTTATACACAACTGTTCAAACCATTTGGAGTCTGACTTTTTTTTTTTTTTTAAGAAAAAAAAAAAAAATAAAAATCTTGAGAATGCCTTAAATTGTTCCTGTGCCATCACAGGAATTAAAATACATTTTAAAATCTATATAATAATTGTATGTATTGCTGTGTAGCAAATTATTTTGATCAAATAAATATAGCCATTTAAGAATAAGACTTCTTTAAACACACACACACATACACTCACACACACACAAAATCCTACTGACCCCAACCGGTTTGAACAGGAGTGTGTAAAATGTTATATGCATAAATATAATGATTGTAATATGTTTCTAACATTGATCTTTAATATGTACTTTAAATTGTAATTATGGCTATACTTTTTACTGTTTGACTTTTAGTGTATTTAAAAATACAGTCATATTAACAGTGAGTTTAACCCTTCACAAATGGATCTTGCCATCTGAGTTTTTCCTTCTACAAACTCAATGCCTTCTAGCCACATGAAAGCAGCTCCTTCTTTTGAGGGCATAAAGAATCTCACAAAATCATATGGAAATCATACTGCCCAATTTTAACTAGGCTGCAGTGACATGTGGCAAAAATTGATTCTTGATTCTGGCAGCCATGAAACTGTCAGCGCAGCCCATGTAATTTTGTCACATAAATAGCATGTATACTAAAATTGGATTGATATAAATAGCACTTGAGCACAAAATTAGCACAAATACACTGGCCTGTTTGTACAGAAATGCCACAGTATATTGTCAAACTGCATGATTTTTTTTTCTTTTCATATTATTCAGTCAGTTTTAACCACCCCAGCTCATCAGATCTGTGTTATTGCTCCTTCAGGATCAGGAACTGGAGCTGGGCCACAAGGGCAGCAGTTTGGAGAGGGAGGAATTTGAGACAAGGAAAGCAGCTGCCGAGGCCTCCAGGCTTGCTTCAGGGAGCCAACTGAAGTAAGGATTTTGTGTAGTGCCCATGAAAAGGGGACAAATTTCACACCAGTATGTGACCTTGAGAACATGTATTTTCCAGTAAATGCACTGGGCTTCATTCATGAAACACGAGCAGAATGAATTTCTGTGCAAATCATTTGTTAAGCCACTCTGACGTAAACTGTCACACTCAATTTAATGTCGCAATCTATGTACGAATGGTTTTACGAACAGTTTATGCAGTGATTCATTCTGCTCATGTTTCATGAATGAGGCCCATTGGCTTTAGAGAGTGAATTAATTATTGATGCACATTCACTGTAAATATCAAAGACATCGGATGACAGTAAGTTGGTAACAAATAATCTTGGATTATAGGATCTGAAAGTCCAAGGACACAGCTGCCTCTTTTTAGGGAAATGTTGGGACTTTCTGGTGACGTTAATGCTCTTTATTGATGCACCTGACGACTCATGTGTTTCTTAAACAGAGATCTTTCATCCCTTCACTGTGAGAAAGGCAAAAGCTTTGTTTATGTATTTTTGTGGGAATTTTTGGGCTGCTATAAACTTGGACTCTGATTTGGACAAGGATTGCATAGTTGGTGTGGTGAGGCTTTAGGAAACATTTTTGGAGAACTATATTTGTGTTTTCTCGTGCTGCTTGTGGCAGCTCCCCTGCCTAACCACCTGCAGACGTGTCTTTGTGGCGTTCAGTGCTTGTCAAAATGGACAGAAGTTCTGGGTCTCAGTTCAAGTAAAATAATATGTCAAAAGAAGGAAATTGCAGTTGAATAAGAAACAACTCTTTAGGCATATAATTTGACACAGCCTTTTGTATGGGCTACTGTGTTTACTTCAAGCCAATAAACTCCTTGATAGCACTCCCAGTTTGTCTTTCTTAAGCAGGAAGCTCAAATAGCCAGTGAAAGTCTGGACTGCAGGCTTCAATGATGATTTAAAAGATTGATTTGGGCTCTCATAAATCAGTAGTCTTTGACATAACATACAGTATTTGATTGTTTAAGTGTATTTAGTAATGTTTCAACATAGTGCTGTGGCTTTTGGTTACTTGGTTAAGCTGATAATTGCAAAGTGTGATCTAAATGTGGTTTCACATCCACCTTTCTCATCACCTAGGTCCTCCACACGAGGGCCCTATCACGTCAGTACTGTTCCTGGGTTACTATAGCTATGCCCATTTGATGGTTAGTATGCCTATCAAGTCCAGTTTAGTTGTATGCTACAAAGTTACTTCACTTAAATTCTGAACAGTCTACTGTAAAATTCTGTGAAAGAGTTTGTCTGGACTGTTATTTAGATAATATATTGCAATAATTCTTCATCACTGAGCTTGTAGTAGTGACCAGGATCTCAAGGCACAGTTTTACTGCTTCTACAGAATATGAAGACAAGACAAACACTTGTAATGAATGACCAAATGACATTTTTGCACCCTTGAAGGGCACAGTGGGGAGGGGACGTGACTTGTATGGTAAAAACATATGTGAGCATATATAATTACATAATTTCCTTTCACTGAGTGGTTAGAACATTTTGTTATCATTGCATTTATAGTTTTTTGGTCAAATATATTTATTAAATAGAATGTTGCAACTTTTTGTTGTACTTGAAGAACGAAAAATTCCAGTAACACACTACAGTATTGGATCTCTTATGCTCAATAAGGGTGTATTTATTTGATCAAAAATACCGTACAATCAGTAATATTGTGAAATATTATAACTTAAAGTAACTATTTTCTATTTATATTTAAAAATGCACTGCAAAAATGTTTTACTTGTTTTCAGAAAAAATATATAAACATTTTTATATCAAGATGGATTTTCTAGACAAGTAAAAGTTATTGTCTTGTTTTCAGAAAAAAATAGTCAAAATTAAGTGCAGTTTTGCTTGAAATGAGTAAAATAATCTGCCAATGGGGTTGTCACGGTTGGTAAACCGTGATCTCAGGGTTTTGCACTTCGTGGGTGAAGTCTGTGTGTTACGCGTCAGCACTGATTAGTTTGTGTGCGTCTCCGTTAATTGTCATCAGCAACAGCTGTCACTCATTACTCATCCCTATATATTGGCTTGTCTAGCGTCTTGTGTTTGTGAGAGCGTTGTTTCATGTTTGTGACCTATGTTTTGCTTTCTTGTGTGTTTCTGCGTTGGATGTCCGTGTCTCCCGCAACCCACCACCAAGCAACACCACTTACCTTTGGCTCGCTTCCCCGCAGTTCCTGTGCCACCCTCTCCTACTGCCAACTCACCTCCACCTTCCGGATTCGTCACTCATCGCCACCATCTTGGACTGTGCATTCTTCCCAGCGTCATTTGTGTATCAGTATTGTCTTGTATCATTGTCTTCATTAAATTACATTAATCTCGCGCTTGCTTCCTACCACTCCTTCACCCAGTCATTACAGAACGCTCTCACCCAACATGGAAGCAGCGAGCACCACTTCACTGTCTGAATTCATTCATCACAGCGTCAACCGCATGGATCAGCAGCAGAAGAGCATCGTGAACACCGGACGTGCGATCCAAGCGCTGGTGACACAGGTGTCCGGGCTCACCCAGCAGATCCATTAGCTCACCTCCCCCACTGCGCCCACCGCACCGCCTGCGCCGCCCGTCCCCCGGGAGACCTCCCAGGACCACTTCCGGCCAGAGCCGCGACTTCCGGCGCCAGAGAGCTACTCCGGTGAGCCGAACTTTTGCAAGACTTTCCTTAACAAATGTTCCATGCATTTTGCATTGCAGCCCCGCACCTTCACGACAGAGGAGTCCAAGGTTGTGTTTTCTCTTACCCTACTCTCTGGCATGGCCGCCTTATGGGGGACGGCGGTGTGGGAGAATCAACATCCGTGTTGCACCTCGTTCCACGCCCTCTCGGAAGAGATGAAACGGGTGTTGGATCGAGCCGCAGCCGGCAGGGATGCCGCTCACCAGCTCTTGGACCTCCAACAAGGAAAATCATCGGTGGCGGACTATTCCATTCAGTTCCTGGCGGCCGCGTGCCAGTGGAACGAGGCAGCGCTTTG
Source organism: Carassius carassius (assembly GCF_963082965.1). Classification (NCBI taxonomy): domain Eukaryota; kingdom Metazoa; phylum Chordata; class Actinopteri; order Cypriniformes; family Cyprinidae; genus Carassius; species Carassius carassius. The sequence continues at coordinate 22,753,906 of NC_081758.1, read as the reverse complement.
GGATCAATTCCTGCATGGGCTGGCTGACTGTGTTCAGAAGGAGATCTACCTCCTCGAGCTGCCCCCAACGCTCAACGGCCTAATCGACCTGGCACGCCGGGTGGACGCTCAGATTAACCGCTTGGGTAGACAAGTCAGTCCTACACGCCATTACGTCTCTCTGGAACGGGGTCGCTCGAGTCGAGAGAACATGGTCGGACCTGTCAACGATCACGAACCCATGCAGGTGGGTAGAGCTCGGCTTTCCCGGAAGGAGAGAGAGGGGCGGAGGTCCCTGTGGGGGACTGTGTTTGTATTGCGGAGGCTTGGGTCATTCCCTCCAGTCATGCTCGGTAAAGGAGCCAGCCCCGGTAGTAAGTTTGAGGCTACTATCGGGTGGGATCTCCGCCGGGAAGTCCTCAACTACATCTTCGACTCTCCTTCCGGTGAAACTGCGGTGGGAGAACCATACTCACGACTGTCACGCCCTTCTGGACTCTGGAGCCGAAGGTAATTTCATTGACACTGTTCTTGCACGTCAACTGAACCTTCCTGTCCTTCCCGTGTCTCGTCCTATCCATGTCACCGCACTCAATGGCCAGGAACTGCCCCACGTCACTCACAGCACGGAACCCATAACTCTGCTCACCTCTGGAAACCACACCGAGACCAAATCCTTTTTCCTCATAGACTCCCCTGTAGCTCCCATTTTTTTAGGTCACCCCTGGTTAATCAAACATAATCCACGAGTGGATTGGGGTTCCAACACAGTCACCTTGTGGAGTGAAAGTTGTCATGAGTCTTGTCTGGTTTCTGCTTGTCCTGTTGTGCCTGTTTCTGTCTTTCAGAAGGAGACCATGGTATTATCAAACGTGCCCGCAGAGTACTTGGACCTGAAGGAGGTGTTCAGTAAGTCCCGTGCTGCTTCTCTTCCTCCGCATCGTCCCTATGACTGTGCTATAGATTTAGTTCCAGGTAAGTCTCTGCCGAAAGGCAAGCTTTACTCTCTTTCTATTCCGGAGAGGGAGGCCATGGAGAAATACATTTCTGATTCCTTGGCATCGAGGTTCATCCGCCCTTCCTCTTCTCCAGCGGGGGCGGGATTCTTTTTTGTGGGTAAGAAGGATGGTTCTCTGCGACATTGTATTGACTACCGAGAGTTGAACAACATCACGATAAAGAACACCTATCCGTTACCGTTGATGTCTTCAGCTTTCAAGAGGTTACAGGGAGCATCCGTATTTACAAAATTGGATTTACGTAACGCTTATCATTTGGTCCGCATCGGGAAGGGGGATGAATGGAAAACCGCGTTTAACACCCCTAGAGGGCACTTTGAATATTTGGTGATGCCGTTCGGGCTCTCACACTTGCCAGGTGTTTTCCAAGCACTCGTTAATGACATGTTGAGAGACATGGTAGATCAGTTTATATATGTTTACCTGGATGACATACTGATTTTTTCTTCATCTCTCCAGGAAAATGTGCAACACGTCAGACCAGTGCTCCAGAGATTACTCGAGAATGGGCTTTTTGTCAAGGCGGAGAAATGCGTATTCCATGCACAGTCTGTTCCCTTCCTAGGGTATATCGTCTCGTCCGAGGAAATACATATGGATCCTGACAAAGTTAAGGCTGTGATAGATTGGCCATCTCCAGATTTCCGTAAGGCCCTACAGCGGTTTCTGGGGTTCGCCAATTTTTATCGACGTTTTATTCGTAATTTCAGCCAACTAGTCTCACCTCTGACAGCCTTGACCTCCCCCAGTACTCCGTTCAGGTGGTCGGATGCAGCCGAATCTGCATTTACCAACCTCAAGAGCCGCTTCGTTTCGGTTCCCATCCTTGTAGCCCCTGATCCCACACGGCAGTTCGTGGTGGAGGTGGACGCATCAGAGGTGGGGGTAGGAGCTGTTCTTTCCCAACGTGCTGCCTCGGACGATAAGATGCATCCATGCGCGTTTTTCTCACATCGTTTATCTCCTGCTGAAAGCAATTATGACATTGGTAACAGAGAATTGTTGGCTGTCAAATTAGCTTTAGAGGAGTGGCGTCACTGGTTGGAGAGGTCAGGGGTACTTTTCATTGTTTGGACCGATCACAAAAATTTAGAGTACATTAGAACTGCGAAGAGACTCAATTCCAGGCAGGTTCGGTGGTCACTTTTTTTCGGTCATTTTGATTTTACTCTGTCGTACCGCCCGGGTTCCAAAAATGTCAAACCCGATTCTTTGTCACGTCTTTTTGATCCTTCCACCCGCCCGGTGACTCCCGAGTGTATTTTACCTGAGAAAATAGTCGTCTCAGCACTCATATGGGAGGTCGAATCGAAGGTCAAGACGGCCTTAGAAGGAGTAACGCCTCCGCCCGGTTGCCCACCGAATCATTTATTTGTGCCGGAGGAGTTACGGTCTGAAGTTATTCAGTGGGGTCACTGCTCTAACGTTGCTTGTCATCCAGGGATAAGCCGAACCAAGGGTTTAGTTAAACAACGATTCTGGTGGCCACTTATGGCTCACAACATCCACGATTTTGTTTTGGCTTGCTCAGTTTGCGCCAGTGGTAAGTCGTCTAACCGGCCTCCAGATGGGCTTCTTCAACCGCTGTCTGTCCTTTCGAGACCCTGGTCACATATCGTTTTTTTTGTTACCGCCCTCTAATGGCATGACGGTCGTTTTGACCGTAGTGGACTGGTTCTCGCCACTTTTCATTCCCTTGCCCAAATTACCTACAGCCAAGGAGACCGCGGTCACTGTCCTAGATCACGTCTTTCGGTTACATGGCCTCCCAGTAGACGTGGTTTCTGACAGGGGATCCCAATTCATATCCAAATTTTGGAAAAATTTTTGTAAGTTGGTAGGAGCGACGGTTAGCCTGTCTTACGGTTATCATCCCCAGAGTAACGGGCAGTCTGAGCGAGCCAACCAAGATTTAGAGAGAACGTTGCGATGTTTAGTCTCCAAGAATCCTTCTTCCTGGAGCCAACAACTCTCTATGGTGGAGTACGCTCACAATTCGTTACCAGTGTCAGCCACGGGCCTCTCTCCTTTTCAGTGCAGCTTAGGTTACCAGCCACCAGTTTTTCCTTGTCTGGAATCTGAAGTCGCGGTCCCCTCCGCTCACGCATTTGTCCAGAGGTGCCACCGCACCTGGACCAGAGCCCGCGAGACTCTGCTCCGGATGAGGGAGCGCACTAAGGCCAAGGCCGATCGCCACCGGTCAAAGCCTCCCGTTTACGTTGTGGGTCAAAAAGTGTGGCTTTCTACCAACAATATTCCTCTCCGTTCCGTTTCTAACAAATTAGCCCCCAAATTTATTGGTCCATTTACTGTCACCAAGATCATTAGTCCAGTGACAGTCCACCTCAAATTACCTCCGGCGTACAGGAGAATACATCACGCCTTACATGTGTCCAAAATTAAACCCGTGTTTTATTCACGTATTAATCCACCTACCCCGGTTCCCCTGCCGCAGCGTCTCGTAGATGGGAAACCGACTTATTCGGTGAATCGTATTCTGGACTCGAGACGGAGGGGACGAGGATTCCAGTACTTGGTGGACTGGGAAGGTTACGGTCCGGAGGAGAGGAGTTGGGTACCTGCTAGGGACATACTGTATCACTTCCTTATTGATGATTACAATCAGCAGGTAGGCCCTTCTGGGAACTCCAGGAGGCGTTCTTAGAGGGGGGGTACTGTCACGGTTGGTAAACCGTGATCTCAGGGTTTTGCACTTCGTTGGTGAAGTCTGTGTGTTACGCGTCAGCACTGATTAGTTTGTGGGCGTCTCCGTTAATTGTCATCAGCAACAGCTGTCACTCATTACTCATCCCTATATATTGGCTTGTCTAGCGTCTTGTGTTTGTGAGAGCGTTGTTTCATGTTTGTGACCTATGTTTTGCTTTCTTGTGTGTTTCTGCGTTGGATGTTCATGTCTCCCCGGAACCCCGTCCACTCTACACAACCCACCACCAAGCAACACCACTTACCTTCGGCTCGCTTCCCCGCAGTTCCTGTGTCACCCTCTCCTGCTGCCAACTCACCTCCGCCTTCCGGATTCGTCACTCATCACCACCATCTTGGACTGTGCATTCCTCCCAGCGTCATTTGTGTATCAGTATTGTCTTGTATCATTGTCTTCATTAAATTACATTAATCTCGCACTTGCTTCCTGCCACTCCTTCACCCAGTCGTTACAGGGGTAATAAAAATAATCTTGTTTTCTGTTTGTGAATCTGTGAATGAGTTTTTTTTCTAAACTAAATTTTGCCTCGTTTTTTCTGAAAATAAGACAATTGTTTTTACTAGAAATTCCTTCTTGATTTAAGATTTGTTTTTACATTTTGGCTGGAAACTAGACAAAAAAATCTAAGCTTGATAAGCTTTTTTTGCAGTCTGTCATTTATTCCTGTAATGATAAAGCTGAATTTTCAGCAGCCATTACTCCAGTCTTCAGTGTCACAGGATCCTTCAGGAATCATTCTGCTGATTTGGTGCTCAAAAACATTTCTATCAGTGTTGAAAACATTTGTGCTGATAATATTTTTTAGGAAGCTGGGATAATTTAAAGATCCTTAGATTAATAAAAAATGATCAATCTAATGCATCCTTAATAAATAAAAGTATTAATTTATTTAAAAAACAAAAACAAAGAAACAAACCTTAATGTCTCCAAACAGTTGATGTGTAGTAAAGCAGACAGTACAAATCTTACCATTTTAAAATCTATAACTGAATAGTTACTTTCAGCTCAACAAAACAAACATTAAATGTCTCCCCTTTAGTGACACCCTCTCAACTTCCATCTTCCAGTGTGCTCTCTCTCTCTGTTTGTCTCTCTCTCTGCCTTCCTTCCTCTTTTTTCTAAGCCTTTTCAGGCCTCCTTTTGCTTTCTGAGACCTTTAGTGCCTGCAGGTGTATAAATAGAGATGTTTTCAATTAAGACGTGCTTTGCCTGTAGCATGCATCTGATCAATGAATGCCCCTGCACCTGTGGTAATAAAATACCAGAGGACGAGGGAGACTGTGCTATAAATGCTAATCAGACGTTGCCCTTTTGTTACCCTTTTATAGGCTAGTACATTACATGCTTCATTTGACAGATAGGCAGTGTTGTATCCTGCCAACAAATCACAATTGAACAAATGAAGGGATTTCGCCCAGAGAATCCAATACTTGACGCAATAGGAAAAGTTTGAATGAAAGAGATGGTTGACTGAAAGATGGCTTTTGTGGTGACTTATGACTGCATTGAAATAATGGACAACAGTAAATGTTAGACTATCTTTATGTGATTAAAAGTAGACGAGGGATTGTCTGAATGCTTGACTCCTTCATCACCATCTCTCACGCTCTTTCTTTCTCTCTGCATCTGTGACTTCTTCAAGATGAATGTATATTAAGCAGATTGAAAGTGAAAGTATTACTTTTTTCCACTATTAAATCAGGTCCATGCAGAGAGAATGGGAGCCATCATGAGGTTGGCTCGGATCTGAGCATATGGGTTGTGCAAAAAAACAAAAAACTTGTGCAATTAATTTCTCCTGTACTGGTGTTTAGCACTGGGGACATGTCGAAAAATGGCTCATGCCTTCTCAGCAAGTTTATAATTCACAGTGTCCTCATAAATGCTGCACCACTTGGCCTGGATCAAAAAGCTAAGGTCATACAGGTTCCGCGCAATTTTGGTGCGACTTTCAGAGAGACAAGGGAGCCTGGTGGTTTTACGCAGGCCTGATATGAGACCCTGGCAGGAACCCTGAAACCTGCAGCCTGGCCCAGGCCCAGCAGTAAATGTCAGCAGATGTCCTGACCTCACATGCTCATGACAGGCTCTGGAGACTCGAGCTTGAACCTTCCCCAAAACCCCCAGCACAACCACAGCCATGCTCTTTGTCCATTGTTTTGCTACTTCGAAAAAATGCCACACTCCACAAATTCACCGAAATTGATGGTCAGAGCCATCTCTCACTAGCCAAGTAAAACCCTACTGCGAACACAGACTGTACATATGCACCACAGTGTTAATCCCTCGCTCACATAGGCTGAAATAAGACCTTCAGCCCTGTTTTTCAGGACACAGTCAGGAGGATAGCTTGGCTATGCTGGCTTTCCCACAACGACTGAGCATTTGAGGTGCTAAATGAAGCTACAAGTAATTGGAAAGTCTTGTCACTCAGACTCATAATTACACTGCTCTGAAGCCAGCAGCATGTCATTTGAACATGAAGAACACCATAACAATACCTAAGCTTTATATATTGTGATTTGCATGAGTCGGCATAAGTGCAGTGATAAACATTCACTTTGAAGAAGATGGATGTTTGCCTAGGCGTTGTTTTATGTTGAGGTTGCCCCCTTTTTCCCATGGTACTAACATGGGAAGTCGTGGCCTAATGGTTAGAGAGTCGGACTCCCAATCGAAGGGTTGTGAGTTTGAGTCTCGGGCCAGCAGGAATTGTGGGTGGGGGGAATGCATGTACAGTTCTCTTTCCACCTTCAATACCATGACTTAGGTGCCCTTGAGCAAGGCATCGAACCCCTAATCTGTGCATGCACACTATAAAAGGAAGTCCTGGTTAACCTAGAAGTGATTAAAAAGAACAGAAATGCACATAAAGAAATTAGTTGATACTGTTGAAACATATTCAGCAGTTGAGCATTCTTCATATTATCCATATCAAATGGATATTTTACACAGTAATGAAAAACCTGTCATTCCAAACCTCTATGACCTTCCTTAATGTGGAACAGAAGATATTTTAAAAATTGTCTCTGCGTTTTTTTTTTCTCCCATGAAAGTCAATGGGGTCTAATGTTGTTTGAACCACTGTGTTCTTCATAATACCTTCTTTTGCATTCTGGAGAAGAAGGAAATGCACACAGTTTTACAATAAACATGAGAGTGAATAAACAATGACAGAATTTTTTTATTTTTGTGTGAATGGGGTTTTTTTGTTTGTGTTTGAACAGGGTTCAACGCTGACATAAAACAGATGTTTATTAGGGTCTTCTCCTAAAGGACTAATTCAGACCACAGCAAACCTGAAATTGATGTGCCACAGTGCCAGTAATTTGGTTTACAAAATACTTGCTGAGGGTGAGTTTGACCTGTCTGTGTGCCAGTAATCTTTCGTATCTAGGGGTGTAACGGTACGTGTATTCGTACCGGACCGTTTCGGTACAGGGCTTTCAGTACGGTGCACGTGTGTACCGAATGCAATATTTTGTGTGCAGAACATAGGAACATTTTCGTGTTTCCAAATGAACATATTAAGTGGCGGAAGTCTCCGCGTTCAGCGCAAATCCTGCCCTGCAGCTGTTTCCAAGGCCGGTGACACACTGGCTGCGTGGCGTGAGCGTGGGGTTTCTGCTGCGTGTCAGTTGCGTGACGGCTGCTTCGTGTTTTCTGTGTCTTTACACACCAGAATCGTGCCTGACGCAGCGCTAGTGTGCTGCTGCTTCTGTAGGTGACATAGAGGGAGGCCGCCGACAGACCAGGATCTTGTCTTCACGACAACAATATCTATACTTCATGTTGAGCATAAATATAAAGCCTACTGATAAAGGACACCATCAACAGTATTGATGGCAAAATAGACTATGTTTGACAGGTGCAATATGCCAGTGTCACCGGCCTAAGGTTTTCAAAAGGCATCAAGCGAGTGTGAACATCACTACAACTAGGAAAAAAACGATTGTAATTCAAACGCAGCTCCCGTCGGCATTTAAAAAGACCTTTGCTCTTAATTCCGATTGGTCCAACGCAATAACGAAATCTGAGCAAGTCTAAAAACTGAAACTGTTGATGCTGCAACTTTACACTTTGGAAAAGTTATATATATTTTTAAAATATGAGCAGGCCTACAAGATGGGATTGGTAATGCTGCACTGTAATCATAGTTATTTATATTTTTCATTATATTTTATTATATGATATTTGTTTGAGACTGAGAGTATTTTATTTAGTGGAGAACTTTGCAGCAGTATTTTATTTCTTATTCTTTTTTAATTTTATATATATTTTATTAAAAAGTAAACAAATTGTTAAAAATGTTTATAGTAATGAACAACCTGCAGTTTAATGTTTCCATTTCTTTCCCTTACTGTACCGAAAATGAACGACTTTAAAACCGAGGTACGTACCAAACCGTAATTTTTGCGTACCGTTACACCCCTAGTCGTATCTGATCATCCATCTACCTCAACAGGACAGTCCATAAGAGCAACAAATAACTGTTAATGACAGAATATATCTACAGTCATAATTATAAGGAGAAATAAAAGGTTCCTTTTCAGGAACTCGAGCTGCGTCGAAACGCTTTTGGGGAACGTCCCTGACGAGACCGACTCTGAATATCGTGTGCAATCAGTCCATCGGAAAGGCGAGACGTCACGGGCGGGGTGACGTAGCGACCAGGAAGCGATAAAAGCACGTGCCGTGCAGCTGGCTTCAGCTTCGAATCTGTCAGCAAGCGCTCTGTGTGTGCATGTCAAAGTCTGTCCTGTTGGTCCTATTTATTGTTGTCTGTCCCTTAGCCATTAAAAGATCGCTAAAACAGCTCAATATGCCAAAACAAAAGCAAAAGACCTAACATATGAAGGGCGATTCCAAGCCACGTTATAGATTGTGTGTTCCTCCCTGCCCTCGCTACATTACGAATGGGGATACACACAGTTTGTGCGTGGCTTGCCTGGGATCGAAGCACGCTGAGTCGGCTCTCGAGGGGGCCGACTGCCCGCATTGTGAACGAATGCCAATGCGGACGCTTCGGTCCCGCAGGGCTCTCTTTCGAGAAGTGAGCCTTCGCAAGCGTTCCTCGCGATGCCGGTTCCGCTTTCGCCGAGGCGAAGCCGCGCCGGCATTCGTTGGGTTCTCAGATCGATCTGCTGGAAGGTATGGAGACGGGCACGTCCTTATCTCCTACCGTACCCGCCAGATCTGCCTGATTCCGGGGTTTGGAAGCCCGAGCTTCGGCTCTTCCCCCCGAGCGTCGGGCTTGACGCTCTGCCTTTCTTTCTCCGAGGAGATTGACACGGAGGGCGTCGGCGAGCTTGTAGTTGCACAAACAAAGTTGCATAAGCACAGTATAAAACAAACAGTGTCATTATACGGGCAGCGTTAGTGAGCAGCTATTTAATCTCTGAGGGGATTAATATTGTTTGTGTGACTAAGCTATTCGCGCGCTGTCGAGGCAACGCGTGTATTACATCATTTTCAGTTTTGATGTGAATTTTTCCATACCCGACCGCGTGTCTGGTTATTTTAACTCCATTTAATAAGCAGGAGTTGGTTCTATCACTTCAATGTGTACTTTATCACAATCTAGACCGTGTTTACTTGTCTGATTGTTTGATTATTTTTAAATTCTGAGGAATATGACTCTGAGAAGTCAATATATCACTATATGTGTACTTTATCACAATCTAGACCGTGTTTACTTGTCTGATTGTTTGTTTTCTCTAAATTCTGAGGAATTTGGATTGCATTAGATTCTGAGGAATCTAATGACTGTTATCTAACTTCGAGAAGTTCAATATATCACTTCAATGTGTATTGTATCACAATCCAGACCGTATTTACTTGTCTGATTGTTTGATTTCATTAAATTCTGAGGAATATAATGACAGTTATTTGACTCATGAAGTTAGATGTACTGGAGGGACTGCTGGGCGGGAGCAGCCCCTTCCGCGTACAAACAGTCATGACTACAGAGGGCAGCCCCTACTGGGGTAGAGCGGTGTCCACCTCATTACACGGTGCCCGTCTCACCTCAGTGCCCTCGGGAGGTGGGTCTGCCAACCCTGCCGGAGTTTCAGGGTGCAGCGGCCTCCAGCGAGCACTACTCAGTTATTTCCGCCCGTGAGCGTAGCGGAGCTGGGATGCTCGCCTCCCCTTCGGGGGCCTCTTACTCCAGAGATCAGTCTCGAGAGACTGATTCCCTTAGTACATTAGCTAGCAGCGTGGAAACTACTGCCAATGTATCTCAATGGGTCCTGCGCACAGTGGAAAGACAATAGTCGGCCTCCTGCAGGCTCTGGTTATGGAACAAAAAGTGAATACCCTTTTTAGGAAGGAGGTCATCGAGGTGGTCCCTCCTCTAGTCAGGGAGTCCGGGTTTTATAGCCGGTATTTCATAGTTCCAAAGAAGGATGGGGAGTTGCGTTCGATCTGAGACTTATGTCATCTAAACCTCTCAGTAATGTCACTGAAGTTCAAAATGCTCACTGTCAAACAGATTGTAGCTCAAATCAGATCCGAGGACTGGTTTGTCACAATAGATCTCAAAGACGCATACTTCCATATCCATCCTTCCACAACACAGGAAGTTTCTGAGGTTCGTTTCGGGGGCAAAGCTTATCAATATCGAGTACTTCCCTTTGGCCTCGCACTCTCACCCCGCACATTCACGAAATGTATGGATGCGGCTCTGGTATCCCTCCGTATGCAGGGCATCCGCATTTTAAATTATATCGACGATTGGTTGATCCTAGCTCAATTAGAGCAGATGGCGGCTCGACATCGAGATGTCGTTCTCGCACACATGGGGGAGCTGGGTTTGAGACTAAACGCCAAGAAGAGTGTACTTTCTCCAGTTCAGAGAACCACCTATCTAGGCGTAGTGTGGAATTCGACCACGATGCAGGCACGCTTGTCTCCTGCTCGGATCGAGTCGATCCTCACATCAGTCGAGAGAGTCAAAGAAGGCCAGTCACTCACTGTCAAACAATTCCAGAGATTGTTAGGGCTGATGGCAGCTGCGTCCAACGTGATACCTTTTGGCCTGCTGTACATGAGACCCCTACAGTGGTGGCTCAAGTCCAAGGGCTTTTCCCTGAGGGGAAACCACTTCGAGTTATCAAGGTCACGCGGCGGTGCCTTTGTGCCTTAGACATGTGGAAGAAACCTTGGTTCTTGAATCAGGGCCCGGTGCTGGGAGTTCCTTGTCGCCGTGTAACGCTAGCGACAGATGCGTCCCTCACCGGTTGGGGTGCGGTCATGAGTGGCCACCCTGCCCGCGGTCTGTGGAGTGGTCGCCATCTGACATGGCACATCAATTGCCTAGAGATACTAGCAGTCTATCGAGCATTGAAATATTTCCTCCCAGACCTGAGAGGTCACCATGTGTTGGTGCGCACCGACAACACATCAGTGGTCTCTTATATCAATCTCCAGGGGGGTCTGCGTTCGCGCCCCTTGTACAAGCTGGCACACCAGATCCTTCTGTGGTCCCAGGGCAAACTCCTCTCGATCAGAGCAGTGTATATTCCTGGGAGATTGAATGTGGGAGCAGACATACTGTCGAGACAGGGGCCGAGGCCCGGGGAATGGATGCTTCACCCCGAGGTGGTGAAGCAGATATGGAGAGTATTTGGCACAGCCCAGGTGGACCTCTTTGCGACTCAGGAGACATCGCAATGTCCCCTCTGGTTCTCTCTAGTTCATCCAGCTCCTCTGGGACTGGACGCTATGGTACAGACCTGGCCGAGGCTTCGTCTGTACGCTTTTCCCCCTATCGCTCTGCTCCCGGGAGTTCTGGCGAGAGTACGCCGGGACGGGGCCCGTCTACTACTAGTAGCCCCGTTCTGGCCGGGCCGAGTATGGTTCTCAGATCTAGTCTCGCTCCTCGACGGCTCTCCGTGGGAGATACCGATCAGGACAGACCTACTCTCACAGGAGCAGGGCACGATAATTCACCCTCGCCCGGAGTTGTGGAAGCTGTGGGTGTGGCCCCTGAGGGGGCACAGCTGTTAGCAGCTGGTCTCTCAACCGAGGTTGTTGAGACCCTACTCCAATCCAGAGCTCCCTCTACGAGGAAACTGTACGCCCTGAAGTGGAAGCTCTTCACTTCATGGTGCAGAGACCGCCAGCTTGACCCAGCAGACTGCCCAGTTGGTACAGTTCTGGAGTTTTTACAAGCCAGGCTCTCTGCGGGGTTATCCCACTCCACCTTAAAGGTTTACGTGGCGGCCATAGCTGCTTTCCATGTCCCTTTCAATGATCAGTCAGTGGGTAGACACCCCCTAGTTACACGTTTCCTCCGCAGTGCGCTGAGGCTGAGACCTCCAGTACGATCCCGTGTTCCCCCCTGGGATTTGGTTGTGGTTTTAGAGGCTCTTTGTAAAGCTCCATTCGAGCCAATACAAGATATCTCAGATAGACATCTGACACTTAAAACTGCCCTGTTACTGGCAATCACCTCACTAAAGAGAGTTGGAGATCTTCAGGCCCTTTCGGTGGCCCCTACTTATTTAGACTTTGCCCCTGGTATGGCCAAAGCATTCTTATACCCTCTAGCGGGTTATGTTCCGAAGGTTCCCTCTGTTACACCACAACCTATCGTACTGCAGGCCTTCTGTCCTCCTCCCTTTCGGGAGCCAGACCAAGAGAAGCTAAACTGTATGTGTCCAGTGCGAGCACTGGACGCATACGTCCACAGAGCTGCCCTGTGGAGAAAATCAGACCAATTGCTTGTCAATGTCAATGTCACCTTTATTTATATAGCGCTTTAAACAAAATACATTGCGTCAAAGCAACTGAACAACATTCATTAGGAAAACAGTGTCAATAATGCAAAAATGATAGTTAAAGGCAGTTCATCATTGGATTCAGTTATGTCATCTCTGTTCAGTTAAATAGTGTCTGTGCATTTATTTGCAATCAAGTCAACGATATCGCTGTAGATGAAGTGTCCCCAACTAAGCAAGCCAGAGGCGACAGCGGCAAGGAACCGAAACTCCATCGGTGACAGAATGGAGAAAAAAACCTTGGGAGAAACCAGGCTCAGTTGGGGGGCCAGTTCTCCTCTGACCAGACGAAACCAGTAGTTCAATTCCAGACTGCAGCAAAGTCAGATTGTGCAGAAAAATCATCTGTTTCCTGTGGTCTTGTCCTGGTGCTCCTCTGAGACAAGGTCTTTACAGGGGATCTGTATCTGGGGCTCTAGTTGTCCTGGTCTCCGCTGTCTTTCAGGGATGTAGAGGTCCTTTCTAGGTGCTGATCCACCATCTGGTCTGGATACGTACTGGATCCGGGTGACTGCAGTGACCCTCTGATCTGGACACAGACTGGATCTGGTGGCCACGGTGACCTCGGAACAAGAGAGAAACAGACAAATATTAGCGTAGATGCCATTCTTCTATTGATGTAGCAAGTACATAGGTTGTTATGGGAAGTGTTTCCGGTTCCGGTTTACCTAATTAATGCAGCCGGATTAATTAACGGATTAATTAACGGATTTGGATAATAAAAGCATATTAGTATGTTATGTGTATGCCAGGTTAAAGAGATGGGTCTTTAATCTAGATTTAAACTGCAAGAGTGTGTCTGCCTCCCGAACAATGTTAGGTAGGTTATTCCAGAGTTTGGGCGCCAAATAGGAAAAGGATCTGCCGCCTGCAGTTGATTTTGATATTCTAGGTATTATCAAATTGCCTGAGTTTTGAGAACGTAGCGGACGTAGAGGATTATAATGTAAAAGGAGCTCATTCAAATACTGAGGTGCTAAACCATTCAGGGCTTTATAAGTAATAAGCAATATTTTAAAATCTATGCGATGCTTGATAGGGAGCCAGTGCAGTGTTGACAGGACCGGGCTAATATGGTCATACTTCCTGGTTCTAGTAAGAACTCTTGCTGCAGGATTTTGGACTAGCTGTAGTTTGTTTACTAAGCGTGCAGAACAACCACCCAATAAAGCATTACAATAATCTAACCTTGAGGTCATAAATGCATGGATTAACATTTCTGCATTTGACATTGAGAGCATAGGCCGTAATTTAGATATATTTTTGAGATGGAAAAATGCAGTTTTACAAATGCTAGAAACGTGGCTTTCTAAGGAAAGATTGCGATCAAGTAGCACACCTAGGTTCCTAACTGATGATGAAGAATTGACAGAGCAACCATCAAGTCTTAGACAGTGTTCTAGGTTATTACAAGCAGAGTTTTTAGGTCCTGTAATTAACACCTCTGTTTTTTCAGAATTTAGCAGTAAGAAATTACTCGTCATCCAGTTTTTTATATCGACTATGCAATCCATTAGTTTTTCAAATTGGTGTGTTTCACCGGGCTGCGAAGAAATATAGAGCTGAGTATCATCAGCATAACAGTGAAAGCTAACACCATGTTTCCTGATGATATCTCCCAAGGGTAACATATAAAGCGTGAAGAGTAGCGGCCCTAGTACTGAGCCTTGAGGTACTCCATACTGCACTTGTGATCGATAGGATACATCTTCATTCACTGCTACGAACTGATGGCGGTCATATAAGTACGATTTAAACCATGCTAATGCACTTCCACTGATGCCAACAAAGTATTCAAGTCTATGCAAAAGAATGTTGTGGTCAATTGTGTCAAACGCAGCACTAAGATCCAATAAAACTAATAGAGAGATACACCCACGATCAGATGATAAGAGCAGATCATTTGTAACTCTAAGAAGAGCAGTCTCAGTACTATGATACGGTCTAAATCCTGACTGGAAATCCTCACATATACCATTTTTCTCTAAGAAGGAATATAATTGTGTGGATACCACCTTTTCTAGTATCTTGGACAGAAAAGGGAGATTCGAGATTGGTCTATAATTAACTAGTTCTTTGGGGTCAAGTTGTGGTTTTTTGATGAGAGGCTTAATAACAGCCAGTTTGAAGGTTTTGGGGACATGTCCTAATGACAATGAGGAATTAATAATAGTCAGAAGAGGATCTATGACTTCTGGAAGCACCTCTTTCAGGAGCTTAGATGGTATAGGGTCTAACATACATGTTGTTGGTTTAGATGATTTAACAAGTTTATACAATTCTTCCTCTCCTATGGTAGAGAATGAGTGGAACTGTTCCTCAGGGGGTCTATAGTGCACTGTCTGATGTGATACTGTAGCTGACGGCTGAATGGTTGCAATTTTATCTCTAATAGTATCGATTTTAGAAGTAAAGTAGTTCATAAAGTCATTACTGCTGTGGTGTTGGGAAATGTCAACACTTGTTGAGGCTTTATTTTTCTTTAATTTAGCCACTGTATTGAATAAATACCTGGGGTTATGTTTGTTTTCTTCTAAAAGAGAAGAAAAGTAATCGGATCTAGCAGTTTTTAATGCTTTTCTGTAGGATATGTTACTTTCCCGCCAAGCAATACGAAATACCTCTAGTTTTGTTTTCCTCCAGCTGCGCTCCATTTTTCGGGCTGCTCTCTTTAGGGTGCGAGTATGCTCATTATACCATGGTGTCAAACTGTTTTCCTTAACCTTCCTTAAGCGTAAAGGAGCAACTTTATTTAAAGTGCTAGAAAAGAGAGAGTCCATAGTTTCTGTTACATCTTCAAGTTGTTCTGAGGTTTTGGATATGCTAACGAATTTGGATACATCAGGAAGATAACTTAAAAAGCAGTCTTTTGTGTTAGAAGTGATGGTTCTTCCATACTTGTAACAAGAAGTAGAATTTACAATTTTTGCTATATGAATTTTGCAAAGAACTAAATAATGATCTGAGATATCATCACTTGGCTGAATAATTTCAACACCATCAACATCAATTCCATGTGACAGTATTAAATCTAGAGTATGATTTCGACAATGAGTAGGTCCTGAAACGTGTTGTCTAACACCAATAGAGTTCAGAATGTCTATAAATGCTGATCCCAATGCATCGTTTTCATTATCAACATGGATATTAAAATCACCAACTATTAAAACTTTATCTGCAGCCAGAACTAACTCGGATGTAAAATCACCAAACTCTTTAATAAAGTCTGTATGGTGCCCTGGTGGCCTGTATACAGTAGCCAGTACAAACATAACAGGGGATTTATCATTAACATTTGTTTCTTTGGATAATGTTATATGAAGTACCATTACTTCAAACGAGTTATACTTGTAGCCTGCCCTCTGAGAAATCCTGAAAACTTTGTTATAAATTGAAGCAGCACCTCCACCTTTGCCTTTTAGACGTGGCTCATGTTTATAACAGTAATCTTGGGGGGTGGACTCATTTAAAATAATGTAATCATCAGGTTTTAGCCAGGTTTCTGTCAAACAGAGTACATCTATATTATGATCAGTGATCATATTATTTACAAAAAGTGTTTTCGTAGAAAGGGATCTGATATTCAATAAGCCAAGCTTTATCATTTGTTTATCCATATTGCTTCTGTTTTTTATTTGTTGAACCTCAATTAAATTGTTAATCTTAACTTGGTTTGGACGTTTTTTGTATTTTCTAGTTCGGGGAACAGACACAGTCTCTATAGTGTGATATCTAGGTGAAAGAGTCTCTATGTGCTGAGAATTAACTGACCTCTGTGACGGGAGGCAGCTAGCAGACGGTCGGTTTAGCCAGTCTGTCTGCTTCCTGACCTGGGCCCCAGTTAGTCAAGTATAAACACTAAGACTATTTGCCATATTTCTAGAGAGAAGAGTGGCGCCACCCCAGGAGGGATGAAGACCATCTCTTTTAAACAGGTCAGGTCTGCCCCAAAAGCTCGTCCAATTGTCTATGAAACCTATGTTATTCTGTGGGCACCACTTAGACATCCAGCCATTGAGCGATGACAATCTGCTATGCATCTCATCACCACGGTAAGCAGGGAGGGGACCAGAGCATATTACAGTGTCTGACATCGTGCTTGCAAGTTCACACACCTCTTTAATGTTATTTTTAGTGATCTCCGACTGGCGAAGTCGAACATCATTAGCGCCGGCATGAATAACAATCTTACTGTATTTACGTTTAGCATTAGCCAGCACTTTTAAATTTGCCAAGATGTCAGGCGCTCTGGCTCCCGGTAAACATTTGACTATGGTGGCTGGTGTCTCTATATTCACGTTCCGTACAATAGAATCACCAATAACTAGAGCACTTTCATCAGGTTTCTCAGTGGGTGCATCACTGAGTGGGGAGAACCTGTTTAATGTTTTGATCGGAACAGAAGAGCGGTGTTTTGACCCATGACTACGCTGCCTCACCGTCACCCAGTTGCCCTGCTGCTGGGGCTCTGTTTCCGGAACCGAACAATGTACAGGAATCCCTGAGCTAGACGCATCCAAAGCCGTATCTAGAGCCCTAACATTTTTACTGTCCTCAATTAAAGTTTGGATGCGTGTCTCTAATTCTGAAATCTTCTCTGTCAGCCTAACTATTTCCCTGCATTTATCACATGTGAATCCCTCATCAGCGACAGAGATAGATAAACTGTACATGTGGCAAGAGGTGCAAGAAACAATGATAGGAGAAGCCATTACTCACCGTGCTTGATGAAAATTCTTACTGCGGTTGTTTGATGAACTTGTGAAAAACTGGAGCGAGGGAGAGGAGAAAAAAAAACAGTGATAGGTTCGAATGAAAACGCTAATGACAAGCTTGTTTGCTACGGTCCTTCTAACAAGGGTTCTCCTGCCACCAAACAGACCCTTAGTCGTTGGATAGTCGAGGCTATCAACGTCTCCTATGAGTCCTCTGGTCTTCCCCCTCCTTTGGGGGCCAAGGCTCACTCTACTCGGGGTATGGCGGCCTCCAAGGCCTTCTCAGCAGGTGTGTCCCTCTTGGACATCTGCAACGCTGCGGGGTGGTCCACGCCTTCCACATTTGTCCGATTTTACGATCTTGACATGCGAGCCACGCCGGGCTCTTCTGTTCTCTCGTCTTAGCTGTGCTCTTTGACTACACACTAGGCAGGGATTTGGAAGTCTGGCAGCGTGGGCACATCGTTCCCCAAAAGCGTTTCGACGCAGCTCGAGTTCCTGAAAAGGAACGTCCCAAGGTTACGTATGTAACCCTAGTTCCTTGAAGGAACGAGACGCTGCGTCGCAGAGCCATACTCCCGGCACCCCTGCCGGCGCTTGCTTCCCTACTCGAAGCTGAAGCCAGCTGCACGGCACGTGCTTTTATAGCTTCCTGGTCGCTACGTCACCCCGCCCGTGACGTCACGCCTTTCCGATGGACTGATTGCACACGATATTCAGAGTCGGTCTCGTCAGGGACGTTCCCCAAAAGCGTTTCGACGCAGCGTCTCGTTCCTTCAAGGAACTAGGGTTACATACGTAACCTTGGGACGTTTCTTGACATGAACAGGTTTTTGTTACCACCATCCATTTCAAAATATAAGCTTAGGTTAGCTGATTTTAACTTCTATGAACTGAATTTTGGGTTATATTCAAATTAACTGAACAAATATTCTCACTCACCAGAATTAAAAGCCAGCTTCCTTGCTCAGCATATTCTCATTGAAAAGAAATAGGATTTGTCAGGAAAAACAAGATCTTGTTTCAGTTTCCTTTAAAGTGCTTTGCAATGGATTTATTCAATCTGGAAATAATGTTCTATTTCACTGACTTGCCACTTTATTTTTTCACATCCTTATAACTTGTCTTGAAGCAGTCAACCTTTTGGATATGCTACGGATGTTGTTTTGAGTGGACTTGGTTTTTCAAAAATTAGTTGGGCACATGTGGAGTCATTTTTACAGTGTGGATCTTGTTACGAAGCTGGTGTTAAATTTTGCTCTAAATGATTGAGACCAGGAAAGACTATTGCACAGAATCAACAGTGCTGATGTGGATTAGGACTAAGAAACAGCATTTAAAAAGTAAAAATAACAAAGTGAATATACTGACACATCAGAGTTTTCTGTTAAACTAACACAGTTACAATCAATATTTACCCAAAGGACTTCCCTTCATTTCAAGGGTCTCGGTTAGTTATTTTTAAGTTTCATGATATAGCCTACCACAGAGGTGCCCAAACGTTTTATTATGAAGGCCCAAAAATTAAACTTGACTGAAAGTAAATTTTGCATTACATCAAACCACATAAAAAAAAAAATTGTAATCAGTTTCACTTATTTTGCAAATATGAAACAAAAAGACAATTTGAAAAGATATGCTTCAATGGCATGTTTTTTTTTATTTTTTAAACCTACCTTTGTCTGCCGTCTTGTGTCACGGTGGGCAAAATCATAAGTCATCATGGACCAATGTTGGACCGCAGGCCCAAGTTTGGGTATCTTTAGCGTACCAGTTTTTTGAGAGAATGAAATGAACCATGGATAATCATCCTAGTTACCTTTTACATTTTTCAATTCCTTATTAATTTCTTGCTAAAATGTGAAATGCACATGAAAGCAATTCTTTTATGACTTTCGTTATCCTTCACTGGGCCAAATGCTTTTCATGGTTTTCCTTGTTGAACTTAAGGGATTTGTTATATAATGTCAAAATCTAAATGTTTGCAGTCAGTCTTTCATCATCTTTGCATGATATTTGTTGCTTTATGACATAGCATCTTCCATCTTGTTATAGGGCACAGTGTTGCTCTGACTAAATTTTCTGAATTACAGCAGATGTGATTGCCAAATGACCAAGCCCCTGTTTGGTCATGCAATCACTAATGTTTATACTCTTGTGATTATTCTCACCACCACATGTTACGACTGTGTGGTCAAACCCCAAATAGAGACACAGGAATTTGGTGATTTATTCCTCTTTGTGTCTGATTAATATTGATTATTAGCAGTGAATTATACGATTTGTCTGTTACGTTCACACCAGATATTTCTGGATAATCAGCAACAGTGGAATATCAAATAAATCTTTGTGTACTGCGCTCAGTTTTGTTCTTAATGAAACATTGTTTTGTTATGTTCTGCCATTAGCCATTTCCTCTCTGTGTGCTGTTTGTCATGCAAGTAGCATTTTTAGTCGAGAGGTTCCATTTGCTCTGGCTCTGGTCTTCTTTGAAAAAAGCTTTTATTATGAGCTGTTACAGTGGTTAGTGACTTTGCAGAGGTATGTATGAGTTTCCCCCTACATTCTTTACCTAAGGCTCCAAGCCCTGTGATGTTTCATGATGTGGCTTCCATTATCCCAGTGCAGAGGTGGAAGTGTTTTTCACATTATGTAGCCTTTCGCCATAAAAATACTAGACAATCATCTGTTTTGTAGTTGGCCTCCTCACATAGATGTATATGATGGATTATGCAGTGACCTGTAGTTATTATGATAAACGCAATTTAATAGCTTTGTCAGTGCAGAGACGCAAAGCTACCAGTACCTGGTTTAAGGTCTATGGTATCCCTGTTCTTAATTGGCCAGCAAACTCGCCTGACCTTAACCCCATAGAAAATCTATGGGGTATTGTTAAGAGGAGGATGCGATATGCCAGACCCAAGAATGAAGAAGAGCTGAAGGCCACTATCAGAGCAACCTGGGCTCTCATAAAACCTGAGCAGTGCCACAGACTGATCGACTCCATGCCATGCCGCATTGCAGCAGTAATTCAGGCAAAAGCAGCCCCAACTAAGTATTGAGTGCTGTACATGCTCGTACTGTTCATGTTCATACTTTTCAGTTGGCCAGGATTTCTAAAAATCCTTTCTTTGTATTGGTCTTAAGTTATATTCTAATTTTCTGAGATTTGAATTTGGGATTTTCCTTAGTTGTCAGTTATAATCATCAAAATTAAAAGAAATAAACATTTGAAATATATCAGTCTGTGAGTAATGAATGAATATAAGTTTCACTTTTTGTATGGAATTTGATATAAATCAATAATATTCTAATAATAATCTAATAATATGACCAGCACCTGTATGTGTATATATATATATATATATATTCAGGGTTACTGTGAAAAAAAATAGAAGAAAAAAAAACGAACAATAATATTGATGAGATAATAATAATATTACAAATTCTGCTACTAATAACAAGGCAAGTCAAGGCAAGTTTATATAGCACATTTCGTACACAATGTGCTTAACATAAAAGAAAGTAAAATAGTCATGAAGAAAAATAATACAAAAATAAAAACAAGCAATTTTAAAACTTTGGAAATTATTTAAAAATTGACTTATTTAAAAAGAATTTAAAACAGATAAAAATAGAAAATGATTTTACATAAAATACAGTGAATACTAAAATACAGTGCAATCGGTTTGGACATCGCACAGTGCTCATTCAATAAATGCACAGCTAAACAGATGGGTTTTGAGTCTAGATTTAAATGTGACTAGCGTTTTAGCACATCTGATCTCTTCTGGAAGCTGATTCCAGCTGCGGGCGGCATAATAACTAAAGTCGGACTCCCCTTGTTTTATGTGAACCCTTGGTATTTCTAACTGGCTCGATCCTAATGATCTGAGTGCTCTGTTAGGTTTTTATTCAGTGAACATATCTGCAATATATTTCAGTCCTAGGTCATTGAGTGATTTATAGACGAGTAAAAGTACTTTAAAATCAATCCTAAATGTAACTGGAAGCCAGTGTAAGGACCTGAGGACTGGTGTGATATGCTCAGATTTTCTGGTTCTAGTCAGAATCCTGGCAGTAGCGTTCTAGATGAGCATCAGCTGTCTAATGGTCTTTTTGGGAAGGCCAGTGAGGAGCCCATTACAATAGTCCACCCTGCTGGTGATAAAGGCATGAACAATACAGAACGCACTAATAAGCTGTTGGATTCATGAATATTAATCACAATAATAGTGAACACAACGAGATTTAGAGCCGTTTGCATTAGTTGGCCCACTACCGGAGAAACCGGCAGGATCTTATGGTTGTTCTCAAAAGCTGAAGAATACCAAATTAACTCTTTTCTTTTCATTATTTTGACAGGAGAGGGTTGACAATTAAATTATGCAACAAAAGACAAAATGAAGACAGGTCAATTCCACTAGTCAGAACATTTTGTAATATACAGTCCTTATGTTTTCTTAGTCCATCTGTGGTTAATAGCCACTTTAGCTGTATGCTGTATGATTAGAAGGTCTTGCAGACTGATTGGGTTGGAACCACAAACCTAACATTTGCAAAGCAGATTAATCTAATTGACCACAGTGCTTGTGATGGAGGAATCCTGCTGAATGTCAGAGTGAGATGAAACAACTCCTATAATGTGGCACAAACATATTTAAGTGTCACATAAATACCTTTTCCTTCATTTTGTACATCAAAGTTGCATGCAAAGGATATATTTTTCTAACATGATGCACATTTTTGGCATTTAATGGTTTAAAAAGAAAATTGGCTTTACTTAAGTAAACCAGTCAAAAGATTAGTCCATAAAATTCATATGAGTTAATATATATTGTTAATATATTTTGATTTATTGTAGACTATAGCTTGACAGCACAGGTTAAAATGTAAAGTTTTGACAGGACCCGTATTAAAAATATCCTGAGTATAATTTAATGATGCTGCATGTTTCATTTAAACGTCAGTGGTTAACAATGAGAGACCTCTGTAAAATAAAGAGTCTAGTATGTGTAGCTGATACATTTGACTCAATATAATCAGAGGTGACATAGAATTTCTTTAAAAAAAGGAGTTAAGTAAATTGTCATGCTGGGTGGAATTTCCCTTGACGTTTAACAGCCCAAAATAATATTTTCCATAAGATTGTTTTTCTCCGAGTGCCCTCAGGAAAAATATTTCACAAACTACCTGCTGATTTTTAGAAATCCCTGTACTATTGAAAGCTGCCATCTAGTCAGCCAGGTCACTATGAATATAATGTTTCTTTTTTCTTATTATTTGAGAAACATTTTAAGCAACTGAAAGACTGAATTCTCAGCACAACATCTATAATTCTTAGAGATATCTTAATCATCATCAAGTCAAGTCAAGTCACCTTTATTTATATAGCGCTTTAAACAAAATACATTGCGTCAAAGCAACTGAACAACATTCATTAGGAAAACAGTGTGTCAATAATGCAAAATGATAGTTAAAGGCAGTTCATCATTGAATTCAGTGATGTCATCTCTGTTCAGTTAAATAGTGTCTGTGCATTTATTTGCAATCAAGTCAACGATATCGCTGTAGATGAAGTGACCCCAACTAAGCAAGCCATAGGCGACAGCGGCAAGGAACCGAAACTCCATCGTGACAGAATGGAGAAAAAAACCTTGGGAGAAACCAGGCTCAGTTTGGGGGCCAGTTCTCCTCTGACCAGACGAAACCAGTAGTTCAATTCCAGGCTGCAGCAAAGTCAGATTGTGCAGAAGAATCATCTGTTTCCTCTGGTCTTGTCCTGGTGGTCCTCTGAGACAAGGTCTTTACAGGGGATCTGTATCTGGGGGTCTAGTTGTCCTGGTCTCCGCTGTCTTTCAGGGCAATAGAGGTCCTTTCTAGGTGCTGATCCACCATCTGGTCTGGATACGTACTGGATCCGGGTGACTGCAGTGACCCTCTGATCTGGATACAGACTGGATCTGGTGGCTACGGTGACCTCGGAATAAGAGAGAAATAGACAAATATTAGCGTAGATGCCATTCTTCTAATGATGTAGCAATTACATAGGGTGTTATGGGAAGTGTTTCCGGTTCCGGTTTACCTAATTACCTAAAAATCCTTTAACGGATTTGGATATTAAAAGCATATTAGTATGTTATGTGTAAGCCAGGTTAAAGAGATGGGTCTTTAATCTAGATTTAAACTGCAAGAGTGTGTCTGCCTCCCGAACAATGTTAGGTAGGTTATTCCAGAGTTTAGGCGCCAAATAGGAAAAGGATCTGCCCTCCGCAGTTGATTTTGATATTCTAGGTATTATCAAATTGCCTGAGTTTTGAGAACGTAGCGGACGTAGAGGATTATAATGTAAAAGGAGCTCATTCAAATACTGAGAAGAAATATAGAGCTGAGTATCATCAGCATAACAGTGAAAGCTAACACCATGTTTCCTGATGGTATCTCCCAAGGGTAACATATAAAGCGTGAAGAGTAGCGGCCCTAGTACTGAGCCTTGAGGTACTCCATACTGCACTTGTGATCGATATGATACATCTTCATTCACTGCTACGAACTGATGGCGGTCATATAAGTAAGATTTAAAGCATGCTAATGCACTTCCACTGATGCCAACAAAGTGTTCAAGTCTATGCAAAAGAATGTTGTAGTCAATTGTGTCAAACGCAGCACTAATCGTCAGATATCCTTTTGGAGGGTAATTCAACCAATTGCTGAGTTTGTGATGCGTGAGGTTTTTCAATGACATTTCAATAATGGTCATAATTATTTGACAACACTTCATCCATTTGATTTTTATTAGAAATGGGTACATATCAAATTTATTTGTCATGGGATGGCCAGAAATTAGAGCTCACGCCAGTGTTCGGTATTGAATTTCTTTCATTATAATCCAAGCGTTAAAGCCTGCCTCTCCTTTCAGCTGCACAAACAGATAGTTAAATTGAGCTTGAGAGCAGCTAGAAGATAAATCATTATTCGTTGTGTTGGTCAGTGCATAGCTGAGACAGCACCACTGGGAACACTTTGTGTCCTGTGGTTGATAAAAATCTTCTTATTTTTCTGGCCGCCCATGGTCCCAGAGGTCTTTAACAGTGTTTGAGCATGGTAAGCACATTCTTTTTTTTTTCTTAGATAGGACATTGAAATTAAGGAAATCGATGCTGCCAAACATCTTGCTGCCATATTCAACAATTTAGTTGATTGAGTTTAATTTCTTATATTTGACTTGCATTGTTGTTGAGCAGTGGAATATTAGCTTTCAGCCATGTTTCTGTTTTATAGAAAGGATTTGAAAAGGGAAAAGATTGATGTTTTTTTCCAATCTTCTTGAGTTAGGAATACTTGTTATTAGGAACTTGGGCCCACTCATGCCAGTGGTCATCTGTCCAAAGCAAGCAGCTCCCTCGCTCTGAATATTATTTATGCTGTGCTTTCATGCAAGAGCGAGAGAGAAACAGAGAAAGATATGACCAAGAATGAGCTGCACTTCAGTGGCCAAAGTTTAATCATCTCTCCAATATACACAAAGTTATGTCTTGCTGTTGTTCATTTTTAATTTTTTTGCAGATATTTTTGCAACATTGTAACACAGTCTCTACTGCCCCATGTTTCTTCAAGGTTAAACATTTTCTTTAAAGTATTATATAAAAATCACAATGTTTTGCACCCTCTGCTGTCACTTTCCATGTATTGTTTGTAGCTTTTATGGTAAATAAAAGATTACTAAATATTATTATTATTTGCAAAGAAAACATGAGGGGGAAAACTTGACACATTTGAATGGATTTTAAACATACTATATATAGATATTAACCGGCTCCTGGGTGCTTTGTAGCATCTGACCTGGCTCCTAGGCTAACCTGGAGGTGTCCATGACTTTGGGTAGAGGTGACGCCTGCCCAGACGTCTTGGTGCTCAGACGTGTCTCAACGGATGGACCGGCGTTGCGTGATGGAATGGGGGCTGTGTCTGGGGATCCTGATCATGGCCTGGAAGGGGCTACACCCACGGAAATCCCGGCAAGATTAACTGCTTTACCTGGCTAGCCCAAGTGGAGCCAGATTGTTAAAAAGGGAGGACAACATGGCCCAGCGCGCGCTGGTGCCAAACCCGGGGCGCGCACAGCCAACTCGGGGCCGAAGAAGAAATCAGGCACGTCTGTGGTTGGGACTGGAGCTGCAGGTAACATCAGAACTGTCAAGACCAAGCTGGTGAGTGTGTTTGCTTCTAAGTTTGCACCTGATCTGGATGTGGAAGCTCTCTCCGGTTATCTTGGTGAGAAGCTTGGACGCGTGGTGTCATGCAACCGGATCGGTAATGGCAATGGCAGATATAGCTCTTTTAAAGTCTCTGCTGAGTGTCATGAGGTCAGTGAAATGTACAATCCGGAGCTCTGGCCGGACGGGGCATTTGTCCGCCGATATTATGAGCCGCGCCGGGTGGATACTACCGGGGTTAAGGCTGTCTTGACTAATGCTATTTTGTCTGCTGAGCCAAGGAGTGGGTCTACTGGTGCTGCGAGTACTTACTAGTTCACTCATATGACTGCTCCTCTTCGTGTTTTGTCCTACAACTGTCGTGGCCTGCGTCTGGGCCAGGGCGCAGGTGACAGGGCTCGCCGTTTGGTTGTTGACAATCTCTTGCAAAATTGTGACATTTTGTGCTTACAAGAGACGTTTTTGGCAAAGCAAGACTTGGCAAAATTAAACATTCTTAATGTCAATTTTCATGGTGCAGGGGAATCAACAACTGATCTTAGTTCGAGAATAATCAGGGGTAGAATACCTGGGGGTGTGGCCATACTGTGGAACAAGAGACTTGATTTACTTGTTAATGTGCTTAGGCTTGATGTAGACTGGTGTATTGGTGTTCAGCTAAGTTACAGTGGCAGGGAGTTCATCATACTTAATGTTTATACACCATATGAATGTATCCAGAATGAAGCTGAATATCTTAATAGGCTTGCTTTTATTTATTATTTTATTCAGTGTAGCAATACTTCTTGTATTTATGTAATTGGGGATATGAATGCTGACATTGCAGACAGAAATTCACTGTTTGCTAATCACATGATCCAGTTTTGTCAGGATAACAGTTTAATGCTATCAAGTCGAGAGTTTCTACCCTCAAATACTTATACTTATATAAGTGAGGCTTGGCATGCTGCCTCATGGTTGGATCACTGTATCAGTACAGCTGATGCACACTCTTCTATAGTGGGTATGGATATTTTGTATGGGGCAGCCACCTCTGATCATATGCCTGTGCTTATATTGATAAATGTTGAGGATATGCCAATGCTCTCTTGTGATAGTTATGATTGTAATACTGAGTTTTTGGACTGGTCTACCCTTTCAAGGGAGGATATTGCTGGCTACTATGCTGATACAAATAGATTATTGAGTAAAATCAGTCTTCCCAGTGAAGCAATCAGGTGTAGTGATCCTACCTGTAATGACTGGAAGCACAGGGAGGAAATCTCCTCTCTATATGATCATGTTGTGAGAGTCCTTTATGAAAGCAGTAGACCCTATTTTAAACGGAAAAACAAAAGGGGTTAAATGAGGCCTGGCTGGAATAAGTATGTGGCCGGATATCATGAGGAAGCTAAGTTAGCGTTTAAATCATGGGTGTTGGCTGGCAGACCAAGGCAAGGGCCGCTGTTTGAACAAAAGAAAAATGCTAATGCAGCGTATAAATATGCTGTCAGATTTATCTGTAAAAATGAGCAAGCTATGAGGGCAGAATCTATGGCCGAGAAGGTAATGGATAACAACACTATTGAATTTTGGAAAGAGGTAAAGGGTATTAACAAATGTAGTATACCACCCCCATGCACTGTAGATGGTATCTCAGGTGTTGAGAATATTGCTGAGATGTGGAGACAGCACTACAGGACCTTGTTTAATTGTGTTAAAAGTGATATTTATATGTCTGATAATGTTAAGTGTGTTGATTTTAAGGCAATTTTTTCACATGAGGTATCACACACTATAAATAAGTTAGCAGATAATAAAGCAAGCGGGTTGGATCACATCACTGCTGAGCACATTAAATATGCCAGCATGAGGTTAGCCCCCCTTCTTGGTATCTGTTTTAATTCCTTTTTAATTCATGGTTTCCTGCCGGATACAATGATATCTGTCTTGCTTGTGCCGGTGATCAAGGATAAGTCTGGTAAGGTTGGTTGCTCTGATAACTACAGACCAATAGCCCTTGCCAGTGTATTGTCTAAAGTTTTTGTAAGCATCTTGTTGAGCAGAATTGTGGACATTATCCCCTCTACTGACAACCAATTTGGTTTTAAATCTAAACATGGCACAGATATGGCCATATATTCCTTAAAGGAAATTGTTAATATGTATAGAGATAAGAACTCCTCAGTTCTAATGAGTTTTATTGATGCCTCAAAAGCTTTTGACCGCGTCAATCACTACAAGTTATTTGATAAAATGAGTAAGAGAGGTGTATCTAAATGTATTGTGAGAATTCTGTCCTACTGGTATGCCAACCAGTCTATGTTTATAAAATGGGGCCACTGTGTTTCTGCCTCTTTTGAGGTCAGTAACGGGGTCAGACAAGGTGGAATCCTCTCCCCTATTCTTTTTAATATGTATGTTGATGAGCTCTCTGTCTGCCTGAATTCGTGTAACACTGGGTGTATGATAGGTAACACTTTAGTGAATCATATTATGTATGCAGATGACCTTGTGGTCTTCAGTCCTAGCAGTGTTGGTCTTCAACAGCTTCTTAATGTTTGCTCTGACTATGGAACTGTTCATGACATGAAATTTAATACAGACAAGAGTGCGGTGATGATTTGCAGAAAAAAGGAGGATAAATGTCTAATGTTTCCTCCTTTTAAATTGGCAGGTAATACCTTGAGAGTTTTGAGCAAATACAAGTATCTTGGGCATCTCATTACAGACCAGTTGAAGGATGACCTTGATGTTTACAGGCAATGCCGTTCTTTATATGCTCAGGCGAATAGTTTGGCTCGCAAGTTTGGTGGGTGCACAGATAGAGTGAAAGTTGCTTTGTTCAGAGCATACTACACTCCTCTCCACAATGCACACTTGTGGTCTAGTTTCAGCAAAGCTAGCTTGCATAAACTCCAGGTAGCTTACAATGATGCACTAAGAATTCTGCTGAGAAGACCACGCTGGTGTAGTGCCAGTGAGATGTTTGTGGCTGCAGGTGTTAATACACTGCAAGCCACACTGAGAAATGTTATGTACAAATTTATATGTCGGCTGAATAACTCAGAGAATTACATAATTATGGCATTGATCAGCATCAAGTTTAGCACTTCACGGTATAAGTCCAAGTTATGGAAGCATTGGTATAGTTGTCTCCTCTGAAGTTTTTTATTGTATTGTGTGTACTGTCAGTGGTTGTTGTTTTTTATTTGGACCTGTGAGTCTGTAATAAAGTTTATTATTATTATTATTATTATTATTATATATATATATATATATATATATATATATATATATATATATATATATATATATATATATATATATATATATATATATATATATATATATATATATATATATATATATATATATATTCTTTTTTTATTTTTATGGGGTACTGCCAGTACAGTTTTTTATAAATACACCTAGCTTACTTTCCTTTTTTTCCTCAAGTTATTGGGTATATTTTCTAAATCCTGTAGGAAAAAATGCAAAGAAATATCTTTTTCCTCAATTACAGATATTTGGGTCATTAAAGCACATTAATTCAGAACTGGAACCAAGACAAACACTGCAACATTTAAGAAGATGAATGATAAACACCGTCCAAATTATTCAAAAACACCCAAGTTTCACGTCTTGCTGCACCTGATCACTAGCTACAGCAATTGCTGTGTGAAAGCAGAGGCCACATTAATTCTCTCAAATGAGGCCTAATAAAGAGTCATGTCAGATTGATGGGGAATGTTCCATTTGGCATCGTTTGTGGGGGTTGTTCTCACTCTCAAAGCGTGACTTTTGCTGTTTCCCTAGCTACTGGATCGGGGTAACCCCTTTTACTTGCCTCCTCAACACCTGTGTTTACATTGGGGCCTCGGCCCCCATGACCCAGCAGCGGTCCCTCGCTCACACCGAAGATGAAGTGGGCTCCCAGCTCTCAAATATATGCTGTTCCATTGTAGGCATCAGCAATAGAGTGGTATAGGTTACATTCCTCCTTCATATTGGAGTTTATTTGAACACAGAAGGGGTGAAAACAAAGAGAACCTGCACCATATTATTGCTATGTGAGTTTGGGAAAAGGCTTCTTTATGCTTCTCTTTGTCTTTAGGTTTGACAAGCGCTACTAATGCTGCTAAAATATAAATCATCTTTAAAAGTTGCATATTGCTAGAGAACAAAAGGCAGCATAGTTTTTTTAATGAATGAATCATTGGCTTTCAGTTCAGTTAATTAATTTCTTTTCATTACACTTAAGTGCAGCTTGTTTTTACCCTCAGTTATGTTACTAAAATTGATATTTGGCCACCGTAACCATCTTGACTAACAGAACATTATGATAAAAGAAGTTGTCTAAACTCCAAACATTTTTGCAAAGCCTACATTGTCAACATATTTAATGGTCAAGGCAGAGAAATATTTTGATGAAACAAAATATTCATTGAGGAACTGTGTGTATTTAGTCCGATCATTCACATGGTAGCCATGATTCAGCTTTTACTTCTAGGACTTAAATCCCTTCAAAATAGTACAGTATCTGTCCTTAAACAATTACATGTACAATGTGCTGAGAGCATTTAGAAAGTAAAAAGTTGCATTATATGAAAGAAGTTAAACTTATTCATCTGTACGCTACGTGTGTAGTGTAGTGTACACTACGTGTGTTTTTTTTTTTTTTTTTCAAAACTGGTTTTGAAACTCAAAACATCTGGAGTACCATACGTTTGAGCTAAGGACTTTTGACAGGGCTAATACATTTCATGATGGGAGTTGGATACCAGTATTAAACTGTAACGTACACATTTGGAGTCAGTTTACGCTAGGAAACTTTCAATTTACAGTTATGAACTAAATCTCTCTATTCAGCAGGTTTGTGATTTAAAACCCATGAAGGCTTACAGATTCTTTTGTCATTTAATAATTTTTGGACTATT
Source organism: Carassius carassius (assembly GCF_963082965.1). Lineage (NCBI taxonomy): Eukaryota > Metazoa > Chordata > Actinopteri > Cypriniformes > Cyprinidae > Carassius > Carassius carassius. The sequence continues at coordinate 22,723,550 of NC_081758.1, read as the reverse complement.
TCGCAGTGTTGATAAAGTTCTTATATGTGCTTTTCTTCTCCTTAACTAGCCTTGTTATTGACACAGTTACACTCGAGGGCTATATATCAAGAATAAAGGCCATCTGTACTCCATTTTGGCAAAGAATCTCTTTTATTATCCTTCACTGTGATTAATTACTTCTGTGGGTGTGTGCTTAGTCCAAATGATTCCCCTCTTTTGTGGTCACAAATTCAACTTGACCATCTCACATCCATTCATTAACACACAAAACCTTATGGATGCAAAAATACTCATTGATTTAAGTGTAAAACTGTGTAAAACTGATTAAGATATCCATAACTTGTTAGATGCTTCAGAAATGTGATGAAGAGCAAATGTACTACAATGAATTGACTTTCTTACTCCTGTGTGCAAACACACATTGACACACATTGTGCCCTCTGTCTTTAAATTGATGCCGACCAGCTGAGCGTCATGCCTTATGTCCGAAACACCCTTAAATTGAATGTAAATAACCAAACCCTCTGTGTGCATCAACACCATATTTCAAGGGCACTTAGGCTTGTTCTCCAAGGGCTATTCATCATAGTCCAATAAAAATGGGGGCTTGGTTTCTTTGCGACTGTGTGTCTAGGCTGCTAAAGCCCCCAAAAAACATTCTCCCCCAAAACCTAAATTCTGGCAGTGAATCTATGCTCAATATAAAGACATGTTATCTTGTCTTTTGACTATGCAGTAATACTTCACATTATTATTTTTTTTAAATTTGCAAATAAATCTGTCCTGACAACCTTGTGCAGACTGAGTTGAAAACACAATTAGACACTGAGACCCAAGCTCCACCTCTGTCCTTATCGCCCATGCCACTTACTGAAATGTGTGAATATTAAAAGTGTGCAGGATGTAAGGACCCCAGTGTGGTAAATTAATCTGGACATAATTTATGTTTTCTCAGAAACCTTTTATGTGCATGTGACATCTGGCAAATGATTAAATGTGTACTTTACAATTAGCTATGTAAAAATGTTATTGAGAAAAATCTGTTTAACACTCATTTTGAATAAAAAAATTACACAGCTGTGATTATGTTTTCATCATAAGTACTAAACTAACGGAAAACTAGTGATTCTACAGTGAATTCTAGAGTATTTTGCTTGAGTTAGGAAATAAAGACTTGCTGCTTAATAGCTCATCAACTGCAGTGATAGAATTGTCAGTGTTAATTATTATTATTTAGATTTTAATTTTGCATTTGGTTCAGTAATTTTAATACTTTAACCTAAATTTATTTATTTGAGTTTATTTCTTTTTTTTTTAAGTTACCATCTAATATTTACATTTTTGTTTGTCGTAAGATTTATTTCAGTTACTAGAAATTATTTTAATAGTTTTAGTTTTAGTTAAGAAAAACACTTTTTACAGTAAGGCTGAATTGATTAGCATTAACAACTTGAAATGTTAAAAACAAGATTAGAAATTAAAATGAATCTAAATGAATAAGTGTAAAAGTCTTAGTGTTTAATGCATCAACTAAAGTGTTGGAAAGTCTCCACACTTTATCTTAATGCATTTGTATGTGTGTGAAGACATGAAGTAATAATAGAATAAGATAGACTTTAGCTGATGGACGTCCTTTTAGGTCTACATTTGTTGCTGTAAAATTTAACAGTCCATTTTACAGTTGTTCACTAAATGATGCAAGACTAATCTAAAATACTTGTGCTAGTCTGCAGTGAACAGTGAGATCAGTTTGGCTTGAGTTACACCCTAAAGTGTTCCAAATTCTTTCCCATTACTTCTTACATAATAAGAACACACACAGTTCCTCTCATATCAATGTCTATCACTGACATAGCATTCTGTTTGTATTATTATTACACTTGCTCATGGTACTGCTATTCCAACCATTGTCTTTCTAATTCAACACAGCCCTGATTGTTGATGCACAGTGACATGTTAGCATATACAGAACTAGGTAACGTCATCCATGTGTGTTGAGTAATGGCTGCGTGAAAACTTGGAGGACCCTGTGGATTGAATTTTTTAAATAGATAGCCAATGAAGTTATTCCTGAGATGTACTCAGACAGGCTGGTTATATTTTTTAACACTTCTGCTTGTTGATACCAGACATTGTTTTGACAAGAACTTGCTTGGGTGGTCACATAGCATTTTGGAGGTATGACATATTCTGGCTGAATTTCATGTTACACCTTGAGGAGGAATCAATGTACAAATTGTGTGAATTGTGAAAAGGGAACAAACATTAACGGAAACAGCTAAACCTTTTTATTATTATTATTATTATTGTTTTAGCATATAAAAGTAGATTGTAAATATTTCACATGGTACTTGACATGGGCCCTAGATCAACTTTGACAGCATAAAAAAAAAAAAAAACTTTGAAAGTATAATGGCCCCTGTCCTGCATTCACTGAAGAACTGTAATAAAGGCCTCTCATGCTAGTATTACAGTGCCTGGCATCCGGCTGCAGGTTACAGGCAGTCAAGTACTTGACCAAAATAAATGTCATGTGTGTGTTCCATTTATTTAGAGCTTTTCTCCCCAGTTTCTTTTCATCATCCAGAAAAAACAGAGCAGGGCCCCAAGTGCATCATGGTCTGTTAAATCCTTTCTGAGCAGCAAGCCTGTTTGTAAAAGCCACCCCCCCCACCACCACCACCACCTGCCACCCTGTAACTTGATTATGGCAACAGAGTGTGCCTAATGGGAGGAGTGGGGCAGGGTGTCATTAGGAATATTATGTCTTCTGGCCAATACAGGTGCATAACTTTTTTATTTCATAGTAGTTTTCTTAGTGACTGATAACAAATAGGCTTTCACCAAGGTGGTTTGTGACTAAGGCCCTGTTTATGCTAGCACGTCTGGATTTTAAAATGAAAATGATCCTCGTCTATTCTGCCATTTTCACGGCATAACAGCATGTCAATGACCATTCATGCACACTGGGCATGCACGTTAAAGTGTAAAAACTAAATTGGTTGCCAGTCACTGGCAGGTACAACAATGGGCATGATGGCGAGGAAAAGCAAGAATGTCTTTGTTGCTGATTGCTCTAAGCACAGCTTGCCTTTTGCGCGTGTAGGCAGCTGCTGTACAACCCGAATTCCGGAAAAGTTGGGACATTTTTTAAATTTTAATCAAATGAAAACTAAAGGAATTTCAAATCACATGAGCCAATATTTTATTCACAATAGAACATAGATAACGTAGCAAATGTTTAAACTGAGAAATTTTACACTTTTATCCACTTAATTTGCTCATTTAAAATTTAATGCCTGCTACAGGTCTCAAAAAAGTTGGCACGGGGGCAACAAATGGCTAAAAAAGCAAGCAGTTTTGAAAAGATTCAGCTGGGAGAACATCTAGTGATTAATTAAGTTAATTGATATCAGGTCTGTAACATGATTAGCTATAAAAGCTTTGTCTTAGAGAAGCAGAGTCTCTCAGAAGCAAAGATGGGCAGAGGCTCTCCAATCTGTGAAAGAGTGCGTAAAAAAATTGTGGAAAACTTTAAAAACAATGTTCCTCAACGTCAAATTGCAAAGGCTTTGCAAATCTCATCATCTACAGTGCATAACATCATCAAAAGATTCAGAGAAACTGGAGAAATCTCTGTGCGTAAGGGACAAGGCCGGAGACCTTTATTGGATGCCCGTGGTCTTCGGGCTCTCAGACGACACTGCATCACTCATCGGCATGATTGTGTCAATGACATTACTAAATGGGCCCAGGAATACTTTCAGAAACCACTGTCGGTAAACACAATCCGCCGTGCCATCAGCAGATGCCAACTAAAGCTCTATCATGCAAAAAGGAAGCCATATGTGAACATGGTCCAGAAGCGCCTTCGTGTCCTGTGGGCCAAGGCTCATTTAAAATGGACTATTTCAAAGTGGAATAGTGTTTTATGGTCAGACGAGTCCAAATTTGACATTCTTGTTGGAAATCACGGACGCCGTGTCCTCCGGGCTAAAGAGGAGGGAGACCTTCCAGCATGTTATCAGCATTCAGTTCAAAAGCCAGCATCTCTGATGGTATGGGGGTGCATAAGTGCATACGGTATGGGCAGCTTGCATGTTTTGGAAGGCTCTGTGAATGCTGAAAGGTATATAAAGGTTTTAGAGCAACATATGCTTCCCTCCAAACAACGTCTATTTCAGGGAAGGCCTTGTTTATTTCAGCAGGACAATGCAAAACCACATACTGCAGCTATAACAACAGCGTGGCTTCGTCGTAGAAGAGTCCGGGTGCTAACCTGGCCTGCCTGCAGTCCAGATCTTTCACCTATAGAGAACATTTGGCGCATCATTAAACGAAAAATACGTCAAAGACGACCACAAACTCTTCAGCAGCTGGAAATCTATATAAGGCAAGAATGGGACCAAATTCCAACAGCAAAACTCCAGCAACTCATAGCCTCAATGCCCAGACGTCTTCAAACTGTTTTGAAAAGAAAAGGAGATGCTACACCATGGTAAACATGCCCCGTCCCAACTATTTTGAGACCTGTAGCAGAAATCAAAATTGAAATTAGCTCATTTTGTGCATAAAATTGTAAACTTTCTCAGTTTAAACATTTGCTATGTTATCTATGTTCTATTGTGAATAAAATATTGGCTCATGTGATTTGAAAGTCTTTTAGTTTTCATTTTATTAAAATTTAAAAAACGTCCCAACTTTTCCGGAATTCGGGTTGTATTATAAAATACTGAATTTACCTGCACAGTTGCTGCTAAAAATGACAACAAAGCCAGGAAAGTTTGCAGTTCAGTCTCCATGTTATTGTTTACACGGGCATCAAGGATATGCAAAGTGATTGTGGACAGCCATGCCATCTTTTTCAAAAGTTTTAGTTTTGGTCTGTTTACACTAAAATGCAACCCCAGAGTTGCGGGCTCCTGCAACAGGGTTAGCGGGGAAACTGTTAGTTAAGTACACTAAGAGTGTTCTTCGAAGTGTACTTGCAGTGAAAGTCAGCTAAAAGTATATACAATAACTAGTAGTAAACTAACAGTAAGAAAGTTCACTTGTAGAATAGTTGCAAAACTAAAGAAAAACTAAGATGTACTCAGAATTTACTACTGTTACACTTTAGTAGGGATGGGCGTATTGATCCTGAAGTATCGATACTGATGCGAGTATTGAAAGTATCGATAGTCAAATAAAAAAATATAAGGTGGAGATAAGGTGGGCCTGAGGAGAGCTAGGGCCAACCTATCCTGTGGCATCAAAGAGGCTAAGAGACAGTACTTCAGGAGGATAGCCCATCAATTCAGTTACAGCAGAGACACTCGGAGCCTGTGGCGGGGGATACAGACCATTACGGACTGCAAGCTCCCACAGCGGTCCTGTGACAGCACCGTCTACTTGCTGAACGAGCTGAACACCTTCTTTGCTCACTTTGAGGAACAAAGCAGCACCACTGCACAGAAGACTTCACCTCCTCCCTGTGACCAGGTAATGAGTGAGGAGATCCATAACATTAGGTTACACTGGCTACCATTAAGCATCAAATTCAAGATACTTATGCTTGCCTACAAGACAACCACTGGCGCTGCACCAATTTACCTAAACTCACTAGTTCAAATTTATGCGCCCTCCAGAATCTTGTGTTCTGCAAGTGAACGGCGCCTTGGAGTGCCACCCCAAAGAGGTTCAAAATAACTCTCATAGACCTTTTCCTGGACTGTGCCCAGCTGGTGGAATGACCTCCCAATCTCAATTCGAACAGCTGAGTCTTTAGTCATTTTCAAAAAACATCTAAAGACACATCTTTTTCGCCAACACCTGACCAACTAATACTAGCACTTACGTATTTTGTTCTGTTCTATTCTGCTCTATTCTATTCCATGTGCGACTTGTCATGGCATTTGTACACTATTGTTGTTCTCTCGTTGGTCTGATTGCTTCTATTGTTCTCACTTGTAAGTCGCTTTGGATAAAACCGTCTGCTGAATAATTAAATGTAAATGCAAAGGACTTGTTTGGTTTCCATGGATCTGTCTCTGGGGCTCATCTAGATATCCTGGTCTCTGCTGACATTCAGGGCTGTAGAGGTCGTCTCTATAGCAACTAACCTACTATCTGGTCTGGATATAGACTAGATCTGGTTGGCTACAGTGACCATCTCATCTGGATATGATCTGTATGGCTACGGTGACCTTGGAATAAGAATGAAAGAAACTAATATTAGCATAATGTCATTCTTCTTACGATTCTTCTTCTTACCGAATATATTGTATGTTATGGAAGTGTTGCCGGTTCCGGTTGACCTAATTAATAAAACCTAACAATCCATTAACGGATCTGAATTATAGAAATGTATCTATACCTTATGCAAAGGCTCAATTATATAAATATTTTTAATGTTTTTATTTTATCAGGCGTTGCAAATGGCTACTCCTTTGGTGAACTCCTTTGGTGAACTCAATTCACAGTTGATTGAATTATTCACGATTATCATAGAGCTTTTGATACCACATAACGAGGAATAAAACTGTTCACAAACTTCATTAGTTCTCATGTGTATGTTCACACATTGTTTGAAGGTGCAGAAACGTGAGATTTCAGAGGGTTTTTTTTTTTTTTGTAAAATCTATATAAACTTTTTTTAGGTCATGTTTTATACTGTTTGGACCTTGACAGCCACAGTCAACATCCACTTTTGTTGTATGGATAAGAGGTGTCTGAACATTGTGCTTGATACAACTCTTTGTATTCCACAGTTATATACAAGAGTTATATTAAAAGTTGTCTTTGATATTTCAAGCTGTTTCATGGCACTTAGCGTGTGTTGCAGTGCTTCAGTCCAAAAGAAGTGAAATAAAAAGCACCCATCCATAAAAAAAGTGTCTCACACAGCTCCAAGGGGTTAACCAAAGTCCTCCTGTAGCGAATCGATGAGTATTTGTAAGAAAAATAACCATATTTAAAAGATCAAAACAAAACAACGGTCACTAATTAGAAGTACAAAAAGAGGATTTGTAAAGAAAATGTTTGAGGATTTCGATAAAAGCCAAGAGGAGACTGGTTACCATTTGCTAAAGTAAGGGAACTTTCCTTCTTTTGCTCCTGTTAACAAACGTTGTTTTTTTTTCGAGACTCACCGGCGCATGCACAACGCTGACCTCATACATAATAAGCCCGGAGCTGCTTCCGTGTACTGTTGGTTCACGTTACATTAAATTGATTATTCCATTTTGAATATGGATTTATTATTTTTTTTTTTTTACAAAAATGCGTCGATTCGCCACAGGAAGAATTAGGGCTGGGCGATATGGAGCAAAAAATATATCTCGATATATTTTGCTATATCTCGATATACGATATATATCTCGATATCTTTACAGGAAAAATAACCCCCCCAAAACTACTGTAAAAACAAGTATGCCAAATATTACATGAAATGTTTTATTTTTTTCTTCACCATATGTTTTATTGTTATCTAATTCTGTGTTTAAGCAAGTGTAATTATTTAAATGCATAAAAACAACTTAATTTGTTAATTTTTTTTCTTAAAATAGCCTTATGAGAATTTTTTTTCCCCCTCTGAAATTCTGTGCATTCACATTTTTCTGGTTATCAAAATGAAGGCATAAAACATTCATTTAATTTATCTTTTAATAATTGAAAATTAAGCAAACTTTATTTTTGGTAAACAAAGGGGATTTACTATTAAAAATAATACATGGAAGAAATGTTGTGTTATTATTCCTTAAATGATGTTCGTTTCATTTTAATAGTAGTAGTAGTAGGCTATGTACATTCTGCTGAACAATAGGCTAGTAATAGATTTCTGACAAATACTTTTATTTTGACGGGTTTACCTTTACAGTTCTGTGCATGTGATATACAGTCTATGATGTGATATGACGGTAGTTTTACTCAAATCAAATGGTCAGATGCTCATGGAGTGACTCTCAGTGCAGTTCTGGAGATGTTGTTCATGTGTTCACATCGTCATTTAGTGAGATGACAGAAGCTGAAATCACCGGAGCGTCATGCGCGCTTCTGTGTGTTTAATGAATGAAGACGTGCTTCTGCGCCATTCATTAACACAGACACGCAGAACATGCAGGATTCATATTTAAATAGACTTTTCCGGCTTAATATTTACAGATATTAGTCCATATCGCAATTTGATGTGAGTGCAATGACCTACTTTTAATTAATTAATTTAAAATTTCACAAATTCCGTGATATTCCACAACTGTAAATTCCGTTTTTATGACTGAATTCCGCTATTCCGGCCGCGTTTTCTGCATCGCGGAAATCATAGGGCCCTACAGTAGACATCTGCCTGCTGTTCGGCGGACGCCTTTGTCTTTTTTTATACTAGTTCTGCAGTCTCCGGTCTGGTTGAGGACGCCGCCATGTTTATGAGACAACACGCGACGCGAGGGGAGGGGGAACAAAATCAAGGAGGCGGGGGCGAGTACAGCACATAGAAGACAAACAAGCAAAGTGGCAGAATCAGAATTAAATATAAACAATATATCGATATATACGATATGTCAAAATCCATATCGTGTTTAAAAAATATCTCGATATATTTTAAATATCGAGATATCGTCCACCCCTAACCCCCACCCCCACAGAGCTATTTGAGACTATTTTTTATGGTTGGGCCCTTTTTATTTAACTTCTTTTGAACTGATGCACTGCAACACCCGCTGAGTGGCATAAATACAGTAGCTTGAACGATCAAAGATACTTTTTAATATTACTCCAACTGGATTCGTTTGAAAGAAAAAAGTTATATACACCTAGGATGACTTTAGGGTGAGTAATTTATGGGCAAATCTTTGGGTGAACTAACCTTTTAAGATTTGACTTTTTTTTTTTTTCAGACCAAGTTTGATTAAAAAAATTTCTGTGATATGAGGAGAGGGTAATCTCTGCTGCCCTTTTCACCTGTTTTTGCTCTCTGTGAGGAAAAAAGGTTTCTCAAATAATTGTTTACTGTTACCGGCAGACAGATGATTCTACAGGTATACTGCAGACATTATGAATGTTTAGCAAATTTGGGGTGAAACACAAGGCGCTATTGCTGGTACTTCACTGTGAAATGTCTGAGAGATGAATGCCAATGAGTATTATGTCAGGTGTATATGCTGGAGTTTGCCAAATCTTTGTTTTCATGGAAATGGGCCAAATAGCACAGAGAGAAAAAAACCTCTGAAATGACAGATATAATAATTCGAGAGAGGATTTATTCAATAGCAATTTCCACTGTGATTAGTTACCAGCAGTTTTAGGGTGGAAGCAGTATGATTTATTTTATGAAGATATAATTTTGTCAAAAAATTATCACTTAATCACTCCTTGAGATTATTTAAATTTTTCATGCAGAATATTTCATAATTTTAATGAAACCAAATATTCTGGATATTTTTATAATCTGTATCATTGTTACAATGACTGTAGGCGTTTGGTGTATTTTACAGTTCAGTAGTAATTTAAATCAGAGGAGTATTTGTTTCTCTTAAATATTTTGGGTGCATTTTTATTAATATTTTTGAAGTTATTATGAATATTGTTGCGATATATCTTTTAAAAACTGTTTTTACTCTGTGAGGAAAAGATATAAAAAAAAATCTAAATTCATAAGTACTTTCATATCGTAATACTTTGATCCGTACAGTGCATTTCTGAAAGCATTTTATTGAATCACCTCGTTTTTTGGGGTCTATAAAAAAAGCATAAATATCAAAAAGTAAACATCAGTGTTTGTCAGTGAGAAATAATTAAACCAAGAACATTTAGGCATGAAAAAGTAAATGTTGTCTTTTCCAGGAAGCTGGCAAGTATAGGAAAGGAACTCAAAGATAACTTCCTGAGAGCCCTGGCTTAGCGGGAGGAGGCTAACCACAGTGGGTAAATGACTGTGAGTACATTATTGCAGCACTCCATTTGCTACGTAATGGGATTCCCCCAGAATATTTCAGCAATTCCATTAGGACAGGAACACAATCCACACTGTGTCAGATTTTGGAGGTTAAGCCCCCCTTCTCTTGCACACCTTACTATATTGTCATTCAAGCCTTTCCTGTGTGCATTGTTTCTCTTTAAAGACACTGAAGGCAAGGCAAGGCAAGTTTATTTACATAGCACACTTCGTAAAATAATAATACAATAATGATAATCACAAAAATAAAACAAGGAATTAAAAAACTTTGAAAACAATTTAAAAAAATCTCTTCTGGAAGCTGATTCCAACTGTGGGCAGCATGATAACTAAAAGCGGACTCACCTTGTTTTTTGTGAATCCTTGGTATTTCTAACTGACTCGATCCTAATGATCCGAGTGCTCTGTTATGCCGTGGTTCCACTGATATTACCTGTAACAATTGTACCAGGAACTTTTTTCCCCAGGAACTATTATCGCCCCAGACCTGTTGCTTTCTGCGTTTCCACCGCAGTCTAAAGAACCGGGAAGATTAGGCAAATGGTCTGGTGACGTAGGTCTGCGCTCGTTTCTCAATACAAAGTATGCAAATATCGGACTTGCATCATCGGTAGTTCGGACTTCGCGCATTCGACTCGGAAGTGTAATGTCCACGACGACGCAGGTCCAATAATTCAGCAAATAGCAGTGTACTTGATAACATCAGTCAGCTCGCCTTGGCTGCTTCAATTTTCCTCATTGTATATTTAAAATAAAACGAAATAGGATATCAGATACCACTGTCTCCTTTCGTTTTACATTCCTCCTTGCAGATCCTCTCCAGTTCTGTCAGGTTGGATGGTAAACGTTGGTGGACAACCATTTTCAAGGCTGCTTAGTGACACACACACACACACACACACACAAAAAATATCGGAAATCGTGAAGCTCACACATCCAGGAGAAAATAAACTTGTCAACGATGCCCCACGACTCTTATTAAATACAGTTTACTGAATTGCTACATTATATTTTCCAGCGACGAGAGGATACAATCGCTGTTTTTAAGTAAAATCACTCTAAAAAGAGAAACGCACAGACATGAATACACGCAACTTTTATCTCTCTCTCTCTCTCTCTCTCTCTCTCTTTCTGTCTTTCTCTCTCTCTTTCTCTCTCTCTCTCTCTCTCTCTCTCTCTCGAAATTGGCAATATTTTAGAAATGGTTTAGCGATTTGTAATTCTTGGGGGGACTAGCCCCCTTCAATGTCTATGGTTGTTATCGCCCTGATCAGACATAAAAATATGCTGTGGCACTATCATGCAGTCTGTAATGATATGACGTTAGCAAATATTAGCGATTTTTTAACATTTCTGTGAATACCATGACCATTATTATATACTCACGATTGAATGTAACATAAAAAAAAATATTTCTTTTCTTTAAAATCTTTATTTATGCCAAAAAAGATTACATTTATGTGTCTTCTTGTTTGCTCAGGCAGCCATGTTGCCAAGATAATTCATACCCCTTCGTTTAGGGTGTGGTCCCGAAAAAGTGACACACTGGCATATTGCACCTGTCAAACATAGTCTATTTTGCCGTCAATACTGTTGACGGTGTCCTTTATCAGTAGGCTTTATATTTATGCTCAACATGAAGTATAGATATTGTTGTCGTGAAGACAAGATCCTGGTCTGTCGGTGGCCTCCCTCTATGTCACCTACAGAAGCAGCAGCACGCCAGCGCCGCGTCAGGCACGATTCTGGTGTGTAAAGACACAGAAAACGCGAAGCAGCCGTCACGCAACTGACACGCAGCAGAAACGCCATGCTCACGCCACGCAGCCAGTGTGTCACCGGCCTTAGAATCAGCTGCAGGGCGGGATTTGCGCTGAACGCGGAGACTTCCGCCACTTAATATGTTCGTTTGGAAACACGAAAATGTACCTATGTTCCGCACACAAAATATTGCATTCGGTCATTCGATACACACGTGCACCGTACCGAAAGCCCTGTACCGAAACGGTCTGGTACGAATACACGTACCGTGACACCCCTAATATATATATATATATATATATATATATATACATATATATATAGAGAGAGAGAGAGAGAGAGAGAGAGAGAGAGAGAGAGAGGCCGGACCTCTTGGAACTTTAATTAAATACCCTTGCTCTATGTGGACAGACAATGAGTATTTATAAATTGTTCCATTTGTTTAAATGGTAACTTGACTAACTCTTACCATACTACAGTAAATAACATTAATTTATCTTGGGCTACTTTCATTACTAACATTTTAAATCTAGCAAATTTGAAGAGATAAACTTCTGTAGTTGCTGGATGAAAATTTTAGAATTAAAGGAATACTCCACTATTTTTGAAAATAGGCTCTTTTTTCATCTCCCCTAGGTTTAAACAGTTGAGTTTTACCATTTACCATAGATCATTAAATCTGATTAGACCGTAAGCATCTCACTCAGAAATGACCGAAGAGTTTCCATATTTTTCCTATTTAAAACTTTACTCTTTTGTAGTCACATCGTGTACTAAGACTGATGGAAAAGGAAAAGTTGCAATTTTCTAAGCTAATATGGCTAGGAACTATACTTTCATTTCGGTGTAATAATCATGGAACTTTGCTTACCATGGGTGCAGCAGACTCAGTGACATTACTCTGAAACTACACAAACGATCTGGGGTCTATTTTCAGGCACTGTGTAATATCAGCTGAATGGATTTGAAAAGGGTAAAACTCAACTGTTTAACTCTAGGGGAGCTGGAAAATGAGCCTCATTGACTATCAGTGTTCACAAACCTGCTTTTGTTTGAACCACTTTTTTTTTATTTCTTTAAAAGATTTTCAACTCTGTTTGCATTTTCAGTTCAGTTTGCAGGCTGTTTCAAAGCAGTGTACTGTCACTGCCCCTGGACTCATTATGTTGTGTTTTCCCTCCATGTGTTCCATGTCCCATGTTGATTGTCTCATTCCATGCACCTGTGTTGAGTAATTTTAACAAGTATTTAAGTTCCTGTCTTTGCGTATCTCCTCTGTTGGGTCTACATCGTCCATACCTGTGATGTTCCTTGCTCCTTGATTGCTCCTTCCTTGGATTACCCTTGTGTTTCGTGTAATTAAAAGTTTGTTAATCGTGTTCCTTGTCTCCTCATTCCTCCTGCAGTGAATTGTGATATGTACTTTGAACTGAAGATGTGGATTGTGCAAATTTAGTTTTTCTCTTTGGTACTGTGCAATACCGACTAGTTGCACCTCTTGTAATGATCCCCTTACTACTCTATTTTGATATTACAGTAATTGGCATATAATGTCTGGAGCAAGACTATTTACACATTTAAAAACCTTTTTAATAAAAGACAAATTAATAAAATTAATAAAACTAAGCAAACTTTTTGTATAATATTAAAATGATTGTCCATTTTTTTTAGTGTTTGTTTATATAGAGATCTAACAGTTTTGATAGTCAGTTGAGAAACCTGACTCCAGACAGTCACACAATAAGATAAATGTGAAAAGACCATTGCATGCATGTTTAAGCTGCTTTTAGAGATATATATGGTGTAATCATGTAAAAACAATTCAAGTTTGTTCTGATTGTTCTACACAGCCTCTTTACATGCACATCAAAATTCAAATGATAATCTAAAATAACACATAAATATTTAAAATTGTTAACTCTCTCTATTGCCTTTTGATCTTAATTATAAATCCACTCATTTCCTTTCTTCTAATTGAAAAACACATTGAGACAGTTTTTGAAAAATTCAAGGTCAAAAGGTCAAACAGTGGTTTTGTGGCCACTTAATATATCTGCATCTAAGCGTGAAGTATGTGCCGATACATAAATGACTGTGTCATCTGAATATAACTGACATTCAGTTTGATTACAACTATTTGGTAAATTATTAGCCACTTTCCTCACTGTCGGGCCAGTGCAAGCCAGTGCTTTAAACAGGCCGGGTGGGGCTAATAGCCTCAGACCTGTAATACCGAGGCAAAAATATTGCTGCGTTTCCACCGTCTGGCCAGAAGCTCCACTGCGCTTCACTAAAACCCGCCTTTTACACACCTCTCAGGAACAACGTCATGCAACCCCATCATTTCACCAACAAAGAGAAGTTATCAGAAAACTAATAAGAAATAAGTCACTAAAACTAGCGCGATCACAAAACCAACATGATTTCCATGCTTTGTTAAATATTTAAATCCAAAAGCATTGATGTTTTACTATAATAAGTGATACACTGATCACTGAGCATTAATTTTTTCAGGATTGAAAATTAGTCACACAGAAATAAAGCGTTAACATAGCCTGCTTATTCAGTCGAGTCTGTTCTGTTTATTTGTATTCACAGTAGCCTATATAGCCTACATGACACAGTCATTTATAGAAATAATGATAATTTCTATATTTTTATAAAAGCCCCCGAACAAAAAACATTATTTTATTTTATGACAAGGCTACGCAGAGCTAAACTCGCGAGACGAGATGTATGAAAGATAAAATATGTTACTTAATAAATACATGATTGTGATAGAGAATAAGAAGCTGACATCTGATTTCAGTCGCATTTGCCATGTTTACTATGGTAACGTTAATGACTAGCATCAATAGTCTTTTGGATAGCTTATAAATATTTTTGTCTTGTAGGATGATTATAATTCACATCGGATCAAGTTATTTCAAACACTCACTGCTGACTGAAATTGAGTTTTGAGTTTTTAATGCTGGTGTTATAGCTGTTATCTTTATGAAATGATCTGCGGCGCTGACGCTCTCGAGACGCGTTGTTCATAACCACTCGTCTAACCCCAGCTTGCCCGCTTTGGCCCAAGGTTTTCATCGGGCCAAAAAACCCGGGCTGTTGGCCCAGAGGAAGCTCCGACGAGACACGATGAAGCACTGGAAGTGACGGTGGAAACGTGACTGACCCTGACACGCACTAGCACGCCTGCTTTTTGCCCGATAGTGGAAACGCGGCTATTGACATATAAGGAAAACAATAATGGACCCAAAATTTACCCTTGAGGAAGACCCATCTCATTGTTTCGTTAAGCTGATCTTGAATTATTTATTTTAACACTCTGATCTTGAGATTCTAAATATGATCTAAACCAATTTATTGCCTGCTGAGAGAAGCTAAACAAATTTAATTTTTTTGGGAGAATTTCATGATTGACTTTGTAAAATGCCTTTTTGAGATCTCCCTCATCCAGGCGGCTATATTGCTAACATACAATTAAACAATAAGATGTTTTTGTTTGACTGAAATCCACATTTTGTTCTTACTAAATTTGCAATTAAATCATCCTGTTGTATTGACAAGGCCAGAAAGGACTTAAAACGCAAAATAAAAGTCCTCGTACTGTAAGTCATGCCCATAGTTCAGCTAAATGATAATTGTACATGACCTATGTGTTATAACAGTTTGATTTGGAGCCTTATCACAATATCCAAGAAAAACATCTATTCACCATGTGTCATGGCCTTGTGTTCTGAAATCCTTAATAGATGAGACTTCTGCCCCAAAGAACTTTGTTTCATTTAATAAATCTGGGATGAAAATATCTTGTTTGGGAATTTTTACCTCCTACAAAGGAGAAATTGTTTATTTTAACTACTTCATGGGTCAAATGGTGGAAGCGTTACAGAATTCTAATAAATCTGTCTCAGTGCAACTTAAGACCAGAGAAATAAATGAAAGTGGAATGTAAACTCTAGTCATATTTGTTCTGGCCACCCAGGAGACTAAAAGTTTTTCAGCACTCACCTTAACACAACCAGATAGAAAACACGTGTTTTACCTGACCCTCTTATACTAACCCCAGTGGGATGTGTGAGTTTACGAGCAAATAAGGAGCACACAGCAAACTGAGCCAGTGTCTGCTGATGGACTTTCCCACTAATTGTTGACTCTGTAAAAATGCTATTTTAAAGCCCCAGCTCAGACTCATAATGTCTTGGTTATGTATGGTAACTGTACATGTTGGGGGTCGCCCAGCCCGCAGCTCTACAAATATCTGTCAGTGAGGCACCACGAGCAAATGCCCAGGAGGATGCAACACTTCTAGTTGAGTGAGCTCACGACCTGAGCGGGCAGGGCACACACTGTGCATGATAAGCCAGGGTGATGGCATCCACAATCCAGTGGGCCATCATCTGCTTAGAGATGGCATTCCCCTTCTGTCGGCCTCCGTAACAGACAAAGAGCTTGTCTGAGGTCCTGAAGCTTTGTGTCCAGTCTATGTAGCATCTCAATGCTCAGACAGGACAGAGCAAAGCCAGGACTGGGTCTGCCTCCTCCAGGGGAAGAGCTTGCAGGTTCACCACTTAGTCTTTGAAGGGTGTAGTGGGAACCTTGGGCACATAGCCGGGCCGGGGATGGGGCCTCAGGATTACCTGGGAGTCAGCCGACCCAAACTCTAGGCACGAATCGTCGACCGAAAATGCATGCAAGTCCCATACCCTCTTGATGGAGGCCAGTGCAAGCAGGAGCATAGTTTTCAATGAAAGAAACTTTAGCTCATCTAAAAAGCAAAGGCTTGAATGGGCCCTGCTGTAGTGATTTCAGAACTAGAGTCAGGTCCCAAGAGGGGGGCTGGGAAGGATTTAACCTCCTGGCCCCTCTAAGGAACCTTATGACGAGGTCATGCTTACCCAAAGACTTCCCATTCACAGGGTCATGGTACGCAGCAATAGCAGCAACCTGGACTTTGAGGGTGGAGGGAGACAGCCTTCGCTCCAGCCCTTGCTGCAGAAAGGAAAACACGGCCGCAATCGGGTATCTCCGAGTCACCATAGAGTCACCATTCCAAGTCACCATGGTGGTCATCTTCTAGTAGTGGGAACATGACTCATTCACGAAGGCCACCTCAGTGTGCTTGATGCCCAGACACGTGAGGCAGCGATCGTGACTATCACCCGGTGCCAGGTAACGACTGCACCCAGAAACACACGGGTGAAATGACATCCTTATAAGGACGATCCTTCATCTTAACAAAGACGGTTATTGCTCTTTTATAGAAATTGCTCTTTTAGGGATATGCCCTTTTATGTGCTGAGGCGCACAGGAGAATGGCCGCTTACAGCACAACACGGGGTAGTGAAACCTGAAGTGGAACCCACTCGACACAGGAACGACCACCACTGAAGTGCCGTACCGCCAACACCAAAAGCTTCCAAGAGCGCATTGAACTCGTACTGTAGCTCACTGAAGACACTTGGATGGAGTAAAACAATGTTGTTGCTCAACTCCGAAGCGAAAAGCTGGTATGCATTGCACCTGCTGACTTATTATACTCACACTGTGATCAGCGGCAGCTGGATGGAATAATTTCATGCCAATGTGCATTGGCTCGTTTAGTTTACACTCGAAGTAGATTGGTCTATAGAAGTGATATCCTAATTTGTTGGTCAGAGACGTGACGTTGAATGTGACCGACTGAAAGGGAACCCAGTATAATCGAGACTGTTCCTTTTATTGGAGAAAAAACATCTTTCTGAAAAATTATTGCATTCATAAATATGAGTGAAAAGAATGTAAAAATGTTATGTATTGTGGCTTATCACAAACAATATCATGCAGACAGATCCTCAGTTACAGTACAGAACCAATTTAAAGGTAGGGTAAGTGATTTCTGGTAGTCGATGTTGATATTTAAAATCACCAAAACAAACATGCCCCTACCCCAAAAGGGTGTCGCCCCTATTTTGATAGTTCCGCCCTACACATACGTACGCAACCCTTTTATGGTTTACCTTTTATGGTTTAATCTTACTTTTCGGACACACTTTGGGAGGTGACACTTGAAACGGACAGTGGAGGAGGTTTAGATGATCCAGGCTTATAGGGTGTGGGAAAGAATGTGTCTTTATCATAGCTGAAGGGAACAACAATACGATTGTAGATGAACAAACAAGCGGAAATGACACATGAAAATATTTAAGCAAAAGTCAGCATATATTAGTTCTGTGAAACAAAGCAAAGTCAATGTTACTCAACTATTGAGAAGAAACAAAGCAACCTCGCCGTCTGATCACAGGCCTTGCGCTCCTTGAGTTCTCTCTAGTGCTGGAAAGCTGATCCAAAATTTATTTTGTTCCACAGACATTTTCCTCTTTGGTTTTTTTTATCTGCCATCTCTATCTTTCTGTCATTGCTCGGCTTGGCTTATGTCTGTCCTGTGCATTGAGTGCTCTCTCTCCTCCACATCATGGGTAGACACGCCCCTTACTGCTGATTGACTACAAGTTTGTTTTGGTACCCGGCCCGACTCGGCTTTCTAAAGCGTTTTTGAAAAGATACATACCCCACCTTTAATCAAACTAGAAAGGGCACATTGGAAGGGGGTGAGAGGGGAACACAATGATAGACATTTGATAGATGAATATTTATTTATTCATTTTATTTTGTTCAGTTAGTTAGTGATTCCATTACAATTGCAGAGATTATAGAGTTTCCACTACACATTAGTAAGGATTTAATAATGTTAAGAAATTCTTGCATGCCTGTGTGAAAGTAGCGTATTCGGGAATAATAGTTTTTTGGAGGAAATCGTTATATAATAAGAGACTGCAAGTTCTGTTTAACTTGCATGTCCCAGTTGTTCAATGTATGTTTCAACTTGTTTTAAATTTGCTGATGTGGCATTTTACTGAAAAAAAGGGTACAATTGTGTTTTAGCTTAATCATGGGCTCAGATTTTGGCAAAAACTTGGGGAAAGCAAATGCTACTGTCATTTAAGTTCTTATCAGCACCATCAGGCAGGGCGTTCTTGAGTCCTGTGGTTTATGTTATCTCTTCAATCAGCTGAGCTCATAAAGGACCCAGCTCAGCGTACATTGTACTTTCCTCCTCATTGGTGTTGCGAAAGTTGCCCTGCTGCCAAAAGTCACCCACAAACAAAAGGTGCACCTGGACAGCTTTGTCATTATTTACTCTAGGAAAGTTATAAGTCAGGTTTTGTTTTTTAGTTTTTTATCAAATCCAGGTCACACCTGTGCTGGATTGCCTGAGGGGCTCCATTGTTGGGTGGTACACATTTGAAACTGAAGGTGCTCTAACCCCTAACCCCTAACCCCCCCCCTCCTGCTATTTGTTTTTGCTCTTACCCCATTGATACAATGATGTCAGCATTTGTGCCCTCTTCAATTTCATAGCCAGTGTAGTTGATTTTGTACTATTCATTCTCTATAGTTTGAATTTCATGATGGAATTAAGTCATCCAAGTGCATTGTGGGTAGCTCTGAGAAGAGTATCTGCAACCTCGGTCATATTGTTGCCATTGTGTGAACATGTTTTTGAGGTGATACGTGAATAAACAGTCACATAATAAATTAATGGGTGGGTAGGTGGTAGTATTCTCCCTCATGCATTTATTTATGCTGAGGAAATGTTGCACATGCTAGTCAAACCACAGTTGCCAAGTAAGTTACAAAGCTGAAATTCTTGATTTGTTGAGGTTTGTGATCAATCAAGAGTACTGGAATGTATTGAAATATTGTTATAGATTTAATAAGAATGACATCATATTCACACTTCACTCTAATGTGTATGTATGTAATGGGGGGGGGGGGGGGGGGGGGCTTGGTGCCCCAAAATCTGTGAGGGTATCAAATTTATTTACAAATTGTGACCCAGGAACACAAAAGATGTATACAACATCTGAAAGCTGAATACATAAGCTTTCAATTGATGTATGGTTTGTTAGGATCATACAATATTTGATAAAACTATTTGAAAATCTGAAATATGAGGGTGCAAAAAAAATCAAAATACTGAGAAAATCACCTTTAAAGTTATCCAAATGATGTTCTTAGCAATGCATAATACTAATAAAAATTACGTTTGTATATATTTACGGTAGGATTTACTAAATATCTTCATGGAACATGATCTTTACTTAATATCATAATGATTTTTGGCATAAAAGAAAAATCGATAACTTTGACCCATATAATGTTTTTTGGCTATTGCTAAAAATATACCCCAACGACTTAAGACTGGCTTTGTGGTCCAGGGTCACAGTTTAAATTTAATGCACTATATTATTGTTATGTTATTGTATTATATGTTATTTTATTTTTTTTATATGTACAGTAGTTGTAGTTAGTTGACACATCCTGTGGTGTGACATACTACATTCTATTTTTGATGATTTCAATATGTCATTTTATAACCACTTTTGAGATATTACATAAAGTATTTATATTTCCATATATTTGTCATTCTACAGTACAGGACCAATTAACTAGAAAGGGCACATTGGAATAAAATAAATTAACCTTTAACTCCGCAAACTAAACAAGCTAAAGTGAATATATCTTCAGAGCGCCTTATATGAGTTGATTTTCACCTGTTAATGAGCTACTTATTGCCCTTGAGCATATTTTGTTGTCTTAAGCAAACATTGCCCATGTGAGGTAGGAGAATGATATCTGAATTTTGAAGGCCTGTTCATAAAATAGACATGATCCTACTGATTATTATTTAAAATCTGAGTGAAAAACAGCTTAGCGTTTTTATATACAAAGCAAGTTCTTGTCCTTTGTCTACAGGTCCAGCAAGTTCTGTATTGATAAGTTGTGTTAATCTATAGAAGATACTGTGGTCAGTCATGCAGTTCAAAGATCACATTAAGAAGCATAGAAATGAGTGAATTTCCCAGCCATATACCATTACAGTGAGTATATGTGTCCCGGTCAGTCGGCCCTTTGTCCTTGTCATGGCCAGTAAAATAACAATAGCATGTTGGTTTCAAAGCACTTGACCAAAGGTGGAGGTCCCTTAGAAAACAGTCATGCAGAGCTATCATGTGACCTCCCCTTGAAAGACCCACAAAGACTTTCAAAGGGTTGAGGGTTGGGGTATCTGACCCCCCTAAGTTTGGACTCATTCATTGAATAGACAAAGAAGTCCTTTTGTAAAATTAATTTAGATATGCTTGGTATTTTGTTAAGGGTTCTCCATTTTGTGTGTTGACACAAAATATTTTTACACACCCTTATACACAAATAATGCATAAAATGGTATTTGAATAATGTGATTAATATCTGGATATATGTTTAATACAAAGAGAAGAGATCAAGTTTGGTTATGTTTGCAAGAACCCATCCTCAGCGGTTTCCTGTAGACTGCCTCTTTAATGAAGAGCTGCAAGGGCTTGACCATCTTCTCAAATATGTGCTGGAAGATTTTTAGAAGAGATGAAATGGGATAAAATTTCTTAAGTGTCTAGGCTTTGTTCATCCGCGTGGTGCATTCTTAAGACTCAAGGCTGTTGACTCACACAATTCTAATTAATGTGTGGATTCATTTATTAATGATGTACATCACTGATATGCATTTGCATTGTATCTGACAATGTAGAAGAGCTTTTGGTAAACACATGTAGGGTATTGGCTTAGTTAACAGTGCATGTTTCTATACAGATTCAGTGAAAGTTCACTCAGAAATAAGAGTTGTGCCATCATTTTTTCACCCTCATGTTGTTGCAAACCTGACTTCATTTCAAAGTTATTTATAAAATGTTTCCAAAACAACATTGGACCCCACTGACTTCATTTTATTGAAAATTTTTTCGAAATATCTTCATATCTTCAATATATTTAAATGAATTGCAGCATCTTGCTGTTTTACTGTGATATCTAACATATAACATCTTGATCTTATCCTTGCGCCATAAATCAGAAATCTCCTTAAGTGTTTAGAAGCATTATGGGAGACTCATGCTATAATCAAAAGTTATTTCCATAATTTCCAAAGCATTTCTTTTCACGTTCTCTCTTTGCACCTGTTTATCAGCCGCAGCGATGGAATTCTGTCTAGTCCACTTTCCGACATCGTAATGTTGTTATTCCTGATACTCCTATCCACAGGCATCATTTTTCAGCGTGACACATGACATGTGCTCTCTTACTTGTAAGGAACCATTTAACCTCTTTGCACTGAAGGGTTCTTGGCTCTTCTTTCTGAGGAATGTACACCTGCTCCATCAAGGCCTTCTTTTTCTTTTCCGGAGCTTTATAACCTATGCCGTAGAGTGCTCACGTCAAGAATGAGCTCAACATAAGCTAGACATTGTTTCAGCAGCTGAAGACGTCTAAGCAATAAACACATAATAGATGATGTGTGGAATAACTTGGGTGAGAATACTTGGCCTGTAGCAATTAATTATTTCATCTTGAGTACTTTAAGAGTTCAACCACATCCCAGTGACTGCAGACGTGTGGCCGGCATTTTGCGTAGACCTCTGTTGTTAGTAATGGCTGCCCATTCAACTGGGAAATGCAATTACTCTCTAGAAGGCTCACAAGCTCACAAAGCACATTCTTTGGAATCCTCTTTGTTTTATCAATACATAGTGGCCTGCTTGAATGTGTATTATTCCACCTGAGCAAATATTGCACACGATTTCACCCACAAAGCCCTCTCGTTTTCTCTCTCTCTTTCTCTCTCTCTCCTTCTCTAACCATATGCTAATGTGATTAAATCATTGCTGTTTTTTACAAGCTTGAGGAATGGCAACCTTGCAGAACTTTTTAGGAACAGAGATATTAGGAACAGTGTGAAAACCTCCCAATTAATTATTGGCATAGTACATGTGTGCACCAATGAATTTGGTTTATTGTAACACTTGCGGTTTCAAAACATTTGACATGCCAAATTCTTCCCATATTTTCATTTTGTTGTATTAGCAGGTGCATAGATGGATTGCCATCTTGGCTTGAAAAAGACTAACTTGAAGATATTAAATTCACACTTTTAATCTAATACTTTCTGTGGAACATGGAATTTGGGTACATTAAAATATATCAGCCAGATTATCACATATATAAGAAAGCTATAATGTAAACATGATGTAATCACAATAAAAAAAATGCTTATATATTCCGATTTATTTTGTAACTACAGTTGGTTACAGTTTTACTGATTTTTCCTAATCTATAATGTCTGCAGTAACAATTAATGCAAACTGGAGACAATGTGTAATGTTTTGTAACTGTGCATAGATGATGTTGTGGGGAATTGTGTTTTGTCTGAGCCACAATGTTGATTAGAATTGATATAGTAGCCGAAAGAATGACACAAAACAGGGTGAGTGAATTATAAAAGAATTGTAATTTTTGAGTGAACTATTCCTTTCATTACATTTTCTCATTGTATTTTTTTTCTTCCATTAATATTTTTGAGGCTTATCAGCCATTCAAAAAAACCATTGTGTTATATACTGTAAGTCTCTCTTTGCTCCTGTATCCTCAGAGTCAAAATGTCATCATTGCCCTCTTGAATTTCACCTATCAGCTTCCTACTTCCAGCCGCCATCTGTTGATGTTGATATCACCATGCATTCCATCTCTTTGCTCCCTGACAAACCCAAATCTGTTCATCTTCTTCAGACAGGGGAAGGCCTGTAATCTTTTGCAGGAGACTGACAGGCGTGCTAAAATAAACATATTCTGACTGCCGTCATTCTGTGGTGCTCATTCAGCAGGGATGACTCTGTTGTGAGCATAAGATACTAGAATCCCATTTTTTTTCCTCTTACACTCGAATACTTTCTGTACTCTGCAGCCATTAAGGTTTTACTTTATTCAGCATTACATATTGAAAACAATAAGAAAAACACCAGGATCAAAAGTTATATTAGACTGCTTGATTAAATAGTTACAGATTTTTAACTAATGTATCAATGATCAGTATTTTGTCTAGTTGTGTTGAATATTTAGTTTTGCCACTGATGTATTTGACATTGGTTCAGAAAGTGCTGAGAAAACACTGAACCCTCTTCCCCACAATGTATCAGAAAAACTGATTTTGGGTCTGACGGGCAATGTTTAGGGAGCTTCTTACTAAATTCGCAGGCCAATGCAAACAGTGTAATGTTTATACACCTATTTTCACTGGGAGTATGAAAAAAAAATGCAGGACTTTAATCAGAATCTTAAAACAGCCGGGCCTCTGATAAGAGCCCTCGCTGAACATTTATCTTACTTCTATAAAGAGTGTAATGGCTTATGTCATACACTTTAATCCTGCCTTGGAAACATGATGCTGGAGTGCTATTGCAGATAACAGTGATCAACTTGTGTTGTGTGAGTTAAAATCTCATGTCGATAGTTTTTTTTTTTTTTTACTTTTCATGGATACAGCATGCCATTCATTTTACAACGTCCTGTCATAATCACCTTGACCGATACAGTAGAGTCCTACAAAGTGGTGGGGCAATAATATTTGTCTTGGAGAAGCTTCTAGCGATGAGGCCAACAACAGCAAAAGGTCTCTTGACAGGTGTCATGGATGAGAGTTCTTAGAATAACACAGTTGTTAAGTTTTGCACCAGCGTAGGAAGAGGGAAACTTGAGAGTTTACCATGCAGAACAGCTCAAATCCTGCTTACTTGGACATAAATTTCAATTTAAGTGTAATGTGAGGATAATTTAACATGTGTCTCAAGTATTTAAAACTGAAAAGCCTTTTTACTCACTATTAGCTAAATTAGACATTGCACATCAGAGGTATAAGTGATTTTGCTTCTGTAATTTGAACAGCAATTATTAAAACAAATTCTGTTTTCTGATTACGGTATATTATATTACATTGGATTATATTAGATTATATTATTAAAAGGTGTTTATTAAGACAGGGAAAAGTAAATTAGCATTTTGTTATACAGGACATGATTACCTGTGACTTCCCATTTAGCACATGATCAGCTCAAGAAGGATTGTAATATTTACATTGGAGCAGTGCATGATCCGTGGGAAGGAAAATAGCACCAGAGGGCTATGGAGCATGTTTTCTTTGCCTTGTCATATACAGCTGCTACTTATTCAGATTGACTCCAGTGTAGCATCAGGGCTTAACCTAAAAAAAAAAAGGGATTGCAAAGGGCAATTCATGTTAATGAGTTGTAAAATAGCTTTCAGATTACAGTCGTTACAGGTTTACAGTTTTTCAGTTCTCAAAGGTTGCAGGTGTGATTTGTAAAAAAAAAAAAATTCTGTGATGCATCACATTTTGGGAATCTGTTTTGGTCTCCTCAAACAGTGTATTGTAGAAAATGGGGAAAAAAACGGTGTGTGTGTGTGTGTGTGTGTGTGTCTTAAATGTAACCAGAAATCCATTTATTTTGAGTACAGTCTGCTGCAACCATCAGCCCAGTGTGCTTTGATGCTTTTAACAGCCATTATGAATGAGATGTATAAGTTGAACAATGGCATCAGCACATCTTATACTTAAAATACAAAGAAAAAATAGTTTGGCCATACCACATCACAGAATGGGAAAAATAGGACATAGCATTTTTGAACTAATATAATTTTACATTACACCTGCTCTCATTCAAAAGTCATTATCACAGTTAATGTGATCATGCATCATCTAAACCATTCTAATCACACTGAAACCTAATACATCTTGTCTATATGTCACAAACAAAAACTAATGGAGGTTGTTTATGATACCAGTCAACAGGAAAACACTTCAGGATTCTTAGACACACTCAAGAATGTTCCTGCACCTTGTTAGTAGAGAGGAAAATTCATAGATAACAATTTACATTTGTTTGGTAATTTATAGGTGATGTTGCAAAAAAGAACATTATTTTGTATATTTGATGTAATGAAATGTGTTTATGCGATTTAAGGTTCAAAAAACACATTATTTTCCACAAACTGTACATTATTGTTTCTCCTCTATGCCCCGCCTTCTGAAATGCGTTGTTTTTTTACAAAGCTCATCGTTCTGAAAAATGAGGTGTGCTCTGATTGGCCCGCTATCCAGTGCATTGTGATTGGCCGAATGGGGACAAAATTACTGATTATAATGACTGATACTTTCTTTTTACACGTTGTGTTGCATCACGTCGCGTAAACATAAAATAATTTCTGCATTTGTGATCTGCATTTTGAGCACTACTCTACACTGCTCAAAACTCGTGTTTGAATCGTCAGTGGCAAATCATTTAAATACGTAAACGTACTTACAGACTGTGAGTCAGAACAGCCAGCATTGTAGTCTACTCTCCCAGGATCAGGAAACAGTCCTCGAATAAATGTGCTGCACACATCTGAATATTTGGGTTGAACTGTTCTGGAACAGTGTTGTAAATATAACTTAACCACAGATTTCTAGTTGTGTCCTCTGTTGGAAGGCCAAACTAAGTTTCCTTTTCAGGAACTCGAGCTGCGTCAAGCGCTTTGGGGACCGTCCCTGACGAGACCAACTCTGAATATCGTGTGCACGGGCGGGGTGACGTAGCGACCAGGAAGCTATAAAAGCACGTGCCGTGCAGCTGGCTTCAGCTTCGCGTCTGTCAGCAAGCGCTCTGTGTGTGCATGTCAAAAGTCTGTTCCGTTGGTCCTATTTATTGTTGTCTGTCCCTTAGCCATTAAAAGATCGCTAAAACAGCTCAATATGCCTAAAGTGAAAGCAAAGACCAAACATATTAAGGGCGATTCCAAGCCACTTTATAGATTGTGTGTTCCTCCCTGCCCTCGCTACATTATGAGTGAGGATAAACACAATTTATGCGTGGCTTGCCTGGGATCGAAGCACGCTGAGTCGGCTTTCGAGGGGGCCGACTGTCTGCATTATGAACGATTGCCAATGCAGACGCTTCGATCCCGGAGGGCTCTCTTCGAGGAGGGAGCCTTCACCAGCGTTCCCCGCGGTGCTGGCCCCGCTTCTGCCGAGGCAGAACGGCTGCTGCACTCGTGGGGTTCGCAGGTGGATCTATCAGAGGGAATGGAGACGGGCCAGTCCTTATCTCCTTCCTCATCTGCCAGATCCGGCACCCAAACCCTGGGTTCGGAAGCACGCTCGTCGGTTTCTTCCCCCCAGGGTGAGGGATCAGCTCTTCACCTCTCTTCCTCCGAGGAGGTCGATGTGGAGACTGTTGCTGGGGATTCGCCACCCCTGTCGCCCCAGTATGAGGAGCTTTTGGAGGTGGTTACACGCGCAGTAGATAAATTAAAAATCGAATGGCCTGCTGAGAAACATTCTGAGCCGCAGAGAAGCAAATTAGATGAACACTTTCTGCGGGCGAGGCAACCACCTCCACGTCAGAGCCTACCTTATTTTCCCGATCTCCACGACAAGATATCGAGATCGTGGAATCATCCGTATTCGACCCGCCTCTTTGGCCCCGATTCACTATATTATGGCAACGTGATGGGGCTGGGAGAGCGGGGTTATAGAGCGATGCCACGGGTCGAACAGCAGCTCGCGGGCTATCTGTCGCCCGGATCGGCATCGTCTCTAAAGGCTCCGACGTTGCCCACCAAGCCTCTTAGAGTTACATCATCGCTGGTGGGCAAAGGTTATGTGGCAGCAGGTCAGGCTGGGGCTTGCCTTCACACCATGGCGGTCCTACAAGCTTATCAGGCCGACCTGCTGGGAGATATCGATCAGGGAGAGGGGATCAAGTCTGAAGATATTGAAGAGCTTAGAAAGACCGCTGATCTCTCCCTCCGCGCCACTAAAGAGGCCGCTCGCGCAATTGGGCGGTCTATGGCAGCCTTTTGTCAATTGGGCGGTCTGTGGCCGCGGAGAGGCATTTATGGCTGACCCTGTCAGAAATCAAAGAAAGAGACAGGGTCTGCCTCCTGGACGCCCCGCTTCAGCCTTCTGGCCTGTTTGGCGACACAGTCAATACTGTTGTCGACAGGTTCCAGGAGGCACGAAAACAGGCGGCGGGGTTCCAGAATGTCCTCCCTCGTCGCTCTCGTGGTGCATCTGGGCAGGAGATGGCCACGCCACATACCGGCTCCTCATACAGGGAAGCGCAAAGACAGAGTGTCGCCTCTCGTGCTCCCCCACGACGGGACCGAGGGCCTCAGCGACGCTCTGAGTCGGGGACTTCCAAAGCTAAGCCTGATTTAAGAACTGTTATCGAGGCCCGGAAGTCCTCGACAAAAAGATCCTGACGCCAGTGGCTCAGGGGTCCTGAGGGTAGCCCCTACTGGGGTAGAGCGCGGTCCACCTCATTATACGGTGCCCGCCTCACCTCAGCGCCCTCAAGAGGTCGGTCTGCCAACCCTGCCAGAGTTTCAGGGCGCAGCGGCCTCTAGCGAGCGCTGCTCCCAGTTATTTCCGCCCGCGAGTGTAGCGGAGCTGGGATGCTCGCCGCCCCTTCGGGGGCCTCTTACACCAGAGGTCAGTCTCGAGAGACTGATTCCCTTATTAGATTATTTAGCAGCGTGGAAACTACTGCCAAATGTATCTCAGTGGGTCCTGCGTACAATAGAAAAAGGCTACTGCATTCAGTTCGGTCATCCACCGCCGAAATTCAACGGGGTTACATCGACAGTGGTCAGCCCCCGGCAGGCTCTGGTTATGGAACAAGAAGTGAATACCCTATTAAGGAAGGAGGCCATCGAGGTGGTCCCTCCTCTAGACAGGGAATCCGGGTTTTACAGCCAGTATTTCATAGTTCCAAAGAAGGATGGGGGGTTGCGTCCGATCTTAGACTTACATACACATACAATTTAGCTTTTCCTGGTCTGGCTCCCGAAAGGGAGGAGGGCAAAAGGCCTGCATTACGATAGGTTGTGGTGTAACAGAGGGAACCTTAGGAACGTAACCCACTCGAGGGTATAAAAATGCTTTGGCCATACCAGGGGCAAAGTCTAGGTAAGTAGGGGCCACCGAAAGGGCCTGACCAACAGGACAGACTTTTGACATGCACACACAGAGCGCTTGCTGACAGACCCGAAGCTGAAGCCAGCTGCGCGGCACGTGCATTTATAGCTTCCTGGTTGCTACGTCACCCCGGCCGTGACGTCACGCCCTTTTGTTGGACAGATTGCACACGATATTCAGAGTCGGTCTCGTCAGGGACGTTCCCCAAAGCGCTCAATGCAGCTCGAGTTCCTGAAAAAGAATCAAAGTTACACCTTCTTTCTTTGCGTGAACATTTGGGCGGTGTTATGCAAATCTTCCCACATCTTGATGTAGACATGTGGGGGCGTGTTTAAATGAGGCATTTTAGGAAGGCGTGGACGAGTCTCAACTTTTATTAAGAATATCTCTAAATATGCAATATAAAGTAATTGGTCTTCATACGGTTAAGCTCAGTCTTTGTAAATCATCAGTTTAGGCTCAATATTCTTTCCTTTTCAGTGGGTGGTGGTGGTAAAGCTCAGCTGTGGTTGTGGTAGGCGAGGTTTACCCTGGTTTACCCATTAGTCACAGCACTAATAAAGTTATTCATGTCTTCAACACAATGTCAGTCTACTCCATTCTTTCAAAATCATATTCTGCCATATGGCTCATTGTCATTATTACCGTTGTGTCTTATAAAATTCATTTGAAAATGATTTTCACTCTAAGGAAGAAGCCAAGTTGGATGAAGTAATGGATTCCGTCTTAAATATAGGGCAAACTTGTCTTCCTTCTTAGGCCTATCATGCTTTTCAAAGGTGTAATCATAACCTTGTTTCTCTACCGTTTATTTTTGTCTACCTAACCTTTAATTACCAAGCTAAGAATCAATCTTTAACAGGTCTTTCATTTGTTAAATTGTTTTTGACCACTGAAATTATTATCTGTATTTAGCCTCCAATAAAATGTTACCACATTTGCAAGCACTTATGCAGACAAATAAGATTTTTTTTCTCTCTCTCTCTCTTTTAAAGAAGATTGCAGATGGTTTAGAATTTAGATTGTTTCTGTATAGTAAATTATTGATCAAATTAGAATTTTCTAATTAAAATAATTAGCTTATAGGCCTGCTTGCTTGATTCATGCCAGTTTTAAAACTTGTTTATTGGCTTGTATATTTGAAATATAATTCATTCAAGGACTATGCACTTTATTTTTATACATGCAATCCATTTTTGGATTCCCAAATGTTTCTACTTTTTTCTTTTTTTTAATCCAAATATTGAAACAATTATTAAGTGTGTAATGTGTAGGAATTTACATTTATATCAAATGTCCATATCTGTGGGATAGTCACTATGTCTGCTTTTAATTACACTGTAACTTTTTCTTAAAGAAAACATTTTCGGTGTTAACTCAACTTTTATGTATTCTATAAGACTACTGCCAAATACATAGTATCTGCCAACAGATCTTTTCAAAGCATAGATTTGAACCGAGCAAGGGTTTGTGTGCAGATTGTACCACACAAGTAGATAGGGGAATTAGTCATCAAGAGCTCTGTCGGCCTCACACTGTTATGCCACTTGCTCTGTCACACCAGTTAAATATAAATAGCACCACTAACCACATGCAGTCCAGTGAAAGTAACCCTATGCTTAACTGAATGCATTTGAGTTTTATGGAAAACTGTAAAGGTTTTTACAGATATGTGGCAGATACAGATAACCACACTCAAGATAATCACATTTTAGAGTGTGATAAAAATCATGCATTAATAAACAGATTTATTACTTTCTTTTTTAAGTACTTGCAAATAATAATGTTTGCTTTCCCTACCATAACTGTTGGTATAGTCTGTTTGGAAGAATTGTTTTAAGGTGATTTAGTGTCTGTCTTTATTTAAGAATACAATTTACCTTATGTACATAAATAATATGTAACAGGTACCAATTAATTCATCCAAAGCTGATTTTTTGTTTTTCTTTAGGACTATTGTGAATAAAATTAAATTCTGTAGCTAAAATGTGTGTCAGTTTGACAAACTGGAGCTCTATAGAAAATAAAGGAGCCTGTTGCAGTGAAAGCATCGAGGTAACATTATTTTAGACCTACTTGTATAGGAGGAGTGCTCATTTGAGATTCATACTGTTGTATCAGGAGTTTAGGAAAATTAATTGAGGGATTAAAATAACTTGAAATAAGAATTTCTGAGAGAAGTGTGTGATGTATCTCTTTTAAATAATAGATCATCAAGTTTGTTCAGAGCAGGGCTGCAAAGAAGCAAAAAAAATAAAAGAGAGAGAGAAAGAGGAATACAAGGAAATTTATTTGAGGTTAGTAATTATGAGAATGTTTAGGAGAGCTAAACAAAGGCTGCACAATGTTGAACTAAGAGCTGCTTTGATTAATTCATAATAAGCAAGTTTATAAGAACAAATGCCAAAAAAAAAAAAAAAAAAAAAAAAAAATTATATATATATATATATATATATTTGTTCAAGTCACATTAGCTGGGCTACAAACGGGACAGTCATAAAATGTTAGAAAGAACAACACTTACAGTTAGATATTTGCTGTAGAATCATAAATAAGAGTGTGTTTGATGACTTTTATGAAGTTATTTAAGGGACATTTTAATAATAGATAAAAACCTTAGCTCTTTCAAGTAGTTTTTAACCACAAGTTCAAATTAGTCTTTTACAGTTATCAGATCTTCATGTAACATCAAGATTTCTTATCATAATGGGTAATGATGCTTAACATAAGAAAAATATTTTTTTTTCTTAACCTTGTTAAGATCACAATGATATAAACATTTAAGGGTGGAAATTACACATTACACTCCACCCAGTGCTTTGAAGCCATGCATCATTTGTTGTGCATGCATCAACAAATCTTTCTTTTTCTTTCTTTCTTTCTTTCTTTCTTTCTTTCTTTCTTTCTTTCTTTCTTTTCTCTTTCTTTCTTTCTTTCTTTCTTTATTTCCTTCTTTCATCTTTATTTCTTAAATATACTACTGCTTAAATATTCTACTCTCACTGCTTGTCAAAATTTAAGCTGACAATTTTTATGAACATTAACTGTGATCAGTTGGTGGTATGTGGTTCTGTTTAATTATATCCAAGCACAGATAATGAAAATTAATTTAAAGAAGATTTCCATATTTCTTCCATGTTACCACAGGGTTTAAACCGTGCCATAGCTTTTAATAATCTTTGCTTTCTGCTAAGTTATTGACCACTCTGAATGCAGTCCTAGCATTCCCCAAATGAATCCCCCAGGCCCAAATGGGCAGATGAAAAGCATTCCTTAACCTCTAACAGTACAGTAAATATCACAACACCCAACCCCATTTCATCACGATTGTGTAATTTATGGTCAAGAACATTAAAGATGACTTTAACCACATTGAGGGAAAAAAATTGTGTGTGACTTATTTTCAAACCAGTATGACCACTGCAAATATGACTTCACACTATCAGTAAATGAAGGCAGACAGTGAAACTGGTAAGAATTTTTTTATATATATATTGTATTGTTTTAATACATTTATTGGATTTATTAGTATTTAACTAATATTTTCTTCAGTTTTTTTGGAATGAGCTGTTTTTCTCATCATTAGTAGTTATTAAGGGATGATGAAATATAAAGTAATGTTTTCTTAATCAGCCATTATTTCCTTTTTTCCTCTTCAACTTTGCTATGGCTGAATGTCCCTTAAAGACAATTAAAATACTCCAGTGGGTTGTTCCGAGCAGTCGTGTATGCTACACCCTTTACACAAGGTTATAGTGAAAAGCAAACATTTTCCAAGAAAAAGAAGAAGGGGAAATAATTGCTTCTCAGGGGTTCTTGACAAGAGGCAGAGCAAACAACACCCTACTACCCCTTACTGTTTTTTTATGTTATTTTTTTTCTTACTTTCTCGCCCTCTCTTACTCTTTCCGTGGAAAAAAGCTGCCTGCACCTGTGTGGGTTCTTTTTAACACCTCCCGTGGCATTTCGTAATCGCACTTCCCTCTGATCAAAGTGTCCAAGAAACATCTTGAGCAGAGATATTAGATCTCACCTGCGATAAAGACAGTTGGTGTTTTCTTTTTTCAGACTATCTGAGAATAATGAGCCACTGTTATAATAGACAGTTGAAGTGACCAAGATGAGCTTCTTCCCTCTCCCTTGCTAAATGTGTTTTCTGTTTGGAACCACCTGTAGGTATGTAAACAGTCAGATGCAGGAAAAAAAACAAACAAACATGCAAACGAACCTTCATGTGCATTGAGAACAGAATTTGAGTCCGTAGTCAGCAGGGCAGAAGACCGTCCTGTGCGAGGCAGGAATGTTATCACTGTGCATTTGGGACTAGCCCTCCTAATTACAGGAGGATAAGTTTGGTTAGGCCAGAGGCACTGTGTAATTACTATGATTGCAATGCTTTGGACATAAGTCTATCCTGGCTTGCAGTTCCTTTTGAAGAATGAGGCCCAGAAAAGACACTTTGAGTTAACTATATAAAATGTTTACCTTTTATTGTTAAAGCAGACACAGGCAGAGCAGTTATGAATTGAATGACCTCTGAATAGTGGTGATTAACAGTTGACCCCATAAAGGCGCCGTGTATGTAATCAGTATTTTCTGAAATTCATTAATTTATATTTTATATGAATCGAATGTGCTATGAAACAGCTACAGATTATCCTGTCAATCATGAAATTCGTAGAAGTCATCTGATGATAAGTAAACTGTTAATTGCAGCATATCCCAGCAGCCTGGTTATTATAGGGTGACCATAAATCCTCTTTTTCCCAGACATGTCCTGGTTGGGATTTCTAAATTATTTGGTCAGGGTTTTATCTTTTTTTCATGGCACCTTGCATGTCATGATTGGCCAATTATGTACAATGCCTGCAAGCTATTGGTCAAACTACTTTACAGTTATCGCCTTCAGCAAGTATGAAAATAATAGAAAAACAAAGCCAAAACCCAGATATTAGGGAATTTTGAAAATATAGGATATAATGGTCACCCTAGTTATTGAAACCTGTCACCTTGAACTGCTATTGCAAGATTGCAGAGGTTCATAAGTGCTTTCTCATTATTTCTTTCTAGAGTAATTTATCGGTAACACTTTACAATAATGTCCCATTAGTTAATGTTAGTTACCAATATAATTAAAAACGTACTCGGTTACTAATGTAACCTCGGTTCTTTCTAGAAGAGGGAACGAGTACTGCGTCTTAGCTAAGACGCTACGGGGAAAAGTCTCTTTTCACGATACACTGAAGCAAAAAATTATCCTTAATTTTGAATTATTGTAAAGCGCATTTGCAGCAGCACACAGCCATAGGCGAGACGGCTCGCTCGCTCATTGGCTGCTCTGCGGCAACTGCATAAGCCTATCGAGCGCAGGCTGATGCAACATCAGACCAATGAGGGCACTTCGCGCCCTCCATGCCACTTCCCGCCGAAACGGGTGTGGCCTAGCCCTATAAAGGGAGCTCGAAAGGCTGACTCACCTGATTTATTTCATCGCCGAAGCGAACCAGAGTGAATCGTACGCACGGCAGAGAACGCAGTAATCGTTCCCTCTTCTAGAGAGAACCGAGGTTACATTAGTAACCGAGTACGTTCTCTTACGAGAGTTCTCTCGTACTGCGTCTTAGCTAAGACGCTACGGGAACCCAATGTAAAACGCCGTGCGTGCAGAGATCACACACACCAATAAACCTGGAAGCGACGCCCAGGATTTACAGTGCACAATCACCAGAGGGACTCACAGAGAGTCCTAGAACAGGAAGGGGAAACCCTCCGTCCCATATCTAGCAGTGTCCGTAGATGCGGCAATATGACATCACATATTCAAGGCAAGGCCTGACCAATGTGGGAATGTGGGTCTTATGCAATACTGCCCATATAACAGTCGGAAGCGCATCGCGCTTGCGATCTCAGAGTTCCAATCAGGACACTGATTCAACTATACCGACAACAGCTTTGCTTGCAGAGTGGGAACCTCTAGGTTATAGAACCTGATAAATGTAGACGGCGAGGCCCATCCTGCCACCATACATATATCCTGTAAGGAAATCCCACTAGACCACGCCTACGATGAGGCGACGCCTCTTGTGGAGTGTGCTCTGACACCCAGTGGGCACTGAAGGCCCCTGGAAGTGTAAGCTAACGCTATAGCGTCAACTATCCATCTGGATAGGCTCTGTTTCGAAACAGCCATTCCCTTGGAACGTCCACTGAACGAGACAAACAGCTGCTCAGTCTGTCTGAAGACAGCAGAGCGAGACACATAAGCTCTTAAAACCCTAACGGGGCAAAGAAGACTTGAGTCTCCATCCTCTTCTGACACCGACAGGGCAGACAGGGAAATAACCTGAGGCCGAAACGGTGTGTTGAGGGATTTCGGCACAAAACCGTGCCTAGGTTTGAGTATGACTCCTGAGTCATTTGGCCCAAACTCCAAGCACGTCGGGCTCATCGAGAGCGCGTGCAGGTCACCCACACGCTTCACTGAAGCGAGAGCCAACAAGAACACTGTCTTCAATGACAGATGTTTGAGGCTAATCATTCGGATAGGCTCGAAAGGGGAACCTTTCATGGCCTCCAAAACCGTCGAGAGGTCCCATACAGGGACTGACGGAGGTCTGGGAGGATTCAGCCTCCTAGCTCCTCTAAGGAAGCGGATGACCAAATCGTTCCTTCCTATTGACTGACCGAGCGTTGTCTCGGAAAACGCTGCGATAGCCGCCACGTAACCTTTGAGCGTGGAGGGGGCTCTGCCCTTATCCAACAGCTCCTGTAGGAAGGAGAGAACCTCTGTCACCTCACAACTAAGGGGTGAACGTCCCCGAGCTGTGCACCAGCTGGAGAATACTGACCACTTCGAGGCATATAGCCGTCGAGTCGACGGCGCTCTAGCCTGAGTGATAGTATTTAGCACTCCCACTGAGAGTTCAGTGAGTAACCATTGAGCGCCCTCACATGGAGGGACCACAACTCCGGTTGAGGGTGCCAAATCAAGCCCCTGGCCTGCGAGAGGAGGTCCCTCCTCAACGGCACTGGCCACGGGGCAGTGTCTGCTAACTGCATCAAATCTGGAAACCATGGTTGGTTCTTCCAAAGTGGTGCTACAAGCAGTACTGAGCATCTTGTTTCCCTTACCTGTTCTATCACCTGCGGAAGGAAGGAGGGGGGGGAAAGCATAGAGCGGGCAGCACGGCCACCTTTGTGACAGCGCGCTTTCGTTCTTGGAAAAGAACGCCGGGCAGTGAGCGTTTTCGTGGGACGCGAAGAGGTCCACTTCCGCCCTGCCAAATCTCTCCCACAACAGCTGGACTGTCTGTGGGTGTAGAGACCATTCGCGCGTGGGAATGTTGTTTCTGGACAGTCTGTCTGGACCCAGATTCTGTAGCCCAGGCACATGAACTGCTCTCAGCGAGCACAAGTTGCGCTAAGCCCAAACCAGGAGGCGTTCCGCCAACCTGTACAGGTTTCGGGACCTGAGACCACCCTGGCGATTTATGTAGGACACCACAGACATGTTGTCCGAATGGACTAAGACGTGGTGGCCCTTGATTCGGGGACAAAAGCGCGTCAGCGCGTTCTCCACTGCCAGCATTTCCAGACAGTTGATATGTTGGAGCTTTTCCAGTTCTGACCACAGGTCAAAGAATGGTCTGCCCTCGAGCAGCGCTCCCCATCCCGAAGTGGAGGCGTCCGTCGACACCACTTTCGAGGAAGTCCCCAGGCTTACACCTGATTGGTACCAGTCGTTCGCTGTCCAGGGTTTCAAGGCTGTAACACAGCTCTGATTGACCTTGAGACGCAACTGACCGGATATCCACGCTCTGCGCGGTACTCGCGCTTTCAGCCAGAACTGCAAGGGGCGCATGCGGAGCAGGCCCAACTGAAGAACTGGTGATGCTGAGGCCATGAGACCTAGCATCTTCTGAAATTCTCTGAGCGAGAAGGTCGCGCCGCAGCGGAGAGAGCTCGCTGCTCGCTGAATGCCCAGCGCTCGCTGTGGCGACAGCCGCGCCGTCATGGAGCGTGAGTCCAGAGCTATACCCAAAAACAGTATCGTCTGACTGGGGTTCAGCGAACTCTTCGTCCAGTTGACACTGAGACCGAGTTTCTCGAGGTGATCGAGTAAAATGGCCCTGTTTTCCACGAGCTCTGATCGTGATTGAGCCAGAATCAGCCAGTCGTCCAAATAGTTCAGCACTCGCATGCCTCTGAGTCTGAGAGGAGCGAGCGCTGCGTCCATGCACCTCGTAAACGTACGAGGAGCCATGGACAAGCCGAACGGCAGGACTGTATACTGGTATGTCTGGCCCTCGAAGGCGAATCTCAAGTATCGCCTGTGACGTGACGCTATCTGTATTTGAAAATAGGCGTCCATTAGATCTATCGACATGAACCAGTCTCCTCTGCGAATATGCGCAAGGAGTTTCCTGGTTGTAAGCATTTTGAAACTGCGTTTTGCCAATGCTTTGTTCAGCTGTCTTAGATCCAGTATGGGTCTGAAACCCCCGTCTTTCTTGGGCACTAGAAAGTATCTGCTGTACAGCCCCCCTTCGCTTTGAGCTTGAGATACAGGCTCCACAGCCCCTTTGCTCAACAGTTTTGATATTTCGGCTCGAAGTAGGTGTTCAACTTCTGTTTTGACCGTAGTTTCGACGCGCGCTGAAAAGCGCGCAGGGCGTCGAAAAAACTGTAGCGAGTAGCCTCTCTTTATAATGTCTAGCACCCAATCCGAACCCCCTGGAAGCGCTGACCATGCGTCTGCATGAATGGCTAAGGGTTGAATGCGAAGCGCGCTCTGTTGGCTGGGCAACGGCAGCGCTTCGATTTTTCTGTAACATGGGCGTTTTTGCCTGTGACATTTGAGGGCTTGAGACGAAGAACCATATAAGTCCATATTTTCAATTTTTGAATAATACATTTTTTTTTAATTTGGACTCTGAATATTATATTACTTTTTTTTTTTTAATTGAAGATAGACAACAAAAGCTTCCCAATTCTAATGAGATAGGATTTTTTAGTATCAATCTTAAAAATAAAAAGTTAGAGTAATTTACATTTCTGGAATGTGGAAGAACAGTATATGTCCAGTTAATGTGGAATAACAGTATAAGTCCAATTAATCATATCAATTTAAACCACTGGAGATTTAATTCTTTTATCTTAGTTTTAATACAGTAACAGAACCTTAAAGAAAATATTAAGCATTTATTTCTTTCAATTTCTTTTATTTTTTGCCAACGTAAATCACAGAACAAAAACGCGGACAATACGGTACGAACAATGAACAATACATAGGCCTACTTATAGTACAGAAAATAAACGTCAGTACAAACAAACCGTACATACTTACAATAAACAATACATACAAACAATAAACAGTAATAACGGTAAACAATACATATTTACAATACAGACATACATCATCTTCATTCCATGCTGGTTCCATATGCTAGTTTACCATATATGTCTTCCTTTTTTTGGTTCTAAATAAAATAAAATAAATACCTATATATTACTATTATACAACATAAGATAAGGCATACAAGATAAGCTACAGCTACTTTTATGATTCATTTCACACAATATACACAATATATCCCACCTTTCCCTGCACATGACCTACACATACCAGGCTACTCTTCACATTCTAGTGTCCCATAAAATGCTTGGGCCTCCGCTGGCATGTAGGCTAGCATTTTCATAAGGTCACGGTGCTTCTCCTTCTTGATGGGCAGAGGGTCCTCGTAAGCACGAGCATACGTGGTGGAAAACAAGGGAGCTGGAGGTGGTTGATTCTTCCTCTGTTTGGTGATCAGCCAATGCTTCCATCCCTCGTAGAGGCTGTGGCTCCCTTTTGTGTGGACACACCATGGATCAGTAGCTGAAATCATGATTCAACAAGAAATTCAATAAAGATTCTTCCTTCACGCACATATCCCCAACACTGTTAATCTCAGAAAACCAGTTTAGTTTTAGTCTAGTTCTTTAGTTCTTTAGTTTTTTACCTGTCACTTTCAACCACATCATGGATGTGATTAGGAAGCCAGGTGGATGCTTTAATGTTGCATCAGGGAGCTGCCTGAAGTCCGCACATTTCATCTCAATTACTTTAAATGGATGCAGCTGCCTGGCTCCACGGATCATCTCGGTGACATCGCTGGGGGTGTGGAGTGTGAACACCTTATGCCTCTTGTCCAGCGTGGCAAATGAACGGTCACAGGGAAGGAAGGAGTGACCAGACACCATGAACTTCTGCTCTATCTGACTGAAGTACCCTCTAGATACGAGTAGGGCCATGAGGTTTAGGACTCGCCAGTTGTTGTTCTGCCCACAGCATCGGTCACTATAGATGATGAGCTTCCGTTCCTTTGCCTGGACTAGGGGAGCGAAAGATGTTTCTGCCCACTTCAAAAGACAGCTTGCCACCTCGATGGAACCTCTGTGAGCGATGCCATCATGCCAGAGGGACATTGTAGGAGGTTTGTCAATGCCCATCTCCTGGATACAGAGGTTGTAGTTGGCCAGCTGCCGTTGATAGTACACGTTGGAGTGTGTCAGGTTTGGCGTGAACACTACCCCCTGCATGTCGATGCAAATGACATGGCAGTCATCATTGGTTTTGTCCCACTCTGTGTCAGCCTGCAACTGGGTGTACGCTTTTTCGGCTTTCCGGTGGTGAAGCTCACTCTCGGCTGCGATCTTCAACCTTTCTCCATCTGTTGTAGCAGCTACTAATTTTGAGAACAGGGCGTCACATTTTGCACAAGTATCACTTCTTGGCTGCCCAAAACTGAGGTTTTGCTGCTTGAAGATGTCCCTATAGAGCCAGAACTTTGCAGTGGATGCCGGATTGTTTTCCTTGTATAGGCGGAACATGCGGAGCAGGTTTAAATCAGGGCTCAGGTACTCCCTCTCCACATCTCCCTTCATCCGTGAGTAGTGGTTCAGTTGGCGTGGGAAGCTCAGGATGTGCTCTCTTATCCCCTCTCTCACTGCAGGATGAATGCTATGAGGCCTAAAAAATAAACAACACAACTCATGAACAAGGGAAATATAATAAACTGGTCTGTTTTGCACAATTGCATTGTTTCTGTGACAATAAAATTTAATAGAATTGTAAACTTTTCTCTAAACTATAGGATTTTGTTTTTCACAAACAATCATTAAAGGGATACTTCAGGATTTAGCATTTAGCTTTGTATTAGTAGAAAACCAGTAGTATTTTCGAATTACCATGCTTTCCTCCCTCATATCCCCCTGAGATGAGAGATTTATGTATTTTTTGTCTGGATAAAATCCTCAGATGATGCAAAAATTGTCATTGTTTACATGCACACCTTTTGTTTCAATCTAACTGAATTCATTCTGATTGGTGAATCTAAATGTAATGTTTACATGAACGCTAAACATGTGATCGATTGATGTGTGCGTTTTAGCATTGCTAAGAAAATTCCCGCTCCTCCGTGAGAGACACGAGACCGGTGCGTCTCACAGGTGTTGCTCACCAGTAATCACGCCACCGGCTTCGCGCCGTTCTCCCGCGGCCCTCAGTCTCGTCCTGCTCGCCACAGTAAACACAGTGAATGGCAACTGTACAACGCAAAAGCGAATCCCGGACATTTTGGCCGATCTCGAAATCCTGGGATCATACATTACATTTGCATAGCACTTTACCTCTGATATCGATCTCAAAGTGCAAGAATATGTTTCCTGACTGGGCAACAACAGTGAGCTGAATCCTATCCATTACAGTTTGTGCATGCTGGCGTTATAGGGTGGCAAGGCACCCGACGCCCTATAATGCCAGCGTCCAGTGCACCATTAGATCAGGCAATGTTGTAGGGCCACTGATGCTGACATTGGTGCAGCTTTAAAAACTAACAGGACGAGAGCATGAGGTCCTTCAAGATTTTTTTTTTTTTTTACCTGTTCTTATGTTTTCCTCTGAAGTCCTCTAATGGAGACCTGACTACCTGCTCTGTTCCCTCAGCCTAACTTTTCTTGAATAACCTTTTCAAAGATAAGTAACTTTAAATAAATATGTTATGGACAATGTATCTAATTAAAATCATGCATGTAATAAAAAGTTAACAAATGGAAAAAGCTAGGCTGTATAAAACTTGCCTGTAGGCGACTGTTGGTCAGTTGAAAGACTGACATAAATGTGAGCTTACAAACAGCAAGTCTTTGGCCTCCTTGTTGCACATGGTACTTGAAGGTGTACTTCCTCTTTGTATTCTCAGTGTCGGGCCCACGTGGTCGTCTGCGACTCACCTTGTGCTAGAAGTAAAAAGACATATTGGGATGATCAGTGATCAGGCACATATGCAGTCTTAGTGAATTAAAGGCATACAGTAGTATTCAATTCACTGGTTGTTTCATGGGCCTACATTGTAATGCATTGCATACTGTTGACATGATATGGTCATGAATTGCTTAAGTTAGCATACCTGCTCTAAACCAGAGAGAATGATAGCCTTCTGCCTCTCATAAGAGACAGCATAAAACTCTGTGAAGAGCTGGAGTTTTCTTTGGTCTGTTAGGCTTGAACACTGCCTGGGACATGTCTCCTTGCACGCCTTTCCCTTAACAGAAACAAAGTCACATTAGCGTTTTTTTGTTTTTTTGAGCTATGAAACACTAGAGCTATTAGCAGCTATTAAGGTTACTAGCTAGAATATATAACAGCTTACACAATCAATGCATTTTTTTTATTACATTTTTTTATTTATTTTTATTATTTATTAAATAACAAGTAACAAACATAGCATAGCATACAATATTACAAAAACAAAGTGTTGCATTAAATGGTAACAGGGATCCAAAAATTATATCAAAATATTTTAAACACGTCAATGACTTTTTTTATTTTTATTTTTATTTTTTACCAATTTCAGTGAAGACATAAAGCAATCAAATTCTACTCTAAGCATCTTAAAGATTGGGGATGAATTTACATATGTTTGTTTATGTATATAAAATTCTGCCAGCAGTCCTTATAACACAATCAATGAATGGTAAAAAAAAAAAAAACATTCAAGCCTAACATTAGACGCAGCTGGGCTGCACCTAATGCGTTTCGATTCATTTCTCCGTGGTTATAAGGAGTAACTTAGAGACATGTTTAAAACGTCCCCTGAATCCTAATTTTCTCAGCTTTCATATCGACCCATTCATGACTTGAGCCTTTAAACAGAGTGAGCTATATGAATGAACTGTAGTAGACGACGCCCAGTAGCCTATACGCCCCTCTGACTGTAACCGCTAACTTTATGTAGATACTTTGTATACGGTTTTTCACTCACCTCTTTTGGTGGACATTTTCCTCGTTTTTGCTCTCCTCTCCGGTTCACATATGGTTTCCCAGCATCCCTCAAAGACTTCCTTGCTCTGTCCTTCCATTCATTCATGTTCGCTTTCCTTTTTTTGCCGACGTTTCGTCCATTAATGTCCGCAGCGGACATGAAAGCAACCGGCGTCTCCATTTTTCGTTAGTGGACATAAACGGTTTTTCCGCGTGAGACTATTTTAAAATTTTACATTCAGAGTTTTGGTCGCGCGAACAGCCCC
The DNA here is from genome assembly GCF_963082965.1 of Carassius carassius. NCBI lineage: Eukaryota > Metazoa > Chordata > Actinopteri > Cypriniformes > Cyprinidae > Carassius > Carassius carassius. The sequence goes on along the minus strand of NC_081758.1, from coordinate 22,681,422 downwards.
CAAAGTGATTCTGTATACAAAGTGACACACATACATTGAAGTCACATGGTTATCTCAATTTTTGGACTTATACGGTTGTTCGTCGCATGCACTCATTTGAGGCGGGGAGCGCGCTGATCACAGCGGGCAGATCGCTCGTCCTCGACCCCGCCACGGTGCTTAACCGAGTGAGGGAGGGCTGAGCGGGTCCCGTGGGACTCGTGCTGTCTGTGAGTTATTGTGGGCTGTAAGCGTGCACATTTACTGCTTTCGACTCGCTGTCTGCCTGGGCAGAACGAACGTGCACGGGTTTCGTTTTTACAGAAACCATATGACGTGTGTGACATAGTGTTTGTGGACACTGAGGAGTGGGCCCGTTTACTATGTAGTGCGCGCGATCGACCTGAGTCGCTTTCATGGGCGCGAGCCCTGTGTGAAGGGCTGTGATTATATGTGGAGATGGGCACTGAGCAGTGGGCATCGTCACTACATTTATAGCACCATCGGCCGTGGCCGGGACACCAGAAATTACACTCTTTTCGGGAAATATCTGGGTAGCCGTGATAACGGTTTTTGTGTGCAGGCAAGCGGGCAACTGTACAGGCTTGCGCGTTGCAGAAGATGCTGAGACAGTCACAATTCCTGGAACTGAAACAGCGGCGCGCTTGGGTGAGAGTTCGGCCGCAGCGGGACTCGTACACCGGCGCTTTCCTAGGAGTGCTAGGATGACTTCGGGGCTTCCGGCCTCACCGTAATCCTCTGCCGTGGTCCCCGCGGCGCGGGGCGACGGCCGGTAGAGCGAGAGCGGGGTCTCGAGCTGCGTTGCTGATGCTGTTGCGATGAAGCAGCCGGAGGCGGGAGGTGTGGCTGAGAGCTTGCCATGTCTGAAAGCGTCAGCCAGAGATGCCTCTCAGCCACAGTAGCGGAAGCCATAACTCGTCCCATGGCCTGTGCAGCGGACTTAGTAGCGCGAAGAGAGAGATCCGAAGCACTCCTCAAATTCGCGAGACAGATGGCTTCAGGTCCCATCTCGTCCAGCTTACGGAGGAGATCACCCTGGAATATCTGCAGCGTGGCCATGGTGTGTAGTGCAGACGCAGCCCTCCCAGCAGCAGAAAAGATCCGCGCAAGCAGAGATGACGTCATGCGGCAGGCTTTAGATGGCAACACCGCTTTCGTCCGCCGTCCAGCAGAGGGCGGGCAAAGGTGCGTCGCTATCGCCTGTTCCACCGGCGGAAGTGACTGGTAGCCTCTGTTTTTAGCATCATCCAGTGTGGAGAATGCTGGTGAGACAGACAAACGAGTTCGTGCTGAATATGGAGCGTTCCAATCCTTTGCCACCTCTTCATGAAGCTTAGGAAGAAAAGGGGCGGGCTTTGAGTTCAGAGAAGTACGCTCACCCGGAAGAAAACTACCATCCAGCCGGGAACGAGAGGGGGGCGCTGGTGCAGACCACTCGAGGCCGAGGCTCGTCGCGGCCAGCGTGAGCACTCGCATCAGCTCCTTCTCGATGTCAGCTCATCTGCTGGGCTTCTGAGCAGAAAGCGCGAGATCCCCGGAGCTCGCCCAGCCTTCGCTGCCCGAAGCTAGCAGAGAGCACGTGTCCTCTTCCCCCGACGCGGCCCTGAGATCGACTTCCTCAAAAGACGCGGCAACAGACAGCAGACGCTGACCATCGGGAAGCGATGCAGGGGAGGCCGGTGAAGCAGGGCGAACCGGCGAGCTCGGTTGAGCTGGAGACGGTTCCGGAATCCGCTGGGAGCGGCGCTCTTTACGGCGCTGCAGTGCAGCGGGGAATGCAGGCTCGGAGAAAAATGCCAAGCAAGTCCTCAGTCACCATTGGCAACAGCTCGCAGTGAGGGCAGCCGCCGTCAGCGAGCGCGAGCGCTGCATGATCCTCACCCAGGCAGGAGACACCGATGACGTGACGGTCTTCCTCACTGAGCGGGGCTCTGCACGAGCCGCAAAAAGGCATCTTTAAAAAGACGCAGCTCTTTTACGAGTGCGTGCCGCAGGGCGAACACACACACGAGGATATGAAAAGGATATAGGCGCCGGAACGCGCAGCAAGAACGGCAGTGGAAGGCGGCGTTGGCCAGCAGCTTCAGGAATAGCTCGTCCCGCTGAGATGCTATCAGACGACGCTTGCTTCCTCTCGTGATCCAACGATGCGTGAGCTTCGCTGAAGAGATGAAAAATCAGGTGAGTCAGCCTTTCGAGCTCCCTTTATAGGGCTAGGCCACACCCGTTTCGGCGGGAAGTGGCATGGAGGGCGCGAAGTGCCCTCATTGGTCTGATGTTTCATCAGCCTGCGCTCGATAGGCTTATGCAGTTGCCGCAGAGCAGCCAATGAGCAAGCGAGCCGTCTCGCCTATGGCTGTGTGCTGCTGCAAATGCGCTTTACAATAATTCAAAATTAAGGATAATTTTTTGCTTCAGTGTATCGTGAAAAGAGACTTTTCCCGTTGCGTCTTAGCTAAGACGCAGTACGAGAGAACTCTCATAAGAGAATCTTTGTTCATTGTTAGTTAATTTAGTTCAGGCCTAATAAATACAATAAGATAATCATATTAGGAAATATTAAAATTAATAAATGCTTTAGAAGGTTTTAAATATTCTATATATACAGTACAGACCAAAAGTTTGGACACACCTTCTCATTCAAAGAGTTTTCTTTATTTTCATGACTATGAAAATTGTAGGGTCACACTGAAGGCATCAAGGGCTATTTGACCAAGAAGGAGAGTGATGGGGTGCTGCGCCAGATGACCTGGCCTCCACAGTCACCGGACCTGAACCCAATCGAGATGGTTTAGGGGTGACCTGGACTGCAGACAGAAGGCAAAAGGGCCAACAAGTCCTAAGCATCTCTCTGGGAATTCCTTCAAGACTGTTGGAAGATCATTTCAGGTGACTACCTCTTGAAGCTCATCAAGAGAATGCCAAGAGTCTGCAAAGCAGTAATCAAAGCAAAAGGTGGCTACTTTGAAGAACCTAGAATATGACAAATTTTCAGTTGTTTCACACTTTTTTGTTATGTATATAATTCCATATATAATTCCACATGTGTTAATTCATAGTTTTGATGCCTTCAGTGTGAATCTACAATTTTCATAGTCATGAAAATAAAGAAAACTCTTTGAATGAGAAGGTGTGTCCAAACTTTTGGTCTGTACTGTATATATATATAAGTGTTATATATAAGTGTTATTTAGTTTATCTAACATTGCACTATATGAGCTTCATTTTTTTTCTGCTCTTAATTTAACACATTCCTCTCAAATAACAGGAAGGGAGTGCATTCCAAAATAAAGTTGTTTGTGGCCACCTTTTATGTCCGGCCGAAGAATTCAACAAACGTTTTTACACAGAAGTTCCTGCTACATTCAGTCAGGGGACACATAGCAGCTGTAAATGTGGTTTCAACCCTAGAACATTAGGTTTTAGTAACATGACTCATTTATCATTCTACTCCATTCATAGAAATCTTGAGGTCCATTGCGTCAGACTTTCCTCCCAGTTCTTTGATTCAACGCTAGTGGAAACCTTGTAATACTGTATCAAGTTCAAATCATAGCAACGGCCCTGCAGGTTTCTGAGACAAAAAGATTTTATTTGAACTCATCGTTAAACACAGCTACTGTTTGTTAAGTAAATGTTCAACAAAGGTCTGGTTACCTAGCTGCAATCCACAAGAATACAGAGTCCAGTATAGCATCATCCTCTTAAAAATCAAGGGGAGGTTATTAAAACAAGCCGTGTCCTACCTACATATGATCAGATTCATAAGCTTTCCCATCTTGACAAATCGCAGCACTACAGCTGGTAATGTGTACCCTGAACCAGCAAGTACGGTGGCCGAGAGAGCTCAACGCGCTGTAATTTAAGAAAACACATGCAAACTGAAAAAACACCAGCAAATAAAAAAAAAACATCTTCATCAATTTGACAACACAAGTGTTGCAAATCCTCACAACACATGCATATAACGAAACGCACTGCAAATCATCACAACACATGCACATAACGAAACGCACTGCAAATCATCACAACACATGCATATAACGAAACGCACTGCAAATCATCACAACACATGCATATAAAGAAATGCACTGCAAATCCATCACAACACATGCATATAACAAAACGCGCTGCAAATCCTTCACAACACATACATATAACGAAACGCTCTGCAAATCCTTCACAACACATGCATATAACGAAACGCGCTGCAAATCCGTCACAACACATGCAAATTAAGAAACGCTGCAAATCCTGCTGCAAATAGCACTGACCACAATGGAAATGTTTCAAGGAGACCCCAAAAAATGTTGGACCCGGCTGGGATTTGCTTATCGTGCAGTGGCTACTGGTCAGTGGAGTTGTTGGTGAACTGAAAGGTGTTTTTTTTTAAACACCCTGATTGCATGATTCCTTTATCTTTTGGATATTATTAGCCTAAATAAGCTGAATAATTACATGGTTAAATGTAAAACGTTACTTAAGATGGCTAACTTTAATATCCTCAGCTAAATATAATTTCAAGGTTAATGAAAATAAATTTGCAATGGTTCATTAGTTGTTTCTTAATGTGCATGTGCTGTGAGGATTTGCAGCGCGTTTCGTTATATGCATGTGCTGTCATGATTTGCAGCACGTTTCGTTATATGCATGTGTTGTGATGATTTGCAGCGCAATTCGTTATATGCATGTGCTGTCATGATTTGCAGCGAGTTTCGTTATATGCATGTGCTATCATGATTTGCAGCGCGTTTTGTTATATGCATGTGCTGTCATGATTTGCAGCGCGTTTCGTTATATGCATGTGTTGTGATGATTTGCAGCGCGATTCGTTATATTCATGTGTTGTGATGATTTGCAGCGCGTTTTGTTATATGCATGTTTTGTGATGATTTGCAGCGTGTTTCGTTATATGCATGTGTTGTGATGATTTGCAACACTTGTGCTGTCAAACTAATGAAGATGTTTTTTTCATTTGCTGGTGTTTTTTCAGTTTGCATGTGTTTTCTTAAGTTGCAGCGTGTTGAGCTCTCTCGGCCACCATAAGCAAGGACAGCATATCTATACACTGTAAACCCGAAAAGTACTAATAAAGGCTGGGATACACTACATGATTTTTGCCCCGATTCTCCACAGATCTAGTCTGGAGAAGTTGACCCTCGTGGCCGAGAGCAAGTCTGCAGATTTTAGCTGAAAGATTTGATAGAAAATCACGTAGTGTATGAGGGTCACAGCTCAAGTTCCTTTTTTTTAGCTGCAGACTCCATCCAGATTCCATCTCGTCAGAGGATATCAAACATGTTTGATATTTTGAGTCGATTATAGAAAACATTGTTTTGTAATTGTTTTATATAAATGTGCAATAAGCATGTGACGAGAGTTTGTTGTGATTGGGATAAATTTAAAATTAGGTAGTGTATGAGCTTCAGTCCTTATAAAAATTGAGAACACTACAATTATAGTCTGTTACACAGTTAATGCAATTTAAACAATTACATTTTCTTAACAAGGAAACAGTTTTAATTTTGTGTGGCACACCATTTCTGATAATAAGACAAAAAAAATCAGTTATACAATTGCAGTTGTTTTTTCAGCATAAGTGTATTTTTAGGTTAGTATTTGTATTCAACAAAGTACTACTGCATCAAAATAATTGAAATTAAAAGCAGTATGTATGATGTATGTATTAAGTACAGTGCACTTAAATATTAAATGTAAACTTTTAAGTTTGACTTAATTGTAATTATAATAATTGTGTGTTTTTTTTTTAAATAGAGTTTTTTACTCTGTTTTGAGATAATCGGCTTCCACAAAAGTTTGGACTATTCTGCACTTTTCAGGTTTTACAGTGTAGGTTTTTACAGGTGTTTACAGCATTTCCTTTGTAAGTCTCTGCTGTAACATCTGATTGATTTAAATGGAGGGGGGGGGGGGGTTAATGCAGGAAATAAAAAATAAATTCCCTTGTGAAGTAACTTTAAAGTGTGTTAGAGAATATATGGAAAAGCTGTTATGTTTGTTTTCCAATAATGTCCTTGTGAAATACATTTTGTTACTGAAACAGTGAAAATGATGTTCTTTCAGAGTGTTTCATGCAGTGACTAGGGGAGCTTAAGAGTTTGTCAAGATTTGAGGTTTAGCATTTTTGCATGTGTTCAGTCAGCTCTGGTTCATCTCTTTGCTTCGCTTCATGCACTTGTGCAGGTGGTGTCCTTCAGTAATAAAGACAGGCTTTACAAACATTATTGTTTTTGTCTGTAGCCAAAAGAGAATTTTTTATCAGTATGATTAGCTAGTATTAGTTCACAATTAAAGGGATCCAAATTCACATAAGCAAGCCAGTCTGATTTTGGTCATTTTATTGCCTTCTTAAATATAAGGTGTGCTATGTTAAACAATGTGATTGAAGGAGCATTTGTAAACCCATTAAAATATTTGATGAATAAATATGAAGTTCTCCACATTCAAAAAAAAAAAACAACGAGCAGAACATTGTGAACATCTAAGTAGTCCATGACCTGTAGTAGTATTATTTTTTTCCTGTCAGTGTTACTACCCCACAATGTGTAAGAAACATATGAAATGTTATGACTTAGGAAAAAGGAAGTGTCTGATAAAATTGATGAGCACTTAATCCATAAATGTCAGTCTTTGGAAAGGTCTCTCACAGGTTCATATGAATCTCTAAGTCCCTAAGGGCAGTGCTTTGCACATGTTTCAGATAAACTTAAATTTTTCCCTGAAGTAACATGGAAGCCAAAAGAATGTGGAAAAAGGTGGTGTAGTAGCACTGCTGGGGAAAGCTTGCTGCGTGGAGTCACATTGGTATATGAAATCTCAAAAGAGACTTAAACTCAACTGATTTGTGTGCTGACACTTTTGTTGGCCCCAGGTGCTAGTTTTTTAAGCTATAATTCTCAACATATCTTAGCTTTTCCCTTGACAGTAGATACACTGACTCTTCTCATCAATATAGACCTCTGAACTTAGCATTCAAATGGATTTTACTCAATCTGGAACATTTCCCACCTGTTGCACAGGCATTTGGTATTTGAAAGCTTGGCCTCTTTATGCAGTTTAGGCATGGTTTCTGTCTTTAAAAATGCATGAGCATGCATGCTTTTTTTTCAGATTGTTTAAGCAATTAATTTTTTTTTATCTTGATTGTATCATACAGCTTTAAAGAGACCCCAATAATGGTCATTGGCAAAACATCTAATTTCATTAAATGAAATATAATTTATACGTTGCTTGGAAGAAGAAAAAAAACTGATTATATTATATTTGCCCCCATAAAGGTGTAGTTACATCATTTACCAGCAGGGGTTGTCTTAACCAAGCTGCTAACCAACCAAACCTTGACCCCTTTGGTTAAAACCACCTATTTTGTGGTTTGGTCTCTACTTTTTAAATTCGGTTTTTATTTATTTATTTATTTATTTTGCTTAGCTCTCTGCCCAACAGTGTTCACAGTTGTTGAGTGCCATCTCAGTCCTCAGAGTGAAAACCAGCTCCTTTCAGGGTGTTTTGTAGATGGCCAGAGGACACCTGCTCAGGCTCTTGTTTATTTTCTTGCACAAACACCCAAGCAATGCGTTTATGATCGGAAAAGCCAAGCACATGAGTAAACATTTGCTTAAATCCCATCTCCTTTTCAACCCCTGTATAAACAACCTTATTTTATCCTTTCCTCCTTTTTTATCTTTTTTGGTATTTTCTTGATATACATTCTTTTCTTCTCACAACCACAAAACTCAAAGCAATCCTATTTCTGTATTTCCCAAAAAGTCCTGTCACAGTGCCACCACCTGCTTTGAATTTGCTGTCCCACAGTAACAAGATTAGATTACTTTCTTTTCTTTCCTTCTCTCAGTTTCTTCTTGTGAATATATATCACACTATTTTTAAAACTCAGAAATTCTCAAAGTAAATCCAGACTTGAATGTCCAGCTGCCAAAATGAGCAACCAGTCTTTCGATATGGTTAAGTTGTACATTTTTGTTCCTCGTGCCAGGACATCTGTCTTCTGACACACCCTGTCATTATAAGAAAAAGGAAGCAACATCTTTTGATTATTTTCATTCGTACTGCACAGATTTTCACAGAAACTCTGTAAGTCTGTCGAAGACATTCAAAAGATGTTACATTACAACACTGCCAGATTCATCAATCATTTGTTGTAGCCACTCTGTGGTTGTGTCCTGTATTGAGATTTTTTAACCATTTTGAACACACACTAATTGTCAGCTATAGGCTGAGTAGGTTTGAAATAAAAACAAAAACAAAAACAAAAAAAACGTTAAAAACCCCTGAACACTTCAGCTTTTCAAGAAGCATTATTAAACACATCCAAAGATTCATGCACATGTTGGCCAAATTCAAATCACATTTACAGAATTACAGCCTTCTGTTCATGCAGGCTAAGAAAATTCCTCAGGAAATTTGTGTTTATATATATACATATGTTTCCACAGTATAAATATATAATTTATTCTATGACATTTGTATTTAATTTGAATATTTACCAACATTTATGTAAAACATATGTATATGTTTGTGTATTCTTAGCCCTAGGATAATGGCAAGTGGCCAGTTATGTGAGTTCAGAGGGGGTGTAATTTCTATGTTTTAAGTGAAAAGAAAAAAATGTGCATCGCATTGCCAGATTAGAGGACTTTTTGTTTGAAGTCCTGTGACCCTGTAGAGCACTTCCAGGCCCTCTTAGTTTTCTAAAGGCCAAATGTGATTCTGGCTGATCCCAACAGAAGCAGAACACCTCAGCACATCTGGACTCACCGCTGCATCTATTACACAAGCCCCAGTATGTGAAGTCACGTCCAAGTCAAATAAGCAGCTCCCCCTCCCCCCTTAAAGGAACACCTAAAGAGGGACAAGGGTAAGGCTGCCAAAAAAAAAGGACTCCGACCTCAAGCATTCCTCTCATCCAGGTCATGTTTTCATTACCCTGACAAATTTACACAGTTGTTAGTGATGGCCTGGGATTCCTCCTAAAGCACAGCCCACCAATAATAAACAGAGACCAGCTGACACCCTCAGACACCTGCAAGCCTCCCTGACAGTGCAGGATTGTTCCCAGGCGGAGAGCACCAAGAGGCCCTGCTTTCCTCTCAAAGTGTTATCCATTCGAGAGGGTGCCACCATACAACCCTCACACACATGTCCGAGCCTTGAAAGAAATGCGTCATCGGTAAATCCTATACCAGAGGAAACATCCTCATGAACCAGCCAGACCTGTGATAAAAACCATTCAGTGTGTTCTCTTCATTCAGTGCCACACTGCTCAAGAGTAGGTTTGTGAGAGTATCACGCTTTCTTGAGTCGTCAGTCCTTAGACACTATCAAAACAGAAGCGGCATGCTTATGGATATTTTTGGATGTATTGTAAAATTGCTGATTTTGACTTTATCAACTAAATTTATTTTTTAGTGACATTTAGAGAGATCATAAACATAACAATTCTGGTCGATATGTGAAGATGATTATTTTCATTAAAATGTATATACTTGCAGTACTGTTCAAAAGTTTGGGGTCAGTAAGATTTTTTTTTTTTTTTTCAGAAATTAATACTGTTATTCAGCAAGGATGCATTCAATTGATTAAAAAAAAAATTTCAATGTATCAGACGTAAAAAAAATAAATAAATTAAACAGCATAACTGTGTTCAGCATTGATGAATTTGCTTGAGCAAATGATTTATGAAGGATCATGTGTTAATGAAGACTGGAGTAATGACTACAGAAAATTAATTATTGTGTTAAGTATTGTATACTATTTGTCTAAGTACAAACCCGATTCCAAAAAAGTTGGGACACTGTACAAATTGTGAGTAAAAAAGGAATGGAATACTTTACAAATCTCATAAACTTTTTTTAAACTTTTATTCACAATAGAATATAGATAACATATCAAATGTTGAAAGTGAGACATTTTGAAATGTCATGACAAATATTGGCTTAATTTTGAATTTTAATGAGAGCTACACATTCCAAAAAAGTTGGGACAGGTAGCAATAAAAGGCTGGAAAAGTTAAATGTACATATAAGGAACAGCTGGAGGACCAATTTGCTACTTATTAGGTCAATTGGCAACATGATTGGGTATAAAAAGAGCCTCTCAGAGTGGCAGTGTCTCTCAGAAGTCAAGATGGGCAGAGGATCACCAATTCCCCCAATGCTGTGACGATTAATAGTGGAGCAATAACAGAAAGGAGTTTCTCAGAGAAAAATTGCAAAGAGTTTAAAATGGACTGTGGCAAAGTGGAAAACTCTTCTGTGGTCAGACAAATCAAAATTACTTTTTAGAAAACTGGGATGCCATGTCATCCGGACTAAAGAGGACAAGGACAACCCAAGTTGTTATCAGCGCTCCGTTCAGAAGCCTGCATCTCTGATGGTATGGGGTTGCATGAGTGCGTGTGGCATGGGCAGCTTACACATCTGGAAAGGCACCATCAATGCTGAAAGGTATATCCAAGTTCTAGAACAACATATGCTCCCATCCAGAAGTCGTCTCTTTCAGGGAAGACCTTGCATTTTCCAACATGACAATGCCAGACCACATACTGCATCAATTACAACATCATGGCTGTGTAGAAGAAGGATCCGGGTACTGAAATGGCCAGCCTGCAGTCCAGCTCTTTCACCCATAGAAAACATTTGGTGCATCATAAAGAGGAAGATGCGACAAAGAAGACCTAAGACAGTTGAGCAACTAGAAGCCTGTGTTAGACAAGAATGGGACAACATTCCTATTCCTAAACTTGAGCAGCTTGTCTCCTCAGTCCCCAGACGTTTGCAGACTGTTATAAAAAGAAGAGGGGATGCCACAAAGTTGTAAACATGGCCTTGTACCGACTTTTTTGAGATGTGTTGATGCCATGAAATTTAAAATCAACTTATTTTTCCCTTAAAATGATCAATTTTCTCAGTTTAAATATTTGATATGTCATCTATGTTGTATTCTGAATAAAATATTGAAATTTGAAACTTCCACGTCATTGCATTCTGTTTTTATTCACAATTTGTACAGTGTCCCAAATTTTTGGGAATCGGGATTGTAAATTAAAAAATGAAAAAGTGAAAACTATAGTAAATCTAATAAAAAAAATATGAATAAATAAAAATCATGGTACAAATACATTGTGTATCCCTATTAATGTGAATTAGATTTTTACAAAAAAAAAAATTGTATTCTATCAGTATAATTTTCACCTCTTTTTAGTTCACTTGTTACTGACATAGTCTGTAAGTAATGTTTGCTCGTAAGAGGCTGATTCTTTATCATATAGTTAAAAGGAAAACTTCTTGAAGGTGCCACACCTGTTCTGTTAAACTACGGGAAACTGGTGGAAACAGTTCCACAAATCTGTTTTTATCTCTTGGCCTGTGGACTTATGAGGGCGAGAGGAAACCTTTCTGCCATTGTATGACTGTGGGCTAGAGGGTTTTTATTCCTCTTCAGCAATCGAAAGATGATCTTCAATCCTTGCTCTGCCCACTGTAATTCCTCACCTTTGCTTGATGATTTCTTTTCAAGACTGACGGGGGAGTGCAAAAGCCACAGATAAGGTAGCTGGATCAGCCTCTGGCCAGCTGTGAACCCGATAGCATCTGTTTAAAGCATCTAAAGGAGGGCCGTTCCTTTTCAAGTCTGCAGTGCTAGTTATCTCACTTTTATCCTGCACATGTAAGGGAAATCCACAGATGGCCAGGGATCTGATAGAAATACAAATGTGATATCATTTACTATGCTATCAAAAAAGGATGATCTCACAAAAGAAGTGTGACTCTGTCTCTTAGAGGTAAACAGACAAGCCAAAACAAAGATCCTCTTCACAGCAAATGTGGTTGGAAGTCATTCTTTCATCATTAGCATCCAGACAAAACAACTGCTGACTGAACTCTGAACTGTGCAGTGTTTCTGTCTTCCATTCTGAATAACACTTTGTTTCTAATTTTTTTTTTTTTTTACTGATTCATGGTATGGGCTGTTTTATATCTCTCCGTTGTCTAGTTTGTCAGTATAGCATATTGCACTCCAGATTATTTATACAGTATGTCCTCCTGTTTTTCTTGCAGTCCATCATTTTCATAAGGGACCAATATTCTCACGGACAGGAAATATCTGGGTATATAGACTACTCCCACCACCTAAAATTTGAAGACTTTAAACCATATTTCAGTGGAAAGAAAAGGCTTATGCCAAAACCAACTGACTTAAGGTAAGCCTACTTATATTATGACCCATGCGTGATGATTTCCGGTTGCTATTGTTTTAGTAAGGTTAGATGTTGTCAGATTAATGTGCATGCATCCTTCTGATCCCTGAAGCATTTGTCTTTCTAAAAAGTATATCCTCTACAAATATCAATATGCACGAAATACAGTCAAAGCAAAACAGACTTCCTGTTCATAATGGAGGAAGAGGAGGCATCTTTTTGCCCCGGCCAATGGATTAAACAGGAGTGTGTACATTATGATTAATGCCTTTTTCATATGCAAATATTATTATTAATCAAATTATTCATCTGTAAACCAAGTTAGTAAGGATCATGTGACACTGAACAGTATGTGCTATAACGTAGTATACTTTGTGTAGTGGGTTTTGAGTAATGGTCGCTTAAAAAAGCTCTGCCCTTAGGAATAATTTATGTTTTAAAATATATTGAAAAGGGTTATTTTAAATTGTAATAATATGTCACAATATTAGTTTTGCAAAATATAGATGAACATATGGATGAATTATATATATATATATATATACAGCAGTAGAAGGTGGCAGTCTCCAATGCATATATTTAAGATTAACCTAAATGCAATAATTTCATATTGGATTTTTTAAAACATCTAAAGCTGGTATATCCAGTATGCAAGTAAAGCCAGTGTATGTATGTCCACGTCTTAACTCCCACAGCACATGATCGATTCAGAGTAGGTAAAGGAAGTACACTACAGCATAAGCTATGGACTCTTAGTCCCGTCTTTCTTTCTCTCCCTGTTTCTCTTTTGGTCCTTTTCTCTCTCACTCGCTCTCTGTTCTCTCTTTCCTTCAACATCCTTCTCACAGGAACAATAACAGGCAGTGCTTGTGGTTGCCATTAAGATGGAGCAGATGCTGTGTTCTTCCCGTACAGATGCATGAATCCAAACTACAGCTGACAGACTTTGACTGCCTCACCACAAAAATAAAACTCATGGCCACCAGCTGAGGACAATCACCAAACCTTTAGTAATATAGAAAAAGAGACATACCTAGATGGATAGATAGATATTTAACCCTTCTTTATATAGAGTAGACTGATTTATTTGGTTATACTGACTCAAAGCAGCACCTTTACAGATTTCTCACTAATTCTAGGTTACAAACCAGACTATCCTCTTTTTCCTTGATCCACACCTGGTGGATTTTTTAAAAACACTATTATAACACTCTTTCAGACTTTTGTTTGGTAACTATGGAGCACTGAAGTACACAAACATCCATTCTCTGTCAGTGTTGTGTAGTGTAATGTTCAAGACACAGACCTGTTATTAACAGTACAATAATTGTTTCCACAAAGCCCAGGTCTTTCACAAATTAGTAAATTAGTGTGGGTGGGGTGCCATTCATCTGCACTATGAATATTAAGCATTTCATGTTAACTGTGCGACACCTCCAGAAGTGCCAAAGAATATGTCCAAATCACGTGATGCCATGCTCATGCGTTTTAAATCAGCTTCCTCTGACTTGAACATTTAAAGGCTTTGGAGAATTTTCTCTGCCCATCTTTTCATGTTCTCTGTTAAAATATCTCACATCTGTCCCGTTTCTTTGACCAAAAATAAGTGGTTCGCCATTGCATAAAAGTGGTTAACCCAAAAATGCTAATTGCTATATGCCGTTTCAGTATAAATAGACACCGAAGATGCTGTCAAACCTTATTTTAAAAAGGAGGAAGTGAATATGCATCCTTGCTTCTAAGTCTCTCACAGAGTTTTATATTGTGTGTATGTTATAAACCATATGGAGAGAAGAGAAAAGTGAGGACCTTCTATTTTTTGTGAAGAGAAATCCATGTTGGACTAGAAAGTCTGATCCAAAGGCAAACAGAACAAGAGCTAAACTTGTCATTTCGTGCATCACTGTATTTTTTCGACAAAATCTGGCTCTTTGTGTGGGTCTGCCATGTTTACCGTGATGGCAGTCACTCCGATGGCAACCAAAGGAAGTCTTTCCTGTGATACAAAATGGCAAGTGGAGACCCTGTTTAATTCAGTTGAATTCAGACCATTACTTTTTGTTTACATCTTATTAGCCAGTATTTTCATTTTGTTTGCTTTGGTGACCAGCACCATGGTTTCTGGTCACCTTGACAGGAAATAGTGGACAGGGAAGTGTGAAGTGTCTTTCCTTCATGCGTTCTCTCTCTCTACACACAGAGCCATATGTAATAAATTATGATAAACTGGAGTTCTTTCAAGATGGTACAGCCATAGGATGGGCCTACAGAGCACTGAAAGAAAATGGGCTTTAGTCGTTTCCTTTTTGTTCGATTTACTTAAATTTGGGTGGCAAGGAAGTGCTGATCCAGACAAAGTGTTGCAGGAATACTGACAACTGTCTTTCTGTGACAGACAGACTCAGAACATATGTTTAATTTGTATAGATACTTGACACCACAATGGAATTAATTCTGATCTAGTTAATAGACATATTAGTCATTTATTAGATAGTTTAAGGTTTCAGTGTCCAAATATCCTAGTGTCTGTATACTGCATCAGGGATTGTTATTGAACCAAATCCTCCATAGCTTGAAAGTAATAGAATGAGGATCATATCTCAAAGGGCAATGATTTATATCCTTGAGGTTAAGGTCATAACTTCTTATAAACAGCATCTGTAAAATGTTTCAGTAGTATTGCAGCAATACAAAATGTATAAAGCTTTGGCTACCATCCACAGTGTTATCTTGACAGAAAATGAAATGCCCTTGCATCCATGTGCCTCTCCCTTGGACTTATAAAGAGCCTCTCCCCAAAGTCCAGCTTTGTTCTTGGACCACAAACTATTGCTTGGGAAAAGCTGAGGTCCATTTGAGCAAGCTGTCTTCCAGCAGTTGAGCTTGTGATGAGAACCACAAACACGGCCAGACAGTCTATTTTTTTCATTATTGCTCACTGCGTGCATTAATTACATTTAGATCTTTTCTCAATGCCATTTTGAGTGGCCTGCTGGTTCACAGTCTTTACATTGATCAGTGCACACAGAGGAATTTTTGAGTTGTAGCTGTGAGAAAGTGTTTTTTCCCTTTAGCCTGGAATGTCTTGAAAGCTTTGTAGAAGCTCATGTGTGAACAGATTTTTGAAACTGGTCATCTATTCTTGAACATCTTTCAAATAAATATCCAAGAGTCTCTGTATTCAGTTAGAGGAAAACTTATTTCTGTCATGAAAATTCTCGGAGGATTGGCATGGTAATCTACATGACAATCTAAATGTATTTGGTCTTCCAAGAATAGAGAAACGCAATGAATGGCACTGGCTAGTTGGCTCACTATTTTGGAGTCTAGATCATGAATTCCTTATATACAACTTAACACCAGGCTTTCCAAGTGCACCTTTTATCAAACTGGGGAAAATGTGTTATTTCATCTTTCTGTGAAAAACACACAAAAAACATCATAGTTTATATACTTCATTGTATTCATCAAAGCCATTCATCCATACTGTAGAGTTTTTCTGTCAGCAACTTTAAGCCATGCATTTTATTATCTGTAAAGCATTCTAAACTGATTAATTAAACTTTTTCTTCAGCTTCTACAACTGGGGCACACAGGTGGCCAAACATAATGCCAGCTCAAACTATGAGGTAATCACAAAGAATCCAAGGGGCCTGCTCTTCAAGTGCAAGAATTACAGGAAAATCTTGAATGTTGACCCAGAGGTGAGCATGTTTGATCTCAGCAGAACTTGTGACACACTGGTAAACAGAGATTGCTGACCTCTCTCAGTCGTGCTTTAGCTCTCACTTAACATCCATGAGTAAATGAACACTTGAACTCAAGACTGATTACGATTTAAACAGGAACATTGTATTGTTTGTCTCTGATACTACTACTATTAGATGCAGTGCCTAATCAGTTGATCATGACAAATAATCATGTACACATAAAAGCATAACAGCAATGTGAAGCATTTTTGGTCATGATATCAAATAGCTTCTGTGTGAAGCGGAGAGATTGTATTGTTGCACCTGGGTAGCATTTTTGTTCCAATCTCTCGAAATATCCATCAGAGTGGGTTAGAACGAACCGCGAAATTCAGTCCTGGAACCTGTGCCACTATTTTTTTGCCTGTGTGCCCAGGAGCTATGAGTGCGTGCTATTTTGGAAAAGAAGCAACAATGCAGACTAGCCTCTTGAACACAAACTCACCCAGGCTGCCTCGTTGAGGGTGAGATGGCAGAGGCGAGTATTGCCTGTGGTCGAGCACACCCCGACCAGCCCGGCTATTAAGAACGAGGGGAGGCTAAGGAACCCAGACACTGAAACCGCCTGTGCACCCAGAATCCAACCTCAGGCCCCCACCAGGCATGACCTCATTGCCCATGTGGATGCATTCCTTCATACAAACTGGTGGAATTGTCACATATTAAACACTGAATTTAATTTGTTTGTTTGTTTGTTTGTTTTATTGCTCCGTTAGATATAGCCAATGTTGTGAACATTTCACAATTATAAACCCAAATTCAATCAATCAACTTTTATTCAAGACACATAGGTCCATAGAGACAACAACATACAGTATATACATACACATAAAACAACACAAAAACATAAAAGGATGATGCAGACGAGGCATCATTAAAACATATACAGGCTTCGGGTCCAAATTCTTCTTCTTTGGGTTATGTTCGTGTTTGATGAAAATATGTTGGTTATACCGCCAAAGTAGCAGTTGGTGGTTTAGTTTGATAACAAGTTTTTATAACAGCTAATGCTTTTCGTTTGCTTTATTTCATTTTATTTTCAGCATATGGTTACATTTATCTGTGCTCTAAACAAAATGATTATGTTAGCTCAGACACGATGTACAGTAAATACATAAAATTAATGAAAACCTAAATCTTCTGACAGTTATCCCAGCTGGTTAAGATCTTATTTATTCTTGGTGGAGGCACCCTATGGAGTCCATATTTTAAAGTCACACTAATTATTCATAATGGGCAGCGAATAATGTAAGTATAACTTGTATGTAACAGATTTAGTCCTCTAGCAAAGTAGTTTTCATCAATTTAAACTTACTACAATTATGGAAAAATACAGTTAGAAAGTACTTTCTTCTATTGCAATAAATTTGATCTGACATTTAAAAAATGATCCTATAAATAAAATTGTTCACATTTGTAAACACTTTTTATTATTATTTCTTTAACCCAACAGACTACACCTGGCGATAGCTCCATCCGAACTCCTGTCCAGTGTGACCTATATATGCATGTTGTCATTTATGACCACGTCACCAGAAAACCCACAACCAGTTCCTGTGCACCACTCTCCAATTAAATGTATTAAAAAGCACTTGGAGCCTCTAATTTCATCTACATTAAAACTGTTTTTTTTAATACTTCTGACTTCATATTGTGCACAACATCTGGATATGTAGAGTGGCATAGCTGTGCATTTTTGTCTTTAGGGCCAAATGGACAGATAAAAAAAGAACAAAAAAAGAAGTTGATATATCGATAAACTGACTTATTCATTTATATAGAATATTAATATTCATTTAAAAATATCTGAATAAAAATGACTAATTTCTTTTATGTCTCATTTTTGTTTTTTATTAATTACTTTGGCCATTTTAAAATATTTATCATCTACAATCACACATTTGAGAGGCTTTAGTGATATGGCACTCAGAGACTGTCTGATGATGCAGCCACTTAGTTGGGAACCTGAGCTTTTTACTGTACTCTTATCTATAACAACTCTGTTTGTCTGAGCAAATCAAAGATAAAGCCCTTTAGAAACTTAGGGGTTCTTTCATGTCCCCACATGACTGCTTGTAGCTTCATTTTGACTAAAAGCTCCAAAACACTCCATGAAATGGACAGTGACACCCATTCTACATGATTTCAGATAATGAGATACTGCAGAGAGTTCCAGCATAAGATATCCATCAGTCAATAATTTTGTCTTTGCGAGTTTACAAAAAGGAGTCAGCAAGATACAGGTATTGCTATGGTGGTGGCTCATTGTACATGTTGGTGTCATCATGGTACTTGAATGGGTCCAGTTTAAGCAAACTTTTTATTATTATTATTATTATTAAAATAACTGCACTTATTTGAAAAAGAAATCTTTGTAACATTTTAAAGTCTACACAGTCACTTTTGATCAGTTGAATGCACCCTTGCTGACTTACTGACCCTAAATTGCCATACTTTAGTGTATATATTTCTAACAATATATTGTTAGTGTCTCTATTAATAATTGATTTATTCTGCAGTGCAGGACGTTTATAACTCAGGACATTTCATTTTTGAATAAATAATAATAATAATAATAATAAATGATGATACAGGATTATTGGATTATAGTAATAACACTCAAAATCTCCCACATATCTATGATACAAAATATTAGAGCACAGTTTATGTGACAGAAAAAAACACATGTACTTAAAATTTCTGTTTAATGACCAGGATGAAGGCTCTAGAAGTGGGTGGTGATTCACCCACATTCATAACTGTTTAACTTAACAGGCCACAGTCCTTTCATGTGGTGGAGTGGCAGTGTGATGAAACTGCCCACTCCAGTCCCCTCACAACGGCACAGCTCATTCAGACACCTACAAATCAACAAAGCAGATGTGCTTGTGAAAATCTGGGTTCTTATCCTAAAGTGGATTTAGAGAGTTTGTTGGAAAATAAAACATGATAAATATAGGTTACTGAGGCAGGCCACATCATTTCTCACAACAGCAATTACACCTCGGACAGATCTGACAACAGAAAGCCATGTCTTGAAACCTTTCCACTGGCATCAAATGTCTAGGGTGGGAGTCAATCACTTCCTCCTCAATAATCCTGAAAAAGAGACCGTGACAGAGGATATTGAAGCCGTGCTCTGGTGTGCGGAGGGGACGCGGTGCAGCATCCGGATCAGACTCAGCTGTGCAGGATGTGTCTGCTCATCGCCATTGAGCTCATCTAAATGTGAAAGACTAAAGAGAGCCCTTAATGCACCCCATAAGCCATGTCATTCAGCGCGTCAGCACAGACACGGACCTCACTATCGAGCATTGCAACACAGATCCACATGACTCACAAAGTCGCTCAGAGACAGCTGAGAGTGTGCGATGAAGACGTAAACGTTTGTTTTGATTCCCCAAACGTGCCCTAAGACGATAAAAAATGCATTTTTCACTGCGTGTTGTATTTTCAGTTTGGTAGCCTATATATTGCGGAAATAGCCTATTACTCCTGTCCTATTCTTTATTTTGATCTTAAATAATACACGCTTAAACTTTCCTTTCGCATTCTTGTCTTTGTGAAGAAGAGTGTCCCACTGTAGCAATCTGCCAATAGTGAGCGCATCGGATCTTTTCAGGTAATCATTTAGGTTCACAAAACTGGTCACAAAACGATTAGTTCTTGAATCGGACTGAATGAGTGAGCGGTTCTCTAACCGAGTCGATCTTTTGAACAAATCTGTAGATTACTGAATCAGCGAATCATTGAATCATTGACAGTAGCTACTACTAGGCTACTACTTCAGTAGCTGAATTTAATTGAATATTTAATAGCAAATTAATAGTTATTTAATAGCAGAAATGAAAATAGCCTATACAAGTTTAGAATTGGTTGTATGACAGTTTTATTAATAGGCATTAGAAACAGAGTAAGTTTTATTAGGCTACATGAGCTTTTATTAAACAAGCAAAAACTTTTTCAACCATGAATGAACTTTAGTAGGCCCAGTGCAGAGTAAATGCAACTTACATGTATTTTCCAAATGTATTTATTTTCTGAGCTGATTCATAGCTTCAGCAATGTGAGCAATACTTACAATAAACAGTCAAAACTAGTACAAACAGGGACGTTGGAGAACGCGTGGTGACAGCAGAGTCTGTTTAGTGAACCGGTTCTTAGAAACGAACCGTTCAAAAGAACCGATTCGCGGAAATCAGTCGGACTTCCCAACCCTGTCTGACTGCTCCCATAAGCCCTATATATTACTAGCGAAACAAGCTTTACCTTCAGTGAACGCAGGGAAGAGGCGCGATTGGCTGAGAACAGCATCGCTCAGACACAAAACCGAGGATCAAGCCTGACCATCCGGACTACAGCAGATCAAACTCACACGGACATCCTCGCACACTCTGTACAGGGACTGTGGTAACTGCTGCTTGAGCGTCTATCTCTGTAAATGTGAATTTGGGCTTTTCTTTTTGAGTATAGAAAAGTGACATCTTGTTTAAGTTTCCCCTTTCTTTTTCTCGCTGTTTGCCTTATTTTGGGGGTCCGTGTGATGCTCTCTCTCTCTCTCAAGAGACAAGAGTTTGGAAACGCATTCAGCACTGATATACTGCACCTAGATCAGCTAACACTCCCGTACCTCCAGCATGGATCGCTGTCAACGACTGTTTATCCTCCTTTTGGGATGGGGTTATCTGTTTTGTGGATACTGTGCTGTGCTTAAAACACCCTTCATGGGTTTCTCAAAAGACATGCAGTTTGGACAAAAAGTGGAAGCGCAAGATAAGCAACATGTAAAGAAAGCCGAGCAGGACACGCTGTCAGAACACATGCAGATGCTCTACGCCAAATTCACCAGCGCGGGATTCCCTCTCAAAGATGGGAACACTGTCCGCAGCTTCAAAGGACATTTGGGTAGGTGTTAAATTCATTTAATAGTAAATTACTAAATGCAGTAATTGATTTGTAATTGTTTTCTCTTAAGTTAGTTAAAGTTTGTTAGTTTGCTCTTAAAGGGATAAGTCACCCACAACTGAAAATTTCTCGTCATTAATCACCCTATTGTTTTCATCAAAATCGTGTGACCCCCCCCCCCCCCCCCCCCCGTAAAACGCAAAAAAATGCTTGACAACATGTTTAAACTCACTTTAACTTAATCTTTTTCCAAATATGAAAACGACTAAAACTGTCAGTCCCTGACGTCTCCTGTATGAATAAATAATAACAGTTTAATAAGTGAACTATCTCTTTAAGACAGCTTGTGCTGCAGACGGTGCAATTACACCTGTTGATTTCTGTTTGCTTCTTGAGACCTCCGCTCGGTGTGAATAGCTCACCCTATAACTTTTCATTAACCTTTTTAAATGTTATTTTTAAAGCTTTTAAAGGATGTTATTCAATGTCGATAGACGTAATGACCCAACTCTACATCGGATGTGTTGCTCTTGATCGTAAAACTAGCGGTCAATGTTTTGCAAGTGGATTCAACAATTCCGATACTGCTCTGTTATTTTTTAAATAAAACTTACTTTTGATATACTTTAATAGCTGATATGACTAAGAACTTTTCGCTCGTGCGGAGAAGTGCGCTTCTTGGCTCATGCTGAGACGCTCGTGTGATAGTCACACTGCGCCAGTGTTGCCAGATCAAAACAAGCTCGAATCAAGCGACTTTCCACACCAAAGTGGCGTAGTCTCTTCAGTTATTATGTAGCCATAAAAATAAACTAGCATCGAAATCACTGAATTAATCTCTTTCGTGCATAATGATGCATCACTAAGATGGTAAAGGATGATTAATGACATTATGGAACGTGCAAGGCTTTGGTGATTGTTCGTACATAGTTCGAAAAAAATCCACCAAAAAGTGCAACACGCCAATTTCCACATTTATAAGAGACTGAAAAAAAACGAGCCCAGAGCTGCCTATAACTAGTGGGCCATATGACAGCACAGTAGTGCACTCATACCGCCCTCTAGTGTTCAGTTCTGGACTTATTATGTTTGATACATGCATTGATTTCTAACTCTTTCTTTATTAAAACTCAGTGGGCATATGTCAACGAGAAACCCATAGACTAAGTTTGTCTTTTGAAATATGAGTTTCAGCTGAAGATCGATAATAATGCGATGCTTTTCTGAATTTGTGTTTTTTTTTCCTTTTAGGGACTATCAACAATAAGCAGTTACAGATCTTCAACCTCACTTCCCTCACTAAGTCTGAGGACGTTCTCTCAGCAACGTTGCACTACTACATTGGTGACCTGCAGAACAGCAGCCACAGATGCACAAGGCACAAGAGCTGTGCTCACCATAACCTCAGGAGGCAAGGTCATATTCACCTAGATGTCTGGAGCTTCAGCTTGGTGGATAACACCATCAGAACAGTCGGCCATTTCTCCATTAACATCTCCACAATGTACCAGGACTTCATATCATGGCAGTGGAAAGACATTACTCGTGTAGTCAACCAAGCTAAGCAACACAACCAGCTTCTCATAGGCATTGACACCGACTCAAAAGGAAGTCAACCTTGGAAGAAACTCTTGTCTGATAGTTCTCCTTACATTTTGGTCTACGCAAATGACTCGGCTATCTCAGAGCCTGAGAGTGTAGTGTCCACCCTGCAGAGACACAAAAGCAGACTAGTGCCAAATCTTCATATGCTCGAAATACATAATCGCAGTGCCTCCTCACAACATCGGACCAAGAGGTCTGCCAACATCCTGCTGCCGCTACAGAACAATGAGCTTCCAGGCCCAGAGTACCCTTATGAGATACCTACATGGGACGAGACCAGCCCTTATGATCCAATGGAGAGTAAACCAGTCAAGCGCCCTCGCAAGAAGCCTCGCAAAAATCCACGACATAAGAACCCTCTTCTGCAGTTTGATGAGCAGACCATTAAGAAAGCACGTAAAAAGCAATGGAACGAGCCAAAGAACTGTGCTCGCAGATATTTAAAGGTTGATTTTGCAGATATCGGCTGGAGCGAGTGGATTATCTCCCCCAAGTCTTTTGATGCGTACTACTGCTCGGGGTCATGTCAGTTCCCCATGCCAAAGGTATGTGACTTATTTATGGTTACAAAAAACGAAAATGTTTTCTTTTTGATAGAAATCAGTTAGATGGACTGTTTTATTTTTAATTTAGCAAGAAGTCAAGCTGTTTTGTTAAATGAAGCACCCATTGCGTTATTTGTTGTAATACAATCAACTTGAGAAGCGAGTAACTAGAGCAGAGGGGAAATGGACGGATGCAGGCATGAAGAGAAGTGATTTATAAGCAGCACCTAGTGGCAGTCAGGAGAAAACTGTGACTCATTCAGCTGGACACTGTGGGCAGCAGCACAGCAGTTCATTACGCTTCCATTAGTACACCATTCATCTCATCCTCATTATAAAACCTGCCCTTTGCCACTTTGAGATGTTACTACCAATGGTTTTCCCTTTCAAGTTAAAGAAACAAGAAGTCTTCAGTAATGTGGTAGTTTTTTACTACCATTTTATATTTCTGTAGTAAAGCTGATTATAGAAAACCAAGATCCAGTTGTGTCGTATTCTAAAATGTGTGGCTGAAACTATTAGCATCCCTCCAAATAAGAAAAGATTTACATTTTGATCTTGTTTTAGCAAATTTGGGATGCACAATGTATATCATAGAAGATAAATGAGATATTAGTGATTTAAATGATCAGTGTCAGTGGTTCTTTAATTGCACATATCCATTTCCTCTTTTTCTCAGATGACCATTGTCTTGACAGTCACTTAAAGTTAATCTTTAAAAACCATAATAATGTAGTAAGACTGTTAAATGTCATGTTTAGCAAATCTCAAAACGATTATCCGTTTATCATAATGTACATTGTAATTCTGAAATTCACTTTAGCTTTAAAATGGTTTATTTTAGTTTTTAGTAAAATATTATCAGTTTACAATTTATCAGTTACTGGTCAGAATTGTAACATTGGTGCATTTCGTATTGAATTGTAACATTGGTGGTTTTAGTAATTTTATGTGCTTTTGACATTTTTATTAGTTTTTGTTTTATAAAAAAAAATATTTATAGATTTAGTCATTTTAGTACTTCAACTTTTCAGGCACCGACATTTCTTATTTTCATTGCATTTTCAGATTGTTTTTTTAGCTTGCGTTGCTCTTTTTAAATGATTCTGAGCAGGTTTCCTTTCAGAGACATTGGAACATGGCTGGATTAGCATGAAACCATACTGAATGTTAAAGTTCTTTTTACACCCTTTGGTGCTTTTAAGTGGTTTATCCAAAAACAAAACTGTACTGTCCTAAACCCAATACTAACTTCTGAAAATTGTCTGACCTCATGAAGTTTTTACCTCCTGCAGTCTCTGAAACCATCAAACCACGCTACCATTCAGAGCATCGTGCGTGCAGTGGGGGTGGTCCCGGGCATCCCAGAGCCCTGCTGTGTACCAGAGAAGATGTCTTCCCTCAGCATCCTCTTCTTTGATGAAGACAAGAATGTGGTCCTCAAGGTCTACCCAAACATGACAGTGGACTCCTGTGCCTGTCGGTAAACACTTTGGTCTTTTCTTCCAGCCTCCCTCCCTCAAACTGATTCCAAATTTTTGCACTGGAAGAAAGACTGAAGATGTTCATTTCATAACCCTTGAATAACTATCTCCAGCTTTAAGGATTGTGAAGAGCAAAGTGCTTTTCCAGAAGGAATTCATTACTGTTAGCAGGAGGCATCAAGCATCAGTAGAGATATGAGCATATGAATAGACTGTCTGTCAGTGTTTGACCAGGATGTTCTCATGTTTCTATAACCTCAGCAGTTAAGCATACAGGGGACAAACATTTGCTGTCATCCATATTTTTTCTGTACAATTTGTATAATCTGTCATTATTATAGCTATATTTTTGCTACGGAGGCATTGATTGACTCTCATTGTTCATATTCTATGGCTGCTATACCGAGGTAGACTTTACTCCAGAGCCGAAATATACTGAAAACTGGACTTTTGGAAAAAAGGAAAAGAAAAGGAATCTCTTTTTGTTATGTCTGTCAAAAAATGAATTTATATGAAAATGATTGCCTATATAAGTTACATATTCAGTTTTCCACATTAAGCTTAAAACAGTGTTTTATTTCTGGTTGATTCTGTATTGAATGTCTTTAATCGTCAGGAAATATATATATATATATATATATATATATATATATATATATAGTCTCCAAAAATGTGCATTGTTACAAACTTACCTGTAATAGTGTTACATCATGTTTCTGTCTGACCTACTAATACAAGGTTGCATCCTCACATTTAGCTGAATTCATAATGTATATGCACGCATTCTGTTTCTGTTTTGCTATGTGTGTGGGAAAAAAATTCTGTCATTCCTCTGAAAACCGCAAATAGATTTCAAAAGACCAGATGCTATATTATGAGCAATGTTTCGAATTATATGTTCAGGAAGAGGATTATGAAAATTGTATGTAGATTATATTAAGCCTTTGTCTCTTTAACACAACTGCCTATAAAGTGCCTTACCACATTAAAAAGGTTCATCATACATTAAAATGAATATTCCACTAGAATATTTATATTTCACAAAGATGAGTGTAACTTATGCAATGTTTTATTTTTGCAGAATATTTTTAGTCTATCAGTTTATTTAGATAAAATCTGATATTTCGTTTCAGTAATGATTTCTGTATACATTTTGTACTGTTTTTACTTTGAGATTAGCATAGAACTAAAGCAACGACATATCATAAGCTGCATGTTCATAAACAGGGTGAGTTAAAGTTGGAGTTTTTTGTTGCTGTAAATTCAACCTATGGACAACAGAGAAATGTACACATATATGTAAAAGTGGGCTATTATCTTAATATATAATATATACATCAAGAAACACTATGTAAAGCACTCCTTTAGCAGTTGTGTAATATATTTTTAGGCTTCCACCACACTGTGTGTTTTGTAAATGTTAAAGGGTGTGCTTTGTATTATAAGCCTCATAAGAAATTATATTTGTATATGGAAATGACCTTTAAAAGCATTTATTTATTTTCTGTACGATGCCTTCTGGATCATATTTTTGTGAAGCACAGAGGGGCTTCATTAAATATTCATTGAGCTTTGCTGCACAAAGGTCAGACAGGGGTGCAAAAGGAAGCAATCACACAGCTCATGTCAAAAGAGTGAGAATGCTTATTTTTGTAGCACATCTCCCTAGTTGAAAGAATCCCTTTTGGCAGACCATTCAAAGAAAACTCAATAAAGTTTTAAGAATTATGGAGCCACATGTTTATTTTGTCATGTGTTAAAGAACTCAGCCCTCTAGCCATAAAGCAGAACTTTAGTCAATATTGATTGCATTGTTATGCAATCAAAAATTATGGTGAGGCTGTTGCATCATGGAACATTATGTAAATTGCTTAATGGGTCAATAAGGTCAGGAAAGTTACCACACAAGTCCATTATTTAATAGATATTCTCATTTACAAATCACTACTGTGCAATGACTGCTGGACTTGAAATGTTTTGGGAACAACATTTTTTTTTTTACATTTTCGCTGACATTTTTTTATGCAATTACTGTAAAACATGTTGTAGACTGACAAAAAAAAATTTAAATTATCAACATTTTCCTCCTATTCACAAGGATAAAATAAGCAAGCATCAAACATTACATCAACACGAACATATTTGGCTCAGTTGCAGAGGTTAGAGTCACCGGAAGAAAAGGCTCTAAAAAGACTACTTTTCACATAACTCTGCTTGAATTGTACCAACTGCAGTGCCAGTCACCCGCTGAGGTTAACCTTTGAAACCTCATCAGTGGCATTCACAGTCACAGGTGGTTATTACCTTCAGGAGCTCAAATATGTGACATCACGAAGCAACACTTCTAAAACAAGGAACATCGCACCTTCCTGGCAAAGCACAAACCTTTCTGCACTTCTAAAGGTAAATATTACCAATGGTTGATGCCCCAGCTACATCATTCTCACAGACTGATCCTGCTCTGACATCTCAGTGGTATGGTTCCAGTCAAATACAACAATGTTAATCATCACAATATTTGAGCACATCTGAACACTGAAACAATTCCCTTCTTATATCTGTCCTCCTCTGCTGTGCCTCCCACAGCACAAACAGCAGCCTCCGGTCATGGAGTTCATTCTTGCAGCACATACACTGCTTCTGTTGGCTTCATGGTCTGAGGTTCCTCGGAAGAAAGGCTGGCATGTTGGAGATGAAAAATGGCAGAAGGGTTCTGTTTAACTCACATGGGTGCACTGGGGGTTAGTTAGAAGTCTGTGTCCCAACCCGACATTTCATCTGGAGGGATTTCTTCTTCAGGAGGATAACTGTCAAAGTAACTGTGGTCAGTGGGTCCTTTCACCTGGAGAAAAAGAAAGAAAAAGAGGAAAACAGGATAATATTCCAATACACTTCTGTTCAAAAGTATATTTAACTTTTCAAAATAAACTTTTTATGCAGCATTAAAATTGACAAAAGGGGACTAAATATTTCAGCCCCCGTTCACACCTGTATTTAGCGTTGTCCACTGATTGGTTCGACAAAAATGCATCTTAAAACCAGTTGTAAACAGAGCCTAAGAATTTTAAATCATTACAGAAAAAGGTGTATAAATGCTCAAATAAATGCTGTTTTTTTTTACTTTCTATTCATTAAAGAATCCTGAAAAACCTGTTTCATTATTTCCACAAAAATTATATGCATTACAACTCTATTCAACAATAATAAATGTTTCTTAAGCTCCAAATAAGCATATTAGGATGATTTCTGAAGGCGCACATGGCACTGAAGACTGGAGTAATGGCTTCTGGAAATTCAGCTTCGCCATCACTGATAGATCAGTGTTCGCCATCAGTATTACTGTTTCTACCATACTTTTGATCAAATAACTGCAGCCTTGGTGAGTGTAAGATAATATATATGTATATATATATATAATTATACATAAATTATTATATAGGGTATTATTCTTGTTATTTTGACACAATCCTATAAAATAAACTCTGTCCAGGTAATGTAGGTGTGTCTTACCTCTCTTTTAAGTGGTGATATCAGACTTCTGGATTTCATACCACTCCAGCTAAATCCTGTAAACCATCTAAACACCAAAGAACAACATCATCAATTAAATCACCATTGTAAAATTTGTGCAGGTGATAATGACACAGATTTCAAAATGTGTGTTTATTTTGAAAATGCTAAATGCGAATGTAATGATTCCTAACATGATGGAAACCTGTTTGCAAGTAAAACACAAGAAGCAAAGTATCCACTGGACCTCTGGCTGTATAAATGCATCCAAGAGCATGCCCGAAAAAGCCAGAAAATCCATGGAGGTCAGGATTAGAATCTCCTCAAGTTTACGGATTCAT
Source organism: Carassius carassius (assembly GCF_963082965.1). Taxonomy (NCBI): domain Eukaryota; kingdom Metazoa; phylum Chordata; class Actinopteri; order Cypriniformes; family Cyprinidae; genus Carassius; species Carassius carassius. The sequence continues at coordinate 22,653,045 of NC_081758.1, read as the reverse complement.
TTGTTAAAACATCGAGTTGATTTGGTGGAACAGTAAATCAAGAGACCTTAGGTTATTTTGGCTGTCACCATTATGAAAAACCAAGCATACTGGGCTTTTAGTTTTTAAAACATGAGAAATCTGAAAATCTTTCTGTACTGAAACACAAAAATGAGTATAATATCTGTAGTAATATGGGCATTATTTTGCATTAGGGATTCATACTTTATACGTATGAGATGAGTATTTCAAATAAGACTTACAAATTTATGAGGCCATTCTTTAGTCAAGCAGCACCAGATTGTGACTGTTGTCCTCTCACCTGTGTTTTTTAATATCAGTTATTCCATTCTTCAAATTTCCCAGTCGCTCTGAAGGGTTTTGTCTTCATGAAAAAGGGGGACAGCAAATTCCTATTATTATATATAGAAGTGGGACCTAAGAGTTTCAGAAATCAGGTAAAAGACATGAGAATGAGTTATGAATGATCCATGATCATACCTGCACAGCTTTCGGATAAGGTCACCTGGCCTCTTGGTGATCTTTTTAGGAAAGTCCATCTTCTCAATTCCTTTCAGAATGAATGTGTATATAATCATCTGATCGGAGCCAGTAAACGGGGGGCTTCAGGAACAATCAGATCACATACGTTTTTTAAGTTTTCACATACTTTTACATGCATCTGTATTATGAAATGTCTTCCAACACACAGGATCTATGATATGAATATGTGACCCTGTCTGTGAAATCCAGGCTAAAGTCTCAAAATCTAATTATGAGATAACAAGCATCAAAATTTGGTTTCAGTCATTCATTTCTCTATGATTTCAATCTTTGACATGGCCTTACTCAGTCAATATTAAAGATATCAAGGTTACATTTTCACAGAATGTTCTTTACATTATGAAAGGTGATTTTATGTATATATACATTAAAAAAAAAAACCTTCAGCTGGGTTTTCACCGACAGGGTCACATATGAGAACCTAGGTTGATGCAAACCTTCCTGTAAGAAGTTCAAAAATCAGGATTCCAAGAGACCAGAAGTCCACACTGAGACCATGTCCTTTATTGAGAATGATTTCAGGTGCAACATACTCTGGAGTCCCACAGAATGTCCAGGTCTTCTGGCCACACCTGAGCTTTTTAGCAAAGCCAAAATCCACCTGAGAAAAGATGCCTTGAATTGATATCGCTGAACTTGGCTGACTGAGTGAAGTTTGCTGACTTAGCAGAGGAGCTTACCAACTTGACATATCCATCTGTGTCCAGCATGAGATTCTCAGGCTTCAGGTCTCTGTAAATGATGCTGTTGTTGTGGAGGTAGTCGAAGGCCTCTGTTACGCAGCCCACACAGAACTTGGCAGTGTACTCATCAAAACTCCCCCTGGATCAAAACAGGCATACTTTCAGCATATGCATTAAAACAGTGAAGTGGACACTGACCACATGAAATGGAGCTAACCTGTCTCTAAGAAGACTCCAGATCTCGCCACCCAAACATGCCTCCAACAGCATGTACACATACTTGTTGTCTTTAAAGGTGCAGTACATTCTAAGTGAAAAAACGTATAGTTTAGATCTAAATAGAACAATTAAGTTCGCCATGCCATCCTCAATATTACATCCACTGCTTCTGGATTTTCTCTTATATTTGATTACAATCGTTCTCTCTTAATTCTATCAGGTGAACACTTCAGGGGATTCATGGGGATCTCTTTAAAAGCAATTAACAGTGAAATTCAATTCTCACTTTATTTTCAAGACGTTTTAATATTTCCTAAAACTCACAAGACTAAACAGGCATTACTTAAACAGTCTAGATAAACATACTTCACAATGAAAGGAGAGTTTGTCTCAAGCAAGATCCTCCTCTCAGAGTAAATGTGCTCTTCCTGTCTGTTATCCACAATATGCCGTTTCTTGATGCATTTCAGCGCAAACGTCTCATTCTCGTTCTTCACCTTCACCTAGAGAAAAACTGGCATCATTATTGCTCATATTACTCCTTCACTTTGTGGAAATGCTTTTTTGTTTGAATGTTAAATGATGAAGAGAAAGTGTGATTATTGTCGACAAGTTTCTAACCAATTCAACTCTGCCAAAGCCTCCTACTCCCAGCGTGGCAATAACCTCGAGGCAGCTGAAGGGTATGGCTGCAAAGTTGCTCTCTCTCTCTTTCAGCTCAATCATATCATGTGACACAGGTGTGGTGGGAGGAGTGCTGCTTCCTGACCTCCTAAAAGAATATCATTTAATATTATTAAATTGTTCTGCTGATAAAGTAAAAAATAATAATAATACAAACCAATTTTCAGACCTCACTCTATATCAAAATAAATATGTCTTCTTATGTCTGCAATATGTGCATATGTACATGTTATGTATTATATGAACTAAATTCATCAATTCTGTCAATTTGGGGATAAGTAAGGTCAACTAATTCGGTTTTACAGTGTAAGCTTTACTGTTTGACAGCACAGTGGATGCAAGAATGCAAGAAGTCAAGGAGTCATGAAGATTAAAAAAAAAGAAACAGCTAATACTTACTTTGCATTTCTTTTCTTATCATCCCGTGCTAAATTTTCGACATAGCTCTGGAGGTAATTTTTAAGCTCATCAAAAGTTCCGACAGTCTGACTGAAAGTTCTGAAAAAAAGACCGCTGTTACTATCACTGAGTACAAAAAAAATCATAATCAAGTGAATGATGATTATCATGAAGTGTGAACTCACTCTCGATCAATGACAAGGCATTCCACACCCTCCTCATCTGCGATTATATTCGCAGATCTGACATCATCGCTGTGGTTTGACAAAGTAGGAACACATTCAGTGAATTAGTTTTATGGATTTGTTTGTAATAATATTGTGATATGTCATATACACGTTGACAAGACTAAGTTGCACTCTGTTATAGCAATAATACTGAAAGACCTCGTATACTAAAAGGTTTTTGAAACAGGATTAAAGTGGGCAAATGAGAATTGAGCAGGGGATTGAAGAAGGACAGCACCTGATGAGGGCCTTCTCGCCGAAATAATCCCCTTTCCCCAAGGTGTTGATGATCTGAGGCTCTTCATGATCCTGTGTGCTCTGTGTGACTTTAATCTGGGCAACACAGAAAGACAGAGGTTACCTTTCAAAATGTACTAACCATATCAGTTTAAGAGAACAACTGTATGTCTTATAATCTGTATTTTTATTTTTTTACTTTGGATTTATGGTCCAAATTTATTTTCAATGATATAAATGTCATTTGTGTTGAGATGATGCATCACATATAGACTGCATCCTTCAATTCTAGGCAACATGTAATCAATAATAACGATACTGAAGAAATGGAGTTAGTTCTCTGAATTCTGATTCATTCTCAATTCTGTAAAATGATCCAGAAAACCACTGCAACCCTCTTGGCCTTTCTGATGGCAGTAATGGCCTTATTCCCCACATGCTCTCGGACATGGTTGCGACAGACTGACGAGAACAATCATTTCCGGTAATTAAATTTTCTCCCCCTCAGTAAAACATCTTCCTTCCCACCCCCATCTTGAGCGACAGTGGAGCAGAAATCAACCGAGCCTGACTAGCTCATGCTAAACAGTTCCTGTTGCTTCCCAGTGGAGAGTCCTGTCTCTTAACCCCTTCAGTGTCGAATTACTGATTTATCTGAACGCGTTCGACCTCCCACAGACCCAGATCAGCATCTGCAGTGAAGTCCTTGAGGATTAGTGGGGTGGAAAAATGGTGCCTCGAGTGAGTTAAATCACTTTTTTTTTTTCATGGTTTAGCATTTAATGGTGTGAGGATATAGCATAATCTCTATAGGCAGTAAAACAGACTTGTATGTATTCAGTGGGCTTGATAAAGGGCTATTCACTTTATTATTTATTTATTGTTACTAAAAGTTTTTGGGAAGAAGGAAATCAATGATGGTCATACTAGAAAGGCACATCAAATAATTTTATATACCAAATATTTATTGAATATTCACATTGAATATATTCATATGTCATTTTAAGTAAGCCCGTGGAATGAGAAATAATTAAACATTAAGCATAATACAATAAATACACAGAATCAAGCTTGGAAAAAACTAATTGACAATAATATAATGCACATTACCTTTCCGTTGGCAATTATATAAAAGGTGTTTCCTTCTTCTCCTTCCCGGATGATGTAGTCACCTTTATTATAGTATTCCTGAACAGAAAACACAAGACAAAACTCATTTAGCTATTGATTTTACCATCAAGCCAGTGCTGTCATATTCCCGGAGAGATCTCCCCGAGGGAGACAACAGGAAGGCTGCCATGTCTTCCACAGCGATATAAGTAGATACACCTCCTGCACTTATTGCTTACATACTTAGGTCAAATTTCCTAAAATGTGTTTCATGCCAGTTTTCACATTAGAAGCAATTAGAAATTGTACTGTTGACATTAGGGTAACAATTCACTTACCATTAAAGCAGTTCAACTTCTTTATAATAAATAACAATAACAAAGCACTTTAGAACTGGCTTCAATACTCCAGAAAAAGTTACAATTTATTTGGATTATTTTTGTTGACTAGAGCTTGAGAACTCTATGCCTGAACTGGTATTCCTCCGATTCACTTGGAGACTGAGAATGTTTTCAAGTGATTTGCAAAAATAATGTTCTATTTACAGTGAAATGGAACGATTCAACTGAAAACTGAGATCAAATCTTGTTTAGAATGTTTCCAATTAGACTGAGTTTTGCCAAACATAATTATTTAACCATTCTAGAATATTGTAGTGGTGCGTCAGAGACATTCCAAGACAGTGTTTGAGTCTTCATTTCTCTGGTCCATGCTCTCAACTGATCTCTATCCCCAACTGTCTTTCTGACAGAGCTCAGTAGGCATGCCATGCTCCTCTGAGGGTCTCAAAAATTTGTCTGCTCCCAGCGTCCCGTCTGCATTCCATTCCCCACTGTTTAATGATAGAGCTCCACATTATCTGCATGCTTCAACAAACATGCAAAACATCTGGGCCACTATTGGGTTACATTGCTTCCTTACCCCTAGAGAGGGGAATATAATCAACTCCATCGGAGTGATTGAATAACTACATTCTCCCATTCAACTCCAGGGGCCGACAATCGAGAAGAATGTCCTTGATGTTTGTTTAGCATGGAAGAACACGAGGAGGCTTATTTGACGTTGAGTTGACAAAGCCCACACTTTTAGAAAAACTCACTTTAGACCTTCATGGAGAAATGGAATAAATCAGTCAGCAGCCTATACTGCCTATAGCCTATACTGGCTGCTACAAACATCTTTAACAAATCACTCGTCCCCTCCACTGAAGTGAACACTTCGCTCAGCCTTAAACAAACAAGTATGGTAACAATATACTGAGCCAAGTGATGAAAGACCATGTAATATTGCCACTGTTTTTCCAACATTGTCACTTTGGATCTAGACATTTGAAAACAAGGTTATCACTACAGAAGGATACATAGTATCTGATGGGATTGGTTAATTTTAATGTTAAAAGGTTTAACTTACCACCTCTAAGCAGTCCACAATCTTAGTTAGTTTGTCCCCAGGAAGACTGGCAAGAAGTGAAACACTAAAAATAAAATAATAAAGTAAAATAAAACAAAATAATCAAAAGGTTAGGAAAGTTGCAGGAGACAAGCAATGAAGCATCCATTGATTTTATAAATATAACTGCCATTTTTGTCATTTTTGCATTTAATTAATGCAATTTCAGTTCTATGTTCATATGTCTTAAAACATATTGGTTTAAATTTTAATCTTTGACTGTCATATGACTAAACTGATACAAGCAATTTAAGACTGCCCCTTTGACTCGGATTGAACTGATGGTTATGGAGAACAGTTGTGTTAATATAATCTTACATAATATAATACATTTCAATCTATTCTTATTAGAATGTCTTCAAGAGCCCTCAAATTGAATTATTGTATTTTCCTCCTTTTATGTATGCTATTTAAACTGATAGTTATATAAGCAAAGTCACAGAGGTCACTTCAACCAGACCGTGAAGGCCATCGAACTGACCTTCATTATCAATAGCATGGCTAATGCCACCAAAAAAATACAAATCCTCGCTATGCTTTATTTGCTTGTTTGATCTCCACAATGTTTCATGCAAAAATCACTCTTTGATGTTTTCAGGCCCAGCTAATGCTTGGCTACACATTATGTGGTAGGACACCACAGTAAACAGCAGGAGGGATGAGCCGTTTGGATTACCTCCTCAGGAAGTTGCGGTATTGCTCGTGTCGAGCCTCGGCAGTCATCCGCATGATGTTGTGAAAGACTTCTCGATCGAGGGCCCATGTCTTCACATTGCTGCCAGCTGTGATCATAACAAAACAGCAGGTAAGAGAAATACCAGAAGCATCCATTAAAACTTCAGTGATTCAATAATCCAGAAAACAACAGCTGCTTCCAATTAGGAAATTATTACATTTTATTGTGTAAATGTAAATGTAAATATTAGTCAAAGATAACACAAGTAAACACAACATGCAGTTTTTAAATAAAGGTTTTTATTATTCAGGGAAAATAAAATCCAAAATTACATGGCCCTGTGTGAAGAAGTGTTTGCTCCCCTGTTAAAACTGTGCTTTATCACGCCTGAGTTCAATTTCTCTAGCCACACCAGGCCTGAATACTGCAACACCTTTTTGTAATCAAGAAATCTCTTAAATGGGACGTGCCTGACAAAGTGAAGTAGACCAAAAGATCCTCAAAAGCTAGACATTATGCCGAGATCCAAAGAAATTCAGAAACAAATAAGAAAGAAAGTAATTGAGATCTGTCTGGAAAATTTTTAAAGCTTTGAGACTCCAGCGAACCACAGTGATAGCCATTATTCACAAATGGCAAAAACATGGAACAGTGCAGAATATTCCCAGGAGTTACCGGCCGACCAAAATTACCCCAAGTGCACAGCGACGACTCATCCAGGAGGTCACAAAAGACTCCACAACAACATCCAAAGAACTGTGTTCAGTGTTCATGACTCCACCATAAGAAAGAGACTGGGGCAAAAATGGTCTGCATGGCAGAGTTCCAAGACGAAAACTGCTGCTGAGCCAAAAGAACAAAGGCTTGTCTCAGTTTTGCCAGAGAACATCTTGATGATCCCCAAGACTTTAGGGAAATTACTCTGTGGACTGATGAGACAAAAGTTGAACTCTTTGGAAGGTGTGTGTCCCATTACATCTGGCTTAAAAGTAACACCGCATTTCAGAAAAAGAACATCATACCAACAGTAAAATATGGTGGTGATAATGTGACGGTCTGGGGCTGTTTTGCTGCTTTAGGACCTGGAAGAATTGCTATGATAAATGGAACCATGAATTCTGCTGTTTACCAAAAAATCCTGAAGGAGAGTGTCTGGCCATCTGTTCATGACCTCAAGCTGATGTGAACTTAGGTTCTGCAGCAGGACATTTATCCAAAACACACCAACAAGTCCACCTCTGAATGGCTGGAGAAAAACGAAGTGAAGACTTCGGAGTGTCCTAGTCAAAGTCCTGACCTGAATCCTACTGAGATGCTGTGGCATGACCTTAAAAAGTCAGCTCAGGCTCGAAAACCCTCCAATGTGGCTGAATTACAACAATTCTGCATAGATGAGTGGACTAAAATTCCTCCACAGCGCTGTAACAGACTCATTGCAAGTTATCGCAAGCGCTTGATTGCAGTTATTGCTGATAAGGGTGGCCCAACCAGTTATTAGGTTTAGGGGGCAAACACTTTTTCACACAGGGCCATGTAGTTTAGGATTTTGTTTTTCCCTTAATAATAAAAACTTTCATTTAAACTGCATGTTGTGTTATCTTTGACTAATATTTAAATTTGTTTGATGATCTGAAACATTAAAGTGAGACAAACATGCAAAAAAATAAGAAATAGACTCTTAAAGGTCACATTAAGAATTAACCACTGAAAGAATGCAACACAATGATTTAACATTAGTGTTAATAATCCATGTTTCACTGCACATCAGTGCTTTTTTTTTTTTTTTTCGAGTCGGAGTAAAATATATTATAAAGCCAGGCATTTGACGTCTGGCCGCGCAAACACAAAGAAACAAACAAAATTACTGACAACTCAATAAGATTAAGGCTACAAGACAAAACAACTGTGTTTTAGTTCTCACTGGTGAGAAAGCCTGTGGCTACATGAGGCCAATCCATGGTCACGGCATGAACTAAACACACTGAGAGCAGCAGTGCAGGGACAATTTGTGATTGTCTCTGTCAACAAATTATATAACATATTCATCAGAAACAGCCCATATACATCCACTGAGAGAGACAGAATGAAGCACAAAGGAAACACTTCACCTTTGACCGAGGCAGTCCTGGTGCAATTGTACAAGATGGCTAATTCACCAAATGTGGTCCAGACTGCTATTGATGTGAGCAGTTTGTTGTGCTGATAGACATCCAGTTTGCCATCTGTAAGAAAAAACAATACTTAAATTCTTTCTTGCATTTTCAGTGAATTTGCACCTTAATTCACTTAGGTTTGTCCTATTCATAAACAGAAAACAATTGTGGTTTACAGTGCAGAGATCAGATTAATGACAAAGTGAATACACACAGATTGTGACTAAAAGGGTTTTAAAACAGTTCCTTATGTTATCTTTATAACAATGCCTGTCCAGTGTGATTATAATTGAATAATACAATCAGTTGCTCAATTTGTACCTGCAAGCACAAACAGGTGGTTTCCTGGCTCTCCTTGTTTAATGACGTATTCTCCCTGCTGGTACGTCCTCTCATACATGCATTCCACCATGTCTTTGACCTGTTGCACTTCCAGTCGTCTCAGATACTGGTTCTTATTCAAAGCATCTGTGAGGAGCTTCTTTACACTGTTTGAAACACATTTGTCATAAGAAAAAATATGAAAGAATACTGTTTTGCTTAAAACTGTGATAGCAGAAGTTGTTATTCTTATTCATTTATTAACAGTGCTGGGTAGATTACTTACACATTACTGGGATTACTTAATCTGACAAAAATTGTAGTTAATAATGCATTATATTACACATTTCAGGTAATATAATCAGATTACTTTTTGATTACTTTTGACCTTACTTGTTTATCACATTGATTTAAATAGGATAATCTTGCACCATACTGATATAAAAATACAAAGTTTAAGAAAATACACTCCATTCATGGAAATTAATAACATAAAAAGTGCATTAAACTTTACATTACGTCAAGGTTTCCCAAACTGGGTTTCTGTTAGGGGGTTTGTGAGGTATATTAAAAGTTCATACTTAATTAAATCATTAAAATGTAAATTATTAAATATTATTTTAAAATCTCAGGGGTACTTCAGGTAAATGTATGGGTGAAATATGTTCAGATTACTAAAAAGTTTGGGAATGCCTGCACTATGTGTAAATAAGAAATAATGTGAATGTGTGCATTTTAATTTGTTTGAAAGACAAAAGTCTTTCGAAGACATTGCAATGGTTAAATAATTTACTGAGTGATAATTCAAATAAACATTAATGTGTTCGTCAGTAGTTAATGTAATGTTGAATGATTTTTATAAATTAGATTTAGATTTAAATAGATTTTAATAGATTTTAATAAATAGATTTCATCCGCTTCACAATACCCCATAGTTTCTCCAAGAGGTTCAGGTCAGGTGAGTTGGCTGACCAATCAAGCACAGTAACATCATGGTCAGCACACCACTTGGAAGTGGTTTTGGCAGAGTGGGCAGGAGCTAAAGTCCTGCTGGAAAATGAAATCAGCATCTCCATAAAGCTTGTCAGCAGATGGAAGCATAAAGTGCTCCAAAATCTCCTGATAGATAGCTGCACTGACTTTGGACTTGATAAAACACAATGGACAAACACCAGCAGACGTCACGGCACCCAAATCATCACTGACTTCAGAAACTTCACACTGGACTTTGGATTCTGTGCCTCTCCACTCTTCCTCCAGACTCCAGACCTTGATTTCCAAATGAAATGCTTAATTTACATTCATCTGAAAAGAGGACTGTGTACCACTGAGCAACAGTCCAGTTCTTTTTCTCCTTACCCCAGGTGAAATGTTTCTGATGTTTTTTCTGGTTCAGGAGTGGCTTGGTTCTAGGAATGTGACAGCTGTAGCTCTTTTCCTGAAGATGTCTGAGTGTGATGACTCTTGATGCGCTGACTCCGGCTTCAGTCCACTCCTTGTGAAGCTCTCCTAAGTTCTTGAATTGGCTTTTCCTGACAATCTTCCCAAGGCTGTGGTCATCCCTGTTGCTTGTGCACCTTTTCCTACCACACTTTTTCCTTCCAGTCAACTCTCTATGAATATATTTTGATACAGCACTCTGTGAACAGCCAGCCCTTTCAGCAGTGACCTTCTGTGGCTTACCCTCCTTGTGGAGGGTGTTGATGATTGTCTTCTGGACAACTGTCAAGTCAGCAGTCTTTCCCATAATTGTGGTTGCATGTTCTAAACTAGTCCAAGAGGTACCCAGTATTTATACTCAAAATTAAGTAAAATCAAACTAATCAAGCTCAAAATGGAATTTGAGATACAAGATTTTTAATTTTCCTAAGCTGCAAGTTGTAACCGTCAGAATAACCTATATATATATATATATATATATATATATATATATATATATATATATATATAATATAAGAAAGTTAGCTTTTTTAAATTAAATTACAAAAAAATAAAAAGACCCTTTCCATGATATTAAAAATTTTTGAGACGCACCTGTATAAACGTTGGGCTATTTTTAAAAAGTAACGTTTAGAAGATGAAAAAGAAGAATTTGGGAGACTCAATAAATGATGAATAATTAATTGCTATTGTGTGAATAATATGTAATCATGTAATTAATAAAAATGTTACTGTAGTCTGATAACGAGTATTTTAAAATGTAATTTAGGCTCTAAGTACTTAAAATACTCTCTGAGTATTTTTTAATCTGATTATGTAAGTCAGATAATATGTAATTAGTTACTACTCAGCTCTGTTTATTCAAGATGGACTAATTGGACGGTTCATGCTATGAGGCGCACCAGTTGTTTCATTTTCAGTTTTACAATAGAAACAAGATAATGAATCTCAGCATGGTGTTTTTTGTGGGAAGATTAGACCAACATAAGTCCCCCAACATAATGAGCACCTACGCGCAGGTCTCCCATAAGCTTAGCAAATGAAAAACACAGACTAATTACCACCATGAAAAATTGGCACATCTATTTAAGCTCTTTGAGGATGCTTGATACAATAATGAATATTCCTGTTCAAACACACACAAACAGTACATACACATAGCACGTACACATAACATGACTACTTAAAGCGTTAGAGTTCATAAAAATAAACCAAATTTACTCATGATTTTAGCGATTAGTTACTTCACACAAAACTGTTAGGCCAGAAACACATTTTAGCACACTAATGCAGCCTTGAGTGCTTAGTCAGTCAATGCATTTTGCAGTGCAATAATTTGCGTATAAGTCGATTTTGTGCAGCTGAAAGCTAATAACCGAATGCAAGTGCAGATATTGGCAAAGCATAGCAACTGCGTTCGTGCATTTGCTTGAAGTATGTTTCCGGCTTTAGTACCACCATTTCAAGTGCACCAGGACATTTTTTCTCCTGGTATCATTCCGCTTATTTGTGTCTGTGCATTTAAAACTGTCACAGTCTGTTTGAGGATTTTATAGTAACTTCTACGAATTCAAAATCTACGAATGTAACGAATATTACTTTGACTTAAAAGTATTTTGTTGGCCAAAAAAACATACAAAATAACTGGCAGTACTATGTCTAAAAAGTTACAACATTCATTTATTACATATTGCATAGACCCCAACCCACAAAAATATCATATAATACAATTTAATAAAATATAAATCTACTGTGAGATTATATGCCTAATCACATGGAAGTACATGAAAATGAGTACACGAGTAGTTCCTTAACAGATTCATTTAAATGAAATTAGCACCAAAATTCACTGCTGTCCTCCTTTCTCCTTATTACCATAACCACAACTGCCAATCAGACTCTCTAAGGAATTACCTTTGGAATCAAAAGCAGAAAATGAATTAAATCTCTCACCTTTGCTCTTTCCAGACTCGTGCACTCTCAAAGTAGAACTTTGGAACACCGCTGGAATCATACGTTCTGGATGAAGGTTCTGCAGAAACTCCAGCTTTGGCTCCTCTCCTCCTATTGAGGGTATCTCTGAGCAGGCCAGTGAGACACTGACTGACCTTTTCCTTGATAGGTGATGGCAGGAGACCTAAATCGCATTGATTCTTCAGTGCATCCTGGAGTTTGTTGAGTTGGAGACACTTGTTCCTCAAAGTGTCAGAGATCTCAGAGATGGTCTGTCTCTGTTGGGCCAGCTGCTCCTCTAGATGTTTGATCTGAATCTCCTTGGCATTCAGGTCTTCATCCTTCTTCTTCAGCTGATTCTCTAATTCTTCCACTCTAACTCTGAGAACTTGAGAAACTGAGCTTGATTCTCCGTTGTTTTTGGATTTGGCAGAGCCTCTGGCCTGCTTTAGAGGGTTCAGCTTCATCGAGCCATTTCCCATTTTGGCACTTTTATTCTACAATAAAGGATGATCAAGTTCACTTTGCTGTGGGATGACATCAAACAATTTAATTAAATGAATTATAAAATAGTATGATTAAAAATTTAATATATCAGTCTTAACCTTTATTTTTTCTTTTGAGGTCTATTTGGAAGCCAGTTAAGTGGCTTGAAAATGTTAACATTGACGTATCAGGTTGATCATTTTCCTAATTTTATAAAAGTGATTGTAAACAAAATTTCAACTTGATAACATTCTTTTTTTTATATTACTCCCACTTTCTCTCAATGTGTGTAGGTGTCAGTGAATAAATGAGAAAACAAATGTTTTCTTATAAATTTAAAAGTAATGTGTAACTTTTCTGGTTACTTGAAAAAATAACCTGATTACTGATCTGATTATGCAGTTATAGGACATCATATATCAATGCAATAAAATACACTATTTTTTGAAAAGTGGATTACTTTGTAGTAAAACATGAATATAAATTGAAAAATATTTCCATTGTTTGTTTCCTTTAGATCAAGTGAATTTAGAAAAATATTTGAGTTCATTTTAATTTTTTATTTATTTATTTATAGACCTACACTGAGAAGGTCACAGGGACAACCAGAGCTCAAGGATAAAATCTGTGTGTGATTGTGCATAGTGTAAGTCTATTTATTTTAATAACGAACCTGACAACCTGAAATTGTCCCAACACAGATTACTTGAGCAGGACGAATGTGCACACGTTTTAAACCTTTTAAAAATGGAATGAAGATCAACAAAATGGTAAAATACATCCATAAAGGGCATGCTCACAGGAAAATAACTAGTGAACAAAACAGTCTTGGATGAAGTGGATATTTACGATTAAAAAAACAACTTAAAATAGCCTACAAAATTATTTTATTGATAAAATCGCTTGCAAGTAAATGTCGTGAGTGTGTGTGTGTGTGTGTGTGTGTGTGTGTGACAGCTCACCCTCAAAAGAAAGCAAGAGCACCCTCAGTTGAAGTTGTAATACTAAGATAATGGTGAAACAACTATCCATTTGTGTTTGCGCTCTAGACAGTGTAAAAGTGACAAATACGCATGGATATGCTACAGGGGGCCTTTATTCACCCCCCGAGGCCATGTGAAGGATGTTTAATTACGGTGAACGTGATTTCACTAAGTACAACATGTTCCTTGATCAACATCCTTGAGCCTGGAACAACATTTCTATCAACCAGTCAGAATTGTGGGATAACTTTTCAGGAAATATCTGTTTGCGATCAAGGTTAGGTGCTTCTACACTCTTGCTAATCAGCTATCATTTCACACTGATTTTAGGAATAAATTATGGGTAGGGTTAGGTTTAGGGGTAGGGACTGGGTTAAGTATATATTTTTGGACATATATGTTGATCCAGGATCAACAAAAGATGTTGATCCAGGAACATGTCTTACTTGACCGTTTTATTACAGATGCGCACACTTTATTTCACATCTTCTGAACTGTTGACAGCAAACACCAGCTTACCCCCATTGAAAGGCTTGGAAGAGCAAGGACATTTTTTTATATACCTATGTAACGTTACAGCCCTACATCTGCAGGTGCCACAGCTGGCATTTGTCCCCTACAGAAAACAACTTTGATTGTAAAGGTTAGGGGAACCTCCCAAACCTTTCAACTACCTGTCATGTATCTCATTATGAGGGGCTTAGACAGGCACAAGACACAGAATGGTCGTCCATATTTTCATATCTCAAATAAAGAGAGAGAGATCGTTTTACTAGAGATCTGTTGGCCCCAGTGATTTAGACCAAATCAATAATTTAGAGGCACAGTAATACCGGATGGCACCAGCACCCTGTGAGTGTGCAGTGTGCTCTTTCCTGGACTATCTGCTGATGTCATTCTTTGCTGCCTTTCATTGATGGAAAAAAAATGAAATAAGATGTTTTGTAATTCACTCTGGGTTACAAATGCACAATGGACACTGGACACTCCCACCACAGAGAAAATTATTTGAGCACAATCACAGTATTTACAGTAAAACGACTCTAAGCAGACCACATGCACATCCCTACATCTCCATACAGAAACTTTGTTCAACACAGTATGCAACTCAATACGAGTGTTATTTCATTTGCATCTTATCTGGATGTTGAATTCACAGGATATTTGATTCTCTTTATGTCCTTACATTCATGAGAGATGCATGTTATTTAATTTAGACAGGATGTGTACAATAGGAAATAGATTCAAGGTAACCCACTTGCTATAAGCTAAACAAGAAAATACACACAACTATAAATAAACTTCTAATCAGTAAGTTTTTTTCTGAAATGGTACTGGTAATTGTATAGGGCTGTTCATAAAGACCTACTGACGTTACACCTGTTCCTTCGTTTTATCTTTAAACTAAACGCTATAAGGAGTATAACGTTTCTAAATATTTATTAATGACATGAAAAACCCTACCGTTTTCGTGTACAGGAACTCTTCTTCGAAGGATGAAAGACAGTGCTGTGTGTTTGAGGCAGCAGCCCCGGTCACCGTACACACCCCACACACACCTCTCTCACACACACACACACACACACACAGAGAGAGAGAGAGAGAGACTGGCAGCATGTGTCATCTCTCCACAATAGCTGCCTACACTCAGTCCCTTTAGCTATCGTATTGTCTTCATGACAGCAGAATATTTTATTGATCTCTCTCTCCCTCTCCCTCTCTCTCTCTCTTTCTCTCTCTCTCTCTCTCTCACTCTCGTTTTTATTTACTCAGTTAATCATAGATTTGTTTATGTTTTCTGCTGAAATGTTATTAATTAAAATGTTATTGTTTTAAATAATTCAATATTGTTTTACATGACCTGTTACATATTTTGATTTCACTTTCTCAATCTAGTCATGAAACTGATTAAACATATTAGACTCCCATTATTGCATTGATACCTAAATCCTATCAACTTTACTGAGCCTGAGCTATAGAACGTTTCTAAGTACATCAATGTATCCACACACACACACACACACACACAGAGAGAGAGAGAGTTAGTGCTATTACAGCAATCCCAGAGCAGCTGAATTGATTTAATTGCATTAACATGAATCAGAGCCAGTGACTTACATCAGAGCTGCTGAAGCTGAAGTGACTAATATATCATTCAAAGCTGGATGCCATTAATATGAACTGTGCATCACATTCAGCAAATATTACAGTAACAGCTCTACAGAAGCACAGCAGCTGTGTAGGACTCTGAAATTATACAAATAAAATAAAATAAATAAAACAGATAAATTATAATTTCATAATTATAATATCATGTTTTCCACAAAATGATATTATAAAATTCTATATCTTTCCAAACCATCCCAACTGTGGTGTTTTTGTTGTTGTTGTTGATTTTGACCAGTAGATGGAGACAGAGTCCCATTTCTCTTCTGTACAAACGTTTAAATGTGGACCATCCTCAAAAGAGTACAGTACACCATGATTTTTAAACATTGTCACTACATTTATTATAATTTATATGAATATATTGTGTATGGTACAGAAATCTGCATAAATATAATAAAAACTGATTACAAATCACTGGCTCTCTTCATTCTAACATCTTTTAAATCAATGGTAATGCCATTTTTGCAGTGCCCTCCTGTTCTCAGTATACACAACATCACTTGCTGCTATCATCCTTCTGCTAGATGAAGAAGACTCACAGCTCTGCCTCTTATTCCAGCCTGATGATCCCACATGGACTGCTCGAATCTCAGGCTGGATGAATTAACATTTCCAGCTCAACTTAAACAAGCAATTTATTCCAAGATCACAGTCCAGCTGAACTCATGGACAGAAACACCAGCCGGGTCAGTCAAGATCTCTGGAGGACTGTTTGAAGAGCTGGACATCACAGAATATACAGTACAATACAGACCGACTGTATCATGAAGATTAATGCTCTACATCATCAGACCCTTCATTTGCTTATAACAGAGGATTGAAAATGAAAGACTTTTACATTGTTATTTGTTCCAAATAAAAAACTTTATATTTATCAAAAAATCTTGAATTTTTTTTTTTAAAAAGTGTCCACAAAATTAACCAGCACTGTTTTCAACATTGATATTAATAATAATAATCGTTTTAATGGGCACATCAAAAAATTCAGCTTTGGAATAACAGGGATAAACCTATTACATTTTAAAATATATAAATTTATAAATATATTACAATAAACAAAATAGTTGTTTTAAGTTGTAATAAAATTATTACTTTATTAGTTATTACACAATATTACATAATTATTAAAACAATCTTTGTAATATGAAAATTCTGCATATTCAAAATGACAAGGCACAGACATAAACACAAGACTCAAATAGCTTCATTTCATAGGCATTCTTTAATTCCTTTTTCCCGGTTCACTCCACACCACTATTCTTCCCCAACAATCAAAACACATTCCCATACACAGAGAGGAGGAAAAGACATATTTACATAGAAAAGAATGCATGTATTTGTGAAAAGTTTCCAATAAGGGAAAAAAAGGGTAGACCGACATACATTAACTTCATATTATACGCTCGTACCTTCAAATGCTAGTTTTTCCAAATACAAACTTTTATAAACATTATAAAATATTAAATAGAGCAATATCTAATTACTATAAAACATGTACCTAGTACAAAATAACAGAATATAATAAATGCCTGTAAGCAGCTTTAAAATATTTGAAAACAATGCAGACAAAAACAAAACTACAGATACTTTTGAGGCCAATAAATAAAATCAAAAGAAAATATTAATAAAATAACAGTACAGTAGAATAGTAATACATCCTATAAATGGACTCAAATCTCAACTACCACAGGTATGATCCGCCTTCATGTACTCAACTCTGTCCTCTTGAACGTATGGTGTATTCTCCCCTTCACCACCAGAGGGCGACATTTACCACTGGCTGTGGCCAAGAGTGGACATGTACAACAGCACTTGGGAGAATTGTCTGACACACAGTGATTTGTCCTTCTATAAATATCACCTTCATTGTGTAAGAAGCAGCATTACAACTGTAACACTGACAAACGAACACTGTCTTTCCATCAACAGTCAATAATCAAAGGCTTGACAAGAAAAAGGGATGGTGGAGCTTAATGCTGCAGAATTAGCACAAAAGAGCTTACACAGGAAAGGAATTGACATCTTTATTCATAGTAGCATCCAGTGCATTCGGCAACCCCCAGCGGGTTTATCACACACACATCAGTGGTCACTCACAGAGGTTAAAGCAATGCATTACATCTCATATGCATTAAAAAACTGACAAACACAATATCAAAAAAATAGTTACAACATAAATCTAGACTTAAATAAATGCTTCATGTACAATAAAAATACACAGTACTGGAACCCAGTACACATAATGCTGGTTTATAATTCTCCCCCCTTTTCCCCAACCTGTGCCAATGGAGTTTGCCAACCAGCAGCAAACTCTTGAAGTCAACAGAGAAGAACGCCAACACAGATTGGTTTATAGTCAGGGGACATTTTTTTCCTGCTCAAATCATGTTTTAAAGAGGGAAAAAAAGGAGTCTGCACAAACAGATGAAAAGCCTGAAATATCCAGTATGAAAGACAGAAAGAGAAGGGCCTTGTAAAAAGATGCTGCTCTTTCCAACAGAAAAATGCACCGTTCAGCAAAATATGGATTGTCATCTCCCTTGAATAAACAGGGATACTTCTCACTTTTGGAGGGGACAAAAGGGAGACACAGCCGGCTTGTCAATGTTCACTTGATTTTGAGCTCCACACATGATCATGTCCTGTTCAGCAAAGATGACCTACAGAAATAAAGCAAAATCGTTTCATTAGAGCAGGAAATAAACAATCTACCTCAGAAATAAAGGAGTAAAAATATACACAGCATTTCATTTTCTGTACTTAAAATCGCATTATGAGGTAAAAAAAAAAAAAAAATCAATAATTCTGGATACGCTGTATAGTGTTTGCCCTGTATGATGATCCAAGTCCAGTGCCCTACACCTGATACATCAAGTAAAAACTGGTTTCAGACTAGCAATAAAAGGCAACTTTGCCCTACGGATATTATTCTTCAGCTGGCCTGTCTTTTCCTGGAAGCTCTGCCCTGTTTCCTGGAGGGCCACTATCCTCACGCTGAGACACTGAGAGTCACACAAGCTCTGAGACGAGTGGAACACGAACTGCTGATACAGACACAATCTGGTGCTGTGACAGATCCTGTCGCAGTGGAGGAGGAAAAAAACATCTCTCTCTCTCTATCTATCCCTCTTGAGTTGTAAAGCCATCAGAAAACGTGACTAAGCAAGAGCCAAGAGGTCTCACCCTTTCCAAGCATGTGTGTGTGTGTGTGTGTGTGTGTGTGTCTATTATTACTACGTGATCTTTGGCAAGCATTAATGGAAGATGTTTTTGTCGGTTGTTTGTATTTTAAACAATTGATTGAAACAAATGTGAGATCAAAAAGACAATGTACTCCTTTATAAAAAGTCTAATAAATACTGTGAAACATGAAGGCCACACAATATAATTCTCAAAAGACGGTTTCAATCATTTGGATTGCATGTAGTGTTCTAGTAAGACAAAGGTGTCTAAAAAAATAGATAAAATGAATTTAATTTTTTTAATACAAATAACCTGCTTAATTCAATGTTTTTACAGTTATTGACTATTGAATTAGCATGAACGTTTGTTATTAGCAAAAATATATTTTTAATTGTAATACAAATAATCTGCTTATAGGTCATATATTACAATGGCTTTTGAGCATTCATTTTTTTGCTGGGACAACACAATTTAAACCCCTGATATTTCTCTGACAGTGGGAACCCTTGTTAACTAAATCTTTTCATGTCGTTGCTCTTCAGACAGGTCAAAAACAATCTCAGCATCTGAATCAACAGCCCTGATGAATCATATCATACACACACCTGAGAGATTTCCATCTGTCTTTCTCCATGTTGTTCTCTGGTCCTTCACTCTCGTATGATGCCAGATACAAAGCTGTTGAGAGATCATCGAGACGAGATGAGTGTGTCAGCAAAAGAAAACAAAGCCACCAGTTTTCATTCTTGAGAGATGATCTGAACTTGTGTCACTTGGGTTATTTGGCATGACGGCCTTTTACGCCTGAGGCAAACATGAAAACGCAATTGTCTTTGTATCTGGTAACTTGTGTGCTTATTGCGCAACATGACATTAATGACACGAGTTGACAGTAAAAAAGTAAGATAGAATGCAGAAATGATGTTTCATCAGCAAAACTACTGTCTGCCCTCAATGTTTGGGATTCTGAGGTGGGATGAAGGGACTTAGAATTGATGATCACCACTGCAAAAATTGTATTTAACCTTGACTGAAAATAATCGTAAACTAGCATTAAAAAACCATCACAAAACATCTGTACCATCTTCACTGAAGACTGGTGCGGTCAGGAGATACTGCAGGATCTTGCGGTCTCTGTCAAAAGGACACTCCACCTTCTTCCATGTCATGAACTCCATCACTTGTTTGGCCAGCTCCCAGAATTTCTGCAGAACAGTCAAGATTGCATTCAGTTAGAAATCATCGCCTAGGTTTCATTTCTAGCAACTGTCACGCTGAACTGATGCCCTTGAAACTTCTTTTCAGCAGATGTATACGTCAATGAACTAAATCTGGATGCTTCTGTTGCTATGTGACAGTGTTTTCTCAACCATCCATTGTTATTCAGTAGCTGTGACGGCAGTTGTTTCTATGTATCATGTTAGCTTGCATGTTACTGCCAAGCCAAAAAAAACAGGAATTACCTCAAAATTGACATGTCCAGTCGGGAGCCTGCTGGCACATCCTTCATTGAGGAAGTAAATGTCTTTAATCAAGAGACTGAAGAAAGGGATGACAATCTGGAAGGCAAAAAGGGAACACAACATTACATAACTGACCAAAAACAAAGAATAAAAAATGTAACCAAATCAAACAGCATCACTGGAATCCATCTAAGCGTTCTCGTCACTGTAAAACTGCATAAGGCAACCGCTTCAACAACAGCTTCTAAAAGCTTACAGGGCACAGCACAACTGGATCTACCACTTTGGAGAGCAATAACAATGATTGATGACACAAGGAAGCAAGTGGTGTGTACGTGACGCCGAATTCTCAACCCTATTGTAGCAAATTTAGCTTCAACGTGATAAACAAAGGTGTCACTTCTCTTTATAAAATAAAATAAAATAAAAAAGTCCCAGTCACCTCCCATTCAAGCTATGATGCACACATGCACATCAGATGTGGAAAACAATGATTCAAAGCACACCAAGAAAAATTATAAAAGTTAAATATAAATTAAATATCCATAACACAAAACTACAGGCCCATCTGACTAGCTAACCTCCAGTTTAATCATCAAGCTTAAAATAAGTCAAAAATAGCAGTCTAACCAGTTGATGAGTTAAAGACATTAAGAGAGCTGTAATGGTTTCCTGATTTAATTTGTTTACAGTGGAAATTCCAACCCTGGAACATGCACTTATTTTGTCCCTTAATATCTTTAAAGTCACAACACTTGCAAAACGCCTAAACTCATCTGATTTTAGGGGAAAACAAGTGACATAGGCCATTGCGATGCAAAAAAAGAAGAAAAAAAACATGTCCCCCCACAGAAAAGCTGAGCATTCCAGTGTTGCTCTGGAACATTCTGTCTCACCACACAAACCCACACAGCGAAGATCTCCTCCCTAACCAGTCAAAGATGCAAAACAAGCCTCACCGAGTTTAACAAAAACAAACTACATACACACAAAAAAAAATGTATAAGAACACTAAAAATAGTTGTGGATTTTAACGAAGACAATATAACAATATTGAGCTTCCATTTTGCAGACACAGGCCCCGTTTACACTAGTGCATTTTCATTTTAAAACACATAACTTTTGCTACGGTTATGCCTTAAGTTCGAAAACTGAGACTTTTGAAAATGCTGCTGTTCCCTTTTTAGTTTGAAAACTCCAGCGTTGCGTTTCAGTGTTATCAGACCAAAACGGAGACTTTGGAAAACGATGGCGTGGCTGCACAACTCTGTGATCTCTGTGTATCCTTGATGACCGTGTAACCGTATCATGAACAGTAATCATGCCCATTGTTGAACCTGCCAGTGACTAGCAACCGACTGCTGGTTTACGCACATGCCCAGTGCACATGAATGGTCACGTAACATGCGGTTATGTAGTGTAGACAGAGATCGTTTCTGAAACGCAGCTGAAATGGCAGTGTAAATGCTCGTTTTAATTCTAAAACATCATTTTAAAAAGATAACGCACTAGTGTAAACGGGGCCTCAAATAACGGATGGACTTTGAGGTTGATCACAGAAAACACTTCAGAGTATCAAAACATGTTAACTGGCCGACTGCCAATGTGCTTATAACGAGAATGGAGCATATATTGAAGAGGAAACAGTATGTCCCATCTGACGCCTTGCCTTCAGCAAATCATCCTCAAATGGCCCACTGTCCTCTACTCTTTATATTACATTACATATTACAAAGAGGGCAGACGCTACCTCAAATTAGTGTAAATATGATACTTCTGGATTGGGAATCCAAACATTGTAATGAAACAAACGTTCCTACAGTTTACGTGAGAAAACTTCAGGAAGGAGAAACAAAGCTCATTACCTTCTCTCTGCTACTGTGAGCAGTGATGGATCTCTGAGTGGCTCCTCGCAGCGCTGTTCTGTAGTTGTAGAAATTGCTAGAGGGATCCATCTGGTGCTGAGGATTGAAACAAAATCAGGTTTATGCATCAACCTCGGGACTCGGGAAAAATTTACAAACTAAGGTTATCTAATGAGCTCTAAGCCCATTCTACATAGTTAAGTCTCGGTTAGAACTTAAACCAACATGATTCACTCTAATTAATATTCATTATGGGATCTTCTTTTATGGGACTTTTATTAAGTCATGCACTTTCAGTCTTCATTAAAACTTTTTGCCGGCGAGTGAGACGCTCACAAAAGTTCAGTTTTCATAAACCAGCTTTAAAGCAGCAGTTTCTTAGATACATTATGGATTAAAGGTTTGGGGTCAGTATTATTTTTTTCAATTTTTTAATGAAGTCTCTCATGCTCACCAACACTACATTTATTGGATCACAAATAGCGCAGCGTACTATATGTAGTAAGGCTACATATAGTCTCACAAGACATCACAAAATTTTGAAAAATTGAAAACCATTTTAGGTGAACAAGCTATATAACCTTTATTAGAGGCTAGAGGTGAATATCTGCAGCTTTAGCATTAAAGATTTTCTACAGGGAAGGCACGACAGTCTTTTATCCTACAATCCTCCATTGTCTTAGAACAAAGCAAGAGGAAGGCAGAGTGAGAGAAAAGAAAGTGCTGAACCTCCCTGAAGACGAGAAATACAGAAATACAGTCCCTATTTACACATCAAAATGCTGCGAGACTGAACCGTGTGTAGGTGTGTGTCCTGTACATAAGTCATATATCAAGTTCAAGGCCTTTTTCTGTCTAAAAATAAAGACCAACAAACCCTCTTTAGACAGTAAAAACAGTATGCAGATTCAAAATTAAAGCCTTAAAGGTCTCATCCCCTCTCAAATTTGGCCTTAAAAGCTTTGTAAACATTTGCACAACCACTCAAAGCGATAATTGCAGTGCTTCAGAAAAATGATGACACAAAAGCAACAATTCTCGCCCACTTGAGACTAAAATTGGCAAGATATGGCGTCCATACTGTCAGGGGTTTGAGCATCATGCATGGATGAGTTACGGGGACAAGAGCCAGAGTCGGACACTTAATATGATTAGTGCCATGTCAGCACTGCATTCACCATGATTTCTTCCCACTCATGTTGTACCCTACACGTTCCCCTCACTTCAGTGAGTCACACCCACCCTCTGCTGTAAAAAGACAATATCAATCCCAACATGATGAAATGCATACCTCCAGTATATCAAATTTGTCCGTTTTGACTTTGCCCCAGGTCTTCTTGAGCCGCGACACTGGGCTCATATTCATCCCAGCTGAAAGACACACATAGAAAGAGACACAGGTCAGCACACTGTTTCCTGTCAGAGGTGCAGTTTCTCTATGGCAAATGGAGCAGTTTAAGCCCATGAGCTCACATGAACAGTGACATTAGCAGGAGCACCATTTCCCTCCGACAATAGGTGAAGCTTATAGTGCCGAGGTCACGGTGGGCTTGTGCAGTCAGCACTAATGACCAGATGAGCTCAGAGTGTTGACTGGAAATCACTAGTGGTGGGTCCACCAATCAGATTCTTCTGTACTGATTTGTGCTAGTTCTTAATTAGATGTTAATCTACTTGTTTCTGGAGCTTTAAAATAAATGCAAAACCAAAATTGACCTCAACTACTTTCCTAACACATTATTTGTATTGTTCCCTGGCTCCATTTTGGTTTATATAAAACACGCTTTTTTTTCTTTTCTTTTTTATACACAAATACACAAAATTTGGGGTTGTTATATGCTTGTGTAGGTCTCTCATGCTCACCAAGGCTGCATTTATTAAGGTATTTAAAGTAAGTCTTTTTTTATTTGAATATATTTTAAAATGTATTAGTAATACTATTGTGCTTAAAAAAAAAGACACACACTTTTGCTTCTTCATATTTTTTTGGTGGAAACCATTTTCAGGATTCTTTGATGAATAGATAGAAATCTTTAAATGTCTTTGACTTTTGATCAAGTTAATGTGTCCTAGCTGAATAAAAATAATTTAATTGCAGTATGGGTTAAATTACAGAAGTAAAATAGCTTCAGGGAGACAAAGGAATTAGTTGCTGGAACAAGGAAAACATTGATATACTGAATACAGCTGAATATATTGTGAACCGTATCTAAAACTGAAAAGTCATTTCAGATCTTTCTTCCCCGGTGTTAAGCATGAACAATAGCTTACAGTAACTATTCATCTACAAAAGAGCCATCTGAGCTTTGGTACCATTAACAATCTGTCAATACTAACAGGTGTCAGGCCCAGAGCTCCTTCGGCACTCAAACATGACACCAGAGAGAATGATCTTTCAGTCCTAGCCATACTCTGATGCTCCCTTCACGTCACACAATGTACGTTGCCTCCAAAACACACAAGCAGGAGTGATCAACCTTTCCCATGACTTGTTTGTTCTCTTTCAGTGGCTTTAATATCGGCCTTCCATCTCCAGGGAGAGAGGCTTGTGTAAGAGCCCCGGCCCGTGGGCTCGTCTCCAGGGAATGACCAGGGTAAGGACAGCTGGTTCCACTCCCTCCCACAATCCCCCTCTCAATGAGTCTATTGGATTGGTCAGCACCGACCATCTGCCAGAGGGATGCCGCTCCCTCGTTGCAGCTCTTGCTCACACCGGCTGAACAGCTGCCTCTTCTCCTGGCTCTCTCCACCCCTGTTCCCCTACCCATAATGCCTCAGGCACAGGCCTGGGCGGGTGCTCAGAGAACTGAGTAAATGATTAATGAAGCTAATCATTATATTATCACTGGTAAAGTGTACTATATATTATCAGAAGGCCAACACAAACAACAAAAATGTTTGGAATATTTTTGCTAAAGATTCTCTGTAGATTACTGAACAATGAATGGACTGATACAGATTAATCAAAATTAGTCAACAGAAAGCAAAAATTATTTATCTAAACCTTGACGAATAGCTAAAGAAGACTCTCCACAGAGCTCAACAAACACACAAATAAAGTGATAAATTGTTTGAAGAGTCTGTAGACAATGTTGTGTGTGTCTAAGTGTACAAGAGCAACTGATTTTTGGGGAACAAACGAGCTTTCTGTAGCTGTATGAATCGGAGAAAATTGTAGCTAGGGACGGCAAAATACTCACTTATGATGGCCATGAGCGAGTTGAAGTTGCCAATGTTGAAGCATTCTCGTGCCACATCGATGAAGAACTCAATGACTCGAGCCCGATGTTTCTTCTTGACCGGCTGCATAAAAAAACAAGAAAAATTTATGAACATCAAAAAAGTCATATTCATAACTTCTAATTTAAAAGATCATTAAATATTTAGTTTAGAAACTTTCATGATATAAAATCTAAGAATATCTACACAACCATTCAAAAGTTGGGGTCGGTAAGATTTTTTTTTCTCTGTCTCTGATGCTCACTGATGCTCCCCAAGATTGCAATTATTGGATCAAAAAAAAAAAGGTATAATTGTGAAATATTCTTTTAATTATAATTTATTCCTGTCATGACAAAGCTGAATTTTCTTCAGTGTCACACGATCCACTTAATATGCCCAATTGCTCTTCAAGATACTTTTCTTGTCATCTATGCTGAAAACAGTTGTGCTGCTAAATGTTCTCGTTGAAACTGTGGTTCAGTTTTTCCAGGGTTTTCTGATGAATTGAAAGATCGACATGACATTATGAACTTACGGACTCCTTTGAAAGGTAGTGTATATTTTCTACAAGGCTTATATTTTAAATCACATTAGAATCACTTAATGTGTAACAACCTGCAGAAAAGTTGCTGGATGAGTCAAAGCAATAAAAGCAGATAATTACCATGCAGATCTCCGTCGCCACCAGATAGCTGAGTCTGTTGAACCACTCCACATAAGCCTCCAGGTTACTTGCTTTTTTGTGATCACTAAAGCATCTCTGCAAGAGTCCAAATTTCAAAAGGTCAATATCATCATGTTAATTAAAATGAGGCTTGAGTTTGGTCAAGAGCTAAATTCAGGACATTGTGCCATAATGTTTTCCAGTTTACTTTTTAAACGGTCTTTATCTCACCGGCACCATATTGGTTATCTGCCAATTATCAGCATTTTTTACTTATATCAGTCACTGTATTTTCTTTTTAACAAACTAGCATAGATTTATAACATCTGCCATTTTAATTTTCCTGTATCAGCCAGAAATTAAGTGTCGGTGCATTGATTTTTCATCCAAAATCCTGAGCTGTAAACCGTTTGGCATGAATTTAAACAGTTCATCATCTGTGAAATATTGCCCTTTAAGTGATCTCACAGAACATTGAATGCCGGGATCTGTGATTCCTACATTCCGATCCCAAGAACAAAGGCCTCGGAGATGACTGATGATCTCCAACAATGCACATTGAATCAGAGCGCTCACTGGGCCCTGTGCTATTATCTGTTTGGGGAATGTGTACAGACACCCTGTCTGAAAGCTTGGGTCACTCTAACCCTACATTCTTCACATTCCTACGGTCTCATTGTGTCGTCCATCTCACAATGCCCAATCCACCCTACTCTACCTTTGACGGAAAACATCAGAGAGCCATGGCAATGCACAAGGACCCTCTGGAGAGACAGCGACCAGAACAAAAGAGAAAAATGCACACGGGCTGTTGCCTAGCAGCCAGACGGCAACAGGCATTACAAGGCAGGGCTGAGCAAACTTTTGGAAGGTCATTGTGAGAAACCAGTTGCTAGGCTTAGTCCTCAGAAGGACACTGTGTGGAACGTGACGAGGGAAGCTTGGGCGATGATAGATTAGACGAGGAATGTGCTGTGAACGTTGTGTGAAATAGGTGACAGCGCATCGAACCCAAGGGTTAACGTAAACATTGTGAGTATTGATTTGTCAAAGTCGGATATTTGTTGTAGTGAGAGCAAGACATAATATTTGAATTGTGTATATTTTTAGTTGACCTTGCTGACCTTGTCGTTATCAAGAGGGTCCTTCTGAACAAGTGCCTGAATGAACTCCTCTGGTCCGATGTAGCTCAGTCTTTCCTGAAAAATAAAGATGATGACATCAACTTAACCTTTGCAGTTATACCAAATGGTCACCTTGAAAACAACCCACATAAGTTATTGATTTAGTAAACAAATCAATCCAAACCCACAGTGAGCTGAGGAGTGTAAGGTCATGCAAACGGAGGAAGTCCCACTCACCAGTTCAATGTGTGTGAGCTGCTGTGCCAGGGTGAAGGGGTCGCTGCAGATGGACAGAATGTCTCTCTGGATGGACTGAGGTTTGGTCTTCAGCACTGTTAGTCTGTCGGTCACAGAGGAGTTAATCTTGGCCAGAGCCTCCTCGTACTGACTCAGTGTGGTGAGCTTACGGATCAGTGTTTGTGTCATCTGTTGTACAGCTTTACGATAGAGCTGAAGAGAGACGGGGAGACAGAAGATGTGGATTTAAAACCATGATTTTATTGACAAGAATGACAAGGTAGTCATTCATTTGAAAAGACTGACAACAATTATGTCCCACACTGTTAAGAAAGCTGAGAGAATGTGCAGAGTATTTGCCCTGCAAGCATCTAATGCATTTCCAGGGGTATAATGGTGGAAAAAAGCCCCTTTCTCTTGATTGGTCAGCTATGACGTTGGTTCAGCTTACGTGGTCTAATGTTCCAAGATAGGGTCTTGAGTATGTTACATAAACAGTTAATGCAGGATTACGAAACAGCAGCACTTCATTCACATCCTTTAAAGGTTTACAAGAGTCCTGCATGCCTCCCATTCCCCTCGTAACATAAGATGGGGTTATCTAATAATAAGAGACTGACACAGTTCTGGACTTCTGTTGCATAAGAACAGGACAACAACGGTCATGCCCTGTTGCTCAACATCAGTCAGACAAGTATCTACATCCTCCGTCTGCTTGAAAATCATTGGCCTACAAGTAGTAGACCTCAAAAACATGCCATGAATTTAAATCAGTCTACTTAAGAGAAGCCTTACTTAAACGGGAGGGGGGAAAAATATTATTTCATTTCTGTCAGGCTTCTGTACTCCTTTCTGATGCATAGAAAATAAAAAGTGGCCCATTAATCTGTTGTGCAGGAGGTCAGTGGCACATAAATCCATCTGGCTCAGAACAACCTGCACTCTAGCAGATTGTGCAGATTCAAGAATATTAATGATTTGATGAGAGAAAGAAAAAGAGAGAGAGAGAGAGAGAGAGAGAGAGAGAGAGAGAGAGAGAGAGACAGAGAGAGAGAGAGAGTGTGTGTGTGTGTGTTTGTGTGTGTCATGAGACAAGTCCTTGCAGCACTATAAACGATCATGGAGAGAATCTTAATATTCCCTCTCCAAGGTCCACCATATGCCGACACACACACACACACACACACAGGAAATAAAGATATTTTTAGCAGGAGTTCTTTGCGATAACTGCTTGACATTTTGGGCAGCGGATCAGACAACTCACTTGTGGAAAAATAAGAAAGCTGCCTGTGTGCTGCCTCCACATTTTGAACCCTGGCACAAGTGTGGAACAGCTATCCACATGACACAACCTAAGAGTACAGATCACTCTGGCTTGGACACACCACACCCAGGTCATTACATTTGAAAATACACCACATTTAACTCCGATGAGTCTCTGACTGCTGTGAATCCCCCATCAATGCAGAGTCAGTGTTCCACAGTAACAGACACTCATTAACAAAATTAATGTACGAGTACATGCCGTTCACATGGGCGGAGAAAACAGCGACTGAATTACATAATACAGTCAACACACTGAGGGTATGAACGAATGCATTCTTCACTCTATGAGACGCTCTTTTCATGCACTGATACACATCTACAAGACAGTCATAACTCAAAACACAGATTTCATTTGTCTCGCCTACATCCGTAAAGATCATAAAGATATTTTGACTTTTGAATATAGAAAACATTAAGTGGTCACACCGTTAAAAAGAAAATGTGATCATCATTATGGCTAACATGTAAAATGGTATACAATAATAAAAAAATAAAAAATAGAAAATAAAATAATAATAACCATAATAATATTTTTTTTTCCCTTAAATGGCACTAAAAATGTCATGCATCATCAAAAAAAAAAATTTTTTTACATTGAATACATGTTTAGTATTTTATAAAAAATATATATATATAATAATAATAATAATATTAAAAGGAAAACATTTAAATATGGTTTTGGGTCACATACAACCTGAACTAACCTTGCCTTGTCACTAAAAGGTCAAACATTTTCTGAGACTTATTGACCTTGACACAGTGTAAGATTACACTAAACTGCTTAAGGTTTTCTTTATTTCATCCTTTAATGAGGCTTTTTTTCTTCATTATATTCAGACAACTGTACCATCTTGACATTGACTTTATATAAAAATTAAGTTTTAATTCAGAAATTAAAAACCTGCTCATCATAAGGTATATTCAGGTTATTGTATGCATGAATAACATTTTAATTTATTTTCAAATAAAGAGGTCAACTATGTCATTGACCCTTACTCACTTATAGTTATCCATGTTTTTTTGGAGTGTACATGCAGTCTTATTATCTTATCGCCCCTTTCACTAGATTGAAGAGGCGGTACAAGAAGCACACTTCCTCTATGAGCTTAGCAGGGCCACAGAAGGTCATCAGTCTCCTGGGTCAGGATAAAGCAGATCAATGGTCACACGTGTTTACTACACAAGTCACTAGAGGATGAATGCTTGTCTTTTCCAGTTAGTGAAACCTCATTCGTTTGGATCTGATGGTGTATCCTATCTAGCGCCCTGCCGTTAGTCATTACACTAATGCTCAACAACCACGTGAGATGACCAGAGCTAGCTTCAGCAAATCTCTTTATTTCACTGTACATTATCAAAAACAAAAGTTCATGACAGGAGGACTGTTCAGCTGTGGATGACAGAAAAAAGCCCACAGGGACGTTTGACGACAACACTTGATGAGAGCTGCCAACTTTATCCAAATTCAAAACAAAGCTCTGGCCAATAAGATGTCAGAATGATGTGACCACAATGGAAGGACAATAACTAGATGTAAAAAATAACATCTAATCACATAAAACCAGTGTGCCTTTGGTTTTTGTGCCTGGGAAGTTCTGATAGAACTTGGCATGAATGATGATCTCAAAATGTGGTGAAAAATCCCTTTGATGAAAAAAAATGCTAAGCCAGTAACACGGTAACAAACGAGTCAGCGCTACTGGAATCAAATTTAAATTTAAATGCAGCCTGTGGGAAATCACCAGTGAAGACAAAAGCAGCTTTCTTCTCACTCCTCTTGTCAGAGTGCTTTAGGACTAAAGAAATCTCAGCCCCCATTGCTCAGGTGTTGACACTCTTCTTGCCCAATGTGTTACATCCTATGTCTTAACCAGTTGAATGTTAAAGAAGCCATGCCATGACTTATGCAAAGGTGTTTTATTCTGTCTATGCTAATAGAGGTACTATAGGCATAAGCTAATGTCTTTGCACCTTTCAGGTATTTTAAAATGGTGTTGCCCTTTAGCTGACATTACCTCAAGAATAAAAAAAGTCATTGTTTTCACTGAAATGATCTTCCAACACTTGGAAATGGCAGACTTACTTCATCTCCAGTGCTCAGACGATGTGTTAGTTCCTTCAGGCTTTTCATCATCCTCTCATCCCTGAAGTCATAGGGAAATGTCTCCGTCCACTCAGTCAGCAACTGCAGGATCTTGGGAGCAATTTTCCTGACTCTTGCCTACAGATAAAGTAAACAACATTGTAATTGCAAATTATTATCCTTGGTTCTTAAAATGACTTGTTAATGCTAGAGCAACCATGACGACTGAAGCCACCTTGAATGTCAATCAGTGTAAAGACACTCTTGTACCTTGTCAGCCTGAGGATCAGTGAGTCGCTGCTGGTCCACACACAGATGGCACACTTTGGACATGAGCTCATATGGATGAATGAAGAGACGGGAACTGAGCAGGAATGTGAAGATGTACGTCCTCTGTAGGTAAAGAAAAAAAATACAATGTTGGCACATTAAAACAAAATATCTGCTTAAAATTAAAGCTTTTTATAATGTTACAAAAGATGAATCTCTTTGTCAATTTAATGTGTCCTTGTGATTAAAAGTTTTAATTTATTTTTTACAAATCTTACCGACACCACATTTTTCAACAGTAGTACATATTGCTGAATTTTAAGCAGAGACCGATTGCAAGGCACTTTTGCGATCTCAGTGTTTTGTTTAAAAAATAAATCTGAGATGTAAAAATAAGCATGCATGTGTTTTCAATACTCAAAATCCAATATTGTGAACTGGCTTAATACTTCTGATACTCTATACACTCACATCGGGATAGTAAGCCACCGTAGGGACCAAGTGTTCAATCAGAGCCTCCAAGGACCCGGACACCAGGTTGTTGTCATGGTAATACAGGCCTTCATAGTCCTCTTCCTTGGCCTTATAGAGATTATTGTTGTAGCCATTAGACCCATACATTGCTGGAAAGGGTGGCGTTTGAGGCATTTTGTCCTGTTGAAGGATATAAAGAAACGTCAGTATGAGGAGCCTCACCTAAATGCAAACATGATCAACTAATCCGTTAATGCTGAGCCTCCATCCTCAACTGAAGATTTTGTTTACCTTTGTGTAAAACACAAGGTCCCCAGTTTCATTATAGGAAGCGGAGTGGAAAATTACTCTTCCTCGGATGGACGACTCATGGGGAAGAATATGTCGCGATTAATCTCAATGTGCAAACACCTTCCTTGATTGAGCCTGTGAGAACTTGACTTTAAATCTCCATTTTCTAAGTATTTCAGACCCACACTAGCTGGCTCTAGTCCACCATAATAGCAGCTGAACATACCGCTGGTGGGTTTCACTCACAAACACCAACAAATTAATCTTCATGGTGCTTTTACCTCACGTGGATATACAAAACAGAGGCTCTTTTAACTACGGGTTGATACAAAAAAACACTATGACCTATAAGATCTAGTGCCTCTGAAAAGAAGCATTCTTATTTTCCCCCTCAAAACCAAAACATGGCCCATTACAGATGAGAGTCCTATGAGTCGGTCAGCATTAGCTAGAGGAGATAAACAACCAAAAGCAGTCTTTCACCCACACAGAGAGCTCTGGCTCACATTGCATCCCTCCCTCGTACTTCTGTATCTTCCAGGCTCTCGTGGAAAGGCAGAAAGTGAGGTTTGCACATGTCAATGCAGCACCTAATCACGTGAATGGATCCAGCATGCCAGCACAAGGTTCTGTGCCATTTCAGAGATCAGCTTGTGACTTTAAGTGAGATTCCTGGACACAGCGCATATGGGCCCCTCAATGGAGGCATTCACAGCTATGGCATGTGGTGTCGAGGGACACCCCAAACAATGCACAGCCCCAATGGCCGCCTGCCCATTCAGACCCGCAGGCATTTGGGTGCCAGAGTTGGACAGGAGTGCACAGGAGGGAGGGGGTGTTGTATGATGAGGTATAGTCTCAGTCCAAGTCCCCCCACAGAGACCTCCTTCATAAAACCATAGGCATTAGCATCAAAATGGAGGCCCGAGAGGTCAAGGCAGCAAACACCCCCTGCGCATCTGCTTTACCATGTGTTATACCATCTGAGAATGTCAATGAGATAAAGGAGCGGAAGGCCAAATGATGTCAAGAATGATTTCGCGCTCATCTCCAGAAATTGACTATTTGTCAAGTCCTATATGAATGATGCCTCTGGGAACCACACACAGTTTTATTCTCTGACTCGTATTCTGCAACAGAATTTGCCTTAACGTTCATAAAAATAAACCATTGTATTGTTTTAGACCAAACAGGGTCTCATTTTAAGAAGAAAAGCAGGATCCCCCTGCACATCTGCCCATGCAACCCTATTAGTGAAGCCCCCAGGCAACAAATCTGCCTGCTAAAACAGAAAAAGTCAAGGCCCTTTTAAACTCTCTAGCCGCACCAATTGCTGGTCGATTGAATTCTGACTAAATAATAAACCATGGCTGAAGCTGATTAGTAGCAGGGATTCTGGCTGCATTTACTTTTTGGATGCAGGTGTCAAGTATGGCCGGCCACATGTCCTCTCCCCTGTCCTGCTCAAACAAACACTGAGCACAGCCTTCACCACAGGGGCTGCAAACAAAAAAGGCCTTTGCTTTCACATGATTTACTGCACTGTTTTTTTTGTCAGAGCTTTTATTTTGGCCATGTAGAATATTTGGCATCCTTGCACAGCTGCATTTTAAATAGTTATGACTATCAGAAAGCTGAAAACATTCAGTCCCACCCACATGTTGACTGTAGTGTTGATTACTGTGGCTCGAGATCAAAACGGGCTTCTTCAAACATAAAGCAACACTCAGCAAGATAAATAAACAGTCTGATCTTCAGGGTTCCCACACATTTTCACCGATACATTTCCATGATTTTATACTCATTTATCCCTACTGGATAAAGACAAAGTTGATTAAAATATAATAAATATTATATATACATATACTATACACAAACATATATATATATATTGTCAATGAAATGTCTTTAAAATTTGAATATTGTAAGTAAAATACTGAATAAATAAAAAAATTCATTTTATATAATTTAAATTTAAAGTTATATTTCTATTTGGAGAACACCTATTCAATAAATAGAAAATTAAATAAAAAATGTTACTTGTCCATGATATCCATGATATTTCCATGATTTTTTTAAGATCGGTTTAGTTTGAAATCACAATTTGTAAATTCCTTGATATTTACAGGTTTTCTGTGACGGCGAGAACCCGGTCTAACGTGGAGGTTAAAACAACAAAACCCAAATGCTCCGCAATGTTTTGAAACTGGATCCTCAACAACAGATTGTGTGGATCATTGGCATGTTATTAGGAGCTGTAAAGTTGTGTTGGCAGTCTTGACTTTAAAGGTCACTTCATGCTGAATATAAAAACAACCAAGGATCAAGATTCTAACAAATAGGAAAGACTGATGAGGACTGCTGTGATGACAAGAAGAAAAGATTCCCACTCACATTTCTCTTAAAGATCCAAACAAACAGATGTCTGATGTATTCAAGAAACTGGGGTGTTTTGTGTAAATTGACAAATTACTATAAAAGGATGTAATGAATATTATGAAATGAGGAAATAAACATGTCTGTTCATGGCGCTGTTACAGACTCCAGTATGGCACAACATTGTCGGCTTTCAATAAATTCAGCAGGATTCAGGATCCAATTAAGTCTTGGTCTTTTGGTTTCTGTCAAAGTGGGTTACACATTAGCCTTGGGAAGTGAGCAGGTGTGTGTGTGTGTGTGTAAGACGGTGGGGGAAGGGAGCTGTAACTTCACTGAAACTACACAAGTGTGTCTGAGTAAATAAAGGGCTTGGCTGGTGATAGATTAGGGGGGCATAGTGTTCTTCCCCAGTAAAAGCACTTCGAGCTGCCTGCATGACTGGTATCACAGAGGCAAAGTCCAGCCAAATCACAGCGACCTGATGCAGATCAGCATTTCAAAACAGAATCAAATGTCTCTTCTATCCACAATATTGACCAAGCATAACCTTTTTTTTTTGATAAAAAAAGAGAAGTACAGTATAAGGCTGCTGACAAACTACACAGATTAATCAAGTAGGTAAGCCAATCTGCTTAAGCCCCCAAATAGCTTACTTATTTGATAGTGGGGAAGAATGATCATCTGAAATTAACACGGGAATACCAGCAATCAACAACCCTCCAGGTTCCCATACCCACCCACAACAAGACCACTACTATACTAATAAATATGAGAAATGAAAAATGATTTCCCCACTGAAAACGCTCAGCAAACACTAAACACTTCCATAAATCTTCATCCTGCAGTGCAAACCTAGCACACACCATGTACACTATTTTTAAGCCACTTTACTGTAAATTTATATTATCCTAAACAATAAAAAGACAGACATTTACACAGGACTTTAAGATTTCACTAATCTCAATGTGTTTTATAGACTTGGAACTGCAGTTTTAATATTCCTTCTTATTACCAGTTTTCGCTGACTGTGGGAACCCAGTATGGATGTAAGTTAGCTAGTGAATTAAATGAACACTACAGTCATTCGGTGAAATATTATACTTTAAAGTATACCACAAAAAAAAACAAGCAATCATTCATTTCCAGTGCAGTATATCAAATTACATGACGGCTTAGTTGTGTTCTACATCTGTTGTAACGTACATTGTATAATATTGCACTTGTAAGAACTCACACTCAAGACCACCAGCATACAGGTCACATTCTCCCTTGACAAGGTGAATATGACCAGCACGGAATATCTGTTGGTAACATATGTCAGTAAACGATTCTGTCTCGCATGAACGTAATTTATTGACTTACGAACACAGAGCAGGTCGTAAATAAAAAATCTAAATGCATGCAAACCAAGCCGCGTATTGAACGCATCGAGCGCTTCTCGAAACAGTTGGAGTTTCTCACCTCGAAAGGGACCGAGACTCCGCTGTAGATCAGCCCTGCAGAAGTTTGCCGACGAATAGCTGCGCAAGATGAAGCTCCGGACATATAACAACACGCTTAAAAACAAATATTCTCAATACATACGAAACTAATAAGAAGTCACGCGGCGTATTCCCATGTCATACGAATACTGACTGTGACACTCAAGCGCATGATCCTTATAAATATAGCCAGGCAGACAGTACGAGCAACACGAATCCGAGCAAGTGTGCTACTGATCCACTGAGCGCGCGAATAGTAAATGATAGTGGGCGGTGTTTTGGAATCCAGACAGCCAATCAGCGGACAGCACCAGACAACCGCGTGCATGTCTATGGTCTACGCTTGAAAACGAAAACATATGGGAATTTTACCAAAAGAGAGAGACAACTGAAAGAAGAACTAGACTAAATGCCCGTGTCAGCGAAAATCCCCTTAAAATAATCTTTATGGTTAGCCTACAAGTCCATTATATCCTGAACGATAGCGGTCTCATTTGATTTTTTTTCCACATTCTGGTATATGTAATGTTAATCTGTATAATCTTTTTTTAGGTTAAATTAAATCTGTGAAACACACTATACCCACCCTGTCTCGTTGTAGAATTGTTTTTGTGTTTTGTTAGTGTGCTTTTTTATTTATTCGTAATTAAAAATTATTGTCGCCTCTCTCACCTCAATGGTATCAATCTGTTTGTCGTTTAAATTGACAGAACAAATTGATTCACCTGATAAACTTTACCTCACTCCATGGTTAACCTAATAATGCTTCTGAACATATAACTACAGTTTCCACATACCTATAGTTTAAATTGCTATATATGCATATTTCATGTCTATGTATTATTTGTTAAGAAGCATATATGTGTGTTAAAATATTAAATGTCTTAAGCAGATCAGCGCCTTAAATCATATTTGATATCAAACCAGTCAAATAAAAAGCAGAATAGCACAAATTTGTTCAGCTTTAAAATAAAAGACAGAGAATAAATCATCTCTAAAATCTGCATATCAAAAGATTCTTTAAACGTGGTGTGAAAATTGGGATGTTTCTTCATGCCTTTGACAACCAGTCTGAATAAAATTTGAAAATGGGGAGCATTATGCTTGAAAACAACCAATCGCAGAGCTCACATCTTGGCTAACACCTCCACAATGGGCCCACAGTTATGTAACCTCTGTGTATTCAAAATCATTGTTCATAGTGTAGAGTGTGTGGAGGAGTTTGTAAAGATGTGAAGAACTAACAGTTCAGCTCTCTGTAAAAGTTAACACTACCATCAAGAACAAAACAGCAATAAAAATGTCCATTCAAGTCCAGCCGTTCTCCCCATTTAATACACATTTGAGGTTAGTCGGCACAGACAGTCTGATCTATATCTTCCCATCTACTCCAGAGGTACTCACACCCGGTTTTTTGTCCTAGATGGGGTATTATGAATGTGAAAAGTTGACACAATGTAGTGATTTCTCAAATCAAGATCCTAATCCACATCTATTCTAAGAAAAATCATGTACTAGCAGTTGATCAGGCACTGTGATAAGAACAACAGTATATTAGCTGTAGTTAACCTAAGTGCTAATGTACTGCAGAAACCTATGCTAAACCTCCATTACTTGAGGGCAAAGATGTCACAATCAGCTTTGACTTTTGATCTTTGGAGTGACTCAGTTATCATATTGTTTAAAAGCCACTCAATTTCACGAGTGCATTCATTTAATAGATTTATAAAACTCCATATAAGAAATAATATTATGCCAAATTGGGTGTGATTTTGCCCCTAATGAAACTATATATATACAGATTCATTACCTCAGCAAATCAAGCTGACTCTTTCCAGATGTACCCATATCTATTGACTTACATCTTGATTTACATCATATCAAACTTCAGTCCGTCAGTCATTGGGAAGAAACAATCAGGAATAATGGGCGGCAACCAATCCCAGACAAAGGGCAAAATTAGGTCAGTACAGTCTACTGCTTCTTCTACTCAATCCTCATTCATAGATCCTTATTAGTAACTCACATTTTACGTCAGATGATCACATGCATGGAAAAGTCCAAGCATGGAAACTAATGTGACACAATGCTCAGAATTAGCTTCCAAATGAGGAACAAGATATGTGTGTTTGTGTGTTACTTCCTGACATTTAATTTTACAAAAAAAAAACCTTTGTAAAATTGTGACTGATGAGTTAAATGAAATCCCACTCTATATCTCATAAACCTAACTCTGTAACAATTTTTTTATTATTATTATTTACTGAATAAATTCAATTTTATGGTCTGCACTAAACTGACTAATCTTAATGTTATTTATTATTATTAGTTATGTGTACTACTATTTACATCATAAAATGTAGTATCACACTCTGAGAATATTTTAGTGAAAAGGCTTTACCTATTCCTTAAAGTCCAGCTACTTAACCCCAACACTTTTCCTACCTTTTATAAATCATGCTGAGATATACATGGTCAATTTTACTCAAAGTCTGTATAGACTTGTTCACAAACATACCAGGGAATCCCCAACTGGCAAGTAAAGAATGGCTGAAGTACTTTCCCAGTCTATTTCTCTTAATGGATTAAAGTTTTACTTTACACTCTGCAAACTGATACAGACAGTTGTAGTCAAATGTAACCTGATGATTAAAACCATTTGAAAATATGACTGCATTTGATTTGCAGAGAATTTGGTCCATACATACATTTCCAGAGTAATGTCTGAAGCACAAATTTTTTCACAGTTGGCCTAGTTCACTGTTTGCGTGAGCCTGAGGAGAGCGCCTTTATGTCTCTGCCTGACAAAACCGCTCACA
Source organism: Carassius carassius (assembly GCF_963082965.1). NCBI lineage: Eukaryota > Metazoa > Chordata > Actinopteri > Cypriniformes > Cyprinidae > Carassius > Carassius carassius. The sequence goes on along the minus strand of NC_081758.1, from coordinate 22,614,432 downwards.
TCCCAGAAACCAAAAAATAGGACATCTCTAACTACGAGATGTGACTTTTGAGAAACTTTGATGTGAAGTTCAGTAAATCATCCCCCCAAAAAGCTCAACAACAACAGTGAAAAAATTCTGTCACAATGATTTGTGTTTCTTCTGAGGTGACCTCAGCACTGACGGCTTTTCATAAGGATCGCTGCGACAGATAATAACCCACTGAACTCATCCCTGAAGGTCACAAAGATCTCGCCTCTCCCCTCCCATTCTACAACAACAGATGCCACATGATACGACATGTCACAGATGGAGCGGATCAGATCAAAGGACAGGTGTAACAGCGACCAGAGACTTGGCTCATATTCTAAGAGAATCAACAATTACTTAAGGGCAAACACTTGTCTCAAGATATAAAAATGTATTATATATAAAGATATTATATTATATATTGGCCATTAGAGTAAGAATAAATTAGAATTCGTATTAATGTGTTGACTACACCTGGATGATCCACAGTTGTTGTTTTTTTATACTTGTTCATGAGTCCCTTGTTCATCCTGAACAGTTCAACTGCCCGTTGTTCTTCAGAAAAGTCCTTCAGGTCCCACAGAGTCTTTGGTTTTCTGGCATCTTTTGTGTATTTGAACCCTTTCCAACAATGATTTTATGATTTTGTGAGGACAACTGAGGGACTTATACTTAACTATTACAAAACGTTCAAGCAGTAATTGATATATATAAACATTGCATGTTTTTTACTGTATATAATATACATTTATATTTGTATATTATTGGATATATATGCATACACACAAGCACAAACAGAACTTTCCGCCCAGCAGGTGTGGGAGACTGGCTGCCAGCAAAATGAACAGGAAAGCTGAAAACACTCGATGTTCTCTTGTCTCCCACACTCACTCGAGGGCCAAAGAACATGATCTCCCTCCCATATATCTCAGGGGTAAACACAATCACATGATTAGACTCAGACCTTACTGTAGGTTGTTATATATAAACAATTATATAAACACATCTGGATAACAATGTACACGCTATATTGTTTATGCAGTTGTCACACTCTCTGGAAGCATGCCATGAATTATGAAACATTTTCCTGTCAGTTCTGACACATAACAGCATTAACTGCTCTCAGCCATCACAACACTTTTAGATCTATAAGCCCTGAACTACATATAAGAAGCCACACACACACATACATACATACATACATATATATATATATATATATATATATATATATATAGATGCTTTAAGTCAGTCAGGGGGCAAAAGACTATCTTGTGTCCATCTGTGACTTTGCTGTGTGATTGCTGACATTTTAATTATCTTTGACAGAAGCAAGAGACGTAAGGCTTCAGTCTGGGGAAAAACTGCCTACAAAAGAAGATGGCTTGTAAAACTGTCTAAATGACAAGGAAAATAAATAAAATAAACTTTATCAAAACTCAATGATTACTTACAATGACTAAACGGACTCAAATCTCCAAAATAGTCTACAAAAAAGTCACATTATGAGCATCCCAGAGAAGAGCTGTGAGAACTATGTTAAGTGCTTTGGGAGGGGTCCTGAAGCACATGAGACAGCAGTTGGAAGACATTGCGTGTGTGCATGTGGAGTGACATTAATGAATGGGGGGAAGGTTAGGAAATGGAGGAAACTAGAAGACAACACCCAGACAAACTCCCTGTGACCCACATACCCTACCTCTCCCTCCCCCGTCTCCCCTCCACCTTCAGGCTAGAGACGGCTTGAGAGCTGACATTCCATCCCAACCCCCCTCTGTCAAAACAAACAAGAGGACCACCTGAGGAAAAGGAATTGGTTTGTCACATTTTCAAGGGTCTATTCTTAACCAGCCAGGGGTCCACATCACTTGAATGCCTTCATATTACACTTCAGATTTGGGTACCCAAGACATACATGAGAAATCAATTCAAGACATTCTAATAATAACTATGTTTTTGTGTATGACACACTATTGCATAGCACTAAGGCATGCCAGAAGAAGTATTTTTTTGTCCTGCTTATGGGTGTTGTCTTTCATCAGCAAAGGCTACAAAGATTATGCACTTCATAGAAAAGAAATATTATGTAATGGGACAAATGTCACAAACACTAAAGTAAGTTGAACTACGTCAATCAGCACCTATGGATATTCACAATTTGACAAGCATCATGCAAACACTTCAAGCAATATTAACAATAACCAAGATTAAGCCAATATTCTGGTTTCTATATTTTATGCATTTACATTTATGCATTGACTATGCAGTGACTTACAGTGCATTCAGGCTATACATTATTATTTTTTTAATAAGTATGTGTGTACCCTGGGAATTATACCCACAACCTTTTGCACTACTAACGCAATGCTCTACCACTGAGCCACAGGAACAGGTTTCTAGAAATATAGACATGGCTGACATATATACTACCATTCAAAAATTTAGTCAGTAAGATCTTTTATTTGAAAGGAATTTCTTTTATTCAGTCAGAAAACGATCAAAAGTTACAGTAAATACATTAATCGTTTTACAAAAGGTTTCCATTTCAAATAAATGCTGTTCTTTTGAAGAATCCAGAAGAAGATGTTAAACAGCTGTTTGCAGCAATGATAAGAAATGTTTGTTCAGCACCAAATCAGCATAGAATTATTTCTGAAGGATCATGTGACTCTGAAGACGGGCATAATGATGCTGAAAATTTAGCTTTGACATCACAGAAATCTTAAAATATATTCAAATATATTCAATTTTAAAAATATATATACTCAACTGTTGAGTGTTTATGTATTGTAAATGCAAATACACTGCAACTCTCCATTCAATCTTATTTTTGTCGTCTGTTTGAATATAGCTCCACCATCCAACAGCTGAACAGGGTTGTGTGTTCACTTGTGTGTTTGTACGCTTTCATTAATTCCACCAATGCAGATGACACCTGCTCAGTCAACTGGCTGCATAGCTGGCGTTTCTATTTTTCAAAGTCGTCTACTGGATAATCTCACATCGCCTAGGAATGAAAATGCCAGAAAATGCCAAAAAAAAATGAAATAACGAGACAAAACAGTTTACCCAACACAAATATATAAAAGATAATCTGTTCAGATTACATAGGAATGGTCCCTTTTCATGGCCTTCCAAGTCCACAGACAGGCACCACAGCCCTCGCTGAGGCTCTACTGGGCACTCTGAGGCATGCAGAGGAAAAGTAAAGGTGCCATAATTCAGACTATTTATGTAACAGCATGTAGTGATACACTCAGTTTCTATAGGTTGCATTTGCCTATTAGAACGGGTCACTAGACAGTCTGCTCTGACCCTGCTCACAGCCTTCGCCATCATGCCACCAGTGTCTGAAACAATGCAAGCGCAGATGGCAGGCACGCCACGCCAAATGCCACACAAAGCAGTGCCAGATGGAGCCGGCCTTGGATTTATCTGCCTGATAAAAGGGTATGGAGAGATTGCACATTTTGGTGATTCAAAAAATAGCCAAATATCTGTATAGGAACAACCTTTCCATCATGTCTCACTTCTTACTTCCAGACAAATTCTCCCTCTGATCTGCTAATGTCCAGACCTGACAGATTACACAAGATCTCCTGCAAAGGAGGGGAAGTTGTTCTGGATGGACAATGCACCTGTTATGCACTTTGGTACTGTTTTGGGTTCTAAGACAGGAGCATGAGGCACTTTTTCCCCTTCCTGTTTAACTTTTACAGCCACCATAGATACGTGTTTTTAATATGGCTATTCTTAAACTAGCCACTGAGACAAAGTGATCAATGAACACAGTTGTTTGCCATCCTACATTCATGTAGAATGCAAGTCTCAGATGTTGTGAAATCTCATTAAAATTAATTAATCAATACCTTTCTGTACACAATATGAAATACATTTTCCTAACAAGATGAGGTGACAGAAAAACAAAAGCTTATTATTAGTTCTCATAAATTGTACACGATTCGTATTATAGAGTATAACAGCATGAAATCACAACTTTTTCAATGGAACTGCTAAAGTTACTATATCATATTGAATCAAGAGCAGTAAAGTGATGAAAACTCTTCCTGAAATCCAACTCTTAGGAAATTCCTGAGCACAGTTCAGCAGCTGTGACGTGACCTTATGACCCAAACACTATGAATCAATGCCCCTGTGAATCCATGTGGATGTTATGGTTTAAAAAGTATTGTTACAGTCCTTTCAGAACAGAACTGTCCTTATTAGCTAATGAGGGTCCGTGTATTTTTCTGCAAACAGAGTGAAGATCTACTGATTCCTGCCTGTGTGTCCTCGTGCTGTGTGTCCTCATGCTGTTTTCTCGGTGAGGTGAGGAGTGAAACGGAAGCTGCACAGCCCATCCCAACCCATCCCAATCTATCTATCTATCCTCTAACAACATACATTCAAGTCTATCAACCACATAGCAATTATCACACAGTTCTGCAAAGGCAACATACACTAGTACAGTAAAACACCTGCTTATGTTACATTATTACATTATTATTTTAACTAAAATCAGCTGGACCATACCACTACACAACCAGGATCTGTATCATATTTATAATCCATATCAGTTATGCAAAACCCTGTTATTGTATAGAACAATAATCTAAAAGACAAAGTACCAGTGAGAATGATAACCCAATTTACATTTAAACACTATTTACGTAGACCGACTCCACCGGTTCAGATTATGCTGAACACTGATACTGCAGCCAAAAGGATATTGATATTGACTGTACAGTATACTTCAGTGAAATGCCTAGAAGAAAGAATAATAGTTTAAAGGAAATTCAAAGCATTTACCATCATGCCGTGTGGAAGACACATAAAATATTAATTTGCAATAGGTGAACACCGTATGACAGTGACATGAATAGCTCATTATTTATGAATGTGGCACTGGATCTATTCTGATGATACTGTATTCTTAGTCACTGTGTGACCATTTTGAAACGCATAATCTGTCTTATGTACAACTTTAATCGAGTGATTCTCAATGTTGCAATAAGCCATGATGTAATACATGCATAAACAAACTCAAAATGTAGAATCAGGATTAAAGCTCATAACAGTGGTGTTCAAGATGGGGTCTGTAGCAGTACTGCAGGGAGTCCGCCAATTACTGTGTGAAGTTATGAGTAAAACATGTATTAACAAAATTACAATATACTTCAACCAAAGCTAAAGTTAAAAGGGTAAAGATCAGTTTTATTGTACCTCTCACAATGTATTAAGTAAAATAAAATCAAATAAAAAGCACATTGAATATATGTATATGAATCTGAACATGGAAAAAAAATCGCTTTCAAAATTCTCACTCAAAAACAGCTAGTAAATTTCACAAATAATTACATTTTCAAGTTTAAAGGCTGAAATAGTACCTTTAACATGTATTGTACTCTAATGCAGTAATTTACAGTGACACATTAATAAGTATTTTAACAGATTTCAATGCAAGCATCAATACAAAGTATGCAAATACATTAAAATCAAAGTCGGTGTCAACTTTATTGTCATTTTTAACACAGTTCCTTCAGGAAACAATAGACACACATATAACAGACAGACACAAGGTCTAAAAAAACAACAGTAAACCTGGACAACAAACACAGCAAACGGTGTCACAAGGTACACAGAATAAAAAACAGAATTGACAAGTAGATAATGTTAATAATATAATATGGTACTACAACACTCACTGTTCTGTCTCCCTTTATTAATAATGGGTCTTAAGGCTTTAAAAATATACATGCATATCATTTTACATGTAACCATATAACGATTACCATTCTGTATCATGCATGTCAGCTGTATGTCAGCTTGTTTGCCTGTCAGTTAGGTTTATATACATGCTTCTATCCCAAGCAAAATAAAGCAACCTGCTGTTAAGGATAGTTCCCCATGAAAACTGGGCTCCTTGCTGAAAGCACAATGTTGACTGAAAGCTTTCAAAGCCCACCTCTGCCTGGGACGCAAACCCCTACTTTTGTGCTGTCAGTCAAGACTCTTCCACTAGTGCACCTGCTCATGTTCACTTTCTTCTCAGCATGGATGTCTGTACAACTTCACTTCAACATCCAAGAGAGGCGGCTTGCTGATATATCTATCTATAATAAAAACTGTAAGACGGAAGGAAAGCATGTATTTCACAGCTGTTGAAGTCATTACAAGATGCACTGACTCGTCAGTCAGCGCTGTATATTGCTCTGCTCTTTCTGGATAAATATACTTTTTTGCCATTTAGTGCACTTTGAACATGCAGAGGGTGAGTAAAATATAATGGTGGGTGACGGTGGTGACAGCTGCTTGAGGAGGGTACAAATGAACCGTGACACTTTCAAGAGCCTCAGGAGATCGCATGCAGCTGTTTTGACTAATGGTGATTTCTTTCATAAATGTCACTGTTCATCATTTCTTTATAGAGAACAAAATAAAATATTTAGAAGAGACTTCACGGATCACATCCATAATGCAAATATTAATTATCTTTATGCTGACCAGTGTGCCTATCCAGTAAGTGAATTTTTTACTTCACCTAATGTGACACCATACTAGATTCATAACGCTAGAAAATTACAGGATATATTTCAAATATGTACAGTAATTCCCTGTAATGCTACTTCAATTTCCATCCAGGAATGAATTCCTTTAAAAGCATTTATATAACATATTATGCATGATATTTTTATGAAATATACTGGGAACCTCATGCTAATCATGTGTTAATTCATTCTAAAGGAAACGTTGTAAAAAGGCCCTAAACTTCCTAGTTCTTTCATGCAAAGGAAACTCTGGGTTGTACATGATCAGTCACGATAGTGCTTTTGCAACTCCTCAGTAAATAAGTAAATAAACTGCTCTTCAGGAAATCAATAGTTAAAAAATATATATATATTATGATTTACAATAAGCACTGGAATAGTTATCATGCTTTAGTGATGTTGCAGAATCATCAGCTAGAACATCATGACTTTCTGAAGAGCTTTTATGTTCCAATATGGGATCAGAACTTTTTCAATGCCAGGCAACTGGATGCTTAATATTTGTCTGACCTCTCCTTCTGTCTATTTGACTGTGTTTTGGACCAAACTGTTGTTTTATTAACGGTTTCCAGTGGTTACCACACTCTGTATTCAGCTGCTTCCTGTTGGGTAACGTTTCTATGACAGTTGTTTACTGAACAACATTCAGACACTGTTTTATGTTCTCATCCACAATATAACATGCAACAATATGAACCGATAAAATGATCTGAGATCAGTCTTAAAGAAAGACATAAGTTCTGTTGATTAATAAGAAAATCTGAAGAGGCAAGGGTTTAAATGACACTTTGCCATGGCTCACATGAGAGGACTCTTCCATAAGTGTATTTTGCTTTTATAGAAAAGAAAAAAAAACACTTGCTTACATAACTAATATTATTCAAAAACCAATAACATATAGCAACGGCAAACTCATTTAAAATTGCCAAATTGTTTCAAATCTACTCTTTGGCAGTTTATAAGTAAAGATTCTGCAAAACCATATTTTAGATTCCTTAATCTTACCTCATATCTAAACTTAACCAATTACCTTACTAACTATTAATAAGAACACACACACAGATCTAAATGAAACAAAAACAAAGGGAATCTAAAAATAAACAGGCCGAGTATATCAGCCTCTCTGGCTGTTGCAGAATGAGTCAGATTTGATGAACATTAACATATTTTTGTCAATATTCAGCAGTTAATGACCACTCAACAGTATAATGTCTGTCTGTAAAACTGAAACTCTACTTTCACTCCCTGAGAACATGTTTTAGCTTCATGCTGTGGCACCCTTTGACAGACTAGAGTGATCTAATGTTGACTAGATTTGACCTAATATAAAGTACCTAAGTAGCATTTTAGAGCTCAGAATTTGATTTTAGAGTTCTGTAATAAATTTTTTATGTTTGTTTCTTAACATTGAAACCAAAGAACATCAACAATATGGAAAGAAATATCTAATAGAGTAACAAAGAAAATCTACTTTTTACTGTGACAGCTTTTAAACCCATAACTGTGGCTTTCTGCTGAACACCAAACCCTAACACCAAACCTGTAGAGACAGACAAGAAAGTCTGACAATGCCGCTTGACTCAAAGTCTCAAGCACGTCAATCAAACTCGCCAGCGAGGAGGAGAAAGAAGGGATGTTTTCTCATCTATACCATAACCAACAAGATTATGTGGCATGGAACCCATGAGAATTATTTCCACATATAAGAAATCCAATAAATCTCTCACAAATTTAGCAGTTGGTGGGTGAATGAGTTTAAGTCAGTGGCTACCTATTGGATTCAAAGGGCTGTTTCCTTATGATGTAACTGGATATGAGCTCATTATGAGTCAGACAGACAGAGAGAATTGAGAAGAGAAGCATGTAAATGCTTCAGTGGGCTTAAAGACAAAGTCCTTGCTCTCTCTCTCTCTCTCTCTCTCTCTCACACACACTTGACAGTAATCGTTTTTGAGTCTCCCCCTTCTCTCATCTGTTGCCATTCAGACAGCAGTAAAAGCTGTGCCAGGGTCCCCAGTGAGACCTCGAGAAACACTCTCTGAAGTCAAGATGAAAAAAACACAGCTAAATCTACTGGCGATATTCAGGATTATCTCCCAACAAAAAGACTGAACTCCAGACACAGCAGTGCTCATGCAAGCACCAGAGGTTCATGTGTACCCGCATGTTCAGTATTTGGGTAATTATACTATTATATGTGTTCATGTAAACGTCCAGAATGGTCCCTCTTATCTGGTTGTGAAACAGTGTTTTTCAAGCTCTCTGTCATACTCTCCTAAGACCCAACAACTTCCTTTAGTTTTCTGCAGAGAGCATTTGGTTGTTAAATGTTTGTGTAATTTATTTGGACATGACAACTTCTAACTTCCTCCCTGAAGACACCTGACTTAGAATGATAGATCTTTTATCAGTATGCTCATATATTAAATATTATGGATAGAATCAAGTCAGTAATACTAAGTCAGAAATTAACAATAACTAACTCACTGAGCACATAAATTCAGTGTATTCCACATTAATATATAAATATCTTTAGTTTTCTTTTCTTAAAAAGAAACAAAGCAATCCTGAGATGAATCCACATAATTTATTATTCGTTAATTCCTACTTAATCTATTCGAATACATTTTTACAGTTTCAAGAATGCAAAACGTTTTCTGGAAACGTGCTTCGGCACCCCTGTTGGGAATCACTTCTAAAACATTCCTAAAAATCTGCTCTCTGTATTTAAGTACTTCATGTTGAAATATCTATGGATGCGGTCCTAGATTTCATGTACAGTAATAATGTAGTTTTTCCATCACTTGACCGTGAGAGTCACTTCATGGCGGGTGCAGAGTGAAAGGCACACTCCAATGAGTTAAAGTCACTCAACTCCCCCTCCAACCACACAGTCATCCTCCTCTCATCATTTCTGTCCTACTCTGCCTCTCAGCACCATTAGTCACAGTGTTGAGAGCACAGTCGGCCCCTGCACCTGTTCTCTCCATCCTCACTCACACACCCGAGGGAACTATTATTGCCCCGGGAAGAGTTGTCTGCTTGACTGCTCTCTCTTTATCACACACTGACACACTCATGCATGTAGAAAAGTCCTACTACATACCTAAGGTTTTAGCATTCATTTTTAGCAATCCTTTTTTTTCCAGACTTTCACATATGGACAGAATAACTGTCTGGCCTCTGATTTGTAGGATTTATAAAATGACAACCTCATGAGACACCATTACCTTCCTCTCCTTGGCTTCAAACATCAATTTATGTGGTCACAGTCAGTTTAATGCAATTGAAACGGACACCTTTTATGACTACCCATAATCCTTTGTGGCACATGTGTGCCTTTCATTCAAACTGGGATTTTGTTTTTTCATTTTATTAGAGAAATGTAAAGAACATATGTGACCCTGGAACACAAATCCAGTCTTAAGTCGTTGGGGTATATTATAAGCAATAGCAAAAAAAAAAAAAAACATTGTATTTGTGAAAATTATCGTTTTTTTATGCCAAAAATCATTAGGATATTAAGATCATGTTCCTTGAAGATTTTTTGATTAGTAAAATGTATTGCTAAGAAATTCATTTGGACAACTTTAAAGGTGATTTTCTCAGTATTTAGATTTTTTTGCACCCTCAGATTCCAGATTTTCAAATAGCTGTATCTTGGCCAAATATTGTCTGATACTAATAAACCATACATCAACCAAAAGCCAATTTATTCACCTTTCAAATTATGTACAAATCTTGATTTTCGAAAAATTGACACTTAAGACTGGTTTTGTGGTCCATGGTCACATATGTCTTTGAGTCTCATCTTGAAAGGGCAAAAATATATTGTACTGATTATGCTCTGTTAAAAAAACTTTTTGGAAATAAAAACTAATCTATTACTCAGATGATGGTGATGATGATGATGAAACAACAACATCTCACTCTCTTCTCTGATGTATCAGAGAGCATGCGTTTCAACTGTCATGGTTTACATTTTCAGCTAACAGTCAACAAATGAGGCAAACAATTACCTATTCATGAGAGCAAACGTTTTTTTTTCTTAAGTTTTAAAGAACGACTGAACTGTTAATCCTCCAGCTCTGGTTCAGTAAAACAGAACAAAGCTGATAAAAACTGTTATTAAATGGGTTCCTACACATGCATAAACATCTCCCATTCTATATTTGGAGCTCAATCTCCATTTAAGTTTAGCTTCTAATTACCTCATGTTTATCATTTAAAACTTTCCCATGCAACACGTTCAAGTCAAACTTAATTTACTCGGTTCTCAAACACAAATGAGCAGTTCAGAGCCTCATTTGTAGACTTCAAACTGAGCATTAGAAACACTAAAGTCTTATTTCATCACACATACAGGCCTTCACTATATCTACCAGTGCTTCCATGCAAACATCACTCTAATATCTTAGTAGACATTTTATTGGGAGGATGGATGTTTCATCACACCCTTGCCGCATGACATCCATAATACACGCAAGTCAAAAGAGTGCAACAAATATCTGCCCCCCGCCTGGACACGATTCACACATTTAGTCTCAATTCACAACCATGAGGAAAAACACGATTCAACATGAATATAAATGATGCGGTATGTAGCAAAGAAATGTAATTACTATACTAGATAATATTTTAATACTCTTACTAACACTGTTACTATATGATTTTTTTTTTTTGTGGCATAATCATATTAACAAAAATATATGTTTTATATTTACAGTGGTATGCGGAAGTTTAGGAACCCCTTGTAAAATCTGTGAAAATGTGAATAATTTTCAAAAAATAAGAGAGATCATACTAAATGCATGTTATTTTTTTATTTATTATTGTCCTGAGTAAGATATTTTACATAAAAGATGTTTGCATATAGTCCACAAGACAAAAAAAAAAGCTGAAATTAAAAAAATAACCCCATTCAAAAGTTTGGTAACCCTTAGTTCCTAATACTGTGTGCTGTTACCTGGACGATCCACGACTGTCTTTCTGTTTTGTGATGGTTGTTCATGAGTCCCTTGTTTGTTCTGAACAGTTAAACTGAGAACTGTTCTTCAGAAAAATCTTTAAGGTTGTGCAGATACTTCAGTTTTCCAGCATCTTTGCATATTATGATTTTGAGATCCTTTTTTTTTTTACGCTGAGGACAATTGAGGGACTCAAACACAACTATTAAAAAAGGTTCAAACTTTCACTGATGCTCCAGAAGGAAACAAGATGGATTAAGAGTTGGGCGGTGAAAACTTTTGGAATTTGAAGATCAAGGAAAATTGTACTTAATTTGTGTTCTGGGAAACATACAAGTATCTTCTCTTGCTTACGAAGGACAGAACTAAATGGAAAAAAATTACATTTCAACAAAATAAGAAAAATTTGGTCATCTTCATGGTGTTCAAAAGTTTCAAAACTCTTAATGCATCTTGTTTCCTTCTGGAGCATCAGTGAAAGTTTGAACCTTTTTTAATAGTTGTGTTTGAGTCCCTCAATTGTCCTCAGTGTAAAAAAAAAATGGATCTCAAAATCATACAGTCATTGCTGGAAAGGGTTCAAATATGCGAAAGAAGCTGGAAATATTTCTGAAGAAAAGTTAACTTCTCAGTTTAACTGTTCAGAACAAACAAGGGACTCATGCACAACCATCACAAAACAGAAAGACAGTCGTGGATCATCCAGGTAACAGCACACAGTATTAAGAACTAAGGGTTCCCAAACTTTTGAATGGGGTTATTTTAATAATTTCAGCAATTGTTTTGTGTTGTGGACTAAATGTAAAAATCTTTTAAATACAATATCTTACTCAGGACAGTACTAACTAAAAAATAATATGCATTTTGTATGATCTCTCTCATTTTGTTAAAATTATTCACATTTTCTGCAAGGGTTTCCCAAACCTTCGCATGCCACTGTAAAGTAGACAAATGACTATAACATAGCTGGGGCAAACGGTTTATGATAAAGAGCTAATTTGTTGTTTCACAACACAGGCCCTAAACTTAAAGGGGTCATTGGATGCTACATGCACTTTTACAAGTTGTTTGAACTGAAATGTGTGTTGGCAGTGTGTGTACTCAACCACCCTATAATGATAAAAATCCACCCAGTTGTTTTTATTTTAATCCATGAAAATCTTTACCCCTTTCTCAAATCGAGCCGATCTCAGATGCCTGTCTTTTTGATGTCACAGAGACAGGCCCCGCCCACGATAGTTTGATTGACAGTGTTTCAGCACAGACTGGACTGGTGTCTTACCTTAGACCTGCCTTGAGTGAGCTGTGAACAGAATACCATTGTTTCACTGCCAGAGCAAATGTAGACAAGAATTTCTCATAGTGATTGAGGTGTTTTGTTGTTAGATGTAATAATGAATACAGCAGTCGTCGTTAACCCCCGACATCTGAGCTGCTGAAGACACAGTAGATTACGTTTGTTTCTGAAGGGATTGTGTTGGATCTGCCTAAATGCGTCTATGTTTGAACACATCATTTGTGGTCTTTTACCTACAGAAAAAGTGAGTATAAGTTAAGGAATCTTTGCAAATTGCCTTTCCTAATAATGTGCTTATTAGCAAGTTTCACAATGAATGCAGCTAAAGTAAACGGTCTCTCTCTGAAAGCGGCTCAGAAGAGAAAGGCGGGGTCAGCAAAGCTCATTAACATTTAAAGGAAAATTCTACAAAATGGCTTGCTCTGAAAAGAGCTGTTTTTGACAGGGTTAAAAAGGACAGGATACTGGACACAAGTCACATTTCCATACAGGTCAGCTTTTCATAACCACAGGAGAAGGAAGTGATTATCTGCTGCTGCACTTACAGTTTGTCTTTGAAAGGTTTGTAACCATGAATCAATTAAAGGCAACACACGTATGCAAATTAGAAGCCTATTATTCCATTGAACAATTTAACAAATGACTTAACATAACTAATCTCATCTTGAAGAAAAATTCTTAGCTTGCCACAGGCTATAGTACAGCATGAATAAAACATATTTCTCCATTTACTCAAAAGAAAAGGGCAACAAATCCAAAAAAAAAAATCTTTAATAAGTCCCTCAGGCAAGGCATATTGTTTTTTTTTGCTTTTTTTGTCTCCTCTAAAACTTACACTGCTCAGTAAAGTAAAGCCATAGCTCAGTTTATCTTCTTTAATACACTATGTTGCCAATAATTAGGTAAATTATTCATGAATAAACCCTCTACTTGCATTTTTGCTTGTTAAAAGGGATTTCCTGTGAACATTTTGAAGTGCATCAAGATTGAGTAAAATTTGAATCACGGAAATTTTGTTTCTCCCCACAACAGAGAAATGTATGCAGTAAATGCCATATCCTAAAGCTTCCAATCAGCTGGTTTAAAGTTAAATTCAGTTGACTTCATTATCTACAACACGATTCTCTAAGAATTAGGAGAAAGAGGAAATGAAAAGAAAATGTGGGGATTTCACAAGGGTGAGGTAACTGTTTCTCTCTGTGAAACAATGTAATTGGACACATGACAGCTATTAGACAAAAGCAGGTTTTAGGTGCCTTAAAAACTACAGTGAGTGGGTGTGAGGGATTTTCCTGGGAGTTTCTAGTACTGATGTGCCACAAGTGAATCTGACGGACATGTGAAAGTCATCAGGTGAAATCAGGTAGTCAATTCCACATCATTATCATTTAAAACTTTCAGTTCTTTCAGTTAAAGTTTATTTTAGAATACAGATAGAATGTAGTCCAAACTAAAGTACACAGATTTATCAAGTATGGCTTCAATAGAAAAACCTGCCAGAAATAAAACCAACTGCTTTGTCAAACACCAGTCGCCATCTATATAAAGGAGCCTCCTAAAAACACTCAAATCTGCTTGAGTCTGGGGCAATGCAGCTATTATGCCGAGGGAAATGAAGATTGTCTGGGGACAGCATCTAAGGGCCCATTTACACTGCATGGTTCAAGTGACCCAATTTTTTTTTTTTCCTCTCATGTGACACAGATTGGATATGACCGGTGAACGTGTAAGCAGGAAAAAAACGCATGGATTCCGATGTTCTCAGATCGGATTCAGGCCTCATTCATATGTGGTAATAAATCGGATATGAATCGGATACGTGCATTCGTGTGTGCCATGTAAGCAGACAAATCGGATATTCCCCAGTAAATGCGAGCCGTACGTCATTAAAAAAGTGACGTCAACTCAGGTGGACACCACCAACTTAGATCACATGACTTATTATAGGCGCGAAATTCGCCCAGGCTGCAACAAGGGCTCCTCTTTTTTTCTCCGCGGTACGAGACCAATGTTTTGCTGATTTTTTTTGTTAACTTTTCAATATATTGTGAAAAGCAAAACACTGTATAATTTTATTTGCATCGGCATCCATTGTATTTCGTACAGTTTTACTTCCTTTTCCGGGTCAGAACGTCTACGTTTGGTAGTTTCAGCAGTGTATAGTGTAAATGCAAAAATCGGATATGGGTCACTTTTAAAAGATGATGTAAGCGGGTCGTCCAAGAAATCGGATATAGTCAGAAAATCGGATTTGGGCATCAAGACCTGCAGTGTAAATGCAGCCAAAATGGCATGCAGAAGGTACACATCCTCCATGATCTTCAGTGAAGCAGCTGAAAACAAACATTTGGATACTTTTTTATTGTCAAAGTTGTTGTAAACACTGCTCAGAAAAGATACATTAGTTTTGAAATAAGCTCTGCCATCAACTGTTTGGCGCCAGGTTTAACATTTTGTTAATGCAACGAAATTCATTTATTCTTGAGTGCAGTTTAAGTGTCCAAATTTCTTCTGAATTGCTGAATGGAAGTGGGAATAGCTTGGAGGCATGCAAATAACAACATTACAAAAAAGTGATTTGAGCAGCCATAAAACACTGAAAGATAATGTGTGCTAGACAAGATCACATTGCACAGATTCACTGAGATGTGTGATGGATACATTCTTACAGATGTTCCTTACGTGAAGGCCATATCACATGAGGCTAAGAGTGCTGCTGGGATGAAAACTGGGAAACTTCCAGGCTTCATCTAATGTGGTGCTTGGGTCATGGGATCAGTTCCTATGTTAACACAGAGTAGGTATGTTTACATGCATAAATCTTCGGCAATTGGCATGAATCCAATCCAATTTCAGTTTATTTGGACCCTATACTTTAAAATCCAATACACATTTTCATTTTCATTTGAATTACATCCAAACAAAACTTATTGCCAAGATGCCTTGTTCAGAACAAGGAAAAAGTACACTGCAATGTCACTGGAGCTACCGCAAGTATAACTGTAATTTTTGCTTCTATGACACATTTAAAAAGTATGCTTAAATTCATGTCAAATATGTCAGTCTACTCCAATGAACAACAAAGACAAGAAATGAAAATAAATGTGTTCATAAGATGTAAACAAATAGTACACTGTAAAAAATCTAATGAGCTATTTACTTTAAAAAAATTAAGGTAACAATATTACACATAATATTTTTGAGTAGTTTTTCAGGCTTGATTTTTTTAAATGGCATCTTCCTGAATAAATCATGTGAAATCTCCTAAATTAATTAATCTATGACACAATACATTTTATATAATTAGGGAAATGTGCTCATTTATTTTAAGTTTATTCTCAAAAGTCTGTGATTTTAAATGAGGTCTGTTTGTATTTTGTTATTTTATAAATTTACAAGACTGTATACAGCCAATCACCTCAAGTAGGAAAATACTTGAGAAATACTGGAAAGTACTGCACTAGCACTAGCAAAGCTACTGCTGATTAAACAAGGTTTAATGCCTTAGAAGAGTAGTATCCATACCCACAAGCTCTACTCTTCAGCACAGTGGTAATGATTGATTGCACTGTGCAATGGAAACTTCAATGTTACAGAAACTCTTACAAATGTCAAATGTAACTGAACATTAAACATTAATAGATGCTTCCTTTCACCCAAAAATATAAAGTAGCATTTAATTTCAAAATTTACTCTCCATATCCAGCCATATGCAAAGAATGCTGGGAACTAACAGTCACCAAAATAAAACTGCAAAACTGAGCTAATTCTCTTAAAATAAATAGGCAGCCTTCTTTCCTTAATTATTTTAGTTTAATCAGTTCCCCAATTCAAGCACCAAAAAGTCTCCTTAAAAAAAAAGAGGAAAATGCATATCTTGGTTTTATTAGTAAAAAGTCCTCATTCTTTTCTATACAACACTGAATCATAATTTCTTTAATGAAATCCACACATTATTTTTAATTATCACCTTAATTTTTTTAATGAAAATTACAAGACTCATGATTCACTTTTTACAGTGTAGTAAAACGTAAAAATATAGGTGCACAATCTATTTTTAAATCCGATTGAGAAGACAGATTTAATTGTTAACATGATTCATTTTGTCTTCTTGATTGGATTATTTCAGGCCTATGCACCCTTTTTAATCCGATCAGACAGAGCTCAATTGAAGTCTTTACATGGAGGCTTTTCAATACAGAGCCATCAATTTGATTACTAACGGAATATTTGGTAGCATTTAAACATAACTTGTGGGGACATTGTACAGCTTGGATAAAAACAGCAGTCAAATAGATCAAGTTTAGCATTGGATCGTGTCAATGGCTTTACATGTAAAAAACATTCCTGTACACTTTATTCATCCATTCACTGGTCTCCTGACCTTCATTCTGTTTTCATAACACTTACATACTTTGAACAAAGATGGAAATATCTTGAAGATGCACTGCGTAAGTGTTCTAGGTTATTAAATACAAAAGGGTTGTTTGTTATTACAGTTCAAACAGGAGAAATTCATCTTAGGAGGACCCGGGTGCTGTGGTAGCCCATCCGTAAAAAGGGAATAATGCAGCCAGTACAAAAGCTATGAGTCAGTCAGTCATCAAAGCAGCCTTTCCTTGGAAGACAAACATCCTCAGAGGAAGGTCAGTTCTATAAAGTGACCTTAAGTCTTGTTCTTTTGAGCTTATCCTGAAAAAAAAAATTCATTGTGGTTTCCACAAAATTTTTAAGCAGCTGTTTTCAACATTGATAATAAAACAATGTTGTGTTTATTGAGCACAAAATCAGCAAATTTGAATGATTTCTGAAGGATCATGAGACTCTGAAGACTGCAATAATGGCTGTTGAAAATTCAACTTTTACCTGAATTAAAAATATATATTAAAAAAGAAAACAGTTAATTTATATTGTAATAATATTTCACCATTTCTATTGTATTTTTTGTATAGTAAATGGTAAAAAAAAAAAGAAAAAAAAGTGCTCATTTATAAATAAGTGACTACACAGAACACATTATAATTTGTCCATTATCAAGGACGTTGGTAGGTTTTGTAATTTGGCTAGCTTCTACCAAGTGATAATTTTTAACAAAACAACAATAAAAGATATGGGAACAATATTCCCTCATATAGTTATCCTAATTATGTGATTAATTATTTTCTTTTTCTTCTGTGCATCAGAACAGACTTCTGATTTTAGGCCATGATCCAGCAGTTGAGAAGCACTGTAGACCAAATGACAAGTTTAATAACAAGTCCTGACTTATTACATAATGCATCATCGTTAGATTGCCCGACCGGCATTGCACCAGTTGGCAGTCTACCAGAGCCTGACAGACTCCACGATAATCCTGGAAATCTCTGCACAAGCTGTGACATATATGTGCACTTAATACAGATAACAAACCTCTTTGACAAATACATGATTAAAAAGATATTCTCAAAATGTTTCATTATATACAGGTGCATCTCAAAGTAGAATGTCATGGAAAAATTCATTTATTTCAGTAATAACTCAAATTGTGAAATTCAGTGCACACAGATTGAAGTAGTTTAAGTCTTTGGTTCTTTTTACTGTGATGATTTGGCTCACATTTAACAAAAAACAACTAATTCACATTTCAACAAATTAGAATATGCTGACATGCCAATCAGCTAATCAACTCAAAACACCTTTGAAGGTTTCTTGAGTCTTCAAAATGGTCTCTCAGATAGGTTCACTAGGCTACACAATCATGGATAAGACTGCTGATGTGACAGTTGTCCAGAAGACAATCATTGACACCCTTCACAAAGAGGGTAAGCCACAAACATTAATTGCCAAAGAAGCTGTCCGTTCACAAAGTGCTGTATCCAAGCATGTTAACAGAAAGTTGAGTGGAAGAAAAAGTGTGGAAGAAAAAAATGCACAACCAACCAAGAGAAACACAGACTTATGAGGATTGTCAGGCAAAATCGAATCAAGAATTTGAGTGAACTTCACAAGGAATGGACTGAGGCTGGGGTCAAGGCATACAGACGTTTCAAGGAATTTGGCTAAAGTTGTCATATTCCTCTTGTTAAGCCTCTCCTGTACCACAGACAATGTTAGAGGCTTCTTACCTGGACTAAGGAAAAGAAGAACTGGACTGTTGCCCAGTGGTCCAAAGTCCTCTTTTCAGATGAGAGCAAGTTTTGTATTTCATTTGGAAACCAAGGTACTAGAGTCTGGAGGAAGGGTGGAGAAGCTCATAGCCCAAGTTGCTTGAAGTCCAGTGTTAAGTTTCCACAGTCTGTGATGATTTGGGGTGCAATGTCATCTGCTGCTGTTGGTCCATTGTGTTTTTTGAAAACCAAAGTCACTGCACCCGTTTACCAAGTAAGGGTTAGCTTTTTGAAGTTGCTGATTTCATTTTCCAGCAGGATTTGGCACCTGCCCACACTGCCAAAAGCACCAAAAGTTGGTTAAATGACCATGGTGTTGGTGTGCTTGACTGGCCAGCAAACTCACAGACCTGAACCCTATAGAGAATCTATGGGCTATTGTCAAGAGGAAGATGAGAAACAAGAGACCAAAAATGTCAAAGAAACCTGGGCTTCCATACCACCTCACTTTCATGCCACGCTGAATTGAGGTAGTTATTAAAGCAAAAGGAGCCTCTACCAAGTATTGAGTACATGTACAGTGAATGAACATACTTTCCAGAAGGCCAACAATTCACTAAAAATTAAAAAAAAATTATTGGTCTTATGAAGTATTCTAATTTGTTGAGATAGTGATTTGGTGGGTTTTTGTTAAATCAATATCATCACAATTAAAAGAACCAAAGACTTTAACTACTTCACTCTGTGTATTGAATTTATTCAATACATAATCAAATCTGCTATCTGGATTTATCATATGTTTTATACAACCTGCTTTGCATTAGTTTGGGGGAAACAGGCCTCTGCATGATGTTTTGAACCATGATGTTCTATGTTTTGAACCTGAAATGTCTCTCTTTGTCTGTCTGTCAATATCAATATATAAATAAACAATAACATGCACTGAGTAATTACATGAAAAGTGGTCATAATTTTTACTTTTCATGTCATAATTAAGAATGTTTTGTTTATCTCATTATTGTGAATTAGTACCTCAATTTGACTAATGTCATAATAATAAATATTTGTCATAATTACAATTTAAGAAGCCAGTTTTTTTTCTTTTTTGGAGCAGAAGTGAGCTACAATATTTGAGTCTCAAAAAAGATACAAAGCCCTCGCCAACAAACAGCACATTCACACAAACATACAAATACATGACTTACAATAATATGAAAAATCCAGATCTGTTCAACATGAGTAAAACATCTCTAGTTAAACTAAAATATGCCTAGAAAACAGAGAGGTCTTCTCAATGATGCAGCATCATCTGAAAATGATTTCTCATCGTTTAAAGACTCACTTTCATTTCTAAGGGCGCATCTGGGCACAAAAGCTTTTGCTGTTGCCATAGCAATGCAGTCAGCTGCATGACATCAAATAAATGCTTCAGCTACGGCTGATCTAGAAAAACCCTAGTGAATATGAAGACCCACAAAGCATCAAAACCAATAACTCGTGAAAAAAATTAACACACACATCTAACAACCCAAGGTTTAAAACACATATGGATATGCTTATAAGTGTGCCATCTTGAGATTTGTCAAAAGTATAATAAAGGATAACTTCATAATGTTTGTAATTTGAATTAAGAAATGGATAGTTATCCTCTTATAATAATATGATCAAAAGGTACTTCTTGTAGAGCTCGTAAGACTCTCTCCAACTTCCCTGTCATGCTGATAAAGCTTCTCAGCTCATTATGTTAGTGGTCACTTTTGTATTATTCAGATGGTTCCATGAGCGGATGTGTTCTAAATATAAAGCTTGTTCTTAACTGGTCCAGTGAATCAGACACCTCCCCCTCAAAACTCCAAAACACTGATTAAAATTCCAGAGCTCCAACCGAGCTGTCCTGCCACTGTCATGGGACGCCAACCTAAATGAACAACCGCGGGCAGCTAGTCAGTCATCAGTCAAATGTTCATGATACACTAATGGAACACAAACTGTCTCTCACTTCTGATACACTTGCTATGACCATTGTGCATCGGAGTCTCTTGTGTGCTGTAAATATTATATATAAAAAGATTCATTAAAACAGTCACTTGTTCCTGAATTAATCCGTTTTTTGTTCAAATGTTGTAATTGTTGTTATAAATAAAACTCACAGCTAAAATCATTTGAAATCCATGTTGTCTATAATATGCTACTGAGCCAAAACTCCTACACAGTTGAATATAAGGTCACCAGTACAAGGCCAAAGACAATCAATCTAAAGAGGAGTTTTTTTTTCACTGCAAAAAATCTATTTGGCTTTGGCACACTGTAATTGTATTAATCCTTAAAGCTCATCTTATTGGAGTTAAAGCCTTCTGCACTGATCTCATGTGTCGACTGGCTCTGGTGCACAGTCCCGTGGAGAAAGCCATTGTTCGACACGCATTCGTTAGCATAATATTAGGCCTTGATCCTCCTGTGTGTCTGTGGGCAAGCTAGATTCTCCCAGGTTTCATTAGGCAGAGAAAGCATGTGTGCCCAAAACTTTACTGAATACAATATGATCTCCAACTGTTAGCATCCTCAGGACAGAGAAAGAGTTGCTTCAAAGAACAACTGTTAGTCTGCTGCATGGCCCTGCACACCTAAACATAAACCTAAATGAATGTCACCCACTTGAATATTGAATACTAGTTTGCAGTACTTCATTAATAAATTGAGTTTTTTAATAAATTAAGTTAATCAAAAACAGATGAGCTCTCATAAGAAAATGCAGGCAAATTTTGAATAAGTTAATAAAAAAAAAACATTTGTAAATACCAAACACAAAACATGGGCAAATGTTCATTTTTTCATTTGCATCCTGTACTACTCCTGGCCTTTATCTTTACACATAAATGACAGATCATTGAAGAATAACACAACCAACCATAGGGCAAGTAAGTGGCAATATGACAAATTGATTATTTCTGTTGAATGAAGGATGTCGCTGCCTTTTTCTCATGCACTTGGCTCCATATGCACCTAAATAAGTCATTTGCTACTTGGCACGCTTTGTATTCCTCCTCCTGATTCTCTATCAACTCTATCTGATGTACAACCCGAATTCCGGAAAAGTTGGGACGTTTTTTAAATTTTAATAAAATTAAAACTAAAGGAATTTCAAATCCCATGAGCCAATATTTTATTCACAATAGAACATAGATAACGTAGCAAATGTTTAAACTGAGAAATTTTACACTTTTATCCACTTAATTAGCTCATTTAAAATTTAATGCCTGCTACAGGTCTCAAAAAAGTTGGCACGGGGGCAACAAATGGCTAAAAAAGCAAGCAGTTTTGAAAAGATTCAGCTGGGAGAACATCTAGTGATTAATTAAGTTAATTGATATCAGGTCTGTAACATGATTAGCTATAAAAGCTTTGTCTTAGAGAAGCAAAGTCTCTCAGAAGTAAAGATGGGCAGAGGCTCTCCAATCTGTGAAAGACTGCGTAAAAAAATTGTGGAAAACTTTAAAAACAATGTTCCTCAACGTCAAATTGCAAAGGCTTTGCAAATCTCATCATCTACAGTGCATAACATCATCAAAAGATTCAGAGAAACTGGAGAAATCTCTGTGCGTAAGGGACAAGGCCGGAGACCTTTATTGGATGCCCGTGGTCTCCGGGCTCTCAGACGACACTGCATCACTCATCGGCATGATTGTGTCAATGACATTACTAAATGGGCCCAGGAATACTTTCAGAAACCACTGTCGGTAAACACAATCCGCCGTGCCATCAGCAGATGCCAACTAAAGCTCTATCATGCAAAAAGGAAGCCATATGTGAACATGGTCCAGAAGCGCCGTCGTGTCCTGTGGGCCAAGGCTCATTTAAAATGGACTATTTCAAAGTGGAATAGTGTTTTATGGTCAGACGAGTCCAAATTTGACATTCTTGTTGGAAATCACGGACGCCGTGTCCTCCGGGCTAAAGAGGAGGCAGACCTTCCAGCATGTTATCAGCGTTCAGTTCAAAAGCCAGCATCTCTGATGGTATGGGGGTGCATAAGTGCATACGGTATGGGCAGCTTGCATGTTTTGGAAGGCTCTGTGAATGCTGAAAGGTATATAAAGGTTTTAGAGCAACATATGCTTCCCTCCAAACAACGTCTATTTCAGGGAAGGCCTTGTTTATTTCAGCAGGACAATGCAAAACCACATACTGCAGCTATAACAACAGCATGGCTTCGTCGTAGAAGAGTCCGGGTGCTAACCTGGCCTGCCTGCAGTCCAGATCTTTCACCTATAGAGAACATTTGGCGCATCATTAAACGAAAAATACGTCAAAGACGACCACGAACTCTTCAGCAGCTGGAAATCTATATAAGGCAAGAATGGGACCAAATTCCAACAGCAAAACTCCAGCAACTCATAGCCTCAATGCCCAGACGTCTTCAAACTGTTTTGAAAAGAAAAGGAGATGCTACACCATGGTAAACATGCCCCGTCCCAACTATTTTGAGACCTGTAGCAGAAATCAAAATTGAAATGAGCTCATTTTGTGCATAAAATTGTAAACTTTCTCAGTTTAAACATTTGCTATGTTATCTATGTTCTATTGTGAATAAAATATTGGCTCATGTGATTTGAAAGTCATATAGTTTTCATTTTATTAAAATTTAAAAAACGTCCCAACTTTTCCGGAATTCGGGTTGTAGTTAATTTGATAAGAGGACCATTAAATGCCTCTGTTGAAATATTCAGGCATTATGCTGATTATTGAAACTGGATGACAATAAAATTTGTTGAGCAAAAAGACTGTATTCATTTCAAAGGTAAAACACAAATTTTGGGTTTACAAAAATGAGTATTTGTGTAAATGGAAAGCTACCTTTTCAGTTACAAAAAAAACTGCCGTTTTGTTGCAATGTTTCGAACTTGGTGCAGAAATAAACACGCAGAGGAATGTGTCAATACCACATTTGATCTAATACATCTTTTATTCTTCAAGCATACAGAATAAAGAGCATATGATTTGCTTACTGCATTGTGATCCCCCAGCGGCTTTTCAATCAGTGTCCCAAATATGGTAGGCTGCAAAAGAAAGTAGAAAATTAATCAATCAATAGAGGAACACAAAAGTTGACACACAGGTCATGTGGAAACTGTAGCAAGTTTAAGTTTCCTTCTACATTAAATGAGGATGTATAAATATCACATGACGGTTGTCATGATCACAGGCCATTCAGATGGCTCAAAGACAAGCCAGATTCAAAGCTAATACAAAGTCTTTAGATAAAAGTTAGTTATGACAAACTCAAGTTACAGAAGGGCTCAAGCTGCACCCAAACCAGTTACAACAGAACAGGACATAATCACACTATTCACACCAACTTATTTACACAACATTTTCAGGATATTAAAGCTTCAAGATTGTTGACCATTGCATTATTGTTTGCCTTAACAGAGTTTTGCATAATTATTTATTAAATCATATTTTGCAAACCACAGAAGCATTTTTACAGCACAGCCAACATACATCAGAACAATATTATGGACCCTGTCCTAATATCCATATAATTTCCAATCCTTAGAATGTGTCAAGATATTTACACATGACCTGTTGCAAAAGTAACATGGACTCGATGATAAAACTGGCAAGAGAGATGCTGACAATTCAATATGTGCAGCTTTATTAAACCATTGCATAATTAAGCAACCATTATGGCCCAACATCAACCTTTGAGAAAATATTTAATAAATAAGACTGATTTACTAGTGTTACAGATTTCAGTTACTGCAGTAGATTAATTTACTACTACAAGATGTCAAATAAGAACACAGGACACTTCGACTCTAACAACCCTGGTGTTATTTATTGAATATAGTTATGGAATAATGACCATTATAAAAGAGCGGAATTCATTACTCGTGTGAGCAGGTGTCTATGCGTCTAAGAAGAATGGAAATCGTGTGACTGTAATATAGACATATAGAAGAAAGAGCAGCTCGTTTGGCTAATTAAAGTCTAGACCTTCAAATAACACATAAGACAAACATGGCGGAAAGCATCTCGCCATACAAGTTCATCGGTCAGTGATCCAAAGCAATTAACAAAACAACAGTGCTGCGTTACAGCACCCGGTGGCTCCGGCAGAGAATGAGAAAATGACAGAATAGGCAGCAAAACAAGTCATGCATGTAATTAAAACCAATCCACTAATACAATAGCTGGATTCATAATGGACTACACTAACACTCGTTCCTCCCCTGCAAACTACTTGAGTTGCAAGTCCTGTCTTGCATTTATTGTAGTTGGCTGGGTCAGAAAGGTAATCCATGTTGACTTAATCGGAAGGATGTTTGGAGTTTGGCACAGCTGGAAAGAATGTGATCTCATGGAGGAACTGAGGGCTGGATCATTCATCGGCTTATTAATTATAATCTGTCTTCAGTCCCACATCCTGTTTTAATACCATATTGTCAAGATCATGATGAATGGTAACACTTTACAACAAGGTTATCATTAGTAAATGCGATAGCTAACATGAAATAACAACAATCAACTTTCGCAGCACTTGACATCTACATATAAATAAATAGATAGATAGATCAATAGAAATATATGCATATATCTACAATATAACATGAACAATATCGGCTGTAAAAAAAATACTGTTAATTAAATCATGATGCCTAAAGTGTTAATGTTAACAAATTTAGTGTTTTATGTAAATTTCAAGCCACCGTGCTTCTTAATAATAGAGGACTTGGCTTTAATGCCTTGTGTTTGCTTCAACAACTGCCAAGCATATCCAGGCCTGCTCTAAGGCAAGATTCATGTATTCTGGGAATCTTCGTGATCTTCAGCCATGCAAACAACACGGTCTGAAGGGTACAACAGGAACCCACCGTCCTCAGGTGTTAGGAACCAGACATTTCACACACAGTTTGCTCATTGGAACATAAGTCCCTGGCACTGTAGAAGCCAAACATTGTCTACTGAGGTTTTTGCTTTAATGGAAACACTGGGGGAATTCATGCTGCTGCCACAGGTGCACCAGACCCCTCTAATCACACAGATGATTGCCTCGTCTGTCACACTGACGTCTGTGTGAAAAACAGATGCTCACCTACATTTTATCTCAGGAAACTGCACTCCCTATAATTCAAGAATCAACTATTAACTCTGCAAATATAGTGACAAGCAAGACAAGCATATGAAATCATCCTCCTTCGACTGCCGATTAAACTGTCAAAACAAACTCAACTCATCAGGTTGATTACAAGCTCATTCTGAATGTTTTAAATAAATGATTTATTGGCTGCTTTTAACTATGTGATCCTTGAACAAGCTTGATGGGCTTGAGTGAAATGTATACTATGTGAATGGAATTAACCGTAAAAAGGGTAAAGGGTCAAAGAACGATTTCTCAAATGAATGGATCTCCAGTTTATTTCAGATTTAGACTTTAGACAGACAGATCTGAATCAATCCACAACATTGACTCATAAATCTCTGTCTGAGAGCAGAGAGTTGAAGGAAGTCTAGCCGGATTGAAAGTTGTCGATTAGTCATCCTGACGTGTTGTTTCTATTCTGGGATTCATACATCGATTAACATAGCAATCGTGCTACTCAAACTAAAGATATTTCTGAAAACGTGTGAACACAAAATCTTAGAAAAAGCTTAGTGCTAGAGCCTGAAAGTTTAGAGCAGAAACAGCCCACTCAAACATCCACTTAAAATATACATTTTATTCAGTAAGGATACATTAAATCAATCAAAAGATTGATTTTTACAAAAGATGTCTGCTAAATAAATGTTCTTTTGAACATTGCATTCAAAGAAACCTGAAGAAATATATATTTTCACAAAATATTAATACTGAACGGTTTTCAATAATAATAATAATACATTTTTCTTGAGCACCAAATCAGCATATCAGAATGATTTCTGAATAATCATGTGACACTGACAACTGCTGAAAACTCAGCTTTTCCATGACAGAAATAAACTGTATTTTAAAATATATTTAAATAATAAAACAGTTATTTTAAAAAGTAATAATAGTACAAAATAATACTCTTCTTCCTGTATTTTAATCAGATAGATGCATCCTTGGTTAACAAAACAGACTTTGGTATAGACTTTCAAAAAAAATCAAACAACAAAAAACAGTTGTGTATATTACTCCACCTTACCTTGTTAACTCTACTATCAGACAATTTCAGACTGAATCGAATAATCATGGGAATTTTTCCACCAGCAAATAGAGTATTTCTACAAAACATTCAACCAGTAGTGGGTCATGCACATCAGGCATTTAAGTTACCTTCAGACCGTATCCAATACATAACACTTAACAAAAAGCTGCATTCTGGTATGCATGCTGCTAAAAATGACAGTGCTGCCTCTTCTAGAGAGCTGTGCTTTTGAAGTAAAAGAAATAAGAACAGGAGACTCAGCTGCTTACAGTTACTCAGTATGACCCAGAGTGTGATAATTTCAGCCGTGTTTATGTTGGGTCAAAGGTGAGCTCAAACTCACACTTTAGTGTGACCAGCTGCTATTGAAAACACCAAGGGGTATGTGTGTGTGTGTGTGTGTGTGTGTGTGTGTGTGTGTGTGTGTGTGTGTGTGTGAGTGCTTCAGCAGCATCTCAGATTCATCTCAGATTCCAGCACCTCTAATTGCTAAAGAGAGAAGAAAAAAAAAGTAGTTCTGGAATCTCTCCTCAGTCATATCTTTTTATGAGCATAAAATCTTTTCAGTTCTATCTGAGACCCAAAACCCAAACTCATTAGCACAATGCATGTTCAAAATCAAAGTCAGCTTTACGGTCATGGTTAACACACTACAGAGGAAAAAGAAATATGGTTCCTTCAGGAAACTGCAGTGCAGAAATGACAAAAATATTATGCAAGTAGAACAGTAAACAGATATTAAATACAGACAATAAGTAACAGTGCTAGACAGGAAACAACAGACGAAGGCGTAACAAAAGTTTGAAATAGAAAGTTTGCATAGAAATTCAAATAATATTAATTTTAATAGTACTACACAGTAATAAACCCAAACTTTTGAACAGATGAAATATAATTATTACTTTTATTAACTATTAATTATACTTCATTGCCTTCTAGTGAAGGCATACATGTCAGACTAAATGAAATCAACAGATTCCTTAATACATTACTGGCAATATAATGTGAATTATATATTATAACATTATGTTGTCTTGTAATCACAATTCCAAATGCAAATATATATATATATATATATATATATATAGTGAATTAATCAGATTTTTTCTTGTATATATATATATATACAGGGTAGATATATATATATAGATATATAGATATAGATATAGATATAATGAATTAATCAGATTTTTTTCTTGCCACTCAATGCATTTGCCTGCGAGTACAGAATTACGATCAAAATGAGTGATTCTAAAACCAGTCAAACACAAATAATGTGTATTGGGCAGACAGTTTCACTCTGGCATGGAATCTCACACAGGTCAGAACTCATTGCAAGCTAATCAAGCCGGCCATCCAATTCTTAATCAACTGGAGTAGAGTCTTGGCAGAAATCTGTGTGAAACGCAACAACTGCATGCAGGGACATAATGAGGGTCCGTTAAATTCTCATCCTCTTGTGACATTGAGGAGGAAAAAAATCAATACCTTTCCCATTTTTAGTATCTCACTGCAGCACGTTTGTGTAGAGCGCAGGCCTGATTTATGCTCCTTGCAGACATGCTAATGTTTTAAGGCCAATCAAAGTTCCAGTGACGGGTCGATACAGTTATTTTGCGTTCAGCAACCTTTGGTAGTGATGTATTGCATTTGTCTGTGCTGTCATTTTAACATGTGTTAAAGATGTTGCAGCTGTAGCTAGTATGATGCTATACTTTTCCTTATGTGCCCACTAACCTCTTTATTAGTTGAGTGCAAAGTGTCATTATTTAGATGTGAACGGACCACATCGAAGCTTTTGTGTTGTTCTTTTCATGGTCCTGTTGAAGTATAAAATATACATATTTTAAATCAAAAGCTTTGTTTTCCCTTGATTACAGAGGAATATGTTTTGATCACACAAGCGTAAAGCAGTCAAGCTGATTTTCACTGGCAAAAACACAAGTCCACTCCAAGGAGTCTTTTGATGTCAAAGGAGCTACACAATGAAACA